>NC_079508.1:48629475-49280512 GCF_030052815.1 Hevea brasiliensis | reverse complement strand
TCTTTTCAACCTGCTGTACTTATTCCTTAATTTTAGCCCTATTTCACCCTTACACCTTTTTCCTTCAAGGATGTCCATCCTATCATCAACTTTAACTTTCATTTTATTTCTTAGTTACTAGTTCTATTACTTCGGGAATTCTAACCTTACGATTTTCTCTTACCAGCACATTCTTCACCTTTTGTAACACTTATAATTAACCATAGAAAATTCTTTTTGCATCCCCTTTTACCAACTTAACTATCAGAACATTATCATTCCCTACCTCTCTTAGTAGGAAATTACACATCCTAGATGGATATGAGCCCTTGAAACTATAAGTTCCATCTGAACTAACACGGCTGTGAGAAATGTGTGCCATGCCTTAATCCTAAACAAAATACTTCACATGTTCATTCTCCTTAATAAAATCACATATACTGCCCATAGCTTTCCAAACTTCAGCTTCATCTTTTCCTATTAGCAACAATCTCATTCGCTGTAACTCATTCACAATTAGTATTCTCTCCAGCTCATAATTCAAAACGGTGGCAAGCCTTGGTAGCTAACTCCTTTTGACTCCTGTCACTATTCTGATTGTCATTTCATATTTAACACTAGGTACGTACTTACTGTCATTCTCATATCACGAAATTGTATATGAATTGGTGCCTACTAAACTCTCAAATAACTAGGTCTCCTTGACTCAGTCTCTGTTCCTTATATAACCTTCCATACTTGTCACTTTTCATTCTACCCCTACTGTTGTTCTATCGTTATTACTTCACTGCAAAGTGATTCTGTTGATCACACTAAAAATGTTTGCCTATCATTCATAACGAACCTCTAACTACCTTCTCACTATCTCAAAAGTCTAACCTAAAACTTATGTGTCATTATCTATAATTCTTTCCACTCATCATACCTATTTGATCCCGTAGACTGACTTTTATTCAACTTACTATTTACTAACTTCTTTTTCTCTACCTAATTAGGTAGTCCGCAATACCATCGCACACCTTCTAGCATTTACTCATTATTATGTTATTCCTTACCACCATCACTTTTCTCACTAATGTGGTCCCATTTTGGGTTTTCCATCCTTGTCATTCTCCTTGCCAAGAATAACACTTAGCCTATCCTATATCTTAACTTTGTTCCTTTTATTATGCGCTCTTTAGGTTGTCCTTTCATTTATTTCCTTTGTCTTACCCAAAATAGAACTTGACTATTCTATCCCTGGTTCCATTCTTCTTCCTAACATAATAGCTGTACTTGCTAACTATATCTTTCAGAGTCTCTATCGCGTTATCATATGTCTGTGCTACTCAGATTTGGTCCTTTGACCACTCTAGCTAGTACTTCCACTAGCATTTAGATTATATTGCATCTGCAATCAATTGCCCAAACTTTCATTCTGCACTTTCTTTATCCATTGGCCTTCTGTGATTTATTTTCGCTAATTTATTACTCTTAACACTATTATAATTAGATTATACTATTGTTTTGAATAATTTGAAATTAGAAAGGAACTCAGCAAATTATAGTCATACTTTTATTGTATGATCTCTATTCTTATCCTTTAGCTTACATAATACCCTTACTACCTCGAGAACTGATTCTGCAGTAATTTTATTTATTTGTTATTATTATTATTATTATTATTATTATTATTATTATTATTATTATTATTATTATTATTATTATTATTATTATTTTCCATGTTTACTCAATTTGCCAAAACTTAAGATTCCGGGCACCCAAACCCGTCATCCAATTCAAAGGATTTACATCCATCGTGATCTGATTATATATGATTCCTATAATGAAACTTGTATCCTCTGCGGGATACCCGAGCCAACTACTCTCTACCACACTCTACAGTCCCATCTGGGGCACTATTTGGTTGGTCACCATCATTAGTAATAACTTTCGATCCCTTCTGAAAAGATAGGACTACACCCTAACTTGCTGCAACAAAGGTACTACATTTACCACCTTGCCCAAACCATGTCAAATTAATGACTCTCCTATCATATCATATCTCTGTGAATCATCAATTCATAGTTTTGACCGTCCCTAGGTAGTAGGGTTGCACTTTACACCTTGCTAATACACACAAGGTATCCTATTCTCACTAAGTTCTAAGCAAAACGTCTGTCATTCTGCAAAAATCATCCAAAATTCCATACCGAAGACTAGATAGTCTCACTCTATAGGTGTCACTTTTACTTTGCAACTAGTCCGAAACCTCTGGTCTGATGGCAACTCTTAATGCAACTTTAGCTCATGCTAGGGTAACCGAGTCATTGACTCTAGTTACCACCTAACTGTAACCTTTCGATATTCTAGCTCTAGACTCTTAACCAGGAGTTCCCAACTCCTCTGCAGATATAGAACTCTGTTCTGGTATTACTGTACCAAAACAGAGACTGCCTGCAAACATCCTCATCATAAGCACTACAGGGAAGTACGCAGCTCTACACAATAATCTCATGTCGGTACTGTAATCTGCAGCTTACAGAGCAGACATCGAGAACATTGTATAGTTACTACGATACGTCCTGACAAACTAGGTCTCCCAATTTCTTATCTCTCCTGAATCTTTTATTATCACAAACTTATTCTGACTGGGTCATCTACTGATGACTGCCAGCAGTGGTATCCTCATCCTTATCTAGGGCAACTGTACTTTTAAGACTCACTTTTATGTACTCGTGCCTTACACGAAATGGGCACACCATTTAAACCCATACTAACAAAAATATAACATTTCTTGGAGTACGTATCCTCATGATAGACCTCCCATGTCTACTAACTCTATTTCACATTTCTGTGTACTCCACGAAAATCAAGACACTAACTGAGGTAATCTTATATTTCCCGAGGTATAACGTAGAATCTAGAAACAAGGAATCACAGGAAAAGACGAAACAGAATCCTATACTCCGCATGTAACATCCTAACAAGACTCCTTTTACACTCCTAATTATATTATTTCCCATGAATCTAGAGCCTAAGCTCTGATACCACATTTGTCACGACCCAACCTATGGTAGGACCAAGACTAGGACACAGGCCAGCTTAAAGCCCCCGAGGCCCGTAGTAAGCCTAACTATTCCTCAAATCCACAACCAGGCCCACAATTTAGGCCCAATATGCATATAAAATAATTTAAATCAAACTGTTATAATTTCATTTCGGGCCAACTTAGCCCACAAATTTTCAGAAACTAAAATCGTGGAGCCAGCTCAACCTCAAGTACCTCACTTACAAACTGTTTAAATACAATACAAATCTTCATTTATTAATCTTAAAAATTTAAATTTACACAACCTCTACCAAGGTCCACACTATTTCTAACACATGCGGAGTTCTAGATTTTAAATTTAGAAAAAGATAGTAAAACAATTAAATAATTGACGTTAAACCTGCGAGGAAGAAAACAGGTTGTTCTGTAAAATAACTCCTCCTATGGCCTGGAAAAATATTGAACAGGAGTGAGCGTTCGACTCAGAGAGTAAAATATCAATTTTAACCATAATCTCTATAACTATCTGAAACTAATGCACCCTGTAGAGTGAAATGCAACATCAACATCATATTCACATCATAGCATCAAAAAGGTAATTTGGAGCACTCACACACCCTGTAGTATCAATCATAACATATGGGAGCTGATCCCCTATACAGCTCTCTTAAATCCAACCTGGTGCCAGCGAATTACTCAAGCTCGGACTTCCACTTAATAACCAAATCGAGGGTCCCAGAGAATTACTCAAGCCGTGACTACCCCTCGAAGGATCGGGTCCCAAATAATTACCTGCCGTGACTACCCCGTCCTATCCATAGTCCACACCACATCACACGCACGCCAACGCACGCACACTGCTCCAAATTACCACAACAACATCATGGCACTTTAACAATTATCAATGCATCATAAATCATGCCTAGAGTTTAACTACATAAATATATACATATAAGTGATGCATGGGCATGCTGAACATATAATAATATCGAAATTACAATTAAAATTAATATTTTACTCACGAAGACAATCGTCGACTATTGTGGCTGCTGGATGCAGGAAAATAGTTGATCTCGATCACCTAATAATTAAATTATAAATTTATTAGTACTAACTCAAAATAAAACTCTAAAGAGGCAATAGACAGCCTAATTCATGCCGGAAATCCGGCAGAGTTTCCCCTATACCTGGGACCTACCCAACCTGCAAAAAGGCTCAAATAACACTTCTAAATTCTCAATTTTCACAATCACATCTCATCAATGTCACATGGCCCCTTCTGGGCCCTCCAAATCAGATAATACTCAAAATCTTAAAAATTACGTTTTAGTCCCTATAATTGACATTTTTCAAAAATTAACTCAAACAAGCTCTAAAAATTCTAAAATTTTGCCCCGTGGTCCTTAATAATATTATAAGGCTATTGCAAAATGAATTGTAATTTTCTAATCACCCATGAATATTTTATTCAAGAATTTTACTCGATTCCATAAGTTTCCAACAGCTAACATATTCCTAATTCAACCCAATTAAATATTCACATATTTAAACCTCCATCCTCAAGCTTCAACCAATTATATAAAATTTAATTATCTTAATTTCAATTAATCTTATATGCCCACATGCTAAAAATATAACTAAAATCCATCCATATTTCTCAAAAATATTCTACGATCACCCAAAAATTCAACTAACACTATAGAATATCTCCAAATAATTTTACTTTCATCATATATTTTTCTTAGAATTTTTCTCCAATTTTTCCTGTTTAAGAAACACTGTATTTATGCTCCACAGACAGAGAAATAATAAAAATTGTCTTACCCGAAGTTTATCTGTGTCTCAAAAATTCCAAAAATTTATGAGGAAGCTTCTGGAAGTTGAACCATCTTCATAGCTCGCCGACCATCACGGCACCATCACAAGACGCCGCCCACGCGACATTTGCCGAATCTGATCATACCACCATGTTCCTCTCCTCTTCCTCAATCCATATGTGGTCTCGGATCGTCGATCCAACGGTCGGATCGTCGTAGATCTGACGAAAAAACTTGAAAAATTCGAAACTTCTCTCCTCCATATCTCACTCATCCGACCTCCATTTGCTTCAAAATTGGTGTCAAAAGAAAGCTCTCGGAACAAGCTTTCCAACGCCACCGGAATCGCCTCGATCGGACGTCGGACGAAGCCAGAATCGCGCCGGAAAGCTGCTGCCCACTGTGCGCGCGTTTTCTCTCTCCTCTCCCTCTCTTGCCGCCGTTTCTGGTGGTCCTGGTGGTCGCCGGAGGGTCGCCGGCCGGTGGGGAGCTGCTTGGGACGTCGCCGGCCGGTCACCGGAGAAAGGAAGAAGAAGAAGAAAGGGAAGGAGAGGGAAAGAAGAGAAATGGGGGGGGGGGGTTTTCCTCCTCCCGATTTTTGAAACATTTTTTTTTTTTTATAAAAATGGCTGCTGTGACAGTGGGAAAACCCACTGTCACACGTCAATTCCCATCAATCAAATTTTTTTTTTTTTTTTTTTTTTTTTTTTTTTAAGGGTTGTTACAATCAAAATCACTCAAAAGAGGAGATTCATCTAAAGTTTGTAAGAATATTCTTCAAGATATAGTTGGGATTCTGAACAAAGCAACAGGTATTTTCACATATAATGGGAAAAACATGAAGTATAAATTCATTTCAGCACCTGTTGTGAAGGGAGGTAATATTTTCCAATTCCAACCACCATGAGCTTTGAAGTGGAAGGTCAAACTTAAGACCTTAAACAAGCGCTCCTTGGGAGGCAACCCAAGCGTATCCTTTTATAGTTTATTAATTTTTCATTTCATTTCATTTTCAGTTTTTACCCTCATTAAACTCAAAAGTGACATTTGTTTATCTTTTGTAGGTCGTTCATGAAGATTGGGCAAATTGACAATTGTAGCAAAAAAAACAAAGAATTGAAAGAGAGCAAGTATAAGCAAAATTCTGAACTTTATCCAGTACCTGTGAACAATAACACCTTTAAACTTGTGCTAAATTGCTTATATTGCAATCTATTTGATAGCACGTGTTTAATTTTGTGTCTTGTGTAAATTCTGTGAAATGCAACTTGAATGAGGATCAATTTTGATATTTGGGACTGATGTGAGCTTTATTGAGGTGCAAAAATTAGTGTTTGTTAAGTTTTACCTTTTAGTGTATATATATTTCTGTAATATGTTAGGAATTTACATGTTTTTATTTGAATTGCTGCTAGTTTTTACAGTCTGCAGATTTTTGTTACTGTTCATGCTACTGTTCATGCTTCTTAAGAAGTCAATTCTTATGTCTTTTCTGCAATTTTTGAATGTTTGGAACTTGTCTCAAATGCTGCTAAAAATGTGCTTTTGGTATAAGTTTAGAAAGGAGACCATTTCATTAAGTGTGCAAAAAGGTAGTCACAATGGGTGCTTAAAATGAACAATGATTGCAAAAAGCTAAATGAACATGTGCTATGCTTACTAAGTTTATGAGAGATGATGAGCTAAAATTCTTTAATTTTATGGTGTTTGTATGTATTTGGTAATTGATGAGGGTCATGATAGCATTCCATAGCATTTGGACTGCTTTTGGTAAGTAAAACTACAATTTTTCCCAAAACCTGCCGAAACTTGCTGATGATGTTGCTTGTCAAGCAGAGTCCTAAGCAAATTCTGCTGAACCTTATGCTTAACCCAAAGCATGGCCCAAATTACCAAATGTCTGCCCCACATTTTAAAAAGCCTAAAACTTTCACCATTTTTATAAAAGCCTCGCCCTCACTCCCGATAAGCCTCGCCAACTCCCTTCCCACACCATTTTTTCCGGCAATTTTTACGGGAAGCTGAAAAGTTTCTTTCTTTTCATTAAATGGTGAGAACTAAAATGTGGTCTACCCACAAACCCAAACCCAGCAGATTACGACATTCTATCAAATCGAAAATGGGTATTCCATCCTCCCTACCCACAAACCCTAACCCCAGCCCCAGTCCGCCGCTCTCTCAGTCGCTACCACTGCAAACGCCGCCGCTACCTCAGTCACCACCGCCTCAGTCACCACCACTACCCCCAAGCCAAACACCAACTCTCATTCTGCCGACTCCCCTCTCGTCGCAAACTGAACCGCAAAATGAAACACCTATTTTCGACACTCAGTTCCCAAAACCAATGCCTGAACCTGAGCCTACTCAAACGAAGTCTAAAGGTAAAACTAAAAAGGCTGCAGGTAGACCCAAGAAAACCCCTGTCAGAAAATGGAAAAGAGTACCCTCTGTTCCTTTCGACCTAAACTCTCCACCTCAACCTTCCTCTGAACCAGTCAGCAAAAGGACTAGGTCCTCCTCGCAAATTCCACCACCAGCGGTCCAAACACCTGTATCTCAGTCGCCCTTAAGCTCTCCAGCAGCACCTGTGTCATCTGCCGATAATATAGAGGAGGTACTCTCTCTATTACCTTGGGCTTTTAAGGATATGGATATAAAAAATGCTTATGAGAAATTAGCTTCTAAACCTATTTTGGCAAACAAATATATGGATGAGCATATTTTAAAGGAATTAGGCATTTATGACTCTGTATTTGCCTATTTGGATGCTATCAGCTGGACTAAATTTGCTAGGATTAGGGAACCAGTGTACAAGGATTTGACCCTGGAATTTTTGAGTTCTTTAAGGCTGAATTTCAAACCAACAGTACCTGAGCATAAGGATGTGATATATTTTTGATGTGCTGGAATTGATAGGGAGTTAGACATGGATGCTATGAATGCAATTTTTGGTTTTCAGGATTCGGGGTATAAAAATATTGAGTGGCAGCAAACTGTTTATGACCCTGTTCAATTCTGGAAAGATATTGCACCTTTTGGGGGTTATTATAGACAGAGGACTGCAAAAGCCTCTAGGATAGTTGATCATGTGTTGAAATACCTCCATAGGTTCATTTCTTACCTTTGTTTTAGGAAGGGGACACGAATGATATTGTGGGTCTTTGGAGACTTATTTTTCTTGTGGTGCATGAAGGAGAGAAAACCAGTAAGCACAGCCCATTTCATAGCTACTCATTGGCACCAAATTGTCACAAAGCATACCAAAGGTAGTATAGTTTTTGGGGGGTATATAACTGCTATAGCAAACTCATTTAGCTTTGATGCTAGTCTATATAAGTTCTTTGCCGGTTTACAGTGAATCATATATAGACAGCACAATGTTGCTGCACATGGATGTTTATGAGAAAGTAGGCCATACCTATACTGTGTTACAGTAGCATCCTGAAGCCACTGGTCCTGTAGACCCCACTACCTTTGCACCAGCAGAACCCCAACCAACCACTACCCCACAGTTTTCAGCAGACATTTTATCCCTCTTAAGATCCTTGGAATCCAGAATAGCAAGTTTCACTATCCAACCATCTGTTGCCTCACCTGACACCACAGAAATCCTTGCTACCTTGAAGAGCTTAGAAGTCAAAATTGATACCATGGGTCAGCAGCAGGTTAACCAAAAGAAGAAGCTAGAAAAGAAACTTAAAAAAAGATTTTTATCTCTTAAAAAGAAATAGAAGCAGCATCAACTTCAAATGTTGGAGCTCTACAACAAATTGGCCCAATCTTATAACAATTTATATCATTGGGGCCAAGACATGTTTCAAGAAATGAAAGACATCACAGAAAATTTGGAAACTGCTTCTGAAGCTTCAGATCACAATGAACCTACTGCAGGGCTTGAAGCAGACCCTGGTGCAGCAACAAAGCCTTGACAGCAAAGCTTGATCAGTAGCAATAATTTTAATTTCTATTCTAGGTTTATTTTGTAATCTGTTTATTTTAATTTTCAAACTTTAGAAATAGTTGTAATACTTTGGTAATTAGTTTTTATGATTATACTTGCACTTCTTTCCTTTAGTTTACTTTATTTTATTTTATTTTCTGCTATGGACATAGTTACTCTGTGAATGCTTTTTGGTTTAATTTTTGATTTAACTGTTAGATTTTATTTCTTTACACTTTTTCATTTCCTTGCACATTATTTTTGCACTTTATCTTTTTCTTCAATCCTAATTTTGTTGACATTGATGAGTTGCACAAATTTTCTTTGAGCCGCATCTGTTTCACATCATTTAGAGGTAACAACTTACCCTTTTACCATTTATGCTTATGGTATGTTGCCAATGCTTATGCTTTCGCTTTACCCTACGCAACAGGTTAAGCAACATCTTAAGCAATGTAAATTCATACATTTTGGATACTTTTTCACATTTTTCTCTCTAAAGCTTCATTGTTAATATCATTTTGAGCTAATTTTGGAATGCTTGAGCTTATGTTGATTTAATCCCCAATTGTATATATCTCATTAATTGATTAGTTCACACAATTTTGCCCATCTTTGCATTCATTTTAAACATTGAGGACAATGTTTCATTTGAGTTTGGGGGTGAGGGCAAAATTTTTGCAAAATTTTTAAAATTTTCATTCATTCATTTATTGCATTTCACTCATTCATATATAGATAATTCATACACTTATACATATACCACACACATGTCTATACTTATATACATACATTTGCATATAGTTTTCATATAGATTACACTTAGTTTTAATTCGATTTATGCATTCATTTTAGGATCATGCATATCATAAAAATAAATTTTTACCTTATCCTTAAAGGATTGAGAGTTGCTTTGAAGAGCAATTAAGCTTACTTTTAGAAGGGTTTGATGGATTGAAAGTTCTAGATAGGTGCAAAGTTATTAGATTCTTGCTTTAGTTTATATCTTCTTAGCCAAGGGCCACCCAATCAATTGCATTGACTTTGAGTGCCTAGAGAAAACTCTAAGGTGAGAAGTAGCTAATTGATGTCTCACCAATCCTAGAACAATCTTCCTAAACCTTTCAAGGCGAAATCATAGCATGCACTTGAAAAAGAAATGATCTAGGCATTCTTTGAATTTTAAACCCATATTTTAGCCTTAGCCAACCTCACTTAAAAATTTCCCTTTGGAACCAATTTGAGCCTACATTTATCCCTCTTATTCCTTTGGAACCCATATTACTACCTAGCCATAAACCCAAACACTTACCTACCCTCCATGAGAATAATTCTTTGAGTGATAGATACACTTTCAAAATGATTAAAAAAAAAAAAAGCTAGCAAATTCAATTATGGTATGTAAAGTAATTCACCACCCAAGTACACAAAGAAATGAGTTTGGGGGTGAATTGAAAGGGACAATTGTAATTCAAAGTCAATATTATTTATATAGTCCCTCCAAAAGCTTCAAAATTATATGCTAGCATTGGTGAATAGTTGTAAAGTTCCTTCTCCCAAATCCTTCTTAAAAAAAAAAAATTGTGTGTCTTGATCTTTTAATAATTTGATTATTTTCATATTTTGTTACCTTTATCCTTTTCTTGTTAGCCACATTATCACCCCCTTGGCCCCATTACAACCCTTGAAAGTCCTTTTGATCTTTTGATGGTATTTTGTTACATTAGTGGAGATTGGAATAGGAGAATTACCTATGGGATTGGGATATCATTAATCCATTTATTTACTTCCATCATTATTTGAGACACTTTAGTTTATGGATTACCCTATAGTCTATTTAGAATTCCTAATCTCGATTCTGTAGTAACCCAACTCAAAACAAACAATCAAACTCAAACCATATAGCTTCAAAACATTAACCAAGCATATAGACACACATAGATAGGTCACAATAACATGAGACAGCCTCAAACCTCAACATGCATCAAGGATTTGTCAAAACCCAAAATCATTATTAAAGAACCATTTCTAAATCAATTTCTCAATCCACATAAAATTAGTTCAAAAGCTAAGCCCAAATCATCCAAGACCAAATAACTTGTTCGAAGAGCATTAAAATAGCTAAAACATTTGCATGTGCAAATTTCAATTCAAACATTAAAGTTTAGATATAGAATTTCAAAATCCCCAAATTCAAACCTAAACCCTGACATGCAAGAGTCAAGATTACCAAAACATTCATGCAAGATAAGGGAAAAAAAAACTAAATCTTTTAAAACAAAACAGTAAAATTACCTCTGATCTTGAACATCTAACACACAAAACTTTAAGAAACTCTCATAGTATCCAAGACTTATGTCTTTTTCAACTTTGTTCAAAGCCATGTATCAAAGGACATTTTTAAATTTTTCCTCGTGCATGTTCAACACGAACAAAAATCTTGATTAGTAAAGTTAGGAGGCTTAGAAAATGAAAGAAAAGCCTGAAACTGAGGTGGGGGAAGAGAAACTTATCGATTTCTCCCTCCTTTCATCAACTAGAGGTTTTATTTATACCTCTCTAGACAAAGGGATTTCGGCAGTAGAAGGTGCCGAAGTCCACTCCTTTTACTTTTCTTCCTTTATCCTCCCCTTCCACTCTTAAAAACTTTATTCCACTAGGGTGGAGTGTTATAAGAAAACTTGCCTTTGTTCCCTGGAGCATTGTTCAACAACCCAAGTTGCATAGAGGGCCATGTTTTCGAGATCTATTGGCACTTAAATAATAGAGCTTATTTTTTAAAATGGGATGGATAATGATTGAGGTCCGACAACTTTCTAGGTAAGGATTCTTAAATCTAAATATAAAGTAGTTGACAATAAAGTTCTCGGTCTTTCCACGCCAAAGTCATGCTATTTATTATGGCACAATATTTGTGCTAATTGGATAGAAGGTCGAAGTAATGTTTTCTAGGCATTGCGAAATTGGTTGATTGTCAAGTTTTGATCAGATGTTTGGATTCCAGGCTTGCCAAGTCTTCAAAAGCTTGTGGGGGTGAATGTACCAGTTGCGGATAAACAACAGCAGATCCATGATATAATTTAGGGGGGCAAACTTACACATCACATTTCAATGGGCCATGATATTAATGAGCTGATAATGGATAATGGGGCAAGCCTTCTTATTTTAGTGGGAGAAATAATAAAAATACAATATAGATCTATAGAGATTTTAGTGAGCCAGTGGGGGCAAGTGCCCCCACTGTGTATCCTCCATTGCGGATAAAGATTTGGTTGTGGCGGATTACTTGAACCCAATTGGTGTTTAGGACTGGAATAAGTTTAGTCATTTGGTGCCTCAATAGCAGCAATTTTGCCTCCAAGTAGCAACCGAGAAGATGACCTCATTTTTGGGATTGCCATTTCTTTAGGTCATTTCTCTTTAAGTCTACCTATTCCATTTTAAAGAAATAAGAATGGAATGAGGCTAATCCTATTTTGGGGAAAGTTTGGCACTGGTGGGGACCAAAAAGGGTTCGCATGTTCCTTTGGTTGGTGCTTAAACTAATTTGATAAATGTAGGAGACATTTTGGCTCTTCACTTTTCTATTTTATCTATTTATCTGGTGTTGAGATTTTTGCACATGTCTTGTGAGAATGCCCTATTGCTATAAGTTTGTGGAAATTTATCTGTCTACCTTCGTGCTGGGCTATTTTCTTTGGTGCTAACTTTTCTATTGGAGATTGGATGCTTTTGAACTTGGATAGTTCATTGATGGCCGCTCATAATTGCTCTTAGGGTTTGTTGTTCAGAGTTGGCTATTGATGTTTGTGGAAATGGCTCAATGAGATGATTTTAAAGCATAAGTCTGTCGATGAGGGAGGTTTGTTTGAAGAAGTGGTCTCTATTGCTTAGGCTTTGGTGGTGCATCTCAAACTTTGAGTTCATTTGTATTTGTTCTTCATGAAGCTTCTATTATGATGCGTTGAAAGCTCCTTCCAATCTATTATTTTAAGTTAAATACATATGGCTCTTTTCTTGTTGATTCAGGCCAAGCCTTTGGAGGTGGTTTAATTCGAGACTATTATGGGCGATTGATTAATGATTTCGTAATTAATCTAGGCAAATTCACTATTGTCAAAGCTGGACTTTAGGCAGTCTTAGTTTGAAAATAGTAAAGGAGATAAGTATTTCCAATTTAATTATTGAATGTGATAATATGAGTGTTATGACTATTCTTATTCTATTTGCTAACCAACAATTGCAAAATTACGAGCCTGATTCACAGTAAGATTGATAAGAGAATGACTAGTTTATTTTTGAATTGAAGCATGCTTCGCTAAGAAAAGCCATTAGAGGCATCAAAATACGATAAATCCATCCAACAATTTAGCACTTTAATTGGATCCCTATGTGATTAAGAGATTAAATACCCTTTAATTAAATCAATTAAGATTTAAGACATGGGCACTGTACACTGGACAATGATGATATAGTGTACCTTACTTCCGGATATCATCCAAAAACATGCAAGGTCAATATTCTCAAGAGAGCGTGGCGTGCATGTTGCACTTCACGTGCATAAAAGTCTTACGTGGCATGCATTCGATCCCTTTATGAAACGGTGATTGATTAGCAAAACTCTGAATTGAGCATCCACAGAATGAGGATCTCATATTGCGGATGATAATGGCCACTCGTCATTCTTGAATTTCGTTAATAATCCCTAAATTTCATGGTCAAAATATTTTTTAAATTAGGTTTCATGTGAACAGTCCGTCCGAAGATATAAATATACACATTGAAATAAAAATATTTATCTATTATAAAAGTGAAGAAATTATTTATTCATGTAATTCTGCCTAATTAATTAAGTTGAAGCAACCATTGTTCAGTGATCCAACTGGCATAAACAAATAAAAAATTGTTTGATTGTAAAATCGATTAGCAATTTATAATTTTTCTTACTTAATATTATGATAAAGTAGAAGGTTTATTCAAGTTTTATATATAGAATAAATAATTTATTTTAAATTAATATAGAATAGGTAAATACATCTGCAGATAGTCAAAAGAAAATAGACCGATTCTAACTCTATTGAAAAATTAATTTAAAAAAATAAAATTTGTCCTAATCTTATATATTGCACTAACACCTTATCTCAAATCAATATGAGATAACGATAAGCTTATTTTTTATAAAAAAAACAAATCGATAACAAATTAATTAAGCCTCTCAAGTAAAGTTTTCAATAACATTACTTACCATCACATTCAAATTCACAAATCAAGGCACAGTAATATTTTTCCTTATAAACAAAATTAAACAACTATATATATATATATACACACACACGACCCATTTGTCGGTGTGACCACGTAACTCAACATTTACAGAAACCAAATGAATGTATGTGATTCATTCGTATCTTTAATTATGAGGTATGGCATGGGCAGCTTTCACTTTGCAATTAATCTGCCGTAGGATTTTGTGTTCAAGAAACACTGCAATCATGTGGGAGTTTCGTGTCTCTTTCATGGATGATGATGAGGATGAGAATTGTTGGCTGGTTTGGCTTCTTTCCACGGCTCCTTTTCTTCTGAGTTTTGCTTACCCTTCTGCACACTACTTTAAGCCCTCAGCTTTCCTGTGTTGTTTAGCTTTACTCTAATCTCCATTGACATAATTAAGCACCAAAATCGTGTTCAATGTGATCGTACTCATTATGGGAACCATTATTATTGCATTTGTGAGTCTTCCTAAAAAAAAAAACTTATTAAATTTAGAGAGAATATTGAATAAATTATTTATTAATTTATTTTAATTTAAATTTATATAAGTGATTAAATTATTTTACATATCAAGATGACTAGTCAATTTAATATTGTAACTCAATCATTTATATATTGTTTTTTTATTTCATATTTTTCAACACGAAATTCTCAAAAACTTCCCCTCAACTGTAACCACATGGTTATCACTCGGCAATAATTGGTATTTTAACTCAATACAGGTTTAATCATATAGCTTTTTATGGATGGATGAAATGCACAACTCAATCTGAAATCTGATATCATGATAAATTCAGAGACAGTACTAAATAAATTACATGTTAATTCAATTTAATCTGAATTTATATAAATAATTAAATTATCTTGCACATTAAAATAATCAATCAATTTAATATTATAAGCCAACCACTTATATATTACCTTTTACTTTATGTTTTTTGAACGTGGGATTCCCAACTAAACTTGTGGTAGGAGTCCCAGAAAAACTTGTGGTGGGAGTGGCAAGAGCTTGCCACTCTGTTCTCACTTCTGAATGGTGACTAGTGATGTAGGTTGCTTACATATATTTGCCTCAACCTTGCAACAAGTTAGGCAATGTTTGATATCGTAATACAATATAAAAATTTTATTATATTACATTGCATTACCACCCACTTAACACAACGTTAAAATTTTAATTAATTATCAACAGCAACTAATAATCCCATTTGAAAATTTTTATTTTTTGGAGTTTAATTTTATTTTATTAAAAAAAATTCAATTCTAATAATTTTATTGTAAAATTTATTCATTTGACATAAATTTTAAAATGAGAGAATTTATTTAAATTTATTTAATTAAAATAATTAAATATAAAATAAATTTATTTATATTTATATTTATATTTTACTCTTATTTATAAAAAAAATTTAATTTAAATATGATTATAGGATTTTACTTTTAAAAATTTTACAGCATAATCTTTTGAGATGATAATTTTTTTGAAAAAATAATAACAATAATATTCAATATTTGTCAAATAGATTGAAAACCAATTAAACCCTGATGGGCCCATATAACGTGATGAAATTTGGAACTCATTTTGTGTAGTTCAATTTCAAAGAAGCTTTTTAAACAAGACCCATCTGCCATGATGGGCCGTTATATTAATTTAAATATGTAGATAGATAGATAAAGAAATTTATAAACTTGTTTAAATAAATAATTAAATTAAAATTTTATAATTTATTAAAAATTTATAAAGATTATGGATTTATTCATCAATGCTAGTTATTATAATAACTAATAGTTATTCTAGTAACTATTAATTATTCTAGTGGCTATCTACTATTTCACTATCTAATATTTATTAGTAATTAACTATTTATATAATAATTTAAAATAAAAATATTTTATAAAAATAATTATTGAATTATTTATACGATGTTCCTATCCTGAGAAGGCACATATGGTAATTAAACAATGATTGAACTAAGTGAAAAAGTGAAGATCCTCATCTAATTATCCTAATGGTTGAAAGCAATATAACCTAAGGATAAAGGACATGGCAACACAACCGGTTTTGGTCACCCCATTAGGGCACGTACCGCCACCAATAGGAACATGCTTAGAAAGTTCACTTCTGAGATGCCCCATGAGCCAGGGCACCGCCCTATATTTTTGTCTCCTCTTAATTACTTAATTGGTTATTCACATGCATGTTGCCAAATTACTCCAATTTTCTTTTCAAATTTCTGTTAAAAAGTTGTCTTATAGCAATTTCAATCCAAGTTATTGCATTAAATTCGTATGAAAATGCTGCCATGCCTGCCGCATGGGTGGTGGGAAATTTTTATTTAAACTCAATCCATGATACTAATTTTGAAAAAAATTTTGATATAATAAAAAAAAATTTTGCTGCAATATTACACATGTGTTTGGGTAAGGATTGAGTATGGCCTCATATTTAAATCATTGAATTATTTTAAAAAGTTATCTATTAAAATTATCATATTTAAATTTAATATTTTTAATACCCTAATATGTTTTCATTTTAATATTATTATTTAAATAATATTTGAGTTTATTTAATTTTATATATTTTAATTAATAATTTATAAAAAAAATTATTAATATTTTACATTTTAAAAATGTAGTAATTATTTAAGGTAAATAAATTTTATTTATTTAAAATATAAAAAATAAAAAATTTATAAATATTATTATAAAAATATATTTTATAAATAATTAATTATTTATATAAATAAATTTAAATAATGAATAGGCTATGCACGGTTTTTAAGGTCTCAAATCAAGTCGAAAATTATACCAAACTAAATTTATTTTAATATTTTACTTAGGTTTTAGTTAGTTCTTTGCGATAAACTAAATTGAAACCGTATCAAAACCGAGCAAATTTTGTATCAAATTAAGAACTATATTTATACATATATTTTTATATTTTTTTTTATATATTATATATTTTCAATTTAATTATATATATTTATATATGTATGTATATTATGGACTAAATACAACTAATATTATATTTTATTTCTTGATTTTTTTAAATAATTTTAATTATAAATACATTAAATTACCTTATAATTTAATTATAAGTGTATTATATTTGTATCTTATAAATAAAAATTACATAATCAGTAAATAGTTAAAAGGTATATTATATGATATATTTAGACTATTATATTATATAATATATTTAATTTTAAATTATATATGTACCTTATAATAAAATATTATATAATTTAAAAATAATTAAAAAGATATATTATATGATATATTATATATTAATAACTCATTTCAAAATTTAAATATAAAAGATTTTTTATGAATATAATTGTATAAAATCATTTCAAAAATTAAGAATTGAATCGAATTGAACTATACAAAACCGAATCAAAATTAAAAAATTAAAAATTATATTAAATCAAAATCGAAATAATGAATAAATAAATTAAAACTGAAACTGTACTAAAATTTCAATTCAACTTCAGTTTTTAAAACCCCAAACCGGATATCGAACCGCATAACCCAAATTAACGATTAAATAAAATACAGTTAATTGAGTACTCAAAGATAACATATTGTGGTCCCTAATTACCACAAGTCTACTTAAAAGCATGTGGTGTCAATTTTCCACGTATTTATGACAAGACCAGCTTCAACTTAAGGGGTTGCTTTCTATGGAAAAAGATAAAATATATATAAAAAAACACTTTTGTCCTATTTTTGAGAGAATATTAATGTGCCTTAATTTAATATTATATGAATTTTTTTAAAAATTATCAAGTTTTGAATTAAAATTTTAATTAGAATTAATAATAAAAAAAAAACCAGTAAAGGATGTTTAGAGAACTAGAAGGGATTAAAAGAAGGCCAAATCACTTAGAAAAATCTAAAATTTTTAGTATTTGTGTAAATTTAGTTGGGGTAACAATCTATTAAGTATAGTTTCAAAAAACAAAAATCTGCAAAGTTTCTCAAATTTTAGGAGATTTCTATAGAGGATTTTTTTTTTAATTATGTAATCGGAATAAAAATTTACATTAATTAAGTGCATTTATTTTTTCAATAATAAAAATGCCAATATTTGTGTTAAACAGTCATCCCTTATCCTCTATTTATTTTATGAAAAATAACTTGTATACGAAATATAACTTTTAAAAAATATTTTTTATGAAAATATTTTTATTATTTAGCCAGAATATTAAACTATTGATATATGTTTATATTATGCATGTATATATGTTTTCACAATTTAATAAGAAGTTCAGAAAATAACATAAAAAGAGAAAGTTATTTTCCTCAAAAATTACTTAATTTTGTTTTGACCAACAAATTTTTTTTATTAATCTATTTTTTTTAGTGTCTCAAATATTAGAAAATGCAAAAAGAAAGCCTAATGTTAAACTTTTTTAAAAAATATTTACTAGTTTAATTATTTGAATATGACCTGATATGTTTTGTAACTGTAAAATTTGTGTCAAATTGATATTTTCAAAAATTAAACATAATATGTTATATCATAATTTGTTTATATTTTGAGTATTTTATTTTATTTTATTTTTTTTAATTATTAACAATCCATAAAATTTTTAAAAGAAAATAAACTTAACTTCTATACTATCATCATTATAGAATAAATACACTCTGATCGTTAAATATGATATAATCCATACAAGACATACGTATATTTTAAAATTTTTCCTGTAGTATGGGTCAGTCACTTCATTACCGAACTAGTGGTGTAGAAAATTCACATATTCTTGGAGGCATTAGGCCTAGCTATCTTTACAAGTACCTTTCTTTAATTGCCTACCGATGCATAAACTGACGGGATAACATCGTAGTACGAGCGGGTGGCCTATATAAGCTGACTTGAGGCACTGCATATCCTTGTCTCGGTGGCTTGGAGCGCTTGCATTGCTTCTCTAATTTCAATTTCATTTTTCAAGTAAGTGTTTTCTTCATTCTGTTAATCATTTATCATTGTCTCGCATTTATCTAAGTGTATTTCCTGTTGAAACGGTTTTAGCATTGATGGAGGTGAACAAAGAACTGGGACGCGACCTTTCCGACAGATTTGTTGGGTTGAGTTCAGGAAAGGACACCATGTCAGTGCCAGCATGGAAATTTGGTTTCAAATCCTCAAGCCCTGTACAACCAGAAGATAACAATAACGAAGCTGGAATTACTGAGCTAAGAATGCAGAGCTTAGACAACAAGGCTGCTTCCCCAAATGACAACCTTGTGCGTAAAACAAAGTCATTCAATGATAGTTTCTTGGTCAATATCGATGATCTTTTCGACAATGTTTCTGCTGGAAGCTTCGATAAGACAGGTTCCCTTTTTATAGGGCTAGCTTCTAATAATGACTTAGTCTATTCTTTATGCAATTTGCATCTTATGACATTAAGAACAATAATGTGATCAGACCTTTGTGTTTTGAAATTATCTGGCTAGTCTTCCAAGGCAGCTGCTGAATGGTAGGGACTTACATCGTATTGATTTCTTGTTACCCTTTTAATCAGGGAATACTGCAATGTGTCAATCTTCATCAACTCCCAAGGAGGACTCAGATTTCCGCAAGTTGAGTAAACTACAGATTGAACCTACATTACCTATAGCTCTCAGGGTAAAACGATGACCTATAAGAGTAAGTGTTAATCTGCAGTGAAATGTGGTAGTAACTTATTAATTTTCAACTTCCTGTGCAGTTCCAGGATGTCAAATACAAGGTCTATGCTGAGAAGTACATACTTCATGGAATCACTGGATCAGCCCATCCAGGTGAAGTTCTTGCTCTTATGGGACCATCAGGATGCGGTAAAACAACTCTGCTCAATCTTCTCAGTGGAAGGGTCAAATTCAACAGTGGTGCAATCACTTACAACGATCAACCATATAACAAGTCCCTGAATCGGAGGTACATTAACCGAAATTATTAATAATGTGTTATGATAGCTATGAATGGCTAATTTGATGCCATTAATTGTGGTTGAAACAGGATTGGCTTTGTGACACAAGATGATATTGTGTTTTCCCACCTAACAGTTAAAGAAACTCTTACTTACGCTGCATTGCTCCGTCTTCCCAACATGTTGACTAGAGAACAGAAGAAAGAAAGAGCCCTGAATGTTATAAGTGAGCTAGGCCTTGAAAGGTGATTTCCTGATTTCTATCTGCATAAACTTTACTGTAAACTTCTAGTTTCCTCAAATACTTTCAATGAGGGGCTAAGATGAAGAAAGTTTACTAAAATTAATCTCCTAAAGTATTCAAAAACTAAAATTTGAAAAAAGTGAGGTCCAGGGAAGCGAAATTTGGAGACTCTGCAAGATGGAACAAGTATCCGAGTGAATGTGCGGAGAATAAGTACAGTGTAGTTCCATTTTTCCGCTTAGAAACAGATGATGCAACTCACTGAAAATTGTCTGCCTTCTTAGGTGGTAATGAACACTAATTATTGTGAAGAATTCAATAAACTGAGCTCTCTACAGCTCAACTTTGTACTACGTAGTTGAAAGGTCAGGATAGTAATAGTCCTGTTGGCTGGGGCAATGGGCTCTCCTTCTGCTACACTTTTTCTGGCAATGTTGATAACTATGATTATAGATAATTGGTTATGTAGTAGAAAACATTAACAATCACTTCAATATATTCCAGGAGTCAAAATACAGTAATTGGTGGAAAATTTGTGAGAGGGATATCAGGTGGGGAGAGAAAAAGGGTCTGCATTGGCCATGAGATTCTTCTCAACCCATCACTTCTACTCCTGGATGAGCCAACATCAGGTCTGGACTCGACAACTGCACTTAGAATTGTTCAGATTCTACAGGACATGGCAAAGGTACTAAAACTTTGGGAAAATTAACATTTGATTGAAAATGTAATTAGCATCAAGGATTATATATTTATGTTTTGCGTACCTAGGCTGGCAAGACAGTGGTGACCACGATACACCAGCCTTCTAGTAGGCTCTTCAGTAAGTTCGACAAGCTTATTCTATTGGGAAATGGAAGTTCCTTGTACTTTGGAAAGGCATCAGAAGCAATGATGTATTTCTCTTCAATTGGTTGCAATCCACTTATAGCCATGAACCCAGCAGAGTTTCTGATTGATCTTGCAAATGGAAACATAAATGATAAATCAGTTCCTTCAGAATTGGAGGACAAGTTCGTACCTGGAAATAGAAAACTAGAGACAATAAAGGAAGGGCTTTCCCCTACCGATGTCCATGAGGTCAATGACTGCCATTGATTTTTCACTTATATTAGATGAGAACTATTTTCTATAGCAATATTAATAATTCTCCTCCACAGTATCTTCTGGAGGCTTATGAAGCAAAAGTGGGAACAATGGAGAAAGAGAAGTCCCTACAGCCTGTTGTGATTGAAGGCGACATAGAGATTCATGGCAAATTGAGTCCAAGGGAATGGGGGGCAACTTGGTGGGATCAATTCTTAATTCTTGTCCGCAGGAGCCTCAAAGAGCGACGCCATGAGTACTTAAGTTTTATGCGTGTAACTCAGGTTGTAGCCACTGCTATAATAACAGGATTGCTTTGGTGGCATTCTGATGCTTCATCTCCTGAGCACTTAGAAGATCAGGCAAGTGCGGCCATTTTCTTATTATTTTCCTCCTTACGACATCAATACATTTATCATTTTCCTTTTTGCACTGTTTTCGATGGTGCCACAGGCAGGGTTGTTATTCTTCATTTCAGTATTTTGGGGCTTTTTTCCTTTATTTACTGCCATATTCACATTCCCACAAGAAAGAGCAATCCTTGCTAAAGAGAGAGGAGTTGGCATGTATAGACTCAGCGCATACTTTGCTGCAAGAAACATCAGTGATCTTCCTTTGGATCTAATAATGCCTACAGTGTTCCTTGTGATAGTCTATTTTATGGTGGGATTGAAGTTGAGCTTTCCTGCATTTTCTCTGACCTTGCTTACAGTTTTTCTCAGCATTGTGGCTTCTCAGGTACTACTTTAATTAGCTAATTGTGAATGGAAATACATGTCTTTTCTAGATCATTGTGTTATACAGCTTCAGATTTTTACATATGTACGCAGGGCCTTGGACTTGTTATAGGTGCAGCATTCATGGATGTAAAGAAAGCAACAACACTGGCTTCCATTATTCTCATGACCTTCATGTTATCTGGCGGATTATTTCTTCAGGTAAGACGAATTAATAAACCATGAAAATTCTTGCAATGAAGTTGAAAGCTATCAGTTGCCAAAGAATGATTAGATAATATAGATAATTATGCACTTATTGTTGCTAACAGATTGTAATTTGTTAAAATTTGAATGCAGAAAGTTCCAACCTTCATGTCATGGGTTCGCTACATTTCTTTCAACTATCACACATACAGGCTACTCCTGAGGATACAGTACCCTTGCTCAGATCCAGCTCCTGGTTCAAGCCATTGTCAATCTCCCCTTTTCACCAATTTAAGACTAGATCATGGTGGAAAAGAAGTGGTAGCAATGACAGTGATGATTGTTGCATATCGCCAACTGGCCTACTTCTTCTTAAGGAAAATGAAACTAAGGAAAATGGCTTAGTTAATGTCATCCTCAAAAGTTCACAATAGAATTGGTTATATATATTGGGTTATATCCAAAGGAGATCGAGAGGACTAAAGTTTAATGTGAGGGTTCTCTTGGAGTATAATTGGCTTAATGGGTAGTATAGTTTAGTGAGAGATGGCAGACATGGCTTGTGAACGTAACTCTATGTGGAGAAGGTGTTTTATGTTTGTACTTTATTTTTTTTATATAGTTTATACACTTAAGCAGTGCACAACACATTACATACATAAACTTTAAACCATATGTTTTACTAATTGCATGCTCCTCTTCTAGTAGTACTGTAAGCTGCCAAGAAGAGCCCTCTGGCCTGCAAAAGGGAATTAATAATCAGAAATATATGCAAGATTTTTTTTTTCTGTAAATACTTAATTGATGCTTCTAAAATGCATAATCACTTTCTACCAACCTAGTATAAGCTTTGGCTCGACACCATGGAGCGTAAAGTGTTGTTGGAAAAGTGCAACTGTGGGGATAAAATTCTCATAGTGAAAAGAGGACATACACTGCCTTAAAATTTGGATTAGATTTAATGTCAATCTCATGAGTGATTGTAAGAAGGACTCTCCCCAAATGTTTTAGGCTTTCCGAATCACAGCAAACTAATATTAGAGAATATGAACTAGTGATGAAGCATAAATACTCGAGGTAATTGAAAGGATGCGGAAGAGACACACACTTGAGGGGTTTATTATTGGAAGAATGCAAATATGAATCGTGAGTTGTGTAATCTCAACTTGATCGAGCTGATTTTCTATATTTGAGATGCTTGAAAAACTCCAATTTAATTTCAGTAGACTGCATAACCATAATTAAAAGTTTAGAATCTCTGATACAACGTCAAATGAGCTTTGATTGACTTCAAATTAAGGATTGATTAATATTTTTTTGAATTATATCACTATATAAGCCTAAAAGTATAATTTTAAACAAATTCAATTGTATCTAATGAGCAAGAAAGGGGAACTAGTACTTAGAGAAACTGGAACCTAGAACAATGATTGCAGTGGGAGATGTGGCTCCAGCCTATACCACTTATAATGGTTAGGTCCCGTTAACGATTAGGTTCAGGGTTTTGTACTCAGTTAGTTGAGGTTCTATTTTCCTAGAAACCTGCGTTTGGTTGGTTAATTGAGAGGTAAAGTTGTGGGTAGTGACGAGGGGAGGAAGGTTAATGGTGATTTAGAAATTAAATCAGAAATTAACTGGTGATTGAGTTCTGATTTTGGTGTGGAATTGATGGGGAAGAAAGTGGACACAGGAAGAGAGTGTGAGGCCAAAGGGATTATGATGTGAACCTTCAAGTAATTGGTAACTTGAAAATTCACATTCAAGAATTAAAGGAACAATATGGAAAGCACCAAATCAAGATGTATTAATTTGATTCTTTGAACCAGCACAATCAGATTGCTGTGTAATTCAAAAAAAATATCAGAAATGGGATTCTTGACCTAATTCATATGGAGAATGAATAAACCAAGAATATTATGCACATTAAACCTTGCAAGATAGAAATCTCAGCAAGTTAATGAGCTTCACAAGAACAAAGGCAACAACCAATTTACTCACTAAAGGAGCAGAAACAATCTTTCATTAATATTCAAAGTGTCTCCTCCACTCTCTCATTACACTTATATTTATAGTTTCTTGGCTCCAAAGCTAAATACAAAAATATCCCTACTTTAGTAACAGCTGCAAGGAGCTTTTAAGTCTAAACAAAAATTAATCTATAAAAAGGCTAAAAACTCCTAATAAAAAGTAAATTTAATACAGCAGCAAATAAGGGCATTTAAATCCAAAAGAGAGGTGGTTATAACAGCAAGGAATATTCTTTCAAAAAAGGTGCCAGCAGATGCATGTACATAGGTTGGATCTGGTACATGCATATCCACAGGTTATTGATGGGGCGAATCCGCAAGTATATGGGTCGTCTCAAGTAATAAAGTGATGAATAAAGTATCGTTCCCACAAGGATTTACTGTTTGAGTACCGAACTATGAATGAAGCGATTATTTGGGCTAATGATTAATGGATAAATGGTAACTGTAAATAAGCAAGGTAAATTGATTAATCTAATTGAAATGGGTAAAGAGTAAAAAAATAAATTCTAATTCTAGTTCGCAATTAAACTAAATTGATAATGGGTAATTTAAATGAAAGTCTAATTATGATAAAAGTGATTCCAGAGTTGGGGGTTTATGCATAAATTAATTGAGATTTGTATTGGGCATTCCAATTTTTAGGGAAAAATAGAGTTTGAAGGTGATTAATTCTAAATTCCTTTGATTTATTTTTCAAGCAAACCAAAGTGTGTTCTAAAATAACCAAACCTACTTTCGTATGATATTTGATTACTCTGAAACCCATTAAGTTTTGTAACCAATCATTAATTCCTCTTAAAATCCTAGTTTATTTCTAAATCTAGGTAATTTTAAGTTCCAATCCTTGATTATCTATCAATGACTTTCACATTTCGGTCCTTCAATCAAAGATTAACACAATACCTGATGGATACCAACATTAGGCAAGTAAATCAAGCACACAAGGAAGGAATCAAAACTCATATTTATGTAAAATAAGGAAATACCCAGTCCAAATTCACAAATTAATCTAAAACATATTTCCCAACTCTGAAATCTAAAGAGTTTACTCACTCATTATGGTATTTACAAGAAAGATTGATGGAAAAGTAAAGAAAAACATGATAAAAGGACTAAAATAGAAAAAACCCAGGTAGAAGAACCAAAATCTCTGGTTTCTGGAGCTCCAAAACTGGTGCAGCAGCTCCTCCCCAAGAGAAAATGGCGTCTCCTCTCTCTCTCTATTAAATTTTCTTTCCTTTTTGTCTTTCCTCCCTTTTCCTCTTGTTTTTTTTTTTTTGCCAAAACTAGGAAATGATGAATTTATATGGTCCCAAAAAGTTGCCCTAAAAGTAAATAAGAGCCAATGAGTGGATAGGAAATGAGGTGTTAAATTATCCAAGTCAGCAGCACTATTCACGTTCTGGGCAGTTTGCTTAGGGTTCGGCTTAACCCTAAGCAGCTTCTTAGCAAATTTCAGCTTCAGTCGACTATGCGCTAAGGTTGCGGCACTCAAAGAAATCTCTGACCTTTAGAGTAAAATAGACTTTTCTGCTCATGCTTGACTTGTGTTGTACCTTAAGCACTGCCGCTTTACCTTAAGCAGGATCTTAAGCAAAGTCTCAAGCAAATTTCGGCTAACTTGCTCTTTCAAAGCTTGATTTCTTCAACTTTCCTCCATGCTTAAAGAATTCCCAATTTATTCAAATCACTTCCTAATGCACTCATTGATCTTCGATTTTCCACAAAATCCTATCAAAAACAACAAAATTACAAAAATCAAATATAAAGTATCTAAAGTTAACAAATAAGCTAAAATAAAGCTAAAAATATAAAATACACTAAAATATGAGGGCAAAATGGATGCAAAACTACCCTAAAATGCCTATATGAAATGAGTGTAACAAATTCCCCCAAACTCAAACCTTTGCTTGTCCTCAAGCAAATTTAAAACAATTAATGCAATTTGGGGTACCTTACCTTAAATTTATGAAAATTACTCATCCAAACTCTTAAACTTACTTTTAGCCACCAACACACCATATACCCACTTTCAAGGTACAAAGAATTCAATCCTTACCAAAGTTATTGTAACACCCCCGTTTGCATAGCCTGGTATATTTCACTGTTCCAGTGATCGGAATCGGTCCGGACAATTAAGGGGATTAGAACCATACTTAAGACAACGGGAAACACAAGTAATTAGTAATTTCCAATTATTTAAGCATAAACAAGAAAAATAGAACATAAGAAGTTAAACGAGCTGAGAGTCACAGCGATGGGTGACCTTCTCGGGAACGACTGCGAAGTCATTTTAAACTCAAATTTCGAACCGTAAAAAGTGACGCCGCGGTCCTTAGGACCCTTATAAACACAGTGAAAAAGAGAAAATCATAAAAAATAACTGTTAAGCCAGTCAAATAATTAGGTCAGTAAGCAGGAAGAATTATGGAATTACAAACCGGGATGAACCGGCGAGGGGCGATTTGGTCAATTGACCCTGAGAGCTGACTCCTGACCTAACTATCAAATAAAATCGGAGAAAAGAAAATTTTGGAGTCGAGAATTAAATTAAAGAACTAATAGAAAAATAAATAAATAAAAAGGAAAAAGAAAAAGTGTAGGGAGATGACATCATGCATGATGTCATAAGAGTAATAATTAATAAATTAATTAAATTAATTTTTTTGGGTCTTCCATAAGCTAAAATACATAAAAGAAATAAAAAGAAAAAAAAATTATTTTGGTCATCTTTTTCCCATTGTTGCCGCCTCACCCTTTTCCTCTCATCTCCATGAATGGCCCTCCATTAAAGCTTGCACTCAAGCTTTAATTTCTTCACTTAATCTTAATAACTCCCATAAAAACCTTACAAGAGCTTGTTATCTCAACTTAAAAACAAGAAAGAAAGAAGAAAAGAAGAGAAAAATTGAAGATTGGATATTAAAGTTGAGGTAAGCACATCAATTTGAAAGTTTGTAATTATTTGTTGTGTTTTTAGTTGGAATTAGCTTGAAATATGCTTAAAAAAAAAAAAATAGTGAGGGACCATTACTGAAATTTTGGCCAGCATGTGTATAGGGGTATATTTACATGGTTTGATAGATTTAAATATATATCTGAGCTTGTTTGAGATGAAGAAACATGTATGTATGCATGGAATCAATCAAATGCAACAATTTAGTGTGGCTGGTTTGGATACTTAGGGTTTATGAACCAAAAATGTAAGAAATGAGTAAATGGTGTCTTGGACCTATTGTGAAGTGAAAAATGGTCATTTGTGACCAAATGAGTTATGTTGGAATGGTTGGAGTGAAAGCTAAATTCGGAGGGAGTGTGGTCATGCTGCTGGCAGCATGACCAAGTCAGCTTTGAAGGACCAAAAATGAAATTTTACAAGTCCAATTGATATGGGACCAATTGGGGATGAAAATAGACATAAAATGACACAATTTTCATTTAGGAACCATACCCAAAAAGTGACCAAAACCTAGTGAACAAATTGACCAAAGTTGGATAAGTGCAGGCTGCCCTGTACAAACTGACCAAATGAACAGTGTTTGTTCATTTGGTCATAACTCGAGCTATGCTGGTCCAAATGACCTGAAATTTTACCAGTGGCTAGATGAGATATAGACCTAAAACTTTCATGAAGAACACAAACTCAAATTCTGCCAGCAACTAAGTGATTTGGCCACCCTAATTTGGTGACCCAAAACTGCCAGCACCAAATTTGCCCAGAAAATCTGGGTTGTTTCTAATCTAGCAGCTATGGTTCAAATGGCCATAACTTGAGCTAAAAAACTCTAATTGGGGTGATTCAAATATGAGAATAAACTTAAGACAATAAGGAACATTTTCTATGAAGGAAGTTTTGTAAAATTCCAACAGTAAAATTACCAATGGAACAGTGCAACTAGGGACACCAAAACTGAAAATTTGACAATTTTGCCTAAAGGACTTAAGCTTTGAGAAAATGACCAAAACCAACAAGTTTAGTGACCAAAATGTGGTATGTGGGTGAAGTTGGAATTCCCATACCTATTAAGCCTTAGAAAGTCAATAAGTTGACTTGAATAGTGCAGTGAATAGTAACCCGAAACACAAAATTTCAAGAACATCGAATTTAGCACTTTAGAGCTAGGTAAAAGTGAAGTTAAATTTATTATTGGATTTATGCTAAGTTATGGTACTGAAACACTATGAAATTGTGTGTTTCAGTAGAAAAGAATACCGGGACAGAACCCGAGGAGTCGAGTCAAGGCCAACAGGCGACTCGTTTGAGGTTTGTGCATAACGTATACTTTTTATAATCATCTTTTGCATACTGTTTTGAATAATGTGAAATATTGAATTATGGCATTCTTATGATGTTTTGATTTAAATTGTTGAAAGTTATTATGTATATTGAAATGACAATGTTTAGCAAATTGTTAAGATAAGTTTTGAAACCATAGTCATGACCATATATTTGAACACCTCACTAGCACGACTAGTGGAGGTAATTAGTTTCGAATTTTGATTCCTTCTCTGGAGAAGTGTTGAGGTGTGCCAGTAGAAGAGGATGTGAATGGATATCCATATATTTGAGCTAGCTAGCCTTGTGATGTGATTTCTCTTTAGCCTCTGGCTATTAAGATTCTATTTGTTTCGAATGGCATGATCTAACTGTGAGTTTTATGAAACGTGTTTTGATACTTCGAAATGAACTTGGTTTGCATTAAACCTCATAATTCATGTTTTGTGTTTAATGCTTATGTTTAGTCAAATTTTTGAATAAACGTGATTTATATTTTGCATAAAAATTATCTTAGTATGTTGTGCACCACTGAGTCCTAGTACTCAGCAATAGCTTCTATTGCTATCGTAGATACGAAGACTCGAAGAGTAGCAGACTGAGCTGCTAAGGATTGAGGATCTTCCTGTTTTGAAGCTATCGGGTATAATTTATACCCTAATTGTAAATATTTCTTTTGATGTATGTATTGCATATAAATGTATGGACATATAAATGGGTCTTGAACAGCTTGTACAAAAATTTGTATGAACTTTGTAATAAAGTTTAGTTTATGTTTCTTTTGATATAAATTTGTAAGGATGTGTATAAATTGTTTTGTTTTTTATGAAATATGAGTGAAACTATTTTATTTATATTGAATGAAATGTATTGCTAGTATTTTGAGGATAATTGAATTTTGAACTTGAGAAATTGATTGAAATGAATTGAGTTTGATTGTGAAATTGAAGTAGTTGTTGAGAAGAATTTTTAGAAGTGCTTTTTACAGGTATTTGAAGAACTGTTTTCTCAAAATACAGAGGGTACTCTGTCAAAATTTTTATAAAATTTGCGTAAAAATAAAATGGGCCAAAAATATTAACTAGTTTTAATTTTAACTAAATGTTTTAAATACTTATTAGAAAATGCTCACCACTTATCAAAAAAAAAATTGTTTTAAAATCCCTCGTAGGGTACTTAATGATTTATCGGTAGGTGAAGTTCTGTAGTTCATTAGGTATTCTACAGGATCATGTTATGCCTTACAGAAGGGTAAGGTGTGACATATTTTAGTGGTATGAGAGCAAGTTTTTGAAGTATGTTTTAAATTGTGAATTTGTGTCTTTTCTTTGTTAAGTATAACTGCTCAATGTCCATAATTGTTACATACAGTGCATTACATCATGAATATGAACTAACGGAGGGAAATCTCCTTGTGTTACTTGTTCAGGAGATACCCTAACTTCAGCCTGAAATGGAAGAAGGAGATCGCTCAATTGAGCAGTCTGTTGAAGCTGAGGCACAAGGGGAAGCCCCAGCTTTACCGAATGTTAGTGGGTTAGTAGCACCAGCCCCGCAAATGCCGCAGTTTCCTGCACAGTTTGCACAGCAGATGGCGGCAATGTTTCAACAAATGGCTGGAGGTATGCCTGTTCAAGCTCCACCCCAACCACCTGTGGCACAACCACTGCCTCCAGCCAGACAGTATGATAAGTTACTGAAGTATGGGGCTACAGAATTTAAGGGTACACTGGACCTTTTGGAGGCAGAGCAATGGCTTGAAAGAATGGACAGAGTATTTAAGAAGCTGCACTGCCAAGATGAACTGAAGTTTGAATTCTCTGTGTCGCTATTGCAAAGGGATGCGTATGATTAGTGGAAGACCATCCCCCACAGCTTGGTTGAACCACCAGTGCTGACTGGGATGACTTCATCAGAGAGTTCAGACAGAAATACATCCCAGATGCATATTGTGATACCCCGTACCCGTGTACAGTATACCCGAGTAAGTAATGCCACACGGTGTACCGGCACACTCTAATATACCTTAATTAATTTTCATCATAACTTTGAATATAATTTGTAAAATATAACTCATTTAAGTCATTTATTGAAATCATAATTTATTTGAGGTTCCGAAAATTTTAAAGAAAATCGTGAGTCCAGGCTAAAAATGGAGAAAGCAGTTCTTGAACTGTGAAAAACACTTCCAATAAACAAATTCATTCATTCTCAACTCCAATATCATCACAAAACTCAATATCAAGATCTCAACATTTCAATTTCAATTCTCATTCATCCATCACATGTGATGATCACATATAAATCACAAATAAACATTTACTTTTCCATTCACAAATACAATTTTCATAATTTACATAAACATCAATATACATTACATAAGTTTAATTTCATATGAGAAAATCAAAATTTAGTTACAAAATGTCAAAATGACACCTAGTGTCCTACCAATGCACTGCAGAAGTTGAGGTGACAAGGACACTGTGCAGAACTGCAGGATGGACTCACCCAGTCTGTGGTCTACTGGGCTCACGATCAGGATCTCCAGTACCTACGCGTGGCAAAAGCAACGCGCTAAGCAATAATGCTTAGTGGTGCAATAATATAATAAAAGAAAATAGCAGAAAATAAATATGTATAGAATATGTATGATTTGTTTGTTTGGTATTGGTATATCCATCATTTCATTAACTTTGTTCACCTTCATTCATTTGGTTGCCCAAGTAACCTACACTAGACGACTGGACTGGATAACGGGTAAACTGGCACTGGGTATCTAGTACCTCGGGCCGTCACACCATCGGTCACATATGCATCTCCGGCAGTGTAATGAGCTAACAATGTCAGAATATATCGAGCACAAGGCCAAATCTCAATGCAAGGTCAGAATGGCTAAAAGCCATAAAATCACGGAATGGCATATTGCCATGTGCAGTACTGCTAACTGAACCCTATTGGCATGCCAAACTATCCAAACCAATCTTGTTAGGTATACTAGGGCATTTGAAACTTTTAAATTCTTCAATTTGTGAATTTTAAGTTTTGGTGTTACTATTCACCTCATTGGTCAACAAAAATGTTGACTTTTGGATAGGAAATATATACATTGACTTTGGCACTCCCAACATACCACATTTGGCATTTAAAACTTGTTGGAATTGGTCACTATTACCATTTCTCAACTTAAATCTAAGAGGGCAAAAATTTCAGTTTTTGTGACCCAACTTTACTATTCCATTGGGCTCTGTTGCAGTGGGAATTTGAGGAAATGGTAAACATGAAAGTTGTTCCTTATTTTGTCTAATTGAATTTCCTTTTTTGAATCACTCCATTTGGAGTTTTGAAGCTCCAGATATGGTCCAAAAACCACAACTGGCCGGATTTCCATTCTGCAGAAATTACCAAATCTGATACCATGAGCAAAGGATTGTGATTGCATTTTGGAATAGGTTCTGGCCATAATTTGGGGTAGGTTTCTTCATGAAAGTTGTTTGTCTATATCTTACTTGTTGCTGTAAAAATTTCAGGTCAATTGACCATTTCTACAGTGAGTTATGGCCTCATTTGGTCATTTCTGCAGGTGCTGTTGCAGGGGATCCGAATTGGGGCCAACTTTTAGTCCTCTTGCTTTGGTCTTTTGGGCATGGTTTCTTCAGCAAAAATGTGCCATTATAAGCCTAGTTTCATGTCCAATTGGCCAAACACCAATTGGACCAACACAGCCAAAGTTATGGCTGTGTAATTGGACTGAAATCTCAGTTCATTGCTGCTGTCCCTAGGCAGCATAGTCATTCACTTTTCCATGCATTTTTTTCAGTCCATATTATGGTCAAATCTCCTCAAATGGTCACTAATTGACCATTAGAATGTTCTTTAACAATTGCATAAGCCAAGTTCACATTTTACTCCCAAAACCCTAGTTCAAAGTCATGATTTATACAATTTACCTTAGTTAGCTACTAATTCACTATTCTTATGTTTATAAACTTCAAACATGGTTTCTAGTTCACTCCAAGCTCATCAAAAACACTCATTCCTATTCCTTCAATAGGGCAGCCGAAATTCATGTACACATACACATGAGTTTTGTTCATTTAAATTTCATTTTCTTACTATATTCAAGTTCCTATACATGAAATTAAAGAGTTTTAGGTATATAGTGCACTAACCTTTAAGTGGCAGAATTTTTTCCCAACTCAAAACTTCACTTTCTTTCCTCTTCTTGGCTGCCAAAAGCTTCCCCAAGAGATATGGTCAAGTTTTAATGAAAGGGGTTAGGGATTAGTAGTGTAAACAAGAGGGAAATGAAGCTTTTGTTGCAAATCAATGGAGGGAGATGGGGAGAGGGTTTCGGATGGCTGTTTGTGAAGAAGATGGCTGCTGCATTTTTTTCTCCTTTGGTCCATTTTTGGTCTCTTTTATTGGTTAATTAAAGGGTTGTTAAATTTTGATTGGTGGAAGCTTTTAAATGACCTCACATTATGTCATAATTTGCTTTTTATTTCATTTTTCTTTTCTTTTCTCCACTACTCATTTCCAATTTAATTTCTAGTAATGTTTATTCATATTTTATGTCATATTAATTATTTACTTAACTGGACAAGTCGGCCAAAAATCACCTCTGAAGGCGAAATGACCAAAATGCCCTCCGTTTGGCTCAGCGGGCCAAAATTGTCTGTACCGATTGAAAAAATTTTCTAGGTATTTTCTTGGCATTCTAATGCCATGGGAACCTCAATAACCCTTCTCTGGAGTCCCAAAAATTATTTTATAATTTTTCCCCCGGGTCTAGGGCTCCTCGTTGCGAGAACCACAACTTCCCTCTGGTTACCCATCGCTAGGGCACCGGCTCGTTGAACTTGGTTGTATTTTATTTCTAAAATTTTTGCCAAATTTTTCTTATTAATATTTGAGTTAATTATGGTCCCTCACTTTAGTTTAAATATTTTTCCGGACGTTCTAGCTGTCCGGACCGACACCGGTCACCGGAACAGTAGAATGTACGGAGTTGCTATCGGGAGGGTGTTACAACTCTTCCCCTCTAATTTAAATTTCGTCCTCAAAATTTACCTGATACAAACAGTTGAGGGAACTGTTGCCTCATCGTCTCTTCACTTTCCCAAGTTGCCTCCTCGGTGTTGTGGTGCCTCCAAAGCACTTTCACCAATGGAATTTGCTTGTTTCTCAACTCTTTCACTTCCCGAGCCAAGATCCGTAGAGGTTCTTCTTCGTATGTCAAATCCGGCTGTATTTCAATTTCTTCTCTGGAGATGACATGTGAAGGATCTGAGCGGTATCTTCTGAGCATAGACATGTGGAACACATTGTGGATCTTGTCCAGCTCTGGTGGTAAAGCTAGCCTATAGGCCACTGGACCCACACGTTCAATGACTTCATATGGGCCAATGAACCTAGGGCTTAACTTACCTTTCCTTCCAAACCTTAATACTTTCTTCCATGGTGACACCTTGAGGAACACTTTTTCGCCAACCACATATTCTATTTCTTTTCTCTTCAAGTCGGCATAGGATTTCTGTCTGTCTGAGGCAACCTTGAGATTGGCTTTGATTAGTTTTACCTTTTCCTCAGTCTGTTTCACAGTGCAGCCCCACCGTTGTCTTCGCCCAATTCAGTCCAAGACTGCTGGAGTTCTACATTTTCTCCCATACGATTGCTTCATATGGGGCCATTTGGATGCTAGCTTGGTAGCTATTGTTGTATGCAAATTACGCGATTGGGAGGTATCTATCCCAACTTCCCTCAAACTCAATGACACAACTCCTCAGCATATCCTCAAGGACCTGACATATATTTCATGTTATTATTATCATTTTAGTTCAATAGTTGTATTAATTCAATTGGTTTAATTGTTTACCTGGATTACTCTTTCTGATTGCCCATCCGTCTGAGGATGGAAAGTCATCTTTGAAGTGGAGTTGTGTACCCAAGGATTCATGCAACTTCTTCCAGAATCTTGATGTAAACCTTGGGTCTCGATCAGATATGATGGAAAGTGGAATTCCATGAAGTCTAACTATCTCACTGATATACAATTCTGCTAACTTCTCCAGTGAGTAGTCAGTCCTAACTGGCAGAAAGTGTGCTGACTTGGTCAATCTATCCACTATTACCCATGCTGCATCATGTTTCTTCCGGGTGAGAGGTAGACCACTTACAAAATCCATGGTGACCCGATCCCATTTCCATTCAGGTATGCGTATAGGCTGTAGCAAACCCGATGGAACTTGATGTTCTGCCTTGACTTGCTGACATGTCAAGCATTTAGTCACATAGTCAGCTATGTCTTTCTTCATACCAGGCCACCAATACTGAAGCTTCAGATCATGATACATCTTTGTACTTCCTGGGTGCATAGCATATACACTAGTGTGTGCCTCTTTTAGAATATTGGCCTTCAATTCCCCATCATCTGGTACACACAGTCTTCCTTTGTAATACAGACACCCATTTACCTTCACCTCATAATCAGTTGCTTTTCCTTCTGGGATTTTGCTCATAATGGCCGTTAATTTTCCATCTGCCATTTGCCCATCCAAAATCTGCTGTAGCAGGTTTGGCCTCACTTGCAACTCAGCCAAAATAGCTCCATCTCGAATCAAAGTTAGACGGGCATTCAATGATCTCAAAGCTGTGATGGACTTTCTGCTCAAAGCATCAGCAACTACATTTGCCTTCCCAGGATGGTAGTCAATTACACAATCATAGTCCTTCAGGAACTCAATCCATCGCCTCTGTCTAAGGTTGAGCTCCTTCTGGGTTGGCAAATATTTCAGGCTTTTGTGGTCTGTGTAAATGTAGCATTTTTCACCATACAAGTAATGCCTCCATATCTTCAGTGCGAAGATAATTGCTGCAAGCTCTAGATCATGGGTAGGGTAGTTCTGCTCATGTGGCCTTAACTGTCTGAAAGCATAGGCGATCACTTTCCCCTCTTGCATCAATACACACCCTAACCCATTATGTGAGGCATCACTGTAGACCACGAAGTTTTTTCACGACCTTTGTGTGCTGCTGGTGCCTCTATCAACATAGCTTTCAACTTCTCAAACTGCGACACTTGTCATTCCGGTCAAATCGACATTCTTGTGTAATAACTTGGTCATTGGAGCGGCTATTAGGAAAATCCTTCACAAATCTTACGTAATACCAAGCTAGCCCCATGAAGCTTCGACCTCGATTGTGTTTACGGGAGGCTTCCATTCCATCATCGCTTCTATTTTCTTGGGATCCACCTAATCCCATCGGTGACACTATGTGTCCAAGGAATGCAATTTCATTCACCAAAAGTCACACTTGGACAACTTAGCATACTGACTTCTTTTCTCTCGGGGTTTGCAGAACAATCCTCAAATGCTCATCATGTTCTTCCTCGGTCTTGGAATACACCAAAATATCATCAATAAAGACCACTACGAATCGATCTAGGTATGGATGGAAGATACGGTTCATAAGGTCCATGAATGCATTGGTGCATTTGTTAGGCCAAAGGGCATCACGAGAAATTCATAATGCCCATCTTGGGTCTGAATGCGATCTTGGGCACATCTACATCCTTCACCCTCAATCGATGATACCACGATGCGAGATCAATCTTAGAAAATACTCCTGCCCCCTTCAACTGATCAAACAGATCATCAATTCTAGGCAACGGATATTTGTTCTTCACAGTCACTTTATTCAACTGCCGGTAATCAATGCATAGCCTCAAAGTCCCATCCTTCTTTTTCACAAACAGCACTGGAGCTCCCCATGGTGACACACTGGGGCGTATGAACCCCTTATCAAGCAACTCTTGCAACTGAGTTTTCAACTCTCTCAATTCAGTGGGTGCCATCCTATAAGGAGCAATGGAAATGGGTGCTGTACCCGACAGTGTCTCAATAGCAAATTCAGCTTCCCTTTCTTGTGGCAAACCAGGCAACTCTTTAGGAAATACCTCTGGAAAGTCTCTTACTGTGGGTATGTCACTCAAGTTTGGCTTAGCCTGCTTAGTATCCACCACATGTGCTAGGTAGGCTTCACAGCCTTTTCTCATCATTCTTCTTGCAACTGTGGCTGAGATGACATTGGACAAGAAATCTGTCCTTTCCCCCACAACTGTGATCTCATTACCCTCAGGGGTTTTCAAAGAAAATCTCTTCAATTTGCAATCAACTATTGCCTGATGACGTGACAACCAGTCCATTCCCAAAATCACGTCAAACTCATGGAAAGGCAACTCAATTAAGTCTGCCAAGAATTCATACCCCTGAATCTTTAACGGGCAACCCTTGTACACTTTGTTCACCACTACACTGTGGCCCAATGGATTAGTGACCAGAATGTCTTGGTCACTCTCCCCTACTAGTATCCCCCTTTCTACGGGTAGGTTGATGCAAATGTATGAATGAGTGGATCCTGGATCCACCAATGCATGCAAAGGTGTATTGTAGAGGGAGAACGTACCCCTGATGACGTCCGGGGCATCTTGCTCCTCCTGAGCTCTCAGGGCATAATTTACGCAGATGGTGCATTATCGGCCTCTCTGGCGCTCGAATCTGAGGCCTCTGTGATGGTCCCACTACGTCTGATTTACCAGATTTTCTACCTCTCTGTGGTGCAGGAGCAGGTCTGTCTGCTTGTGTTGGAGCAGCTGTAGTAGTTCTGCGTGGACAGTTCTTCAACTGATGCTCTGTTGACCCACACCTTAGCGAGCACGATCACTCTCCAACACTCCCCCTTTTGCCACTTGAGCGGTGTGGACATGCGAGAAGATCTGGGGCTGGTCCCTGAACCCCATCCTGGAGAGCGCCACCGATGGTGTGGGTGACCTCTCCTAGGGGTGAGCGTGGTGCAGGCCTGTGTGACCACGACCTTGTGGTTGGCTTTGAACTTTGTGCGGTGGACCCTTGAACTTCTTCCCAAATGCAGTAGCTGAACTAGACCGACACAGGCCCCTCTTCTGCTGTCTTTCCCTTCTAGTCTGCTCACTGATTCTTACTTTTTCAACCTTTATTGCAGCTTCCACTAATTTGGTAAATTCTGTGATTCCCAAGGCAGTGAGCTGGATCTTGATGTTGTCATTTAGTCCCTCTTCAAATCTCTTACATCTTTCAGCTTCATTAGGGACTATCGCCCTTCCATAGCGGCTTAATCGAACAAATTCCTTTTCATATTCGGCCACTGACAGCTGTCTCTGCCTCAGGTTAATAAACTCTCTTCTTCTCTCTTCCAGGTATACAGTACCCACATATTTCTTCTTGAATTCTGAGAGAAAGAAATCCCAAGTTATAGCTTCTGGCTGCACTTCACTGGATACCGTGTCCCACCATTCGTAGGCATCATCTTGCAACAAAGATATGGCAGCTTCCAGGTTTTGCTCTGGAGTGCAGTGAAGTTGTTTTAAGACTCTGCCCGTTCTATTCAACCAATTCTCGGCTGCAACAGAGTCATCTTCTCTCTTACCGAAAAAGTCCACTGCTCCAAACTTTCTTAGCCTTTCCAGGTGTGATTTCTGCTGTGGAGCTAGTGGTGGTGGTGGTGGTGCTGGCATTACCCCAGCCATTTGTCTAAAGAAGTCGGCCATTTGTTGGAACATGGCCTGTGGAGGCTGAGCAGGCTCTGCTTGAGCTGGCGGAGCAGATTCTCTCATACCCCCAGTCTCAGCTGCTGCAGGTGGAGCATGACTCTCCACTTCCTCCTCAACAGCTCTCTGAGATGAAGGGTCCATATCCTATTCAAAATAACAAAAACAAACAGATCTGCATTAGTGTCACCTCGACTCTTACAAATGCAATGCATGGTATGGACTCAATCTAGGCCCAGAAACGCCTAAACCGTACTCTGATACCACTAAATGTGACACCCGTGCACTGTGCGGTATACAGAGTAAGTAATGCCACACGATTGTCTGCAGCACACTCTAATATACCTTAATTAATTTTCATCATAACTTTGAATATAATTTGTAAAATATAACTCATTTAAGTCATTTATTGAAATCATAATTTATTTGAGGTTCCGAAAATTTTAAAGAAAATCTGGCAGAGTACCGGCTAAAAATGGAGAAAACAGTTCTTCGGAACCTGTGAAAAACACTTCCAATAAACAAATTCATTCATTCTCAACTCCAATATCATCACAAAACTCAATATCAAGATCTCAACATTTCAATTTCAATTCTCATTCATCCATCACATGTGATGATCACATATAAATCACAAATAAACATTTACTTTTCCATTCACAAATACAATTTTCATAATTTACATAAACATCAATATACATTACACAAGTTTAATTTCATATGAGAAAATCAAAATTTAGTTACAAAATGTCAAAATGACACCTAGTGTCCTACCAATGCACTGTAGAAGTTGAGGTGACAAGGACACTGTGCAGAACTGCAGGATGGACTCACCCAGTCTGTGGTCTACTGGGCTCACGATCGGGATCTCCAGTACCTACGCGTGGCAAAAGCAACGCGCTAAGCAATAATGCTTAGTGGTGCAATAATATAATAAAAGAAAATAGCAGAAAATAAATATGTATAGAATATGTATGATTTGTTTGTTTGGTATTGGTATATCCATCATTTCATTAACTTTATTCACCTTCATTCATTTGGTTGCCCAAGTAACCTACACTAGACGACTGGACTGGATAACGGGTAAACTGGCACTGGGTATCTAGTACCTCGGGCCGTCACACCATCGGTCACATATGCATCTCCCGGTGTGCAACAGAACAGCTAACAAGCTGTAAATACATCAGGCACAAGGCCAAATTTCAATGCAAGGTCAGAATGGCTAAAAGCCATAAAATCACGGAATGGCATATTGCCATGTGCAGTACTGCTAACTGAACCCTATTGGCATGCCAAACTATCCAAACCAATCTTGTTAGGTATACTAGGGCATTTGAAACTTTTAAATTCTTTAATTTGTGAATTTCAAGTTTTGGTGTTACTATTCACCTCATTGGTCAACAAAAATATTGACTTTTGGATAGGAAATATGTACATTGACTTTGGCACTCCCAACATACCACATTTGGCATTTAAAACTTGTTGGAATTGGTCACCATTACCATTTCTCAACTTAAATCTAAGAGGGCTGAAATTTCAGTTTTTGTGACCCAACTTTACTGTTCCATTGGGCCCTGTTGCAGTGGGAATTTGAGGAAATGGTAAACATGAAAGTTGTTCCTTATTTTGTCTAATTGAATTTCCTTTTTGGAATCACTCCATTTGGAGTTTTGAAGCTCCAGATATGGTCCAAAAACCACAGCTGGCCGGATTTCCATTCTGCAGAAATTACCAAATCTACAGTACCATGAACAGTGACTGTGATTGAATTTTGGAATAGGTTCTGGCCATAATTTGGGGTAGGTTTCTTCATGAAAGTTGTTTGTATATATCTTAACTTGTTGCTGTAAAAATTTCAGGTCAATTGACCATTTCTACAGTGAGTTATGGCTTACTGTTCATTTGGTCATTTCTGCAGGTGCTGTTGCAGGGGATCCGGATTGGGGCCAACTTTTGGTCCTCTTGCTTTGGTCTTTTGGGCATGGTTTCTTCAGCAAAAATGTGCCATTATAAGCCTAGTTTCATGTACAATTGGCCAAACACCAATTGGACCAACACAGCCAAAGTTATGGCTGTGTAATTGGACTGAAATCTGAGTCCATTGCTGCTGTCCCTAGGTAGCATAGTCATTCACTTTGCCATGCATTTTTTTCAGTCCATATTATGGTAAAATCTCCTCAAATGGTCACTAATTGACCATTAGAATGTTCTTTAACAATTGCATAAGCCAAGTTCACATTTTACTCCCAAAACCCTAGTTCAAAGTCATGATTTATACAATTTACCTTAGTTAGCTACTAATTCACTATTCTTATGTTTATAAACTTCAAACATGGTTTCTAGTTCACTCCAAGCTCATAAAAAAACACTCATTCCTATTCCTTCAATAGGGCAGTCGAAATTCATGTACACATACACATGAGTTTTGTTCATTTAAATTTCATTTTCTTATTATATTCAAGTTCCTATACATGAAATTAAAGAGTTTTAGGTATATAGTGCACTAACCTTTAAGTGGCAGAATTTTTTTCCAACTCAAAACTTCACTTTCTTTCCTCTTCTTGGCTGCCAAAAGCTTCCCCAAGAGATATGGTCAAGTTTTAATGAAAGGGGTTAGGGTTTAGTAGTGTAAACAAGAGGGAAATGAAGCTTTTGTTGCAAATCAATGGAGGGAGATGGGGAGAGGGTTTCGGCTGGCTGTTTGTGAAGAAGATGGCTGCTGCATTTTTTTCTCCTTTGGTCCATTTTTGGTCTCTTTTATTGGTTATTTAAAGGGTTGTTAAATTTTGATTGGTGGAAGCTTTTAAATGACCTCACATTATGTCATAATTTGCTTTTTATTTCATTTTTCTTTTCTTTTCTCCACTACTCATTTCCAATTTAATTTCTAGTAATGTTTATTCATATTTTATGTCATATTAATTATTTACTTAACTGGACAAGTCGGCCAAAAATCACCTCTGAAGGCGAAATGACCAAAATGCCCTCCGTTTGGCTCAACGGGCCAAAATTGTCTGTACCGATTGAAAAATTTTTCTAGGTATTTTCTTGGCATTCTAATGCCATGGGAACCTCAATAACCCTTCTCTGGAGTACCAAAAATTATTTTATAATTTTTCCCCGGGTCTAGGGCTCCTCGTTGTGAGAACCGCAACTTCCCTCTAGTTACCCATCGCTAGGGCACCGGCTCGTTTAACTTGGTTGTATTTTATTTCTAAAATTTTTACCAAATTTTTCTTATTAATATTTGAGTTAATTATGGTCCCTCACTTTAGTTTAAATATTTTTCCGGACGTTCTAGCTGTCCGGACCGACACCGGTCACCGGAATAGTAGAATGTACGGAGTTGCTACCGGGAGGGTGTTACACATATGTTGATCAGAAACTGCAAGAATTTTTGAGTTTGAAACAAGGAAATCGATCAGTGGCAGAGTATGAGAGGGAGTTCTCCCGCCTGAGTCACTATGCGGGGAGTCTCCTTACCACCAGCAAGGCAAGGTGAAAGAGATTTGAGACAGGTTTGAAGCCTAGCATAAGGATGCAAGTTGTGGGATTTCGACACAGAAACTTCTCAGAGCTTATGTCTCAAGCACTTGAGCTGGAGAGAATTGAATCAGAAGCAACCCCAGTGAAAGAAAAATCAGAGAAAGCTGAGAAATCAGAAAAAGACAAGGTGGAAAAATCAGTTGAACAGAGTTCTAGTGCTACCTCTGGAAAGAGAAAGAAATTTAGTGGACCCAGCAGGGGTCGAGGTGGAAGATTTGGTAGAGGCAGATTTTCTCGGGCGAGAGACCCCTAGGTGCAGTCGATGAGTTGAGCAGGGGTTAACATTCTGCCCGCCCCTGTGAGACTTGTGGCAAGATTCATGGGGAGGAGTGTTATTGGGCCACTGGAGCCTGCTTTAACTGCGGAGGCAAGGGTCATTTAGCAAGAGACTGCACTAGTGCTCCGTCTTCGAGATATGGTCCAGCTCCTACTACTGCTGAGGGATCTATTCAGAGTACTGCTCACAGAGGTTCACAGTCAGTTGGCAGAGGAAGAGGCAGAGGTAGAGGCATTGCTTCAGGCAGTCAGGGCACAGTTGGTCAGTCAGGACAAGAATGTGCTTCAACCAGAATCTACACAATGAGACAGCGAGAAGAGGCTGAGACTTCTGATGTGGTAGCTGGTACATTCTTTATCTCTGATCAAGAAGTATTTGTATTGTTTGATCTCGGGTTCAACCCATTCATATGTTAGTGCTAGCATAGTCAGTTCACTTGCTGTTCCATGTGTGCAAATGGGTTTTGAAGTGTTAGTAACTAGTCCGTTAGGACAAGAGGTCCAGGTCAACAGAATTTACAGAGACTGTCCTTTAGTGATCCAAGGACATATTTTCTTGTCAGACTTGATTGAAATGCCCTTCAGAGAGTATGATATCATCTTGGGCATGGATTGGTTAGCCAGGCATCATGCCATGAATGACTGTAGACTGAAGACAATCACTTTTGGTCTCCCTTTGTACGGTGATGTGGTAATACATGGGGAGAGGCATTTACTGCCATCAAACATCATTTCAGCTGCACTAGCCAGAAAAATGATTAGGAAAGGGTGTGAGACGTACTTGGCACATGTGATAGACACCCAAGTGGGTAGTCCAGCATTGAGGGACATCCCTACTGTATGTGACTTTTCGGATGTGTTTCCTGATGAATTGCCAGGATTACCTCCAGAAAGAGAGGTGCAGTTTGAGATTGATGTTATGCCTGGTGTGGACCCAATCTCTATAACGCCATATAGAATGGCACCTGCAGAATTAAAAGAGTTGAAAGTACAATTGCAAGAGTTGCTTGACAAGGGCTTTATCCGCCCTAGTGTGTCACCTTGGGGAGCGCCAGTATTGTTTGTAAAGAAGAAGGATGGCACTCTCCGGTTGTGTATTGATTATCGGCAGTTGAATAAGGTGACAATAAAGAATAGATATCCATTGCCCCACATTGATGACTTGTTTGATCAGTTGAGGGGTGCAGCTGTGTTCTCCAAAATTGACTGAGATCAGGTTATTATCAGCTAAAAGTACAAGAGCATAGTATTCCTAAAACTGCCTTCAGAACCCGCTATGGCCATTATGAGTTTTTGGTTATGCCATTCAGGTTAACTAATGCTCCTGCTGCTTTTATGGATCTGATGAGCACTATCTTTAGACCATATCTCGACCAGTTTATTGTGGTATTCATAGATGATATATTGGTCTATTCGAGGAATGCAGAAGAGCATGATAGACATCTGCGGATTGTACCGCAGACTTTGAGGGAGAAACGGCTATATGCCAAACTGTCGAAGTGTGAATTTTGGCTTAAGGAGATATCATTTTTGGGGCATATAGTATCAGCAGAGGGTATTAAGGTAGATCCTAGCAAGATTGAAGCTGTCCTTAATTGAAAGCCACCCAGAAATGTCACAGAAATTCGTAGTTTTCTGGGTTTAGCTGGATACTACCGTAGATTTGTGAAGGGATTCTCCATGTTGGCATCTCCATTGACCAAGCTGCTTAGAAAAGATGTAAAATTTCAGTGGACGGACAAATGCCAACAGGGTTTTGATGAATTGAAGAGATGTTTGACTGAAGCTCTAATCCTGACTTTACCTACTCCGGGTAAAGAATATACAGTATATAGTGATGCTTCTCACAATGGGTTAGGTTGTGTATTGATGCAAGATCGAAATGTCATTGCCTATGCATCACGCTAGTTAAAACCGCATGAGAGGAATTATCCAACACATGATTTGGAGCTTGCAGCTATTGTGTTTGCTCTTAAGATCTGGAGGCACTATTTGTATGGGGGAAAATGTTACATCTACACAGATCATAAGAGTTTAAAGTATTTGAGCACTCAGAAAGAGCTAAATTTGAGACAGAGGAGATGGTTAGAGTTGATAAAAGACTATGATTGTCTGATAGACTATCAGCCAGGGAAAGCTAATGTTGTGGCTGACGCCTTAAGTCGCAAGACTATGGCAAGTCTACGGGTTACTCCTTTATCTTTGGTACATGAGTTGAGATCATTACATGCCAGCTTAGAGATTAATGATGATGGGCAGACAGCAGTTGCATGGCATGTACAGCCAGTGTTGATTGATCAGATTAGAATGGCTGCTCAGAATGATCAGAAGTATCAGAAGCTATTGGAAGAAGTCTGGCAGGGCAAAAAACCAGAATTCTCAATCAGAGATGATGGTCTACTGCTACACCAGGGCAGAATATTTGTTCCTAATGATGTTGAATTAAGGAAGATTATTTTGAAGGAAGCACATGAGTCTCCTTTTGCCATGCACCCTGGTGGCACAAAAATGTATAGAGGGCTAAAGGAGCATTACTGGTGGATGGGTATGAAAAGAGATGTGGCAGAGTTTATTTCTAAATGCCTAACTTGTCAGCAAGTAAAGGCAGAGCATCAAGTACCCACTGGGTTATTACATCCACTACCAATACCAGAATGGAAATGGGAAAGAATAATGATGGATTTTGTAATGGGACTTTCGAGGACACAGAAGAATCATGATGCAGTATGGGTCATTGTTGATAGACTGACTAAGTCTGCTCATTTTCTACCAGTCCGAATGGACTACAGTTTAGACAGATTGGCCAGGTTGTACATCGATGAGATTGTGAGACTTCATGGAGTGCCAGTATCCATTGTATCAGACAGAGATCCTAGGTTCACTTCTAGATTCTGGGGTAGTCTTCAGAGAGCCCTAGGAACTAGATTAAACTTTAGTACTACATTCCATCCATAGACAGATGGCCAGTCTGAGAGGGTAATTCAGATCTTGGAGGACATGCTACGGGCTTGTGTGATTGAGTTTAAGGGCAGTTGGGATACACACTTGCCTTTGATTGAGTTTGCTTATAACAACAGCTGCCAATCAAGCATTGGGATGCCTCCATATGAAGCTTTGTATGGCAGAAAATGTAGAACCCCGTTGTGTTGGGATAACGTGGGTGAAAGAAAGATGATTGGACCCGAAATTGTTCAACAAACTGAAGAGAAAATCAGGGTGATTCGAGATCGACTTAAGACTGCATCAGACCGTCAGAAGTCCTACATTGATCTGAAAAGAAGGGATATTGAGCATGCAGTGGGTGAGAAAGTTTTCCTCAAGGTTTCTCCTTGGAAGAGAATTACGAGATTCGGCAAAAAGGGAAAACTGAGTCCTCGTTTCATTGGGCCATATGAGGTTCTGGAAAGAGTGGGTCCTTTGACATATCGGTTGGCACTACCTCCAGAGTTGGAGAAGATACATAATGTTTTCCATGTGTCTATGTTGAGTAGGTACCGATCAGACCCATCTCATATACTACCAGTAGAGGAAATTGAAGTGAATCCAGACCTCACATATGAAGAAGAACCCATAGAGATTCTGGCTTATGAGGTGAAGCAGCTACGGAATAAGCAGATACCGTTGGTGAAAGTGCTGTGGAACCATCATTCGGGCCAGGAGGCTACTTGGGAACGAGAGGAGGATATGAGGAGACAGCACCCACAGCTGTTCAGAGATTGATACCAGGTAAAATTTCGAGACGAAATTTATTCAAGGGGGGGAGAATTGTAACACCCCCGTTTGCATAGCCTGGTATATTTCACTATTCCGGTGACCGAAATCGGTCCGGACAATTAAGGGGATTAGAACCATACTTAAGACAACGGGAGAAGCCATAAACACAAATAATTAGTAATGTCCAATTAGTTAAGTATAAACAAGAAAAATAGAACATAAGAAGTTAAACGAGCCGAGAGTCACAGCGATGGGTGACCTTCTCGGGAACGACTGCGAAGTTATTTTAAACTCAAATTTCGAACCGTAAAAAGTGACGCCGCGGTCCTTAGGACCCTTATAAACATAGTGGAAAAGAGAAAATCACGAAAAATAACTGTTAAGCCAGTCAAATAATTAGGTTAGGAAGCAGGAAGAATTATGAAATTAATTGCAAACCGGGATGAACCGGCGAGGGGCAATTTGGTCAATTGACCCTGAGAGCTGACTCCTGACCTAACTGTCAAATAAAATCGGAGAAAAGAAAATTTCGGAGTCGGGAATTAAATTAAAGAACTAATATAAAAATAAATAAAAAAAAGGAAAAAGAAAAAGTGTAGGGAGATGACATCATGCATGACATCCTGCATGATGTCATAAGAGTAATAATTAATAAATTAATTAAATTGATTTTTTTGGGTCTTCCATAAGCTAAAATACATAAAAGAAATAAAAAGAAAAAAAATATATCATTTTGGTCATCTTTTTCCCATTGTTGCCGCCTCACCCTTTTCCTCTCATCTCCATGAATGGCCCTCCATTAAAGCTTGCACTCAAGCTTTAATTTCTTCACTTAATCTTAATAACTCCCACAAAAACCTTACAAGAGCTTGTTATCTCAACTTAAGAATAAGAAAGAAAGAACAAAAGAAGAGAAAAATTGAAGATTGGATATTAAAGTTGAGGTAAGTACATCAATTTGAAAGTTTGTAATTATTTGTTGTGTTTTTAGTTGGAATTAGCTTGAAATATGCTTAAAATAAAAAAAAAATAGTGAGGGACCATTACTGAAATTTCGGCCAGCATGTGTATAGGGGTGTATTTGCATGGTTTGATAGATTTAAATACATATGTGAGCTTGTTTGAGATGAAGAAACATGTATGTATGCATGGAATCAATCAAATGCAACAATTTAGTGTGGCTGGTTTGGATACTTAGGGTTTATGAACCAAAAATGTAAGAAATGAGTAAATGGTGTCTAGGACCTATTGTGAAGTGAAAAATGGTCATTTGTGACCAAATGAGTTATGTTGGATTGGTTGGAGTGAAAGCTAAATTCGGAGGGAGTGTGGTCATGCTGCTGGCAGCATGACCAAGTCAGCTTTGAAGGACCAAAATGAAATTTTACAAGTCCAATTGATATGGGACCAATTGGGGATGAAAATAGACATAAAATCACACAATTTTCATTTAGGAACCATGCCCAAAAAGTGACCAAAACCTAGTGAACAAATTGACCAAAGTTGGATAAGTGCAGGCTGCCCTTACAAACTGACCAAATGAACAATGTTTGTTCATTTGGTCATAACTTGAGCTATGCAGGTCCAAATGACCTGAAAGTTTACCAGTGGCTAGATGAGATATAGACCTAAAACTTTCATGAAGAACACAAACCCAAATTCTGCCAGCAACCAAGTCATTTGGCCACCCCAAATTTGTGACCCAAAACTGCTAGCACCAAATTTGCCCAGAAAATCTGGATTGTTTCCAATCCGGCAGCCATGGTTCAAATGGCCATAACTTGAGCTACAAAACTCCAATTGGGGTGATTCAAAAATGAGAATAAACTTAAGACAATAAGGAACATTTTCTATGAAGGAAGTTTTGTAAAATTCCAACAGTAAAATTACCAATGGAATAGTGCAACTAGGGACACCAAAATTGAAAATTTGACAATTTTGCCTAAAGGACTTAAGCTTTGAGAAAATGACCAAAACCAACAAGTTTAGTGACCAAAATGTGGTATGTGGGTGAAGTTGGAATTCCCATACCTATTAAGCCTTAGAAAGTCAATAAGTTGACTTGAATAGTGCAGTGAATATAGTAACCCGAAATACAAAATTTCAAGAACGTCGAATTTAGCACGTTAGAGCTAGGTAAAAGTGAAGTTAAATTTATTATTAGATTTATGCTAAGTTATGGTACTGAAACACTTTGAAATTGTGCGTTTCTGTGGAAAAGAATACCGGGACAGAACCCGAGGAGTCGAGTCAAGGCCAACAGGTGACTCGTTTGAGGTTTGTGCACAGCGTATACTTTTTATAATCATCTTTTGCATACTGTTTTGAATAATGTGAAATATTTAATTATGGCATTCTTATGATGTTTTGATTTAAATTGTTGAAAGTTATTATGTATATTGAAATGACAATATTTAGCAAATTGTTAAGATAAGTTTTGAAACCATAGTGCCATGACCATATATTTGAACACCTCACTAGCACGACTAGTGGAGGTAATTAGTTTCGAATTTTGATTCCTTCTCTGGAGAAGTGTTGAGGTGTGCCAGTAGAAGAGGATGTGAATGGATATCCATATATTTGAGCTAGCTAGCCTTGTGATGTGATTTCTCTTTAGCCTCTGGCTATTGAGATTCTATTTGTTTCGAATGGCATGATCTAACTGTGGGTTTTATGAAACGTGTTTTGATACTTCGAAATGAACTTGGTTTGCGTTAAACCTCATAATTCATATTTTGTGTTTAATGCTTATGTTTAGTCAAATTTTTGAATAAACGTGATTTATATTTTGCATAAAGATTATCTTAGTATGTTGTGCACCACTGAGTCCTAGTACTCAGCGATAGCTTCTATTGCTGTCGCAGATACGGAGACTCGAAGAGTAGCAGACTGAGTTGCTAAGGATTGAGGATCTTCCTGTTTTGAAGCTATCGGGTATAATTTATACCCTAATTGTAAATATTTCTTTTGATGTATGTATTGCATATAAATGTATGGACATGTAAATGGGTCTTGAGCAGCTTGTACAAAAATTTGTATGAAGTTTGTAATAAAGTTTAGTTTGTGTTTCTTTTGATATAAATTTATAAGGATGTGTATAAATTGTTTTGTTTTTTTATGAAATATGAGTGAAACTATTTTATTTATATTGAATGAAATGTATTGCTAGTATTTTGAGGATTATTGAATTTTGAACTTGAGAAATTGATTGAAATGAATTGAGTTTGATTGTGAAATTGAAGTAGTTGTTGAGAAGAATTTTTAGAAGTGCTTTTTACAGGTATTTGAAGAACTATTTTCTCAAAATACAAAGGGCACTCTGTCAAAATTTTTATAAAATTTGCATAAAAATAAAATGGGCTAAAAATATTAACTAGTTTTAATTTTAACTAAATGTTTTAAATACTTATTAGAAAATGCTCACCACTTATCAAAAAAAAAAAGAAAATTGTTTTAAAATCCCTCGTAGGGTACTTAATGATTTATCGGTAGGTGAAGTTCGGTAGTTCATTAGGTATTCTACGGGATCATGTTATGCCTTAAAGAGGGGTAAGGTGTGACAGTTATCACCGCTTAGCCTTGGGTCAATTAGCCATATCATCAAGCCCAAACCAATCAATCACAAAGAATAATCATGCCTAAGTAGACTATAGGGTAATCCATAAACTAAAGTGTCTCAAATAATAATGGAAATAAATGAATGGATTAATGATATCACAATCCCATAGGCAATTCTCCTATTCCAATCTCCACTAATGTAGCAAAACACCATCAAAAGATCAAAAGGACTTTCAAGGGTTGTAGTGGGGCTAAGGGGGTGATAATGTGGTTAACAAGAAAGGGATAAGGGTAACAAAAAATAAGAATAATCAAATTATTAAAAGATCAAGACACACAATTTTCTTTTTTTTTTTTTACTTTAGTCACTTCTCCCAACTAATTGTTATATATTTTTTTTTTCTTTTTTTTTTATGTGTATCTATCACTCAAAGAATTATTCTCATGGAGGGTAGGTAAGTGTTTGGGTTTATGGCTAGGCATTAATGTGGGTTCAAAAGGAATAAGAGGGATAAATGTAGGCTCAAATTGGTTCCAAAGGGAAATTTTTAAGTGAGGTTGGCTAAGGCTAAAATAATGGTTTAAAATTCAAAGAATGCCTAGATCATTTCTTTTTCAAGTGCATGCTATGATTTCGCCTTAAAAGGTCTAGAAATATTGTTCTAGGATTGGTGAGACATCAATTAGCTACTTCTCACCCTAGAGTTTTCTCTAGGCACTCAAAGTCAACGCAATTGATTGGGTGGCCCTTGGCTAAGAAGATATAAACTAAAGCAAGAATCTAATAACTTTGCACTTATCCAGAACTTTCAATCCATCAAACCCTTCTAAAAGTAAGCTTAATTGCTCTTCAAAGTAATTCTCAATCCTATAAGGACAAGGTAGAAATTTATTTTTAAGATATGCATGATCCTAAAGTGAATGCATAAATCAAATTAAAACTAAGTGTAATCTATATGAAAACTATATACAAATGTATGTATATGGGTATAGACATGTGTGTGGTATATTTATAAGTATATGGATTATCTATATATGAAGGAATGAAATGCAACAAATGAATGAATGAAAAATTTAAAAATTTTGCAAAAATTTTGCCCTCACCCCCAAACTCAATTGAAACATTGTCCTCAATGTCTAAAATGAATGCAAAGATGGGCAAAATTGTTTGAACTAATCAATTAATGAGATATATACAATTGGGGATTAAATCAACATAAGCTCAAGTATTTGAAAATTAGCTCAAAATGATATTAACAATGAAGCTTTAGAGAGAAAAATGTGGAAAAGTATCCCAAATGTATGAATTTACACTGCTTAAGATGTTGCTCAACCTGCTGCATAGGGTAAAGCGAAAGCATAAGCATCGGCAACATACCATAAGCATAAATAGTAAAAGGGTAAGCTGTTACCTCCAAATGATGTGAAACAAATGCGGCTCAAAGAAGATTGTGTATCTCATCAATGTCAACAAAATTAGGATTGAAGAAAAAGATAAAGTGCAAAAATAATGTGCAAGAATATGAAAAAGTGTAAAGAAATAAAATCTAACAGTTAAATCAAGAATTAAACCGAAAAGCATTCACAGAATAACTATGTCCATAGCAGAAGATAAGATAAAATAAAGTAAACTAAAGGAAAGAAATGCAAGTATAATTATAAAAACTATTTACAAAAGTATTACAACTATTACTAAAGTTTGAAGATTAAAATAAACAGATTACAAAATAAACCTAAAATAGAAACTAAAACTGAATTGAAAAACTAGTACTGTTACTGCTACTGGTACTGTACTAAAACTAATACTAAATTGCTGCTACTGTTCAAGCTCTGCTGTCAAGGCTTTGTTGCTGCATCAGGGTCTGCTTCAGGTTCTGCAGTAGGTTCATTGTGGTCTGAAGCTTCAGAAGCAGTTTCCAAATTTTCTGTGAGGTCTTTCATTTCTTGAAGCATGTCTTGGCCCCAGTGGTATAAATTATTATAAGATTGGGCCAATTTGTTGTAGAGCTCCAACATTTGAAGTTGTTGCTGCTTCTGGTTCTTCTTGAGAGATGAAAATCTCTTTTTAAATTTCTTTTCTAGCTTCTTCTTTTGGTTGACCTACTGCTGACCCATGGTATCTATTTTGACTTCTAAGCTCTTCAAGGTAGCAAAGATATCTATGGTGTCAGGTGAGGGAACAGATGGTGGGACAGTGAAACTTGCTATTTTGGATTCTAAGGATCTTAATAGGGACAAAATGTCTGCTGAATACTGCGAGGCAGTGGTTGGTTGGGGTTCTGCTGGTGCAAAGGTAGTGGGGTCTGCAGTACCACTAGCTTCAGGATGCTGCTGTAACAAAGCATAGGTATGGCCTACTTTCTCACAAACATCCATGTGCAGCAACATTGTGCTGTTTATATATGATTCACCAGAAACTGGCAGCAGCTTATATAGACTAGCATCAAAGCTAAATGAGTTGGCTATGACAGTTATATATCCTCCAAAAACTATACTACCTTTGGTATGCTTTGTGAAAATTTGGTGCCAATGAGTAGCTATGAAATGGGCTGTGCTTACTTGTTTTGTCACACCTTACCCCTCTGTAAGGTATAACATGATCCCGTAGAATACCTAATGAACTACCGAACTTCACCTACCGATAACTCATTAAGTACCCTACAAGGGATTTTAAAACAATTTTCTTATTTTTGATAAGTGGTGAGCATTTTCCAATAGGTATTTAAAACATATGATTAAAAGTAAATCAAATTAATATTTTTGGTCCATTTTGTTTTTACGCAAATTTTATAAAAATTTTGACAGAGTTCCCTCTGTATTTTGAGAAACCAGTTCTTCAAATACCTGAAATAAAAGCACTTCCAATAATTTTCTAACCACTGCTTCAAATTCATACTCAATCTCAACCAATTTCTCAAACTCACAAGTTCAATAATTCTCAAAATACTGTCAATCAATATCATTCATATTTCCTTAGAAACAAAACAATTTAGATACATCATTACAAGAAATTTACATTAAGAAAATCCAAACTAAAATTTATTATAACTTTATACAAACTTTATACAAGCTGCTCAAGACCGATTTTACATGTCCATACAATTACGTGCAATACATACATCAAAATAAATATTTACAGTCAGGGTATAAATTATACCCGATAACTTCTAGCAGGTAGATCCCCTGTCCTCGTGACTCAATCTGCTGCTCCTCTAGTCTCTATAACTGCGACAGCATACAAAGCTATCGCTGAGTGGTGAACTCAATGGTGCACAAACTAATAATTTAAAACTTAATACAATTTATGCTTGACAATTCATAACAAATAGAATTTTAAAATTTCTAAATTCTTCAAAATCCATGACCTTCAGAAATCAACATTTTCATTCATGCAAATTATTCATTTGAATAACATTTTGATCAAATAATAACGATTAATTTACATTTCTTTAAGATTCTGAAACAATACAAAATCTTTTGAATCACTGACAAATTATTTATTTCAATCACAATTTATCAAATCATGCATAATTTAAAGGGCGTTGCCAACAATACACACAGTCGAACCCATGACCCAAAATTCGAATAGATGCCGTGTTGTACACCACGACATTTCACATACTCCCAATAACCGAGGCTAAAAGGGAGAAACAAAGACTAGCTAGTATATATGAGTACTCATTCACATCATTCCCCAACTGGCAAGCCAGAGAGGAAGAAACTCGCCCCATCAAGTGTAGGAGTTATCTCACTAGACAAGCTCATGAGAATTCACAACATATTTTGTCATGTCAACTGTGGTTTCAAATCATATTCAAAATAATTTCTATTTACAAAGTATTTACAAATCAACATATTTAATTATCATAAATTCATGCTCAAGGTTGGCAACACATCAAACTTAAAATTTACAATCCTCAAAACAATTCAATAAATCTTTAAATGCATAAGAAATTTTATATTCAAATTATACAATTTCATTCAATAAGTTAAAATTCTCAACACAACAAAATCATAAATCATACAATAAATTTATTTCAAATCAATTTGGAATTGAAAAGTAACAAAAGTGTTAGTTGTGCACAAACCTCAAACGAGTCGTCCCTTAGCCTCGACTCGGTTCCTCGGGTTCCTTCCCGATATTCTTTTCAACTGAAACACACAATTTTACAATGTTTCAGTACTAGAACTTAACACAAATCCCAAATAAATTTAGCTTCACATTTACCTAGCTCTAACGTGCTAAATTTGACGTTCTTGAAATTTTGTGTTTCGGGTTACTATTCACTACATTATTCAAGTCAAATTGTTGACTTTCTAAGGCTTAATAGGTATGGGAACTCCAACTTCACCCACATACCACATTTTGGCTATTAAACTTGTTGGTTTTGGTCATTTTCTCAAAGCTTAAGTCATTTTGGCAAAATTGCCAATTTTCGGTTTTAGTGCTCCGAAGTTGCACTGTTCCATTAGTCAATCTACTGTTGGAATTTGGCAAAACTTCCTTCATAGAAAATGTTCCTTATTATCTTAAGTGTATTCTCATTTTTGGATCACCCCAATTGGAGTTTTGTAGCTCAAGTTATAGCCAAAATAAGATTACTGTTCATGTGCACTGTTCATACTGAGATTTTGGTTCTGGCAGATTTTTGGTCCAACTTTGTTTAGTAATTTGATTAAGTTAAGTTTATAATTTGGTCTAACTTTCTTCATATGAAATGTTCTACTATGTCTTAGGTTTCCATCGATTCAAGAATCGCCTAAATCCGAGTTTCCTAGAGAGAGTTATAGCCCTTCAAACATTACTGCTCAAATGGAATTCTGCAGAATCGCAGGTACAGTAACTCAACTTTGTTCAATGATTTGAATGGGTTAATGACATAATTTGGGATGGTGTTCTTCATGAAAGTTTTAGGTATATATCTTATCTAATTTCTGGTAAAATTTCAGGTCAATTTGACCTGTCTAGCTCGAGTTATGACCAAATGAATAGTTACTATTCATTTAGTCAGTTTGGTGCAGTGGCAACCTGCTCTCATTTCACTTTGGTCAATTGTTTCACTAAGTTTTGGTCAGTTTTTGGGCATGGTTCCTTAATGAAAATTGTGTCCTTTTATGTCTATTTTCATCTCAAATTGGTGGCATATCAATTGGATTTGTAAAATTTGAGTTTTTATCCTTCAAAGTGGGTTTGGTCATGCTGCCAGCAACATGACCATTTGACCTACGAATTTGGTTTTCAATCCAACAATTCCCACACATCTCTTTTGGTCATTATTGACCATTTTCCATCTCACAATAGACCAAAGTCATCATTTATGCATTTCTCCAAAATTTGGTTCACAAACCCTAGCCTCCAAACCCTAACTTACTAATTTTTTTGCATTTACTTGATTCCATGCCTTTAACCATAATCATTCAACTAACTAAAGTTTATATACCCCTTTCAAACCATTCAATTCATGCAAATCATCCTCATAACCAAGCTGGCCTAAAATCAGTTTAGTCCCTCTACATGAAAATTTTTCATGTTTTTATGCAATTAAAATCTTGTTTAATCACAATTTTATACTAAAAATTCAATTCAAATTCAAATTAAAAGAGGAAACTTACCTTAATTGAAGCTTTTTTTTTCAATCTTTCTCAAATCTTCAAATTCTTTTAATTTCTTGCTCCAAATCTTCTTCTTGAGGGTCAATTTAATGGTTTCTATAATTATTTTCAAGGATTAGGGGGTGAAATCTAAAGTTTAAGAAGCTTAAATCTAAGTTTTAATGGTGAAACAAAATAAGAAGAGAGGGAGAGGAGAGAGCTACGGGAAAGAGAGAAAAAAAGAAGAAGAAGAAGTAAAAAAAATTGGCTTTTCAATTTTGTTTTTAGTCTTTAATTTGACTTAGTCAATTAGTTAATTAAATTAAAATTAATTATGAGGTCATAGTTACATCATCATGATGATGTCATCAACTTTTCAACTTTTTCATTTTCTCTTCTTTTTTTTTTATTTTTCTATTAGTTCTTTAATTTAATTCTCGATTCCGAAATTTTCTTTTCTCCGATTTTATTTGTGATTAGGTCGAGTCACTCTCGTGGTCAATTGACCAAATTGCCCCTCGCGGTTCATCCGGTTTGTAAATAATTCCGTATTTCTTCCGGCTCACGACCTAATTATTTGGTAGCTTAATGATTCTTTTTCATGATTTTCTCTTTTCCACTGTGTTTATAAGGGTCCTAAGGACCGCAGTGTCACTTTTTACGGTTCGAAATTTGAGTTTAAAATGACTTCGCAGTCGTTCCCGAGGAGGTCACCCATCGCTGTGACTCCTAGCTTGTTTAACTTCTTATATTCTGTTTTTCTTATTTGTACTTAACTAATTGAATATTACTAATTATTTTTGTTTATGGTTTCTCTAGTTGTCTTAAGTGTGGTCCTAATCCCCTTAATTGTCCGGACCGACTCCGGTCACCGGAACAGTGAAATATACTAGGCTATACAAATAGGGGTGTTACAATTCTCCTCCCCCTAAAATAATTTCGTCCTCGAAATTCTGTTCACTATCTGTCCTCAAATAGTCATACATATTGTTTTCTCGTGTTTCTCTCACATTTCTATGTAGCTTCATAATCAGAATAATGGTCTATAGCACTTTAACCAACACTATTTACTCATCAATTGCTTACATCGTGTGCCAAGTTTCTTATGAGCTTCTGTCATAAGTTAGATTCAATTTCATTTCAGTTTTAGAGGTAAGCAAATCTGTGTGCTAGTGTATCCACTCTTTCTAGGACTTCGTATGATCCTATGGGGGAGAACTTAGTTTTACTCTTTCCTTATCAAATCTCTTGATCATTTCATTCAACCTTTAGTTTAGTTTAGAATATTTTAGTCTTTTCTTGTTGTTGTTTTAATAATTATTTTCCTTTATAGTCCTTTTTTTTTCTTAAATGACCTTGTTGGTCGTATATGAACTGCTTATCTCTTTCTTGGCCATAGGTCCATAACCATTATCTTACCATCTCTATTTATGACCACGGCCTATGTGCCATTTTGCACTATCTTGTTTGCTTTTGTTTAACTTATTTCCTTCTTGATAAAATAGTTCGAGATATCATTACGCGTCTTAAGTAAGTTGTTTACCTTAGTAGCAATTCCTCATCTAGTGTTTTTCTCATTTCTTAATGCTCTATTTGTTTCCTTCTTTCATTCCACAACTTAACTTTAATTATTTTATTCCTCAATCTTATCTTCTTCCTTAACTTGGCTGTCGAGTCGTAATTTAGTACCTCTTATCGTCCCTAATAAATCCACTATACTTCAATATTACTTGATTTGGTCCTCTGACCATTATAGTCAACACTTTAACTAATATTTATAATGTTTCTTTATTACATTCGCACTAATTATTCTAATTTTTACTTTCACAACTCTTTTATCCATCAATATTCTATAGCTTATTTTCTACTGGTTTGTGATCATTATCCTTTTTTTTTTAACCATAAACAATTCTTTAATCTTAAGAAGGGATTCTACCGGACTCTCCTATTTCCCATGCTATTCAAAAGTTCCGCTTGAATTCTAATCTAATCCTTATGATCCGCACAATAAAATTGTGCTCTTCCTAAAGAATACCTGACTAACTAGTTCCTATCGAATTGCTGTTATCAGTAGAATATCGTTTCTTAACTGTTTATAAGTTATAATTGTCATCCATAGCATCCTATCTCTTCTAAGGAAACAAAATTATATTTTGTGTCTTACCGTTACACAAATAGAATACTGTTCCTTACTAAAATTTAAGCAAAAGATCCATTGCAATACCAGAATAACTATAAATCCCATATCGGAGATTGGATGACTTAGCCCTATAGGTGTTATTTTTAAATTTTTACCATGCTAAAATCTCTAGTCCCATAACAATTCCTGATGTACTGTAATTCGTGCTAGGGTAACGGAGTCTTTAACTCTCACTACCTTACAATCATGATATTTTGATATTCTAATCATAGAGTTTTAAATCCCGAATTAGGATTTTCAAACTCAGTTCTAGTAATAAAACTCTATTCTGGTATATTTGTACCAGAGCGAAAATCATTTATAACTATTCTTATCCTTATGTACTATTGGGTAGTACGTAGCTCTACACAATAAATCTCAAGTCAATATCATGTCTATGACTTACAAAGACAAACATCAAGAATATTGCATAGTTACTACGATACATCCCAATAGATCAAACTTTCCTATGTTTTATTTCTTTCAAATCCACTAATATCTTAAACTTATTTGATTATGGTACTTACTGACATCTATCAACAGTAATACCTTTACTTCCATCTAGGGCAGATATATTACTACAACTTATTTTTAGGTCCTCTTGCCTTACCTAATTAGGCTTACTAATTAACTTTATAATTTATCATAGTCTAGGAGATGTCTCTCACTAGAAACTTTTCCAAAATTAATTCCAATCATGCTTATTATCGCAATTCTTATCCTAAAAGACTAATTACTAACACATTAAAATTTATCTCCATGCAAGGGAATAGCAGTAGAACATATAATTTTGCATTAGCATATAAACAAGTAAAGCCGGAATCAAATAGTACATAATTATTCCTTTCACAAGTTAAGGACATACCGGCAACTACATCTGAAGTCTCTGCTTCTTCCCCTCGATGCACGGCGTTCCCTCTTTCTAGTGTATTCCTCTGCTCGGGTTGGTCCATTGTACGAGGATTACCCGAAGTGTTGTCTCTACTTCTGCCTCTGCCCCTACTGACTATTAATGAGCCTTTAAAATCAGAACCTTGGACTGATTCCTTTGTTATAGTATGTGGCATAACTCGACGTGCGCTAGTACAATCTCGGGCGAAATGTCCAATTCCACCACAATTGAAACAGGCTCCACTGACCCTATGGCATATACCTCCGTGTAATTTCCCACAAACGTCACAGAGACGGGTAGGGTAGGAACTTCTGGTTCTTTGACGAATGGTTCTTGATTGCTTTCGCCCTGAAGATCCACCTCTGTCATACTTAGGAGCTCGGGGTCCCTCAAAATCTTTTCTCTTTCCCAAATTACTACTCGAACTTTGACCGATGGGTTTCCCACTTTTCTCTTTTTCATACTGTTCTTGAGGGGGTTGGGTTCGTACTTGGGCCTGGGCTGACATTATCGACCATTTCTTTGAAAGAACATGGCCATCTGCTGGGCCGTTTGAGCAGTAATTTGTATAGGAGGGATTGGTGCAGTTGGACCCCCAACGCTCTGTGAAACTGGGGCCTCTTTTTGTACGTTAACTGTATCAGATTGCTCTACAATTTTATCCCTCTTGTCCATATCTATTCACAGGATTTTTTTTTTCAATTTCCTGTACACCCAACACAAGGAGATTTCTCCCCGTTAGTTCATATTCATGATGTAATGCACGGTATGTAACAATTATGGACATTAGTTGTACAGAACAAGGAAAGACACAAATTCACAATTTAAAACGTACTTCAAAAACTTGCTCTGATACCACTAAAACATGTCACACCTTACCCCTCTGTAAGGTATAACATGATCCCGTAGAATATCTAATGAACTACCGAACTTCACCTACCGATAACTCATTAAGTACCCTACAAGGGATTTTAAAACAATTTTCTTATTTTTGATAAGTGGTGAGCATTTTCCAATAGGTATTTAAAACATATGATTAAAAGTAAATCAAATTAATATTTTTGGTCCATTTTGTTTTTACGCAAATTTTATAAAAGTTTTGACAGAGTTCCCTCTGTATTTTGAGAAACCAGTTCTTCAAATACCTGAAATAAAAGCACTTCCAATAATTTTCTAACCACTACTTCAAATTCATACTCAATCTCAACCAATTTCTCAAATTCACAAGTTCAATAATTCTCAAAATACTGTCAATCATTATCATTCATATTTCCTTAGAAACAAAACAATTTAGATACATCATTACAAGAAATTTACATTAAGAAAATCCAAACTAAAATTTATTACAACTTTATACAAACTTTATACAAGCTGCTCAAGACCGATTTTACATGTCCATACAATTACGTGCAATACATACATCAAAATAAATATTTACAGTCAGGGTATAAATTATACCCGATAACTTCTAGCAGGTAGATCCCCTGTCCTCAGCAGCTCAATCTACTGCTCCTCTAGTCTCTATAACTGCGACAGCATACAAAGCTATCGCTGAGTGGTGAACTCAGTGGTGCACAAACTAATAATTTAAAACTTAATACAATTTATGCTTGACAATTCATAACAAATAGAATTTTAAAATTTCTAAATTCTTCAAAATCCATGACCTTCAGAAATCAACATTTTCATTCATGCAAATTATTCATTTGAATAACATTTTGATCAAATAATAACGATTAATTTACATTTCTTTAAGATTCCGAAACAATACAAAATCTTTTGAATCACTGACAAATTATTTATTTCAATCACAATTTATCAAATCATGCATAATTTAAAGGGCGTTGCCAACAATACACACAGTCGAACCCATGACCCAAAATTCAAATAGATGCCGTGTTGTACACCACGACATTTCACATACTCCCAATAACCGAGGCTAAAAGGGAGAAACAAAGACTAGCTAGTATATATGAGTACTCATTCACATCATTCCCCAACTGGCAAGCCAAAGAGGAAGAAACTCGCCCCATCAAGTGGAGGAGTTATCTCACTAGACAAGCTCATGAGAATTCACAACATATTTTGTCATGTCAACTTTGGTTTCAAATCATATTCAAAATAATTTCTATTTACAAAGTATTTACAAATCAACATATTTAATTATCATAAATTCATGCTCAAGGTTGGCAACACATCAAACTTAAAATTTACAATCCTCAAAACAATGCAATAAATCTTTAAATGCATAAGAAAATTTATATTCAAATTATACAATTTCATTCAATAAGTTAAAATTCTCAACACAAAAAAATCATAAATCATACAATAAATTTATTTCAAATCAATTTGGAATTGAAAAGTAACAAAAGTGTTAGTTGTGCACAAACCTCAAACGAGTCGTCCCTTAGCCTCGACTCGGTTCCTCGGGTTCCTTCCCGATATTCTTTTCAACTGAAACACACAATTTTACAATGTTTCAGTACTAGAACTTAATACAAATCCCAAATAAATTTAGCTTCACATTTACCTAGCTCTAACGTGCTAAATTTGACGTTCTTGAAATTTTGTGTTTCGGGTTACTATTCACTACACTATTCAAGTCAAATTGTTGACTTTTTAAGGCTTAATAGGTATAGGAACTCCAACTTCACCCACATACCACATTTTGGCTATTAAACTTGTTGGTTTTGGTCATTTTCTCAAAGCTTAAGTCATTTTGGCAAAATTGCCAATTTTTGGTTTTAGTGCTCCGAAGTTGCACTGTTCCATTGGTCAATCTACTGTTAGAATTTGGCAAAACTTCCTTCATAGAAAATGTTCCTTATTATCTTAAGTGCATTCTCATTTTTGGATCACCCCAATTGGAGTTTTGTAGCTCAAGTTATAGCCAAAATAAGATTACTGTTCACATGCACTGTTCATACTGAGATTTTGGTTCTGGCAGATTTTTGGTCCAAATTTGTTCAGTAATTTGATCAAGTTAAGTTCATAATTTGGTCTAACTTTCTTCATATGAAATGTTCTACTATGTCTTAGGTTTCCATCGATTCAAGAATCGCCTAAATCCGAGTTTCCTAGAGAGAGTTATAGCCCTTCAAACATTACTGCTCAAATGGAATTCTGCAGAATCGCAGGTACAGTAACTCAACTTTGTTCAATGATTTGAATGGGTTAATGACATAATTTGGGATGGTGTTCTTCATGAAAGTTTTAGGTATATATCTTATCTAATTTATGGTAAAATTTTAGGTCAATTTGACCTGTCTAGCTCGAGTTATGACCAAATGAATAGTTACTATTCATTTAGTCAGTTTGGTGTAGTGGCAGCCTGCTCTCATTTCACTTTGGTCAATTGTTTCACTAAGTTTTGGTCAGTTTTTGGGCATGGTTCCTTAATGAAAATTGTGCCCTTTTATGTCTATTTTCATCTCCAATTGGTGGCATATCAATTGGATTTGTAAAATTTGAGTTTTTGTCCTTCAAAGTGGGTTTGGTCATGCTGCCAGCAGCATGACCATTTGACCTACGAATTTGGTTTTCAATCCAACAATTCCCACACATCTCTTTTGGTCATTATTGACCATTTTCCATCTCACAATAGACCAAAGTCATCATTTATGCATTTCTCCAAAATTTGGTTCACAAACCCTAGCCTCCAAACCCTAACTTACTAATTTTTTTGCATTTACTTGATTCCATGCCTTTAACCATAATCATTCAACTAACTAAAGTTTATATACCCCTTTCAAACCATTCAATTCATGCAAATCATCCTCATAACCAAGCTGGCCTAAAATCAGTTTAGTCCCTCTACATGAAAATTTTTCATGTTTTTATGCAATTAAAATCTTGTTTAATCACAATTTTATACTAAAAATTCAATTCAAATTCAAATTAAAAGAGGAAATTTACCTTAATTGAAGCTTTTTTTTTCAATCTTCCTCAAATCTTCAAATTCTTTTAATTTCTTGCTCCAAATCTTCTTCTTGAGGGTCAATTTAATGGTTTCTATAATTATTTTCAAGGATTAGGGGGTGAAATCTAAAGTTTAAGAAGCTTAAATCTAAGTTTTAATGGTGAAACAAAATAAGAAGAGAGGGAGAGGAGAGAGCTACGGGAAAGAGAGAAAAAAGAAGAAGAAGAAGTAAAAAAATTGGCTTTTCAATTTTGTTTTTAGTCTTTAATTTGACTTAGTCAATTAGTTAATTAAATTAAAATTAATTATGAGGTCATAGTTACATCATTATGATGATGTCATCAACTTTTCAACTTTTTCATTTTCTCTTCTTTTTTTTTATTTTTCTATTAGTTCTTTAATTTAATTCTCGATTCTGAAATTTTCTTTTCTCCGATTTTATTTGTGATTAGGTCGAGTCACTCGTGGTCAATTGACCAAATTGCCCCTCGCCGGTTCATCCCGGTTTGCAAATAATTTCATATTTCTTCCGGCTCCCTGACCTAATTATTTGACTGGCTTAACAGTTCTTTTTCATGATTTTCTCTTTTCCACTGTGTTTATAAGGGTCCTAAGGACCGCAGCGTCACTTTTTACGATTCGAAATTTGAGTTTAAAACGACTTCGCAGTCGTTCCCGAGGAGGTCACCCATCGCTGTGACTCTCGGCTCGTTTAACTTCTTATGTTCTGTTTTTCTTATTTATACTTAACTAATTGAACATTACTAATTATTTTTGTTTATGGTTTCTCTAGTTGTCTTAAGTGTGGTCCTAATCCCCTTAATTGTCCGGACCGACTCCGGTCACCGGAACAGTGAAATATACTAGGCTATACAAATAGGGGTGTTACATGTTTTCTCTCCTTCATGCACCACAAGAAAAATAAGTCTCCAGCACCCACAATACTGTTACTGTGTCCCCTTCCTAAAACAGTGTAAGAAATGAACCTATGGAGGTATTTCATTTCAACACATGATCAACTATCCTAGAGGCTTTTGCAGTCCTCTGTCTAATAACCCCCAAAAGGTGCAATATCTTTCCAGAATTGAACAGGTTCATAAACAATTTGCTGCCACTCAATATTTTTATAGCCTGAATCCTGAAAACCAAAAATTGTATTCATAGCATCCGTGTCTAACTCCCTATCAATGCCAGCACATCGAAAATATATCACATCCTTATGCTCAGGTACTGTTGGTTTGAAATTCAGCCTTAAGGAACTCAAAAATTCCAAGGTCAAATCCTTGTACACTGGTTCCCTAATCCTAGCAAACTTAGTCCAGCTGATAGCATCTAAATAGGCAAATACAGAGTCATAAATGCCTAGCTCTTTTAAAATTTGCTCATCCATATATTTGTTTGCCAAAATAGGTTTAGAAACTAAACTGTCATAAGCATTTTTCATATCCATGTTTCTAAAAGCCCAAGGTAATGGAGAAATTACCTCCTCTATATCATTGGCAGATGACGCAGGTGCTGCTGGAGAGTTTAAGGGCGACTGAGATACAGGTGTTTGGACCGCTGGTGGTGGAATTTGCGAGGAGTACCTAGTCCTTTTGCTGACTAGTTCAGAGGAAGGTTGAGGTGGAGAGTTTAGGTCAAAAGGAATAGAGGGTGCTCTTTTCGTTTTCCGACAGGGGCTTTCTTGGGTCTACCTGCGGCCTTTTTAGTTTTACCTTTAGACTTCGTTTGAGTAGGCGCAGGTTCAGGCATTGGTTTTGGGAACTGAGTGTCGAAAATGGGTGTCTCATTTTGCGGCTCAGTTTCTGGCGAGAGGGGGGTTGGCGGAATGAGCGTTGGTGTTTGGCCTGGGGGTAGTGGTGGCGATTGAGGCGGTGGTGATTGAGGTAGCGGCGGCGTTTGTGGTGGTGATGACTAAGGGAGCGGCGGACTGGGACTAGGGTTAGGGTTTGTGGGTAGAGAGGATGGAATACCCATTTTTGATTTGACAGAGTGTCGAAATCTTCTGGGTTTGGGTTTGTGGGTGGACCACATTTTAGTTCTCACCATTTAATGAAAAGAAAGAAACTTTTCAGCTTCCCTTAAAAATTGCCGGAAAAAATGGTGCGGGAAGGGAGTCGGCAGAAAGAGAGTTGTGGCTTATCGGGAGTTTGGGTGAGGGTTTCATAAAAATGGCGGAAGTTTTGGGCTTTTTAAAATGTGGGGCAGGCAACTGGTAATTTGGGCTGTGCTTGGGGTTAAGCATAGGGTTCAGCAGAATTTGCTTGGGATACTGCTTAGTAAGCAACATCATCAGCAAGTTTCGGCAGGTTTTGGGAAAATTTGTGATTTTACTTACCAAAAACAGTCCAAAAGCTATGGAATACTATCATGACCCTCAGCAATTACCAAATTCACATTAATATTACAAAATTGAAAATTTTAAGCTCATCATCTCTCATAAACTTAGTAAGCATAGCACATGTTCTTTTAACTTTTTACAAGCATGGTTCAATTGAGGCACCAATTGTGACTACCTTTTTGCACACTTAATGAAATTGTCTCCTTTCTAAACTTATACCAAAAGCACATTTTCAGCAGCATTTGAGACAAGTTCCAAACATTCAAAAATTTCAGAAAAGACATAAGAATTGACTTCTTAAGCAGCATGAACAGTAGCATGAACAAGAATAAAATCTACAGATCAGAAAAACTAGCAGCAATTCAAACAAAAACATGTAAATTCCTAACAGATTACAGAACTATATATACACTAAAAGGTAAAACTTAACAAACACTATCTTTGCACCTCAATAAAGCTCACATCAGTCCTAAATATTAAAATTGATCCTCATTCAAGTTGCATTTCACAGAATTTACACAAGACACAAAATCAAACATGTGCTATCAAGTAGATTGCAATATCAGTAATTTAACACAAGTTTAAAGGTGTTACTGTTCACAGGTACTGGATAAAGTGCAGAATTTTGCTTATACTTGCTCCCTTTCAATTCTTTCTTTTTGCTACAAATGTTAATTTGCCCAATCTTCATGAATGACCTACAAAAGATAAACAAATGTCACTTTTGAGTTTAATGAGGGTAAAAACTGAAAATGAAATGAAATGGAAATTTAATAATCTATAAAAGGATACGCTTGGGTTGCCTCCCAAGAAGCGCTTGTTTAAGGTCTTAAGCTTGACCTTCCACTCCAAATCACCTAAATATCCCTGATTGGAGAACCAAGCCATGAAACCTCTACAACCTTTTGTGTGGGTTCTCCAACAATATAATGCTTTAATCTCTACCCATTAACTTTGAAAGTCCCTGAGGTTTCATTGCCTATCTCAATAGCTCCATAGGGGTATACCTTTATAACAGTGTAGGGCCCTGACCATCTTGACTTTAATTTTCAGGGAAATAACCTTAACCTAGAGTTATATAAGAGAACAACATCCCCTTCCTGAAATTCTTTCCTCCTAATATGCTTATCATGCCATCTCTTAATTCTTTCCTTGTAAAGCTTGGCATTTTCATACGCATCCAATCTAAGTTCCTCAAGTTCATTTAGTTACAGCATTCTTTTTTCTCCTGCAGTTTTTAAGTCAAAATTCAGTATCCTTATGGCCCAATATGCTCTATGCTCCAACTCCAAAGGTAGATGACAAGCTTTCCCATAAACCAATCTAAATGGGGTGGTGCCAATAGGAGTTTTAAAAGCTGTTCTATAAGCCCAAAGAGCATCATCTAACTTTAGTGACCAATCTTTCCTTGAACTATTCACTGTTTTCTCAAGAATTCTTTTCAACTCTCTATTTGAGATCTCCACTTGACCACTAGTTTGTGGATGGTAAGGTGTTGCAACCTTATGCTTTACTCCGTATTTTTGTAATAATCTTTCAAATTGATGGTTGCAAAAATGAGAACCTCCATCACTTATAATGGCACGTGGAGTTCCAAATCTTGTGAAAATGAACTTTTTAAGGAATTTAATCACAACTCTAACATCATTAGTTGGAGATGGTATAGCTTCAACCCATTTACTCACATAATCTACTCCAACTAAAATGTATTTATGTCCAAAGGACGATGGAAAAGGTCCCATGAAATCAATGCCCCACACATCAAATAGTTCCACTTCCAATATATTTTGGAGGGGCATTTCATCTCTCTTCGAGATATTACCCATCCTTTGACACCTATCACATGCATTTACAAACTTCCTCACATCCTTAAACATATGTGGCCAAAAGAACCCTACTTGAAGAACTTTTTCTGCAGTCTTTGTCACACTCACATGACCCCCATAAAGTGAAGAATGGCAATCTTTAATAACATTCCCTATCTCCTCATCAGCTAAACATCTTCTAATCAACCCATCTCCACATCTCTTGAACAAAAATGGCTCTTCCCAATCATAATCCTTTACATCAAAAATAAATTTCTTCTTTTGCTGCCATGTTAGGTCAGGTGGGAGGATTCCACACACTAGATAGTTCACAAAATCTGCATACTAAGGGGCTTTTGCATTCATGATTACTAACAGTTGCTCATCAGGAAAATAATCATCTATTGGGGGCTCTTTTCCCAAATTATCTCCTTGCTCTTGCCTCAATCTAGACAGATGATCTGCTACCACATTTTCTACTCCTTTCTTGTCTTTAATTTTCAAGTCAAACTCTTGAAGGAGTAGCACCCACCTTATCAATCTAGGTTTAGCCTCTTTTTTCTGAAGGAGATACTTGATAGCTGCATGATCCGTGTACACTATTACCTTTGACCCCACAAGATAGGACCTGAATTTGTCTACTGCAAATACCACTGCCAAAAACTCTTTCTTTGTAGTAGAGTAATTTATTTAAGCATCATCTAAGGTTCTACTTGCATAGTATATTGCATACACCTTCTTATCTCTCCTTTGTCCCAAAACAGCCCCAATGGCATAATCGCTAGCATCGCACATTAACTCAAAAGGTAATGACCAATCGGGTGGCTGCATAATAGGAGCAGATATCAAAGCTTCCTTTATCCTGCAAAAAGCATTCATACAATTAGTATCAAAATGGAATTCCACATCTTTACTCAATAAATTGGTAAGAGGCTTAGAAATTTTAGAGAAATCCTTGATGAATCTCCTGTAAAATCCAGCATGCCCCAAGAAACTCCTCACTCCCTTCACGGATGTTGGGGGTGGCATTTTCTCAATAATTTCTACCTTTGCTTTATCCACCTCAATACCCCTGTTTGACACACGATGTCCCAAAACAATTTCTTCTTGTACCATAAAATGGCACTTTTCCCAATTCAAAACTAAATTGAACTCTTCACATCTCTGCGAAACCTTAGACAAGTTAGATAAGCATTCATCAAAAGATTTACCATACACAGAAAAATTATCCATGAACACTTCCATAATACCCTCAATCATGTCAGAAAATATGGACATCATACATCTTTGAAATGTAGCAGGGGCATTACATAGTCCAAATGGCATCCTTCGATATGCAAAGGTACCATAAGGACATGTGAAGGTAGTTTTATCCTGATCATCTGGGTGAATAGGGATCTGAAAGAACCCTGAATAGCCATCCAAATAGCAAAAATAAGAATGATGAGCTAGTCTCTCAAGCATTTGATCTATAAATGGTAATGGAAAATGGTCCTTTCTAGTTGCATTATTCAATTTCCTATAGTCTATACACATTCTCCATCGATTCTGATCCTTGTAGGTATTAGTTCATCATTTTCATTTTTCACTCTTGTGATGCCCCCTTTCTTGGGTACAACATGAATGGACTTACCCAATTCTTTATCGAAGCAGGGTAAATGATACCTGCATCAAGCAATTTCAAGATCTCTTTTTTCACAACCTCTTTCATATTTGGATTCAATCTCCTCTGTGACTCTCGAGAGGCTTTATGATTATTTTCCAACAAAATTCTATGCATGCACACAGAAGGATGTATTCCTTTAATATCATTAATGGTGTAACCGATTATCCTTCTATGCTTTCTAAGAACTCTTAATAATTTTTCAATCTCACAATCATTCAATTTAGCACTAACAATCACAGGATATGTAGAATTTTGACCTAGAAAAGCATACCTGAGATTTGTTGGAAGAGGTTTCAACTCTACCTTCGGTGCTTCACTTTTTTCAAGCTTTGATGATGAAGTTGTTTCTTGCTTCAAGTCCCCAATCTTCTCAATATCAGCCATAGGCAAAGGTGGATTTCCTTCCAAAATTGTAGCATATTCTACAGCTTCTTCAATCTCATCCCCTTTTTTGATGTTATGAACCAAACAAGCTTCTAAGGGATCTTTAGGATGTTGCTTTTTAAGCACTTCTCTGACCTCCTCATCTATCACATCAATTCTCAAGCATGAATTTGAATCATCTTTCTTTTTCATTGCTTGAAACAAATTAAATTCAACTTTCTCTTCCCCAACTTCTAATGTAAGCCTCGGAATTTTTACATCAATCACAGCTCCAGCAGTAGCAAGGAAAGGTCTACCAAGAATAATAGGAATGTGTACATCCTCCTCCATCTCCAATACCACAAAATCCACTAGTATGAAAAATTTTTCAACTTTCAGAGGAACATTCTCAATTACCCCAATTGGTAATTTAATAGACCTATCTGCTAACTGTAGTGAAATGGTAGTAGGCTTCATTTCTCCAATCTTCACTTTCTCATAGATAGACAATGGCATCAGACTAACACTGGCTCTAAGATCACATAAAGCCTTATCTATACTGATATCCCCAATGTGACATGGTATGGAAAAACTTCTAGGATCTTTCAGTTTGGGTGGAAGCTTATTTTGCAAAATAGCACTGCTTTTTTCCATGAGAGCTACAGTCTCAAATTCCTCCAATTTCTTCTTGTTAGATAAAATCTCCTTCAAAAATTTAGCATATGAAGGCATTTGTGCTAAGGCATCAGTGAAAGGAATAGTCACATGCAAAGACTTCAATACTTCCAAGAACTTCCCAAATTGTTTATCCAATTTCGCTTTCTGAAACCTTTGTGGGAATGGTAAAGGTGGCATGTAGGCTTTAGGTGCAACATATTTAGGTTCTTCCTCTTTACTCTCCCTCTCTTTACTTCCTTTTTCTTTCACTGAATTTTCTTTCTCAGCTTCAATTCTAACTTCAGCTTCAGTTTGTTCATCTTCTTCTCTGTTTTTCTCTTCTTCAATTTTCTCTTCAATCTTTTTATCTCCATTCTCCAATATTTTTCCACTCCTCAATGTAATAGCCTTGCAATGCTCCCTTGAATTCTTTGGCTGGCTAGGGAGCTTCCCAAATGCTTTTTTATTTGAAGAGCTAGCTTGTTGAGCTATTTGATTCTCTAAAATCTTGTTGTGTGTTGCCATTTGATCCACTTTAGATGCTAATTGAGAAATCATTTCTTGTTGACTTTGATGGCTCACAAGTAGAGTCTCAATCACGGCTTCCAATCTAGCTGTCTTGTCTGGTTGTGCTTGTTGTGGTAGAGGTGGAGCAGGTGCATTTTGAGGTTTAGAAATTCCAGGAGGAGGACCTCTATTCTGCTGAAAATTCTGATATTGTTGATACCCAGAAGGTTGCTGAAAATTCTGATTTTGTCCTTGTCTACCTCCCCAAGAGAAATTGGGGTGGTTTCTCCATGCTGGATCATAAGTTGCAGAAAATGAGTTACCACCTGGTCTTTTATTGTAGTTCCCCACATAATCCACTTGCTCACTTGAAAAATCTTGATTAAGTGCAGAAAAATCTGCTGCACAATTGACATTTGCAGCTCCAACTTCTACTGAATTACTAGAACCTCCAGCTGAAGAATCTACTTTCATGCTTAGCTTGTCCATTTTCCTTGTCAAAGCATCAAACTTAGCATTAATCATATTCATGGCATCAAGCTCAAGCATACCAGCTGGTTTCTTAATCTCATTCCTCTCACAACTCCATTGGTAGTTGTTATAAGCAATTTTATCAAGAGCAGAAAAAGCTTCATCTTCAGATTTCTCCATAAGATCACCTCCAGAAGATGCATCAATTGTACTTCTAATAGCTGGTGAAACTCCATTGTAAAAGTGTTGAACAAGCATCCATTTAGGAATCCCATGATGTGGACATCTCCTTTGCAAATCCTTGTACCTCTCCCATGCTTCATACAAGCTCTCATCATCTCTAGGTTTGAAAGAAGTCAGCTCATTTCTTAGCTTAGCTATCTTGCTTGGTGGAAAATATTGGGCTAAAAATGCTTGAGAAAGTTCATCCCATGTTGTGATAGAACCCGGTGGCAATGAATGTAACCACTCTCTAGCTCGGTCCTTCAGAGAAAAAGGAAATAATCTGAGTCGAATTGCATCATCAGAAACTCCATTTATCTTCAACATATCACTAATCTCAAGAAAGTGTGCTAGATGCACATGTGGACTTTCACTTGGACTTCCTCCAAATTGTGATTGTTGTACCATCTGACAGAGTGCAGGCTTCAGTTCAAAATTATTAACTTCTACTCTTGGTCTTGTGATACTTGGCATGAAATCCCCAATGTTAGGATAGGCATGATCCTTCACAGAACGATTGTTATTGTTGTTGGCCATTTCTTCTTGTAATTGCTCTTGCTCTTGTGCTCTTTCTTGTTGTTGTTGAGCTTTAATTTCAGCTTTTCTCCTTTTAGATTCTGCTCTTAAAGCTTTTGCTGTCTTTTCTATTTCTGGATCAAAGAATAAATTGATTTCTTCATTTTTTGTTCTTCTCATAAAATAAAGCACCTGAAAAACAAAATAAACAAATTCTCAAAGTAAAATGGTAAAAAGAAAATAAAATAAAATACCCAAATTAACCAAACAAACAATTGTTCAATATCAAACAAAAATCAAATCCCCAGCAACGGCGCCAAAAACTTGATGGGGCGAATCCGCAAGTATACGGGTCGTCTCAAGTAATAAAGTGATGAATCAAGTATCGTTCCCACGAGAATTTGCTGTTTGAGTACCAAACTATGAATGAAGCGATTATTTGGGCTAATGATTAATGGATAAATGGTAACTATAAATAATCAAGGTAAATTGATTAATCTAATTGAAATGGGTAAAGAGCAAACAAATAAATTCTAATTCTAGTTCGCAATTAAACTAAATTGATAATGGGTAATTTAAATGAAAGTCTAATTATGATAAAAGTGATTCCAGAGTTGGGAGTTTATGCATAAATTAATTGGGATTTGTCTTGGGCATTCCAATTTTTAGGGAAAAATAGAGTTTGAAGGTGATTAATTCTAAATTCCTTTGATTTCTTTTTCAAGCAAACCAAAGTATGTTCTAAAATAACCAAACCTACTTTCGTATGATATTTGATTACTCTAAAACCCATTAAGTTTTGTAACCAATCATTAATTCCTCTTAAAATCCTAGTTTATTTCTAAATCTAGGTGATTTTAAGTTCCAATCCTTGATTATCTATCAATGACTTTCACCTTTCGGTCTTTCAATCAAAGATTAACACAATACCCAATGGGTACCAACATTAGGCAAGTAAATCAAGCACACAAGGAAGGAATCAAAACTCATATTTATGTAAAATAAGGAAATACCCAGTCCAAATCCACAAATTAATCTAAAACATATTTCCCAACTCTGAAATCTAAAGAGTTTACTCACTCATTATGGTATTTACAAGAAAGATTGATGGAAAAGTAAAGAAAAACATGATAAAAGGACTAAAATAGAAAAAACCCAGGTAGAAGAACCAAAATCTCTGGTTTCTGGAGCTCCAAAACTTGTGCAGCAGCTCCTCCCCAAGAGAAAATGGCTTCTCCTCTCTCTCTATTAAATTTTCTTTCCTTTTTGTCTTTCCTCCCTTTTCCTCTTTTTTTTTTTGTCAAAAACTAGGAAATGATGAATTTATATGGTCCCAAAAAGTTGCCCTAAAAGTAAATAAGAGCCAAGGAGTGGATAGGAAATGAGGTGTAAAATTATCCAAGTCAGCAGCACTATTCACGTTCTGGGCAGTCTGCTTAGGGTTTGGCTTAACCTTAAGCAGCTTCTTAGCAAATTTCAGCTGTCAGACTGTCGCTTAAGGTTAAGCTGCACTCAAGAAATCTCGACAGACTTAGAGTAAAATAGACTTTTCTGCTCATGCTTGACTTATGCTGCACCTTAAGCACTGCCGCTTTACCCTAAGCAGGATCTTAAGCAAAGTCTCAAGCAAATTTCGGCTAACTTGCTCTTTCAAAGCTTGATTTCTTCAACTTTCCTCCATGCTTAAAGAATTCCCAATTTCTTCAAATCACTTCCTAATGCACTCATTGATCTTCGATTTGCCACAAAATCCTATCAAAAACAACAAAATTACAAAAATCAAATATAAAGTATCTAAAGTTAACAAATAAGCTAAAATAAAGCTAAAAATATAAAATACACTAAAATATGAGGGCAAAATGGATGCAAAACTACCCTAAAATGCCTATATGAAATGAGTGTAACAGTTATTCTATATAACCTAATGCTCCACATGATACCTGGTCACTTCCAAGCTTAGTTTTCACCAAATTTAATCCTTTATAATTTTTTTCATGCCATTCCAGCTTATAATCCTTGCTCCTTAAGATTTCACAAATTAAATTCTGAAGTGATTTAGCTCTAGCTCTAGTAATTGGACCTTGGATGAATTCCTTTGGTGTGGATGTACCTTGATTCTCATCATTCCCCTCCGCTTCAAAAGGATTCGTCCTCGAATCTGTTCCTGAATCAACACAAGGAGATAAATCAGCAACATTAAAGGTGGCACTGACATTATACTCACCGGGCAGGTTTATTTTATAGGCATTATCATTAATTTTGGTCAGCACTTAGAAAGGTCCATCACATCTTGGTTGTAATTTTGATTTCCTTCGAGAGGGAAACCTTTCTGTGCGCAAGTGAACCCATACCCAATCTCCAGGTTGAAATGTAACTTTCTTCCTTCCTTTGTTGGCTTGACTAGCATATTTTTCATTTTTCTTTTCAATTTGAAGCTTGGCTTGTTCATGGATTTTCTTCAACAATTCTGCTTTTCTTTTTCCATCTAAACTAGCAAGCTCGTTCACAGGCAAAGGTAAAAGATCCAAAGGAGTTGAAGGATTGAAACCATACACAATTTCAAATGGAGAATAGCCAATAGAAGAATGCACATTTCTATTGTATGCAAATTCAACAAGTGAAATGCAATCTTCCCATGACTTCAAATTTTGCTTAACCACAGCACGCAAAAGAGTAGTTAGTGTCCTATTTACTACTTCAGTTTGACCATCGGTTTGTGGGTGACAAGTGGTGGAAAATAACAACTTGGTGCCCAATTTTTCCCACAAAACCTTCCAAAAGTGACTAAGGAATTTAACATCCCTATCACTAACTAAACTCTTAGGTATGCCATGTAACCTAACAATATCTCTAAAGAATAAATTTGCAATATTTGTAGCATCATCAGTTTTATGACATGGAATAAAATGTGCCATTTTTGAAATCCTATCAACAACAACAAAAATTGAATCATGGCCTTGTTTAGACCTAGGTAATCCTAACACAAAATCCATAGACAAATGAACCTAAGGATCGCTAGGGATAGGTAAAGGTGTATACAAACCTTATGGCAAAACTCTAGATTTAGCCTTAGCACACACAACGCACCTAACACATACTCTTTCAACATCTCTTTTCATATTCGGCCAATAAAAATGTTCCTTTAACACATCTAAAGTTTTGGCAACACCAAAATGACCCATTAATCCACCAGCATGAGACTCATTCACAAGTAATTCACGCATGGAACTCTTAGGCACACATAATCTATTTTCTCTAAATAAATATTCATCATACCTATAAAACTTCTCAAAAGCATTCTTTTCACAAGCTACATACACTCTAGCAAAGTCATCATCTTCAGCATATAATTCTTTCACATAATCGAATCCCAACAACTTTGCATCAAGAAGGGCAAAAAGGTTATACCTTCGAGATAAGGCATCAACCATCTTATTTTCTTTCCCATGTTTGTATTGAATCAAATATGGGAAGGTCTCAAGGAACTCAACCCATTTTGCATAATGCCTACTCAACTTATTTTGCCCCTTGATATGCTTCAATGACTCATGATCTGTGTGGATGACAAATTGCTTTGGCCAAAGGTAATGTTGCCACGTTTCCAAGGCACGTACCAATGCATACAACTCCTTGTCATATGTAAAATAGTTCAAAGCTGCTCCATTAAGCTTCTCACTAAAGTATGCTATTGGTCTCCTATCCTGCATTAAAACGGCTCCAATACCTATACCTGATGCGTCACACTCAATCTTAAAAGTTTTAGAAAAATTAGGTAAAGCCAACACAGGAGCGGAGCATAACATGTCTTTAATTTTGTGAAAAGCATCATCTTGTTTCTGTTCCCAAATAAAATTAACATTCTTTTTGACAAGATCATTCAATGGTGCTGCAATGGTACTAAAATTCTTAATAAATCTTCTATAGAAACTAACTAGTCCATGGAAACTACGTACTTCAGATGCAGACTTTGGAATGGGCCAGTCTTTAATAGCTCTAATTTTTTCATCATTGACTTCAACACCATTAGCACTAATGACAAATCCTAAAAAGACAATATTTTCCATGCAAAATGAACATTTCTTCAAGTTAGCATATAATTTTTCCTTTCTTAACACATTGAATACAGCTCTTAAATGATGCATATGTTCATTCATGTCTCTACTGTAAACCAATAGATCATCAATGTAACACCCCTCACCCGTCTACAGTGTAGTCGAGCAAGGTGTGTTACACGGAGTGCCGGAGTACCTGATTTCATTACAGTTCTTGATTTACTTGTTCAAAAAATTTATCTAAGGTTTAGGCTATTTTTACTGTTTATCAAAATCTGACTAATTTGGAAATTTTAAAAATTTGAACAACAATTCGGCAGAGTGCCGGCTGTAATTTCGACTAACAGTTCTTCTGAATCTGCCAAAAATAATTTTAATATATACTCAAATTTATAACTCAGATTGTCTCAAAGAATTCTCAACAGTTTCTCAAACTCATATTCAGTCTCAAAATTTCTCAAACTCAATCTCATTCAGAATCATTATGATTACATAATCAACTCAGATATCAGAATTTTTATATTTCATTAACGTATATAATTTGCCAATTAAGTACATAAATTTGTCAAGTACAGGATATACAAATAAAATTACAGTTACTAATTCACATTACAATAATAGCAGTAATTATAATGTACATATTATAAAACATGCTTAAAATGAGCCATATCTACATGCATTGCTGAGGAGGTGACAATCTTGAACTCTGCTGACACTTCTGCAGATCTGGACTCCAAAAATCTCAGTCGACAGTCTACTAGTTTTACCTTCAGTACCTGCGAGAGGAAGCAATTCTATCGTGCTAAGCATTTCTGCTTAGTGGTGCAATAGTATAACAAAAAATAATATATACAAATAAAGAAAGAAATAAATCATAATTCGGATACTTATGAATCAATTTAATTTAGTATGGTATTTCTAATATCAATGATCTTATATACTAGTTTGTTCCTCTTTGGAAGTACTTAGTTTATAACTTTTCAGTAATACTACTCAGTATACAAATTATTCTAACTGTATTGTATTTCAAGTCTCTATGATTCTGCAATTTATATTTTTGTTATGTTTCTTTTGCTAATCTCTTTTACTCATTCATTCAATACTTAATTTAATTGTACTGAAATTTCATTATACTTAACTTAACTTAGCTGCCTAAATTGAATAATGTTTTAATTGACTGCCCATGTAGCCTATACACTGACCAGACTGGATAAACGGATATACTAGTATTGGGTACCTAGTACCTCGAGCCGTCACACCATCGGTCACAAAGTATCTCCCGGTGTGCAAACAGTGTGGCTAAAAAGCCATATAATCAATCAGGCATTAAGCCGAGTATAATAACACAATCTGTATAGTCATAGGCTATTAAAATCATAGTATGGCATAATAAGCCATAAAACACAATATGACGTAAAGTCATTTACAGAACAGCTGTCAGAATCCTATTGGCAGGCCAACCTATCCAAACTAGTCAACTAGGCAAATTAGGGCATAGTACAAGATTAAATATTTATTTTTAGGGTTTACTGGTCATTAAACAATTCACTGGTCAATAAAAATGTTGACCTTTTCATACATCATGCATAAGTTGATTCTAGTATCAACATGTCACAATTCGTAATTCAATATGCTGCCAATATAGTGCAATTTACCATTTTTACAAGTTGGCATTCATTGCCATATTGCTTCAAGCATCATTGTATGTAAATGTCAAATTCTCAATTTTTGTGTGCTAGATTGGTCTAGCTTAAAATCCTATTTCTCTTGGTTTTTAGCTTCTGGTCAAAGAAGAAAAATTGTAGTTCTATGTCTTACTGCACTCTGGGCAAAATTTCAGGTCATTCTGAGTTGTATAGACCAAGATATGGTCAATTTACTAAAGCTTGACATATTGCACCTTTAGTGCAAAATTTGATCAATTTTAGATCACTTTTAGTTCTAACAGTTTTGGTACCCGAACTTGTGTAAGCTATTTGACTTGGTTCTGGTCATTTCTGGACTTTGGTATCTCACAAGAATTGTAGCTCTATGTCTAAGCTTTCCATGGTATAAATTTCAAGTCATTTAGACCTGTTTTCAATGAGTTATGGCCAAAATACTAGCCACTGTTCATATGGTCAAATTCTGGATTTGCCAAGTTACCTATTCCGGATTAGGTCACCTTTTGAGTCACTTTCTATACAAAATTTAGGCAAGGTTCCTACATGAAAGTTGGTTCATTACATGTCTAATTTTACCTCCAATTGGCCTCTCACCAATTTGGTTCACACAATTAAGGTTATAGGCTCAAATGTATACTGCTCTCAATACAGTCCTCAAATACCAATCAATTTACACATTCAACTTACTATACCTTAACTTCATGCATAAATTATGGACTCCTAATGTACTTACATCATTCATCACATCTCATTAAGGTCATTTTGAATAGTTTATACAAGTCTTCAAAATACAATACACAACCTTAATTTCAAAAGTCAAAATCAACATCTTACACATGAAATTGCTTAGCTAATACATATACTTCAATTAGTAACCTACAATACACTTTTACTAATCCAATCAATACCATAATTTATCAATTAATTTCATGAAATTATCAACCTTCTAAGTTCATCAAGGCTGCCAGAATTTATCACTTGTCCAAGGTCTTCCACAATTACTCAAATCCTACCTCAAAACATCAACATTAAACATATTCATAAAATAATCTTTTTAACTCATGCAACACCTTAATTAACATCACAAAACACTTCTTTTACCCATGAATAAATTAAACTCTAAGTTCTTCCTTGGCTGCCAAAACTTGTACACATTAATAACCCATCAAAACCTTCCAATTTCTTCACCATTCAACTCATCTCAACCTTAGTATAAAGTTTAATCAAGTGAGGTAAGGAAAACTAGCACTAACCTTTATTTGGAGCTTGCTAAACCTCAATAAAACTCCTTCTTTTTGCTCTCAATATGCTGCCCAAGTTGTGTAGACCAACTTTGATGAAGGAACTTAGGAAGAAATTGGCTTGGAAGTGGATGGGTGGAGCTTGAGCATGGGACGTCAATGGTGGAATTTGGGAGGTGGTTTCATTCGGCCAAGAAGAAGATTAAGGAAGAAGAAGATGAAATGGACATACACTTGTCCACTTAATGAGTTTATATACTCCTCCATAGTGCTCCACTAACTTAGGTTTAAATATTATTATAATTAAACTTTCAATTATCCCATATTATATCCCTTTATGTTTTTAATTATACTACACATGAAATTTCATTTTTCATGGCATTTTCAAAATTTAATACTATTTATTTTTAAAGGACATTTAGGTCAAAAGTCAACTCTAGGTGTCAAATGACCAAAATGCCCCTCTTCGGGTTGTATTTCGGATTTTTCGGTATTACCGATTTACTCCTTGTACCGCCGATTTCTTTAATTTTCGTTTTTCGTTTATACTAACTTTCTAATTTTTCTTTGACATTTTCAATGTCAATTACACCTCAGTAGACCTTTAATTATGTCCCGAAAATATTTTCCCGAGTTTCCCGCGGTCCAGGGCTAGTCAACGGTCTTCGTCGTAACTTCCCTGTGCGGTCACCCATCGCTATGGGTTCGGCTCGTTTAACTTAGTCACATTTTATCTCTTTTATTTTTCCTTAATTTTTCTTATCACTTATTTCATTATTTTATACTTCCTCACTGTCATTATAGTGTAGTTCCAGATATTCTGACTTTCCGGGGCAGACATTAGCCGTCGGAACAGTAGGACGTATGGACTACGAAATTGAGGATGTTACAATCAAAATAAACAACAACAAATTTTTCAATAAAAGCACGCAACACATGATTCATCAATCTTATAAAAGTGCTAGGAGCATTAGTTAGCCCAAAAGGCATCACTAACCACTCATATAGTCCATGTTTTGTTTTAAATGCAGTCTTCCATTCATCACCTACTTTCATGCGAATTTGATGATATCCGCTTTTTAAGTCAATTTTGGTAAAAACACAAGCACCACAAAGTTCATCCAACATATCATCCAATCTAGGTATAGGGCGGCGATATTTTACAGTGATTTTGTTGACTGCCCTACAATCCACACACATGCGCCATGTGCCATCTTTCTTTGGTACCAAAAGGATGGGTACAGCACAAAGGCTCATACTTTCTCTCACATAATCCTTAGCTAGCAATTCCTCAACTTGCCTTTGTAATTCTTTGGTTTCTTCAGGGTTAGTTCTATAGGCTGGATGGTTGGGAATAACTACTCCAGGTACAAAATCAATATGGTGCTCAATCCCTCGAATAGGCGGTAGTCCAGCTGGCATCTCCTCGGGTAGCACATCCTCATATTCCTGCAAAAGGTAGACAACAACACTAGGCAAATTGGGGTCAAGGTCAGATGTGGATAAACAAGAGTCCTTAAACACAATTAATAACATTTGCTTGTTGGCAAATATGGCATTCCTCACATCTCTTCCTTTAGCATACAAGCTTAATTTTCTCTCCCCTCTTTCCGCACAACTCTCCTTTTACGCCGAAGATTCACCTTTTTCAAGCACTCTTGGAATGTTTTCTTTGCTCTCTTTTCTTTCCTCACAACCACCCTTGTCTTGCTCACTCACAACATTTTCACTCAATTTCTTTTCACTCATTCTTTTCTTCTCTACTCTCTTTTCGGCCACTCTTGATTTTACCTCACCCATTGCTTGCTTAAGCCTTGTTTGGTCTTCATAAATCTGTTTTGGTGTCATAGGTACCAAAATGATTTTCCTTCCATTCATTTCAAAAGAATACCTATTTTTATACCCATTGTGGATCACCTTTCTATCAAATTGCCATGGTCGGCCAAGTAATAAATGGCCAGCTTGCATTGGAACCACGTCACACATAACCTCATCTTGATACTTTCCTATTGCAAAGGAAATCAACACTTGTTTTGTTACTTTCACCTCACCGCATTCATTCAATAACTGCAATTTATACGGCCTAGGGTGTTTCAACGTCCTCAACCCTAATCTCTGCACCAAAATAGTACTAACAACATTAGCACAACTTCCCCCATCAATGATGACACTACAAGCTTTGTCTTGGATAAGACACTTTATATGGAAAATTGTTTCTCTTTGCAATTCATCACCAACATCCTCCTTTACTTGAGTATTTAATGCTCTCATAATCACTAGAGCACTTCCTTCAGCAGCATATTCTACCTCTGCATCCTCCTCCCCTGAAGATGTGGAATCACTCACAATTTCCTCCTCCATTTCTATCTCACCATTTTCTCTCATGACCATGACTCTCTTGTTACGGCATTAAGAAGCTATGTGTCCACTGCCCAAATTCCTAAAACACTTCACATCTCTATTTCGGGTAGTAGTTGCAACCTCTTTTCCTTTACTTTCTATAAATTTCTTCTCCACCTTCTTTTCCTCATTTTTCTTATATTTGCTAACAGCCTTTTCCCTATCCTCCTTCTTCCAGTTAGACTTCCAAGATGAAGTACCTGCATTTCCTCCAAATTTTGACTTGCTTTTAAGTTGCCTTTCTACCTTCATAGCCATGTGGACGATATCCTCCAACTCAACATAGTGATGTAACTCAACAATATGAGCAATCTCCTTGTTTAGCCCATTCAAGAATCTAGCCATGGTGGCTTCTCTATCCTCCTCTACATTTGCTCTAATCATAGCAATTTCCATTTCTTTATGATAATCTTCAACACTTTTAGAACCTTAAGTCAATCTTTGTAACCTCTGATGTAGCTCTCTATAGTAATGACTAGGAACAAATCTCCTTCTCATTATAGTTTTCATCTCACCCCAGGTTACAATTGATTGCTCATAATTTCTCCTTCTACTAATCAACACTTGATCCCACCATACCAAAGCATAATCAGTAAATTCTACTGCTGCTAACTTTACTTTCTTCTCCTCTGAATAGTGATGACAATCAAACATTGCTTCTACCTTCCTTTCCCATTCTAGATACACATCCGGATCATTTTTCTCTTGGAAAGAAGGGATGCTCATTTTAATACTTTTGATATTATCATCTACCCTATTCTTCTCTCTTTCCTCTCTTCTTATCCTCCTATCCCCATTCCTCCTATCTTCAGTTCTTCTCTCATACCTACCCCTCCTAGGTTTTTTAACCTCAAAATCATAGTTATCAACCTCATCTTCATCAGATTCAACTACTGGAGGTACAAGATCCCTCTTATTTAGTCTTCTCTCATTTTGCCTATCTCTTTGCTCCAATGTTTTCAACCGATCTATGATTTTATTGCACACAACATTCATTCTTTCAAATTATTGTCTGACAGCCTGCATGTAGAATGGATTTTCACCTTCTGCCTCACTACCATCACCCCTTCTAGACATGTTTTCAGACCTGCAAGAAAATGGTTAGTGTAAAGAAAACACCTCACTCACTCCCTTACGTGTTTACACTCAACAAGGGACACTCCACTCGTGTTTAACTCAATAAGGCTTTTCCCCTCTTATGAACTCACCACTCTATGCCTTTTACCTCTCTTGGCTATGTCCACAAGTTCTTATCCAACTCAAGTAACTCAAACCAAGACTGTACTCACAAAAATTTAACACAATAAAATTCTTAAACGTGGCGGATCAAAAAGAGTAATCAAGAAAGCAATAATGTGACTCAAGAAGTTAAGAAAAGAAAAGCTCAAGTATGGAAATGTAATGCAATAAGGAATCAAGAAAGAAAACACCAAAATAAAAGAGTAGTAAGCTGGAAAAGAGACAACCTAAAGAAGAAATATCAAGCTTAAATATCCAAGTTTGCCACCAACTTATCACAATTACCACCAAGCAAACGAGTGTATTTTGATCTGAAATTAAGTAGGCCAATGCAACGCAATACTGACTAATTGCTGCTAGAATTTCAGGCTTTTCTTGATAGGTTTACTATGTAAACCAAATTTAATTGTGTCTGCCACAAAATTTTGGTTCCCCACACAAACGGTTGAATTTTGAGCTGAGATTTAATTTGAGAATAGCTCAAATGTGGCACAAATAACCTGTAAATTTTCAGAAATTTCTAGGCTAATTTGCTATGTGAACTTAATTTGATCGGGTCTGCCGCAAAATTTTGGTTCCCCACACAAACGGTTCAATTTTAAGCTGAAATTTAATTTGGGAACTACTGAAATGGGGTATAAACACCCGATAAATTTTCAGGAATTTCTAGATATATTTTCTATTTGAACTTAATTTGATCAAGTCTGCCGCAAAATTTTGGTTCCCCACACAAACGGTTGAATTTTAAGCTGAAATTTAATTTGGGAACTATTGAAGTGAGGTATAAACACTTTGTAAATTTTTAGGAATTTCTGCGTCTATTTGCTATGTGAAATTAATTTAATCGGATCTGCCGTAAAATTTTGGTTTAGCAGGTAAACAATATCAAACAACCCCCAAAATTTACACTCAACGCCTTAAACACACCCAAATAATACTGTTACAATTTCAGGCCAAAAAGGTAAGCTGAACTCAATGACCCAAATAAGCTCTCATGCTTGATATCAAAATGTAGGAAGCAAAATAGATAGCTAGAATAATGGGTTTAGCTTGATTAACCCAAACCCCTAAGACAAACTCAATAAAATAAATTTTTAAACAAATAGATCATACTAAACCCCAAGAGCTAATTTCGATCAAGCATATAATGAACAAAAATGTGAATAACAGAAACATAACAAGAAGCAAAACAAGGTTTAGCAAGAAGGAACCAGGTGCAAGATGAAGAAGAAGAAGCAAATATGGAACTAGGGGCAAACAGCAAACATGAAAAAGGTAACAAACACAAAGTAAGCACAACGAATAAGAAGCAAATAGAGAATCTACCTTGTTTGGATGTCCCTTTGCTCTAATGCCAAAACTGATGTGAACCTTCAAGTAATTGGTAACTTGAAAATCCACATTCAAGAATTAAAGGAACAATATGGAAAGCACCAAATCAAGATGTATGAATTTGATTTTTTGAATCAACACAATCAAATTGCTGTGTAATTCAAAGAAAATATCTGAAATTCTTGACCTAATTCATATGGAGAATGAATAAACCAAGAATATTATGCATATTAAACATTGAAAGATAGAAATCTCAGCAAGTTAATGAGCTTCACAAGAACAAAGATAACAGCCAATTTACTCACTACAAGAGCAGAAATAATCTTTCATTAATATTCAAAGTGTGTCCTCCACTTCCTCATTACACTTGTATTTATAGTCTCTTGGCTCCAAAGCTAAAGACAAAAATATCCCTACTTTAGTAACAGCTGTAAGGAGCTTTAAGTCCAAACAAAAATTAATCTATAAAAAGACTAAAAACTTCTAATAAAAAGTAAATTTAATACAGCAGCAAATAAGGCATTTAAGTCCAAAAGAGAGGTGGTTATAATAGCAAGGAATATTCTTTTAAAAAAGGTGTCAGCAGATGCATGTACATGGGTTGAATCTGGTGCATGCATATCCACAGATTATTCTATGTAACATAATGCTCCACATGACACCTGGTCACTTCCAAGCTTAATTTTTACCAAATTTAATCTTTTATAATTTTTTCATGCCATTCCAGCTTATAATTCTTGCTCTTTAAGATTTCACAAATTAAATTCTGAAGTGATTTAGTCCTAGCTCTAGTAATTGGACCTTGGATAAATTCCTTTTGTGTGGATGTAGCTTGATTCTCATCATATTAGAATTTATTATTTCGAATAATAATTTTTTAAAAATTAATTTTACACCTAAAACGTGTCGTTTTGTATGCGTAAAAAGTATTGTATCAGCACTTGGCAATCGATCAAAATTAAATTTCATGATAGAATTATAAATAAAAAAATTAAAATTTTATTAACCATTTATATAAATAAAAACTATTATATAATAAAATTTATTAATTTAATTAATAAAATATTTATCCATAAGATTTTATTATAAAATATAAAAAAAATATAATAAAATTATTTTAATTATTCTAATTTTAAATATGTCTTATCAAACTCACAAAAAATTAATGGGTTTATAAATAAATACATTAATTACTAGTTAACAAGTGGAAGGACTTGTTCGAGTCTGGAGACCCCCACACGACCGCTAGGACGAAGGACTAGTCGCAGACCCTGTCTACCTAGAGACAACTTCAACTCCTGCATTGACCTGTATCATTCATCCTAATTTCCTGTACCCTTTTTTCTCATGCTTCATTAAGGATTAATTAATGGTAAAGAAAATGACCATTACAACTAAATATTTATGTACATGTTTTTCAAGAAAACTAATTAAAATATACCCTAATGTAACATTATAATCCTCTGATTATTTTTTAAGTTTATTTGGTATTATTATTGAAATTATTATTAAAAAAATATTTTTTAAAATATATTAATTAGGGAATATTAAATAATAATTTAAAATTAAATATAATAAATTTTAATTATAAAAAATATTAAAATAGTAAATTAACTCACTTATCATTGTTTAACCAGAAGCTTCTTAATTTAACATGTTTTTCAAACTTGTGTAAATTTCAAAGTGGAATAAAATCACTCAAATGTCTTTTCATTTGGAAATCACCACAAATTCATGGGCCGGAGATAAAATGTTAATCATGTGCTCTTTTATTTGCACTCAAGTTTTTTTTTTTTTTTGTCTGTTTTAGTTGTCTTTAATCAATTGATTTAATGTAAATTAACTTGATAATAAGACGAAATCACATTTTTAATGTTAAAAAAATTAATTATTAATAATAATTAATTTAATAATAAGATTCAATTAATATTTTCATTAAAATTAATAATTCAAGTCTTACCGACTCCCACTCTTATGTCGAACTAATATGGAAGGGAAATTTCAACGAGTGTGATGGGCCTCTCCACATCAACTTGCACCCCAGCACCCGAGTTTCTGCCACGTGCTAGCAGACCTCACATATATAAACCCAACTTAAATGCTTCAATCGTGTAAAAGTCATGCACGATGAACCCAATTCCAAGTACAAACTACAGCCAAAATGGTAAAAAGAAACAAAAGCAATTGCTATAAGTAGCTCTTAGATATGCCTACCTGGAATCCTACATCATCTTCCAGTCTCTGACGTGGCATATGATATGACCCTTTCCGCATGTATAGCTTCAAGCAAAGCTTGGGAGTTGCATTGCATAGGGACATGTTCAAACATTCACAACGCCACACGAAACCGGCCATCTCTTACTAGAAAAAATAAAAAATTACTTTACTATAGTAGACTATCTTTACCTATTTATTTATTTTTTTAATTTCCTTTGACTTGTTCTATCTGAAGGATTTCTCTCCGTCTCCTATATAAATTACCCTTATTTTTAGATATTCTAGTAATGCTTGTCTTGTCCTCGCATTCACCATCTCCATCTCCATCTTTTCTATTCTCCTTCTGCTTCTGCTGCTCTTCGTCTCTATTCATAGTAGAGCATGGATTCGTCTGACTTTCCTGTTAGCAGATCTCCAAGAAAAGAACTTCAGGGTCCTAGACCACCTGCTCTTAAAGTCCGTAAAGATTCACACAAGATCAAGAAACCCCCTGTAGCTCCACAACCATCACAACAACAACAGCAACCAACGCAGCCGCGACCACCGGTCATAATCTACACAGTTTCACCGAAAGTCATCCATACAAACCCTAGTGACTTCATGACCCTTGTGCAACGCCTCACAGGCTCTTCTTCTTCTTCCTCTGCTACTAATTATTCGACTTCTAATCCCTTTAATAACGATGGTGGTGCAATATCGCCGGCGGCAAGGTATGCAACGATAGAGAAGGCGAAGTCACCGAAGGAGAAGAGTAAGGTAGATAGTGGCGATGTGGGTTTGTTGGATGGGATAGAAATGGGTCAATTAATGGAGAGAAAAGGTAATTTGTTTCCTGGTATTCTTTCACCAGGGCCTGCTTCACTTCCTCCACTGCCATCAAATTTCTTCTCTCCACAGTCCGATCCAAACATGGTTGGCTTCTTCCATGATTTGAGCCCTGTGCTTCACGGTAACAGGACTTTCATGGAGGGAAGTTTCATGCCTAGTCCTTCAACCTTTGTTTCTCCTCACCTGACTTCTCCAACTCCATCTATAGACCTCTTCAACAATTTCAATTTCAACAATATCTTTGACCAGTGAATTTCTTTTTTTTTTTTTCACTTTTTTTTCTCTAGGGAGACATATATAAACATAATTAGGATCTTTATTTAATTTTTATAAATCTCTTGCTTTGCTTTTGGTGTATCCTCTTCATGGTGAGGATGATAGAGAAGAAGAAGAAAGGGATCACTAGGTTGGAAATTTGATGATCTTTGATTACTTATCGGTAGGTTAGCAAGTTGCGGGCTTGTTAATGGCGCCATGTTTAATTTCTTTGTTTTTAGTTTTGGTGGGTCATTTGATAGGCAAATTCAGCTTTATTTTTATGTTGTAGATCTATTTTTCTAATACCCATTCTTTTGTCATGTACCTTATGGCATGTAATTTGAAACAATATTAACATTTTGGTTCCTCGGTATGTTGAAGTTCTCTTCCAATTCGAATCTTTGAATGCCAAAATTGCCACATTTTGTGAGCAGAAATGCCAATTTCTATGCACTTTGGAAGCCACCCACTTTATCTTTGTCTGTTGGGTTGTTATTGAGTTTCTACTATTTAATTAAATTATACCCCCTCCGAATTTAATTCAATAATTTTTTTCAAATTTTTATACAAAAATTGAAAAAATAATTAGATAATATTATTTTTATAAAAAAATTAATAATTAATTAAAATATTCTTATAATATTATTGGAATGTAGAAATGCATTAAGAAAAGATAAATATATTAAAAATAATAATAAATAAAGGCACAATTAAAAAAAATAGCATTTTTTATTTTTTAAAACAGTAAATAAAGTGAGATAATTTTTTTTTTCTAAATCATCTATTACAATAAAATTAGTAGGGATGGCAATGGCCGAATTTTTATAGGTACCCAACCTGATAGAATTTTTCGGATAATGTAATTAAATTTGGATCTAATTCGGATTTTTGTGGATACTTAATCCTATCGAACTCTAATAAAATGGGTTTGAGTGGTATTCAGGTTTTAAATGTTGGATATCCGTTACCTGAATCCGTTTATATAAATACTTAATTAAATATAAAAAATATATATTTTTTATAATAATATTTATATAAATTTTATATATTTTATTTTAAATAAAATAAAATTTAAATATTTTATGAAATTATTAAATTTTTAAATGTAAATTATTTAAAAAAATAATTTTTTATATAGATTAATAATTAAAATATAAAAAAATAAATAAATTTATATATTTTTCAAGTAATAATATTCAGGAATTAAAAATAAATTTTAATTAAATCTAAAATAAATTTAAAATTTAAAAATATTAATTAAATTTAAATTTAAATAAGATGAATTTCATAAATATCCTACTTATTGCTATTCCAAGATGGAATGCAACGGAGGGAATAACCCATTAGAGCCAAGTTTTTTTTTTTTTTTTTTTCTCATTGAATCCAACAACAGTGAACAAATCTAAGGTGGTAAATATTAATGGAGAGGTTCTGAATTATGGAATTCAAAAAGGGTTGATATCACATTACCCCCCCCATTCAATCAATGTTCATGAAAAATCATATGGCCCCTAAGTAATATATCTGAACATTAAGATGAAGAAAAGGGTAAAAAAAAAAAAAAAGTTTGTTTTAAGCTTTTTTTTTTGTTTTTTGTTAAATATGAATTTTGCCACTTCATATGCATAAATAAAACCAACCAAACCTATTTACTAGATTTAATTTTATTAAATTAACTATGCACATTCAGAAACCAAACTTTAATTAATTATTTAGCTGATCATAAATTTCAGTAAAAAAAATTTACATCAACCTTAATTATTATGAATAGAAATTCACTGAAGACTAGCTCATGGCTCTTACATGATACTTGTGGCATTTCTTTGACCATTTGAGCTCTTTAAAAATATATATAAATATGGGTCAACATCTACAATTACATATTATAAATATCATTCACACAGGAAATCAACAGAAATTAATTAACAAATTAAAAAAAAAATGTGGAGTTGGACCTTCCAACCTCTCTATTCCAATATGGGCGGTGGGTTAAACCACGTTTTCTTCTTACATGGAAAAAAAAAAAAACTTTTAATTTCTTTAGTTTTCTTTTAGCATTTTACAAGCACAAATAACCATGCCGCGTGTTAACACCGCATACACACATATATTATACAAAGTTAAATAATTAAAATATATTGTATTAATATGAAAACACTTATAATGATATTGTAATCGATGATGATAATAAAAATAAAGTAAAAATAAATTCTCTTAGATTAATATATAAAAATTAAAAAAAAATAAATGAGAGTGACTAATTTTGTTGAATTTTGAGTGAATTATTTTTTTAGTTTACATTGACAGAATCTCTACTTATATTTTTAAGAACATCTTTCCTTCTTTTTTGTAATTAAATATAAAATTAATCAAAAACAACTGTATAAACTTTTTCAATTATACAAATATTGTTAGAGTATATAAAAATTTGATTAAATGCTTATTTTATTATAATTTTGTTGAAATTTAATTATTATTTTTAAAATGTAAAATCCTTTAAATGTCTTTTAATTTTTTTATCAACTCATTCATGATTTATTTTGTATTATATTTTTTTTTGGTACAATTGAGTCTAATTGGGACTCTAACTCGATACTTAAATAGTTCTGGAGAATTAAGATAAAGGTATTGATTGTATTATAATTTTTTATCGTATATAATCATATTATATAACATTAATAATATAGTTATTTTCGTATAGATAAATTTATATTTAAATAAATAGATGTAATTTTATAGCTTTAATTTTTGAATATATGGTGATGTAGTGGCATTTTTTCGTGATTTATTACTTTGAAAGTGTCTAAAATGGATGATTGAGAGTTTAAATGAAAAAATAGAAATATTTAATACAATAATTACAATATAAGTTGATCAAATATGTTTCAAACTTTAAAATACATTAACTTAAATATGAATCAATCTGTAGAGCATATACCATTAATTTTTTTTTGAAAGCATGTGAACATACTAAAGGTATATCATATCATATTAGCTAATGAATTAATATTTTTCGGCGCTATGCCTATGCCAATATTTTTTTTTTCTTACTTTCAAATCATGAGATAAATGCTGAATATGCTCTGCTAAATTAAATGCCATCTAAAAGTATTAATGTTGATCCACAATTTAATATTTTTTGTATATAGTTTTTACACTCTATGTTTTATAATTTTATTATTATTTTATAATATGAGGTTTTAATTTCTATTTATCATGACTTATTTATTTATTTATTTATTTATTTTAAATAAAATTAATAATATAATATTATTTTTATATTTTAAAATATATTATTCAGATTAAAATATGAGATAAATTTTTGTGTGAAAATGAGGATATCTCTACCCTTAGATTTGCCCAAGTGTTTATATATATATATATATATACATTCTCCAGCTGCAGGCATTCTGGATAATAAAAAAGGGATAAAATTATAATTTTGCTGTTCCTTAGGAACACTAAAATTTTTGATTGTTTTAGTAATATATAATAAATAGCATGCAATGAGATTAATCATATAAAGACGGTGGAAGATACAAGAAAAAGCAGCAAGATGCAAGTAAAATCAAAATTTTACAATAATTAAATATTGCAGATTGATCAAGTGGTTCCACCTGAGTGATTAATTAACAAATCATATGACTAATTAATTTACAGAGCTTAGGGTGTGTTTGATAGAAAATTAAAAAATTAAATATTAAATATTAACTTTTTAAATTTTAATTTTTAACGAGGGTAATTATTAATTTAGGCCTTTTAATATTAACATTTAACTTCTCAATCGGGTATAAATCTTAATAAAATAAAAAATTAATCTATATTTTTTTAAAATATTTAAATAATATTAATAAAAATAAAAAATTATAAGAGTAATAATTATTCTTGTTAACCTCATACAAAACGTCCCTGTAGATGAAAATATTCAACCAGACCCACCAAGGGAAGTGGCTGGCTTGGTTGGTTTCTCTTTAATCATTGACCTTGACTTTCAATTCGAAATAATAATAATAATAAATACAAGAAAGAAGCTAGAGATATTCATTAGACTTTCTCACCTCTTGTCTGCCAACTCTTCTAAAATTTCTTTATACTCTATTTAGAAAAAAAAATATATTTTTTATTTAATTATTCTTCTCTAAAAAAATAATTTATATTGCTTTATTAGCACCCTTTAATTTCATTTATTATGTCATTTTTTTTAATATATGCAACATTTATCTCTTCAAAATATATAGACAATAAATATAATAAATTAATTTTTTAAATTAATTTTATATATAATATTGGTTTAAAATAAATCTCTGGCAAGCCCTAAGACTTTGTAGAATAAGAAAACAAGCTATTAAGTAGAGACAGATCCATCAATGTTTAAGCTCAACCCCACATTTTATTATATGAAGGTGACACAAACACTTCCAAGTTGTCAAGGACAAAACCTTGAATTTTCAAGACTATTCCCTCTAAAAAGACTAAGGATTAATTAATGCCCTAAACCTGGAGTTTTAATTAATCTTTTAGACCCATTATATATATATATATATATATATATATATATATATATATATATTTGGAAAAAGCCATATGGGAGTGGTTAAATGAGAACATGATGAGGAAGAAAAAGTAAGCCAGGAAAGATCAAATTGGCATATTATTATAATAATAAAGTTGTGAAAAGTAAGTAATTATTAAAAAATAATGTTAGATTTTGGTTGGCATTATAATAACAGGCTGGATTAATATTTAATTAATTAAACCCATAATTCTGCATGCCCTTATGTCAGCCTGACATGCTTATAAACATAATATTCAAGTAATTAAAATAAACATGTTTTTGAAAATATATTTAATTCCAAGGGCTGATTGTGCCTGTTGAAATGTGTCTATCCCATCTTAAATTATTTTATTAGAATTTAAATTTAATTAATAATTTTAATATTTAAACTCATTTTAATTTTAATAAAATTTACTTTTAACTATTTAAATTTATCTTAAACTTATTATAATTATTCAAAAAATTTAATATGATTATTGAACTGTAATTAATTGAGGGTTTTTTTTTACTTACTGATCATTTAATTCTAATAAAACATAATTAAGTCATTTAATAAGATAACATAATTAATCAATTAATTTTAATTCAATAATATTGAAACTGTTTTATAAAGTTCTGAATTCAAATCCAGTCTTATCAACTGCATCTTCTGATTTTTTCTATGGTTAGAGGGTGGGTGGGAGAATTTTGAGAGTGTTATGATGAGCAACTGGGAAGTATAAGCTTCTAAATTCTAGAATTAAGATATTTTCTCCTTACCTTAACCATTATATATATATATATATATATATATATATATATATATGTGTGTATAATTATTTTTTTCTCTTTCGTACTGCTTTTATGCTTTTCAGATTATTAATATTATTAAATAAAAATAATAATTAAATATAGTATATTTCATTAATATATATTAATAGGATATAAAAAATTAACTAATTTCATTAATATATAATTTAACTAATTTTAAATTATTTTATATTTTTAATCAATATATTTTTTATAATGAAATATTCATTAAAAAATTATGAGATAAAAGTTTAATTTACGTAAAAATAATGAAAATAAAATATGGGGTAATTAATAAATAAAAAATTTAAAGTATTATGTTATTTTTATTTATTAAAATTAAAAATATAAAAATTAAAATTAATTGTATATTAAAATTATTTTATCTACGTGAAAACAGAAAATTTCTTAATTTTATCAAATACTCAAATTATATAGTCTAGAAAATTTAAAACATATTAGCTAGAAACCATAAATACAAATAATATCAAAACTAACCTTTTAAATTAATAAAACTTAAAATTTAGATCGGTTTAATTTGATTAATTTAGTTGATCTCAAAAAAATTACAAGATCAAGCAATGAAGTATTTCTTTCAACTTTAGGGAAAAATTTCTTAATCATTTTCGCTTGAATGCAGATTTTACATTTCTCTTTATGTTTATTAATATAATTTATTAATTCATCTTTAGTCATAAATTTTTCATATTTTATAATTAATCTGTGCTAAGTGATTATGTTGTAAAGAAAAATAACAATTAACAATATAAATAAAAATATGTGAATTATTATTATTATTATTAGTAACACTTAATTTAAACATTTCCTTCCCAAAAAAAACTTCATTTTTAGTCAAGATCAATTTATCCAACTCTAAGACAGCATTAATCCCTTTATTACATAACAATTTACAAACATTAAATTTTTCCTAACATCAGGAAAATGTAACATATTAATAAGAAAAGAGGCTTCTTTCCAGAAGTTAATGACACTGAAACACCACCTTTTCCTAGCACTTTGAAAATAATAATATCTTGAAAAAGTCTTTTATAAAAGTCAAAAAGGTTTATTCCCTGTTTATTCTATAGCGATATTTCTTAAAGTAAAAATTAATAAAATAAGACTAAAAGAGTTAAAAATAAATAAATAAATAAATAAACTCTCATGGACGGTTCTTGGCGGACCATCTCATTCACTGGGCTATTTAAAACCTTTTCTTTACGAATATAACAGAAGAAAAAACTTTAGAAAGAGCCAACAGAGAAAACATGAATAGGGAGAGCAATTCTCTTTCGAATCCGGTTTGATTCGTCGATTAATTTTTCTTAATTCTGATATTATGTGGAGCGAAGACAGAAATTTTCCCGTCTTAAATATTTATAATTCACTCTGCATGATGACATATTATTTATATTATAATTAAAAAATGTAAATAAATTATTTTAATTATATTTAAAACTTATATTTTAATTTATAATTTATTTTTAATAAATAAATTTATATTACATAATAATAAATTAAAAAAATAAAAAAAAATTAAGGAAAACTCAATCCACTCCTCAGTGGCCTTGACCATAAACTCTTATGAGGTACAAATAAAAGAAAGCAATTCTCACCATCGATCCGTTGGTTATCATTCATAGGAAGAAATATCAACCGCATATTTGTTGGAATCACCACCTTTCACTGTCTGGGCAAAAAATAATAAATGAAGAACAATAAAAAAAGGCCATCATTTGGCACCTAGCCAGCTGACTGTTCTCGGTTTTAGGAGTTTCACCCTCTTCACTGGAGCGCTCTTATTTAAAACATCCAGTCTTTCAGCCTCTTCATTGAAGCAGCCTTCATCCAGACCATTCCATCTTCCAAGTTTCTGATCTATCTTCCCATCTTCAGAACAATTAACTTCCAAGTTCCTCCCAGCAATACATCTCAAGCAGTTGGAAGTCATCGAGATCCATTTGAGAATTTTTTCTTTCAAGAGATTCAACCACTTCAACAAAGCTGCACTCACTCATTCCATTTTGTCTCTACAAAATCCTCATCTTTTTCACTATTCTCTGACATACGCACCTTATGAAGTTGAAAAGAGGAGGCTTTTCCATATCCAAAACGTCAATGAGCAAGTATTGACATTTGTCCTAGATTTCTTTTTCAATTTCTTGACAGGATTCCTCTTCTTCACTTTGGCACTTTCAAAACTTTAATTCATTTCCCCTGACTTGGAAAGGGCTAAGCTCACCAATAAAGGATGTGAGAGTAAGGAACTGATAAATGGACGAACTGAAGATGACAGTAACAACAAGAGAAAGAAAAGAGTTAAGCAGAACAATTCAGGGTGATTAATTAATGAGCCAGAAATCTGGAGAAGGATTACAATGAGTTCTCTAAGGAATGATTCAACAATTAAGAAAAGAAGAAAGATAACAAAATTCATAGCAGAGACTATCCTGCTATTTCCCCAGCTCTCCCATTCTGATCGCTTTTTAAATAGTTATTTATTGCACCTTCTGGCTCATGCGCCTCTTCCTCCCCAGGAATTTCAGCCAACTGAAATCTTGCTTTGCGGGAAAACTTTGCTCTCCTTTTGGAACCTTCTTTGGCCTTCTAGGATAAACCAATCAGCCCTGCGCATTCCTTCTTGCCCTTTTTGCTGCCTTATCTTGAACTGTGTCTCCGACAGGATAATTTTGTGATCTTTGGATCACAATCCTCACATAACCATACCAAAGACTCATCAAAAGTTTGTGGCAATGCATCTAAGCAATAGCTGGGAAAATATACATATAAAACCAAATGTTTAGCCAACATTATAGAACTGCTCACTGAAGATTAACACTGCAGCCCCCACCCCCTCTCTTTTTTGCCTTCATTAAAGAGTTGAGGGTAGTAGGATCCATACTCAAATATACATATATAACCAACTAACCAAGCATTGATGCTTCAGCACTGTTTAAGTTTCATATTTTGTTATGCATTGATCTTTAACACTTATAAGGCCCGTGTGGTGTGCAACACAGTTCTGCCAATATCACAAATAGATCAAATGGACAACAGTGCCACTTACCAATGCACAGCATAAGCCTGGCATTCATGACAAAAAATCAGTGCCTTGGAGAAGCCTCTATCACCACAATTCTGACAAATTGTCACCTGAAAAAATCAAATACACAGAATGAGTTAATGCAGCATGTTTGTGCAATTTCAAGAAGAGTTGACATCTAAATAGTTTAACGGACAAGCACCCAAATCAAACATCACCCAAATTACTCCCTCATAGTAAAAATAAAACAAAATGCTAAATGCACAAAGTATTAGATAACGCCACGAGTCATCATTTAATCTGGAAAAAACTCATCCCACTCAAAAATACATCAAATTATTACCAATCTATGAAGCAAGAGATGACACAATTTTAAATTCCTTTCATTGTTATTGGGTCAACCACTAGGAAGTTAACAAGGGACTTCATAAAGATATGAAATGGTTCCTTAGTGAATTAAACAAATAGTAAAATTCAACAAATGAAGCACATATATGTCAATTGACAGATGAAACTTCATATAAGTTTGAATGAACATGATAAAGGTGCAGGATCAGAAAGAGATTGCAATCCTCAAATGCCAGCAACAATTTGATCATAAAAATTTCAAATATTCTTTAATTCTTAAATGAATATTCTTTGGTCTTTTCCTCACAAGTGCTTTTGTAAAAGCCTCCAACTAACATTGGATTCCACAACTGTCCACTGAACTACAAGAATGCCTGTCAGTTTCCTTCTTGCTTCTGTACATAGATCAGCAGCCCATAATAATTGTCCCTTCTTAACCAAATTTGTCCACTGTCATCCTAATAAAAGACAACAATACAATAGGAACGCCCAACCACCTTACACTCTTCCAGTGGAACAAGCAATCACAATACCATAACAAGACATAACCTCATGGTTTCAAATGTGAAAACCTCCCTCATGGTTTCAAATGAGAAAACCTCTCATTCAATTGCAGTAAATTGTTCACTTTCATGGCCTCCAGAAAACTATCTTAACAAGCTAAAACCTTAGCATCACTAGACCAACCAGAAGAACCAGGCTAAATCCAAGCTTCGTTGACCAAAGAAATTCATCTAGGAACCTCAGATCCTTCTCAAGAATTCTAAACAGCATACCGCTAAAACACCAAAACATAATTGCTAGTCACTAGGTATGCTTCTTATGCTTGCAGTCTATTCCAAATCATTCTGAATCCAATGCCCAAAAGTTTTCCAGCTTGTATTTGCACTCCAGATTTTCCAAGGGAAGGATCAGATGACGAATAACAATATACTTTCACAGCGGTCAATGTAACCACAGAGTGGTTTAATTTGCACTGCATATTTTCCTAGGGAAGGATCAAATGATGAATAAGGATACACTAACATAAAGGTCTAAGTAACCACAGAGTGATTTTAATGCCCATTAATTACCTTCCACCAGCACCCCCTCTCCCTCCCCCCTCTTCTTTTCTCCCAAGAACCAAAAAATAAATTAAATCATTCTCAAAATTGGGAATGGACCAATTTTATGCCTTAATGAGAATTTCTGAGAACATGACATTGTTGAGCTCATTTAGCCTTCTTTGGGTATCAATAATCAAGATTCAGACACAAAATCAAAGTCCCATATTATGTACAAGATGCTTTAAGTCCAAATATTCATTTAGAATCTACATATACTCCTAAATGCACTGCTATATCAGATATAGAGAAGAGAACACTCTTCGAGACTAAAATTCTACCACTAGCACCACCTTCTACAGATAGGCCAAATGTCTCTCACTTTCAGAACCTTTACGCACTATGAAGCAATTTCCGAACAGCAGCATTAATTTTCACACACATACACCTAAAAGATTGCACCTTTACTGGCAAGTTTGCACGAAATTGTTTGATATGCAACAAAACAAACGAAATTCAGGGGACCGAATTCCCAGAATCCACAATCCAACACCAGCCACATACTCTCATTTACACCGAACCGAAACCAGAAAACCAAAAAACTGAAATCATGTAAAATGCTAACCGAACCAAACCGAATTAAGAGAGGAACCCAATCGGTTCGGTTTGAAACTGACGGTTCTGTATCCCAGATGCAATGAAGATGCCAAAAGACCGATGAAATGCAGAAGAAAAAAAGGGGTCGATTTAGGCACCCTTCACAAATCTAATACCCAGATGCAATACAGAGGTAAACAAACTCCATGAATCAAACAGAAATAGAGGCAAAAAAAACTACATGAAATCAATACAAAAGAAAGGGAAAAAAAATACAATAACCCATAATCAATTACCAATCCATGTTCAATTTCAACAAATTCATTCAACAATTAAATCTCATACAAATTTAACCCAGCAATAAACATTCAACAAGCAATTTTTTCAAACAATGCAAATCGACACAATTGAAAACCCAACAATCCAACATAACCCAGCAATCAAACATAAAACCCAATTGCAAGCTGAAAAAAAAAAGAAAGAAAGAGAAAAAATATAACAGATCAAACGATTTGAGAGAAATTACGTCGAAGTCCATTCGCTTGATTCCAGGGGCAAGGGAGGCTACCGGTAGTTGGGATTTGTTGCCCAGATGGAGAGAATCGAAACGGCACAAGTGGGAGTCGTTGACTGACTGGTCTGAGCCAGGGGAGAAGGCAAGGGCGTGTGTTGAGGTGACCGAAGACATGCAGGTAGCAGAGTGAGATTCGGACATGGTTGTCTTCTATTCAGTAGATCCAATCTCAGACAGGGGAGGAAGAAGAGGACGCAGGGGAAGACATGCAGTGTGATCCGAGAGGCTGAGGTTGAGACGAAATTTTGGAAGAACAGAAAGATAGCGAAGGGGGAGGTTAAAAGAAAGAGCTCTACCGACCAAGAGAGAGAATTGCGATACATGGGAAATTAATCTCTATTCCCGGTATACCACCTCACCTAGATGGGGCTGGTGTTCCAAACCAATGAAACCACTACACGTCAATTAATAATATGAGTCATAAATTTTATTTTAAAAAAATAAAAAGCTTAATAATTTAACGCCATTACAGAGATAACTCCGTTGAAAGTCAATTTCTCCGCTGCTAACAATTTCCTTTATTCCCTTGGCTTTGTCTAGCAGTAGAGCTTTGTGACAGGCTAGGCCATCCAGAATCACAGGATCCATTACTTCTTTGAAAATTTTGCACACCCAACCCCCTACGGTAGCCCTGATGGCTATGAGCGATGGCTGTCACCGATCCTGAATGTTACCTTTTTGCTAACAGCTCCATCAAAGTAAATCTTGATATAGTTAGGGTTCCGTGAGGTCCAAGAGGCAGCAGCCGATTGTCTCTCTTTATTATCTGAGGACAGGGAGCTCTTGAGCTAGCTTAAATCTTGACATAGTTAGGGTTCGGTAAGGTCCAAGAGGCAGCAGCCGATTGTCTCTCTTTATTTTCTGAGGACAGTGAGCTCTTGAGCTAGCTTCTGAGGTTCAATGAAGTCTTCGTTATGGCTGATAGCCTTAGAAAGAGTTGATAAGGGAAGGTTTGGCGATTGAAGGTATACATATTCCTTCTCTTCTAATGATGCCAAAGAAAAAGACGAAGAGATTGACTAATAGCAATAGGTATTTATCTCATTAAATCTCATAGTAATTATTTTAATTATCATTTAACAGCTTATATTAAATAAGTTCTCTTATTTTAAATAAAATAACCCTTCATATCAAACCGTATGTACACTAATAAATAAATTCTTTACGCCTTTTAATTTTAATTATAATTTACATAAAATTACTATTAAGAAAATATAATTTTTTAAAATTATTAATAATTTAATTGGCCTCCTCAAAAATAAACCTCTTAGTCTTAGCTCCGCCACTCATTATAATTTGAATTTCCAATATTGGAGAAGAAAACATAAGCAAAATGAGGAGCAACAAGCATGATATACTAAAGGAAGCAGCCAATGCACACGTGCAAATGTTTCAGAAGCACAAGCAGCACTAGCTCATAGCTTTAAAAAACAGAGGAAAGAAGGAAAAACTGGGAAAAAAAAAAATCAATAGTTAAGACCATACAGAATATTAATTCATAGTAAAATTTAAACTGACAGAACAATAAAGATGTCCACTTGGCAACTATTTCAGTAGAAGGGATGAATCCTAGCTATGAAATTTCTGTTGCAATCTTCTCATGTACACTGCTTTTCTCACATAAACCCAATCTCCCAATTTGTCCAAGGCCTGGAAATACGCATGTCTCCAAGAACGCTTTAACAGTAGAGCGCCAGCAACTACCCAAAAGCCTACAGAGAATCCGAGCCCCATGCCAACATAAAACCATTTCCTGTATTCATCTCCATCTTCGTGATTATATTGGCCATCATGTTTGCTTTGTGATTCTTGAATATTGTCTCCTGGGCACTTCTGTAGAAGAGGTAACCCACAAAGTGCTGGATTATTAGAAAATGAAGAAGCTTTGAAGCTCTGAAGTTGGGTGCTTAATGGAATTCTCCCTGACAAATTATTATAGGACAAGTTCAAGGTACTCAAAAACTTTAAATCAGCCATGCTAGGAGGAAGTCTGCCTGTTAGCTGATTTTGAGACAAATCAAGCGATTCCAGTTGCTTCAGACAACCAATCTCTTCAGGGATTGCACCACTCAACTTGTTATACGACAAGTTCAGTTGATTAAGTTTTGAGAGGCTTGACATTTCCCTTGGAATCTCTCCTTCTATTTTATTTCTTGAAATATCAATTATCCTAAACATTCCAAGATTTTTATCTAAGGTGTACTTTTTTCCCTTCCAAAGAATCAATGCCGTGTCAATATAAGAATCCAGAGGATACATCATCAAACCAGGCTGTGACAAAACATAGTGATCACCCATGGTTGCAGTGGAAATCCCTTCATACATGGCTCTTAAATTTTTCAGGCAGTGTGGTATGGCTCCATTGATGTTGTTTGCAGAGAGGTCCAAGATCTGAACATTTGTCAATTGGCACAGTTGCAAGGGTATGTTTCCATGGAACTGATTGGATTGCAAGCTAAGAAATTGCAAAGATGATAGGCTTTCCCCAATCCAAGTGGGTATGTTTCCGGATAATTTGTTACCACTCAGGTCAAGGAATCTCAACCTAGTGCAGTTCTTTAAGGACAAAGGTATTTCTCCCAAGAAGGCATTGTTTCCTAAATTTAGTGTTTCAAGTTTCGAAAGCAAGCCAATGGAAGCCGGAATTTTGCCAGACAAATGGTTATTGGCCAGATTCAAGAAAATTAGATCTTGCAAATGCGTCAAACGATTAGGAAGCACTCCAGAAAATAGGTTATTTGAGAGGTCAAGGTAGATCAACGGCTGAGATATTGCATCACCGTTAGAGGAAATAGAATTTGGTTCCAAAAATTTTGCTAATGATATTTCCTTTGATGAAAAGAGAGGCACAGGCAATGGACCATACAAATGATTAGAACTCATGTCAATTACAGGGAAATATGAAAAACGGAACCGAAAATCTGGCACCATCCCACTCAAATTGTTTTGGGAAATATTTAAATAGAAAGAATCGAAGGACAAGTTCCAGAACCATTTGGGTATGGAATCAGAAATTCCAGCGTTAGAGATGTCAAGCTCTGTGTAATTTTTCTGACTCTGAAGCCACTTAGGAAAATGAGGTCCCATCTTGCAGGATCTAAGATGTATTTTATATAGATGAAAAGGAGGAACCCAATGAAGACTTACATTCCAAATGAAGGAGTTCTCGGCTAGTGACAAGCCTTTCAAATTGGACAAATTTAAGAAATGGTCTTCAGAGATAACCCCATATAGTGAATTCCCACTGAGATCTAATATTCTGAGCTTTGTCAGGCGGCCAATGCTTTTGTCTATGGTACCATTCAAGCTATTTGTTCCAAGATTTAGCAACGCCAAAGACGAAAATCTTGTAAGATCAGGTAATGTACCTGTAATTTCATTTCCATGCAAGTTTAAAGCCTCCAATGATTTCTCAGCGCATCCAGATAAATTTTGGATCAAGTCAGGAAGCTGCATCTTGAGATTGTTTCTCATTAAGTATAATCCACGCAACTGAGACATATTTCCAAAGGATTTTGGTATACCACCAACAAGTGTAATGTTGTCAAGAGAAAGCCATTGAAGAGAAATCATGTTCCCAAAAAGGGCAAGATCATTTGATCCTGGTAAAGTGTTAGAAGAGAGGTCAAGTTCTATGATATTTTGACTGATATTTGACAACCATGTTTGTATTGAGGGAATCACCAGGTCATTATAAGAGAGATCGAGGGTTGCAAGAGATGAAGAAGAATTTATAGGGGAAAGAGTAAGAGCAATCCAGTCCTCAGAGAAGCAAGACGATAATATCAAGCTTTCTAGGTTAGGCAGCTTGTTAACTATTTGCAGCCAGTCGTTGGGCCTATTAAGGAGATTGCCACTGAGATCAAGGAAACTTAAAGATGAAAGACCAAAAAGCCACTCGGTGTTTCTTACATAATGAAAGTTATTATAACTAAGATCAAGAAACTGTAACCCAGAGAAGTTCCCAAGGGAAGAGAAGTTGAGAGCAAGATTAGCGGTCGAGAGAGACAGGTATCGCAATTTGGTGAGAGAAGAATTGTTGAGTGGAAAGTGAGTGCCACCAAAATCATTGTAACTTAAATCCAAGTAAGCAAGATGTCTGAGTTCAAGCAAGGAATGGCTTATCTTACCTCTCAGCGGCGTGTCAATAATGTCATTGAAATTGAGATCAAGCTCTGTAACGTGACCAGTTTTGTGGCTGCAAGAGATTCTTTCCCATTTGCAGCAATCTCTTTTATCTTCTCCTGTCCCCCAAGAAGAGAGAACACCACCATCGTCAATCAGGTCACCTTTGATCCTAAGGAGTGCCTGTCTCTCCCTTTCTATGCATCCAATGCCAGCACCACCGCCATTTCCATTTCCAATTCCTGTGTTCAATTGAATAGCTGGTTTCATGTGCACCAAAAACACGAACACAGTACACATGTAGAGTTCTTGCAGAGATCTCTTACGCGTTATCATCATGATCATAACGTTGAAGATGATGACAAAATTTCAAAAGCAATTTGGGAACTAATTGCTTGGTTGTGTTGTGAGTTTTGGGAGGCAATTGCAGGTTTTATAGATAAAATGCAAGCCAACATTTTTTTTTTTTTTTTTTTTGAGAACAAAATGCAAGCTAACATTTTAATATTATTCAACGTAGGAATTGGGTATGAAATTTTAAAAAGTGATATGACTTTCAGTGTTTAGAACAGATTTTCAATCAACTTGCTTGTCACTTCCTTTACCCTCTATTGGAGGCCTTGTGGGTGTTAAACACGCAGCTGATATAAATATTTAATATATCCATTTTACCATCATTATTTATATGATAATCAAATTTACAAATTATAACACGTTTTCAATCAACTCTTGCTTTCCGTCCTAATGGGTATAAAACACGCAGCAGACATAAATATTTCTATTTGGACCTACCCATTTAACTATTGAATCCAATAACAGATAACTATTGTTTTCAATAATTAATATATATAATAAAAAATAAATAAATAAGATATCAGTTAATAAGAAGTTAATAAGAAGTAACTCTAAAAATGATTGATACAAATTACAGTTTATAAATAGTCTATCAACTATCAACATTATTTTTAATAGATTTGTAAATAGTTTGATTCACTATTAAATTTTATGAGCGATCAACTGCATACAAAACGTCAAATAAATAACTTTTTAATTCAACAATTTAAATTATTTATGATATTAGTTGATTAAATTGCAAGTTAAAATTCAATATTATGTGTTAAATTTTTAAAAGAAAAATCATTATACTTTCAAAATGATTCAAAAAAATAATAATAAAGTGTGTCAGGATAAATTTTATCTGAATCAATAAATTAAATATAAAATTTATTACATGTAAGAAAATTTAATTATTCAAATAATTGAAAAACTTACTAAAATATTTAATTTATTGTTTAAGAAAAAACAATTTTCATAGCTATGAACGTATTGTTGTTTGTTGAATTTAAATTTTTATTTTTTTAATTGTCTTTATTTGTTTTCAGAATTATATTTGCTTTTTTTAAGTTTTTCTTATTTAAAGTATTCCCTTTCATTATTTCATATTTATTTTTATATTTTTGATGCCTAAAAATATTTTTGAAAAAAATTATTATTTAATTTTTATATTTTAATAATATTATTTCTATTTTAAAAAATATATTATTTAATCTCTTTATTTTTAATATGTATCTAATTAGTTTGTCTTGTTAACTTTTTTTATTAGTTAAATTAATCAAAAAAGATAGAATAGTTATAGATAGCAATTGAATAGTGAATGAATTTAAAATTACGAGAATTAAATTATTATATTATTAAAATTATAAGATTAAATAATTAAGTTGAAAAAAAAAATTACTTAACTAAATAATTCACATATTAAAAGAGTAGATAGTCAATAATATATTTTTTAAATAAAAATATTAAATAATTAATTTTATTAAAATATAAAAATACTATTTTAAATAGTAATTTTTCCTTCTACATGAGCTTAATTTCCAAGAGAAAGATCGACCCAACACTGGGCCTAAAAACCTCATGGCTAAGCCTTTCATTTATGAAGCGACATCGTTTTCCCCTCAACCATTGCTCACATGCAACCGCACCATTTTCACGTTTCTCAAGTAACTTCCGCATCCAAAGCCATGAATGAACCAGTAAGCGGCGGAGATAACAAAATAACCTCTCTCTCTATACTATAGCTAATAGATGCCAATCTCTGTGCATCTCTAGGCCTCCCATCTCCAGATCCCCGAAATTGGCATCACCCATTAATCCAAACTGACGTCGCCAATCTCTTCACTCACTTCCCCTCAAAATCCCGTCAATACCCGCAACATACCAGTCACCAAATCCCTTCCATTTGCTTCCAATTTTATCTCCTCTAACCTCAAAACCACGCCCAATTTGTCAAATGCCTCAAACCCACTTCAAGAAACAGTTCCAAAGTCCAATCCCTCATGAAGAACCTCTCAGTTTCCGAGCAAGTCCTCATAGGAGCTGGGGGTGGTGGCATAGCTGGAGCATTTATTTAGAGGTTATTTGGCTCAACAGTTAGATAAATATAAATTAAAGTATTTGATAAAATTAAAAATATAAAATCGATAATTGATGAGTATTGATATGATAACTGTCAGTTGCATACTGTCAGTTACAATTTATATCAGTTTTAACTATTTTTTTTGACTGATTTGATTTTATTTTTTATTTAAATTTTATTATTTTTTTTATTTAACTTAAAAATTAATATTATTAATATTTTTATTTTTTTTATTTATAATTTTAATATTTTAATTAACACATTATAATATTATTAAAATATTTTTTTAATAATATAAAATATAAATTATTTATTTATTATGAAAAAAATATATTTTTCATATTTAAGAACTTAAAATTAACTATAAGTTTTTTTTTTATCAACAATAATAATTATTTTATTATTTTATAACTAAATTTTTAAAGTTGTTTAATTATTTTTTAAAAAATTTAATTATTTTTTATTTTAATAATAAAATAAATGATAATATAATAAATCAATAATTATATACTTATTTTAATAATATAATAAATAATATAATATATTAAATTAATAATTATATATTTAATTTAATAATAAAATAAATAATATAATATAATAAATTTATAATACTATATTTATTTCAATAATAAAATAAATTATATGATTTATATTTTATTAGTCATTTTACATATCAATACAAACACAATTTTATAAAAAACTTAATATAAATAAGTTATCATTGGCTACTAATTTTCAGTTACCCAAAAAAAAAAAAGAATTAACAGAAAGAATCATAGAGATGTTACCTTTGCAGCCATTTTAGAAGAAATAATAAATTCTAGCTAGGAAATTTCTGTTGCAATCTTCTCAGGAAAACCGTTGTTCTCACATAAACCCAATCTCGCTTGTTGTCCAAGAGCTTGAAATGAGCATGTCTCCAAAAACGCTTTAAAAGTAAAGTGCCTGAAACTGCCCAAAAGCCCACAACGAATCCGAGCCCCATGCCTGCATAAAACAATTTCCTGAATTCTTCTCCCTCTTCTTGATTGTATTGGCTAGTATGATTGGGTCGGGAAACTTGAATATTGTCTCCTGAGCACTTCAGTGGAAGAGGCGACCCACAAAGTGCAAGATTACCAGAAAATACAGTCTCATTGAAGCTCTGAAGCTGAGTGCTTGATGGAATTCTTCCTGGCAGATTATTATATGACAAGTTCAGGTATTCATAAAGTTTAAATCAGCCAAGCTGGCTGGAAGTCTGCCTTATAGCTGATTTTGAGACAAATCAAGTGATTCCAGTTGCTTTAAACAACCAATCTCTTCAGGGATTGCACCAGCCAACTAGTTACTCGACAAGTTCAATTGATTAAGCTGCGAGAGGCTGATATTTCCCTTGGAATCACTCCTATTTTATTGCTTGAAAGATTTATTATCCTACATCTTCAAAGGTTTTTATCACACATGCAATTCCTTCCCTTCCAAAGAACCAATGCAGTGTCAATATAATGAGCCATCAAAGAACCATCTTCTAGTTCTACATTAATATGTTCATGATTGATGGTTTCAGTTGAATTCCTATCCGCCCTGGCTCTTAAATTCTTGATGCAGTGTGGTATGGTTCCATTGATATTGTTTACAGAGAGGTCCAAGATTTGAACATTTGTTAATTGGCACAATTGCAACGGTATGTTTCCATGGAACTGATTGGATTGCAGGCTCAGATATTGCAAAGCGGTTAGGCTTTCCCCAATGCAAGTGGGTATGATTCCGGACAATTTAATTCCACTTAGGTCAATGAATCTCAACCTTGAACAGTTCTTTAAAGACAACGGTAACTCTCCCGATAAGGCATTGTTTCCTAATTTTAGTGTTGCAAGTTTCGAAAGCCAACCTACGGAATTTGGAATTTTGCCAGACAAATTGTTATTAGCCAAATTCAAGAATACTAGATCTTTCACAAGCATCAAATGATCAGGAATTTCTCCAGAAAATAGGTTTTTTGAGAGGTCAAGGTAGATCAACGTCCTAACTATTCTCTGACCTTCAGAGGACATATATCTTGTGATGGATGCTAGCTTTGAAGGAAACGGATGCAATGACAATGGACCTTCCAAACGATTAAAACTCATATCAATGGTAGGGAAATAATAAAGATGCAATGAAATATGTGGCACCGTCCCACTCAAATTGTTGTGGGAGATATTTAAATGGTTAGAAGCAGAAGAAAAGTCCCTGAGCCACTTGGGGACAGAATCAGAAATTCCAACATCAGAAATATCAAGCTCACAATAATTTTTCTGAATCTGAAGCCATTTTAGAAAATGAGGTCCCATATTGCAGGATTGAAGATATATGTAATGTAGACTAAATGGAGGAACCCAATCGAGACTTAAATTCCATACGAGAGAGTTACCAGAAAGAGACAAGGCTTTCAAATTGGACAAATTTAAGAAATGATCTTCAGAGATGACACCATGTAATGAATTCCAACCAAGGCCTAATACTTGCAGGGTGGACAGGAGTCCAATGCTTTTATCTATGGTCCCGTTCAAGCGATTGTTCTCAAGATCTATGATTCTTAATAATGAAAACTTTGTAAGATTAGGCAACGGACCTGTTATCTCATTTCCACTCAGGCACAACTCCTCCAGTGATTTCTCTGTGCATCCAGGTAGATTTTGGATCAAGTCAGGAAGCTGTATTTTGAGATTGTTTCTCGAATAGTGCAAACTACGCAAGTGGGACATGTTGCCAAAGGATTTTGGAATAACTCTCACAAGTGAAGTATTAGAGAGATCAAGAATTTCAAGAGAAATCATGTTCCCAAATTCAGCTAGAGTTGAACTTTGTAAAAGGTTATGAGAGAGGTCAAGTTGTATGATATTCTGACAGATGTTTGACAACCATGGGTATATTGAAGGAATCACAAAGTTATTGTTAGAGAGATCGATGGAAGTGAGAGATGAAGAAGAATTGAGAGGGGAAAGAGTCAGAGGAATCCCATCTACACGAACGAAAGCATAAGAATAGCCCCAAGCTTTCTAGATGAGGGAGCTTGTTAGCTATTTGCAACCAATCATTGGGCCTAATAAGGGGATTTCCACTCAGATGAAGGAAACTTAAAGAAGAAAGACCATGAAGCCACTCAGTGTTTCCTAAATCATGAAAATGATTATGACTCAGACGAAGAGACTGCAAGCTGGAGAGGTTGGCAAGCACAGAAGAGATAGTTCCAGCAAAATTAGCATTTGAGAGGTCCAAGTATCGTAAGTTGTAGAGGGAACCATTGTTATCAACTGGGAACTGAGTTCCACCAAAATCATTACTCCTTAAATCCAAGTAAGTCAAATGTCTGAGTTCAAGCAAGGAATGGCTTATCTTACCTCTCAGAGGCTTGTCAGTAGTTTCATTGAAATGGAGATCAAGCTCTGTAACATGACTAGTTCGATTGTGGCAAGCGATGCCTCTCCATAAGCAGCAATCTCTTTTGGCTTCTTCTCTCCCCCAAGAAGAAAGAACACCATGGTCATCAATCAAGTCATCTTTGATCCTGAGGAGAGCCTGTCTCTCCCTTTCTATGCATTGAATACCAACATTTCCAACTCCTGGGTTGAATTGAAAGGATGGTTCCGTGTGCATTAAAAACAGGAGCATGGTAAATACATAAAGATGTTGAAGGGATCTGCTACTCGTTATCACCATGATCGCAATGATGGCAATCAAGATAAGAATTTTAGAGCAATGAAGACCGATCTGTAGAATTAGTTAGTATTGTTTTGACTTCTTATAGCTCAAGTGCGAAGTTCTGATGAGGCGACACCCTTTTTTCTCGTCAGTCTCTTCAATTCGCACCAAGAAAAAAGGCAGTAGTATTATTGGTGATGGGGATTTATATTGTCATAAGGGTTAGGAAAAAGATCTTGGAAATGATAGGAATTTCAAACCACGTTTTCAACTCTGCATCACAAATTAATTCTTTGTCTATGCTTCAAATTTTCAATTGATATATATATATATATATATATATATATATATAAACTGAGTCTAAAAAAATGGAGAAGAATTCCAGTTTTCTTCCAAAAAAAATAATGGAGAAGAAAATAATTGACTACTACCAAGTTTATAATATAATAAACTTGGAGCATATAATAAAGGGCAAAAAGAAAAGGAGAAGTAATTTTATTTTTGCCTGGACGCAGCTTTTTTTTTTTAAATAAATTTTATTTTGCAGGAAAACTCTGTCCTAAATCCTTGAAGCATATAAGTACACGCATAAACAGAATTGCAGAAACAAAATCTCTGCCCAAGAATTCATATGCTAAATCCTTTTGATAGTGCATTTTTTCAGAAGATGTCTGAATTAGGTTCACGATCAGTATTAAAAGATATTGTTCAATGTTTACCAACCCAGAAAACTGAACTACAAGGGGAGTAGCTCCACTAGTGGAGGTTAGGGTCAATGTCTATGAAAGAGCTCTGAAATAAGGGGGCACATAAGCCCAAGAGTGTGTTCTTTCAACCCCAAAGCCTAGGGTTGCTGTTGCCATTGACACCTGATTCCTCAGGATAGCACATGAGACCGTCCCCTCCTCCAGTTTTTCCCATCGGAGTTATAGAAGGGGAATACCCGTAAGTTTTGAATCGCCAATGATCAACAACTCAGAAAGATCAACCCGAGCCTCGAGAACAGGATTTGAAGGCCTAATTTGGGAGTAACTGACCCACACCTGAATCAACTTATTGGCATCATTGTACTCAATCCAAGCAGTAATCTGCCTTCCATTTTTGAGATCAATCCCTCCTGATACTGCATCAACTGAAGCAAACGATACAAATGTGTTGACATAAATTCCAACGTGATTACTATTGATATCAGAAAGGGAAAGATCAGAACTTGCATCAAATTCCACAGCGATGAATTAATCTTGAGTGTTAGGGGGCTCCTGGAAGGCCCATATACCCATCAGATAGACTGAAAGATTCGGCATTAGAGGTAATCAAGAACGCCATATCATCACCAAAAGGACACAGTGGAGATGAGATAATGGAGAAGGAGAAACGGCAAAAGAAAGATGCAGTCATATTGGTTGTGGGATCGAAAAATCGAATTGGGGTAGATGGAGAGATCTTCCAACCCAGAATAAGAAGAAGAAGCAGAGGAGAAGAGAGAGAAAGGTGGGTGGGAGCAACCGTGTTCTTGACTGATGCTAATGGCATTGTTTCCAAGGTGCGCATCTCCATAGACAGTGACATCGTTTGCTGGCAAGAAAGGGATGGAAAGTGAGAGGAAATTGAAGTTAAAGAAGAGAAAGAAATTGGCCCAGAAAAGAAAAGAAGTGTATAAAAATGCATTGCAATCAAGTAAAAAAAGAAGGATCTTGATTGCTGCATATGAGGTTTAGCAAATATTTCCTGAAAGAAAGAAAGAAAGAAGAAACCCAAATTGGTTTTTCTTGTTTATTTGATGTTTCGAACCAGAATGTTTGGTTCAGGATTTCGTTTCTCTAGATGGATTCATTAGAGGGAGGGAGAGAATTTGGAGGGAAAAGACCCTGTTTAATGAGGCAGATGGAGTCATCGAGAGACTGTTAGTCACTGGCTGTCTGCCTCACGGGACCTAAAAGTGAGGGCCACATAGCTAAGCCTTTCCCTTATGAAACGGCATCGTTTTAACCTCAACTATTTTCATGTTTTCCAAGTATCCTGTTGTCCTCCGCGTCCAAAACTTGGGATGAGCCAGTAAGCAGCGGCGATAGCAAAAGAAGCTTTCTCTATACTGTAGCAATGGATGCCAATATCTGTGCATCTTTAGGCCTCCCATCTCCAGATCCCCGTAATCAATATCACCCATTAATCCAGACTGACTTCACCAATCTTTTCATTCACTTCTCCCCTCCGTTATCCACCCATACCCTTCAAAAGCCCGTCAAAACCCACAACATACCAATCGCCAAATCCCTTCCATTTGCTTCTAATTCTTTCTCCTCGAACCTCAAAACCACGCCCAATTTCTCAAAATGGCTCAAACCCACTTCAAGAAACAGCCCCAAAGTCCAATCCCTCATGAAGAACCTCTCAGTTTTCGAGCGAGCCCTCATTGGAGCTGGAGGTGGCGGCATAGCTGGTGCATTTACTTACGTGTGTCTTCACCCGCTTGATACCATCAAAACGAAATTGCAGACAAAGGGTGCATCTCAGCTTTATAGCAGCACACTTGATGCTGTAGTCAAGACATTTCAAGAGAAGGGCATTATGGGGTTCTATAGCGGCGTATCTGCGGTGATTGTGGGTTCTACAGCCTCTTCAGCTGTGTATTTTGGGACTTGCGAGTTTGGGAAATCGATTTTGTCCAAATTGGAGAAGTTTCCATCTGTGCTTATCCCTCCTACTGCCGGTGCCATGGGGAATATCGTGTCATCAGCCATTATGGTACCCAAAGAATTGATAACGCAGCGAATGCAAGCTGGTGCTAAGGGAAGATCATGGGAAGTATTGTTGAAAATATTGGAGAAAGATGGTATCGCGGGTCTTTATGCAGGGTATTCTGCTACTTTGTTAAGAAATTTACCTGCTGGTGTGTTGAGTTATTCTTCATTCGAGTATTTAAAGGCTGCAGTATTGAACAAGACTAAGAAGAGTCATTTGGAGCCTATTGAAAGTGTTTGCTGTGGGGCATTGGCTGGGGCAATCTCGGCATCAATGACGACACCGCTTGATGTAGTTAAGACAAGGTTGATGACACAGGTAAATAAGGAGGTGGTGGATAAGGTCGCTGCTGTAATGTATAGAGGGGTTTCTTCTACTGTGAACCAGATTATGAAGCAGGAAGGGTGGGTTGGATTTACCAGGGGAATGGGCCCTAGAGTGGTTCATAGTGCATGTTTTTCAGCGTTGGGGTACTTTGCATTTGAGACCGCTAGGCTTACCATTTTGCATCAGTATTTGAAGCACAAAGGGTTTAGTGAAATGGATGTTGCTCCTTCTTGATTGATGGCTATGAATGGAATATCAGGTGCCATTGTTGGTGACAATTCTTATCCTTTCTAATCTGCCCTTTTTTTTTCCCTTGAAGTTATGACTGATAATTGTTTCTCTATATGTGCACATTTTGGGTGTAGAAACTTTTGAGTTATTCTGTTAACAATGGTATGGAAGAATCCTTTATGCTAACATGATAAACTAAAATTTTTTGCTTCGCTTCTGTGATTTCACTCCCAGTATTTGTTGACATATTGTCTTAACTTTTCCTTACGTGGTTTGATAAACTTATAAAATCTAATGTCAATTGGTTTTTAGTTGACTTGCTAAGATCTATTTTACGTTTGAAAATACCATTAAAATAACTTCTGCTGCTATCAGCAACTTCTTCTACAGCAATTCTGCCATAACTAAGCTTCATTTGTTCAACCAATAGCAAAAAGCAAATTACAATAGCAATGGCAAAATAAGCAACTTCACCAAATGAAGTCTTAAGTTATTGCTTGGTTTGAAGGGGCGGAAGCATGAAAATTATTAGATTAGAACATTGAATTCAAAAATTTTCTTCTAGGGTCTCATGCATCATGGAAGATTCAATTTTTACCTATTTATTTCAATATTCAATTGCATATTAAAACTCTTTTAATATGTATTTGGATCTATGTTTGCCATTTAAGATTTTAGAATTAACAGATTAATTCGTTAGAACTCTAGATTAAATCAAGAACATGTGCACTAACTTTTTGATGCACTGTAGTTGTGTTTGTTATCTTTGTGAAGCACCTAGGATCCCAGATGTTGTCCCTCTAGCTTGTTCACACCAAGATCACCGATGGCAGCCCCTTGAACAGTTTCTAAAGCCTTGCCAACCAATTAGAAAATAGGGATTTGCCTTTAGAGAAGTTGTAGATGTATACAGGACACTAAAAACGATTTCTAGCAATTTTAATTCAAGAGAATATTGGCAATTCTCTTTGAATTGATGAGAGATGAAGAAGAAGAGAGGAAGAGAGGCTCAAAGGTGGCGGCACATATGAGAGAATAGCAGATTATTCTTTTACTCTTTCATAACAACACATTATATAATTAGGTTATCACTTAAAACCCTTGCCACATGTCATCTTCTGATTGGCTCAAAATTTTAATTGACCCAATCACATTAAGCCAAGTGTCAAAGCTAGATTTAATCTTGATTTTGATCATCTTACGTGATTGAAAGACAAATGGCAAGCTTATATGATGCTATGTGTCACCATCTCATAGTGCCACATGTCACCCTATGAAATGACCAAATTACTCTTGTGTTATAATTTTGAATTCTCAACCCAAAATAATTATTTCTACTCTTCTAATTAATTTATATCAAATATAAATTAATTAATTAATCTCTATTAATTAATTTCTCATAATTAAATTCATATTTAAACACTTTAAATATAAATTTAATTTATACTATACATCTAATAACCTAAATTTGGTTTCAAGTCATGCTAGAGACTTTGCAATCTAATTGCAAACCAAACCTATTTAATTAATTAATTAAACTCTTTAACTAATTAATTAAATTACATTTAACTTAGTGATTACTTGTATATGTGTGTGACTCACTAAACTCATCACTAATTGGCAATGAGATATGATATTAAGTCTTAATATCATCAGAACTATTTCTTACCATAAATGATTTCTCTAAGTCATTTTAGGCATCTCATAGACCATGGTTAACACCTAGCATAGCATGTCATGGTCACCCATTCAGTAATAAGGAATACCTTAAATGAACCTTTAATCATATGTTACCATGCACTAGAATCTCTCTGTTACAAAATCTCAATTCGAGCTGGAGTCATGGTTTATGTAAAACTCCATTTGCTATGAATATTATGTTCTTTTTAATTCCAGTTCTTGATTAAAAAGATTTTCTCATCAGAAACTCTTTTCTGATTAAATCTGTCTGTTCTGGCCAGGAACTTGAAACATCAAGAACAATTAAATGAATATAGGATTTTATCCCTATTTACTTAGAGCAACATATTCCATCTTGATCAACACCTACCTCCATATATAACTAGTAGGAGCCAACGCATACCCATATACTCATACACAGTACAAGTATGAAAGCAGTATCAAACTCAAACTACCTACATACAAGATAACTGTGCTATCTCAGGTCTAAAGATTATATGTACTGATATGATTTATAACAATACATTGACAAGAGTAAACTCCATGTGCTTGTCATAAGTGTCACTGGTTTGGTCTACTTATCATGTATAAGTGCCTATTATGTTTGTTATATGGCATGAGACTCACCATTCTATCTTATTTACATCTCATATAAATAACTTGGCAACAAACATGATTATAATCTTTCTGGATAAGTCATGTCCTTATTGTGAAGTATCCTCGATTGTGAATCAATTTATGATACTTTGTGCTAGAAATACTGTCACTCATATTCTTAACAACTTAAGAATAGAATTTCTAACAAAATATCAATGGACCTTTTCTATTACACATAAATATATTATGTAAATGGAAAAATGAAAATGCCTTTTATTAATAAAACATGTACAAGATACATACTAAATGATATGTTCTAGGGCATATTACTAACAATCTCCCATTAACACTATAGCTATTCATTACAATATCTTTGACCTATCTTCTCAAGATGTTAGTCTAACTGAGCTTGTGATAAGCTTAGTGAATGGATCAGCTGGGTTTTCAGCTGATGCTATTTTCTGCATGGCTACATCGCCTCGCTCAACTATTTCTCTGATAATGTGGTAGCGCCTTTCTATGTGTTTGGATTTCTAGTGAGACCGGGGTTCCTTAGCCTGTATGACTGCTCTATTGTTGTCACAGTGAAGTAGAATTGCTGACTCAATGGAAGGAACTACTGTAGGTTCTGTCATGAACTTCTTTATCCAAACAGCTTCCTTTGCAGATCTCGATGCAAAGAATATACTCGATCAGTAGTGGAATCTGCAATGCACTGCTTGGAACTCTTCCAACTGACTGCACCTCCATTATAAATGAACACATACCCAGAGGTAGACTTTCTATCATCGATATCTGATTGGAAATTAGAATCAGTATAATCATCTAATTGCAAGTCACTACCTCCATATATGAAGAATAAATCCTTATTTCTTTTGAAGTACTTAAAGATATTATTGATAGCTATCCAGTGTTCTAAACCTGGATTGGATTGATACCTGCTAGTCAAACTAACAGCATATGCGACATCCGGCCTAGTACACAATATTGCATACATCAAACTTCCAATAGTCGAAGCATATAGAATCCTGGTCATTTTATCTCTTTCTTCAGGAGTCTTAGGAAACATCTCTTTAGAAAGGTGGATACCATGTCTCACTGGTAACAATCCTCTCTTGGAATCAAGCATGTTAAACATTTTTAACACATTTTCCAAGTATAGACTTTGGGATAAACCAATTATTCTTTTCGCTCTATCTCTATAGATGCGAATCCCAAGAATATAGGTTGCCTCCCATAAGTCTTTCATGATGAATGTATTTGACAACCATACCTTTACAGTGGTCAACATACCTGTGTCATTACCCATCAATAAAATGTCATCCACATATAAGATAAGGAAAGTGACAGCACTATCATTAACTTTCTTATATACACATGGCTCATCCTCATTTTTATAAAATCAAATGACATAATGGCTTCATCAAAACGGATGTTCCAACTCCTCGAAGCTTGTTTCAACCCATAAATTGATCGTTTTAGCTTGCATACTTTGGAACCATCTTGGGATTCAAAACCCCTAGGCTGTTCCATGAAAATGTTTTTTTCAATGTATTCATTGAGAAAAGCTGTTTTGACATCCATTTGCCAAATCTCATAATCATAGTATGCAGCTATTGCTAATAGAATCCTAATTGATTTAAGCATGGCAACAGGCGAGAAAGTCTCCTCATAGTCGATTCCTTGTTTTTGGCGAAACCTTTTCGCTACTAGCCTTGCTTTATAGGTCTCTACCTTTCTATCAGAACTAATTTTCTTCTTGAAAACCCATTTGTTCCCTATAGGTACAATACCTTCAGGTGAGTCAATAAGATCCCAAACTTGATTCTTATACATGGAATCAATCTCGGATTTCATAGCATAAATCCATTTTGAAGAGTCTATATCTAATATAGCTTCTTCATAGGTAAGTGGATCATCTCCATGATCTACTTCTTCATGAGTAAACAACTCTTGTTCATCTTCATGAAGAAAACCATATCTCACTGGTGGATGAGATATCTTGGTTAATCTGCGAGGAATTATTGTAGATGTTTCATCAATAGGTGTGGGTTGACTAGATGGATCTATATCCATCTAATTTGTTGGTTGGTTAAAATTCTCCAATTCTAACTCTATTTGCCTTTCTATGTCTCCTTTTTGAACAAACTGTTGTTCAAGAAATGTGGCATCTCCACTTATTACAACCTTTTGTAGTGTAGGCAAATAAAAATAATATTCAAAACTCTCTTTTGGATATCTAACAAATCGACTCTTTTCTGATATAGTTTCCAATTTATTAGTGTTTAGCTTTTTGATATAAGCTGGACAACCCCAAATCTTAACATGCTTAAGACTTGGTTTTCTTTCATGCCATGTCTCATATGGTGTGGAAGATAGTAATTTTGATGGAATCCTATTCAGAATATGCAAAGCTAATTCTAATGCAAATCCCCAAAAGGAGATTGGCATATCAATATAGCTCATCATACTACATACCATATTTAATAGGGTACGATTTCTCCTTTCAGATACACCATTCAGCTGTGGTGTTCCTGAAGAAGTCAGCTGGGAAGCAATGTCATGCTCTTTCAAGTATTCATCAAATTCAGTACTCAAGTATTCACCTCCACGATCTGATCGAAGAGCTTTAATACTTTTTCCTGTTTGATTTTCTACTTCAGATTTAAATTCTTTGAACTTTTCAAAGGATTCATGTTTGTATTTCATCAAATACAAATACCCAAACCTTGATTTATCATCAGTAAAGGTAATAAAGTAATGAAAACCACCTCTAGTTATTTCTCTAAATGGGTCACATACATCACTATGTATTAGCTCCAAAATATTTTCAGCTCTTAGCCATTGTCCAACGAAGGGTGATCTAGTCATTTTGCCCTAAAAACAGGATTCACAAGTTGGAGTAGGCTCAGAACCCAATAAGGATAAAATCTTCATTTTCTCCTGTTTTGCAATCCTATTTTCTGCAACATGACCTAATCTTAAGTACCAAATATATTTTGAACTTGAGTTGATTTTCACCATGGCATTGCGTTCATTTAGATCACTTGCATTCAATTTGTGTTTGTCATTATTATCCAAATAATAAAGACCATCATGCATATAACCAGAGCCAACGTATTTATTTCTAAAATAAATATTGCAAACATCATTTGTGAATTGAAATTCATAGCCATTTCTAGTCAAACTAGATATAGAAATGATATTCTTAAAAGCATCAGGTACATATAAAATATTATCCAAATACAAAACATGTCCAAACATGTAAAAAGATTTAGATCCTATGGCTAAAACTTCAACAGTTGAGCCATCGCCAATCCGGAGTCTAATATCTCGAGAACGCAAGCTGCTACTGTTTGCTAGTTCCTGCATATCATAAGAAATATGAGAACTGGCACTATTATCTAAAACCCAAGCTGTAAATAAACTATGAGTATCATCAGAATCTAAATAACAAGATATGGACATACCTTCCGAATATGTATCCTTCTTGTCCTTCAGAGAAGCAAGATACTCTGAGCAATTCCTTTTCCAGTGCCCATTCTGTTGGCAGTGGAAACACTTTCTTTTACCTCTATCAGCTTTGGTCTTCCCTTTCTGTTTAGCTATCTTCGTGGAAAGACCAAGAATTTGAGATTTCTTTTTCTTATTGCCCTTCTTCTTGTTGGACTTTCCAGCAGAAGAAGATGCAATCAAAGATACCTCTTTTCCTTTATTGCCCGGCATATTCTTTTGGGCAATAACCAGCATGTTAAGTAAACCAGCCAAGGTGTATTCCTGCTTAGTCACATGGAAATTTGTTATAAAATTCCCAAATGACTCAAGAAGGGACTGAAGGATCAAATCCGTCTGCAGTTGGAAATTCATGTTAAAGTCAAGATGTTCCAGCTGCTCAATAAGCCGAATCATCTTGTGGACATGATCCCCATCATTTTGTCCCTCAGACATCCTCATGAGAAATAGCTGCGTAGATATCTCATACCTGACATTCCTGCTATGTTCACTATACAACTCTTGTAGGTGAAGGAGGATCTCACTTGCATATTGCATGTTCTCATGTTGCTTCTGTAACTCATTACTCATAGAAGCAAGCATGTAACACTTGGCTCTCATATCATGCTCTTTTCACTTGTCCAAAGTTTCATGTTCCTCTTGAGTGGCCTCTAGAGGTAAGAGACCAAGAACCTGTGGGTCTAAAACATATCCAATACGTTCTAAGTTTAGGACAAGTTTTAAATTTCTTAGCTAATCAGAAAGATTAGGTCTCGTCAACCTATTGTGATCAAGTATGCTCGCAAGGATATTGGATGGTAGTGCTTGTGGCATGCTCATTATTATCAGAAAATTAACTGCAAAAAATAACCAGATTAATTAGTAAATGTATCATGTATTTAACCAAAATGATTATGGTCTTTTTAATCAAATTGGTCCTCCCACCAACTTAGCGAATCCTACACTTCCAAAGTAGAAAATGGAAATCCTAGTTGGATGGATTTCTAGTGGGTGATTGAATTCTTATAATCTTATTGATCATCCTCAGGCACATCTATTATTGGAATTACAATAAACTATAAGTGAGCAACTCCTTGCCCATCACATCTTATGTGAGGTTCAATCCTTTTACCTAGCCCTTAATACTTAAAATTTCAGGCACATCCATTATTGACTCATCCTGCATTAGTTAAGTTGATCCTATTGAGCCAATAAACATACAAATAATTTTAATATCCTCAGGCATATCCATTATTGGCCACTAAACTATTTACATATTTACAACATCTCATGCTTAACAATTATTCTGAAGAAAATCTCTTAAATTAATTGCATCATATGTAAGTATTTAAAATTTCTTAAAATAATTGCCTCAATGGAGGGCCCATGATATAATTACCTTTAATTATACCATTTTCAACTTAATCATTTGTTTGGAATATTTTGTGGTCGGCCTAATTACTATTATGGTTTCACTTTGCACATTATCCAATTAGCATGCATATATCACATACTTGCATACATTCTTTTACATCTCATGCATTAATGGATAAATATATAAATATGGTATGATCATGGACTTTCTAAGGGGATTCAATTCTGAGCAACCAAGAATTGAATCAGAGTATTCCTAGGTGCATTTCATTCATTCATATTACAAGAGTTGCTGAAGGAGTACATAATTAAAACTTGATCTTGAATTCCTCTCATTGGTCTACCAATGCTCTTGACCTCCTTGATTTTCTTACAATCCAATTACATAGTAATCCTTGGCATACCAAAGTGAATTTACAAAAACCAAATAAATGAAATTACAACCCAAAAATTATTACAACCTTTATAATACATGCCACTAAAATTAAATTAATTAATTTACAACTCAAAGAAACATAAAAGAAATAAATCCAATCACATTAATCTTTTATTGTCCATGACCATCCATCATGCATATCACCATTTAACAATTAAATAAAACATATACACTAAAATTAAATTGAATATCTCATATTCAACTTAAAAATCCAGATTTGAATCTCATTCAAACAAATTTAAAAATTCATATTTAAATCACATTCAAACAAATTTAAAAATTCAGATTTGAATCACATTCAAATAAATTTAATTGTGTGATTTTGATTCTAATTAAACATTCTAATTAGACATAGGCATAATTATGGACATCAAGCATACAACAATTGCACAATTGAAGGCCAATACCATGCGCACCATGGTGGTGCTCAAACCATGCGCACCATGGTGCACAACCAAGCATGCCGCCACCCATTCTTTGCAATCAGCAATTAATCAATCAACTTTTGATCAAATCACACAATTAAATCAGATATTAAACAATCTAAATGGCAAATATAGTGGCTCTGATACCAATTGAAGGAGCGGAAGCATGAAAATTATTAGATTAGAACATTGAATTCAAAAATTTTCTTCTAGGGTTTCATGCATCATGCAAGATTCAATTTTTACCTATTGATTTCAATGTTCAATTGCATATCAAAACTCTTTAGTATGTATTTGGATCTATGTTTGCCATTTAAGATTTTAGAATTAACATATTAATTCATTAGAACCTTAGATTAAATCAAGAACATGTGTACTAACTTTTTGATACACTGTAGTTGTGTTTGGTACCTTTGTGAAGCACCTAGGACTCCAGATGTTGTCCCTCTAGCTTGTCCACACCAAGATCACTAATGGCAGCCCCTTGAACAGCTTCTAAAGCCTTGCCAACCAATTAGAAAATAGGGATTTGCCTTTAGAGAGGTTGTAGATGTATACAGGACACTAGAAACGATTTTTAGCAATTTTAATTCAAGAGAATATTGGCAATTCTCTTTGAATTGATGAGAGATAAAGAAGAAGATAGAAAGAGAGGCTCAAAGGTGGCGGCACATATGAGAGAATAGCAGATTATTCTTTTACTCTTTCATAACAACACATTATATAATTAGGTCATCACTTAAAACTCTTGCCACATGTCATCTTCTGATTGGCTCAGAATTTTAATTGTCCTAGTCACATTAAGCCAAGTGTCAAAGCTAGATTTAATCTTAACTTTGATCATCTTACATGATTGGAAGACAAATGGCAAGTTTATATGATGCATGTGTCACTATCTCATGGTGCCACATATCACCCTGTGAAATGACTAAATTACCCTTGTGTTATAATTTTGAGTTTTCAATCCAAAATAATTATTTATTCTCTTTTAATCAATTTATATCAAATATAAATTAATTAATTAATCTCTATTAATTAATTTCTCATAATTAAATTCATATTTAAACACTTTAAATATAAATTTAACTTATACTATACATACAATAACCTAGATTTGGTTTCAAGTCATGCTAGAGACTTTGCAATCTAATTGCAAATCAAATCTAATTAATTAATTAATTAAACTATTTAACTAATTAATTAAATCACATTTAACTTGGTGATTACTTGTGTATGTATGTAACTCACTAGGCTCATTACTAATTGGCAATGAGATATGATATTAACTCTTAATATCATCAGAACTCTTTCTTAGCATAAATGATTTCTCTAAGTAATTTTAGGTATCTCATAAACCATGGTTAACACCTAGTATAGCATGCCATGGCCATTCATTCAGTAATAAGGAATACTTTAAATGAACCTTTAATCATATGTTACCATGCACTAGAATCTCTCTGTTACAAAATCTCAATTCGGGCTGGAGTCATGGTTTATGTCAAACTCCATTTGCTATGAATATTATATTCTCTTTTAATTCCAGTTCTTGATTAAAAAGATTTTCTCATCAGAAACTCTTTTTTGATTAAATCTGTCTGTCCTGGCAAGGAACTTGAAACATGAAGAACAATTAAATGAACATAGGATTTTATCCCTATTTACTTAGAGCAACAGATTCCATATTGACCAACATCTACCTCCATATATAACTAGTAGGAGCCAACACATGCCCATATACCTATACACAGTACAAGTATGAAAGCAGTATCAAACTCAAACCACCTATATATAAGATAACTGTGCTATCTCAGGTCTAAAAATTATATGCACTGATATAATTTATGACAATACATTGACAATAGTAAACTCCATGTGCTTGTCATAAGTGTCACTGGTTCGGCCTACTTATCATGTATAAGTGCCTATCATGTTTGTTATATGGCATGAGACTCACTATTCCATCTTATTTACATCTCATATAAATAACTTGAGAACAAACATGATTACAATTTTTCTAGATAAGTCATGTCCTTATTGTGGAGTAGCCTTGATGGTAAACCAATTTATGATACTTTGTGTTAGAAATACTGTCACTCGTATTCTTAACAACTTAAGAATAGAATTTCTAACAAAATATCAATGGATGTTTTCTATTACACATAAATATATTGTGTAAACGGAAAAGTGAAAATGCCTTTTATTAATAAAACATGTACAAGATACATACTAAATGATATGCTCTAGAGCATACTACTAACATGATTAATTGCTTTAGGCTAGGCGGTTTTTCCCCCCTTCTATTTTATATTACTTTGTTGAAGATGAGCTACAAAAGTCTTTTTTTATGTGACTGAACCTAATCACAGTGGCAAGTTGTTTGGCAGGTAAACTTTACCCTTGGTCCCTGAATTTAGGGTGTTGTAACAACTGAACTTAGATTTGTAACATAAAGCCCTTAAACTTAATTTAGTGAATAATAAACACCTTGTGACCTATTATTGCTGGTTTATGTATAAACGGGCTGATGTTGCAAGTGTAAAAGAAAACAAAGTTCTCTCTCTCTCTCTTTCTCAAACTTGTTCTCTACAGTCCCTTTATTTGGGCTCTGCCTCCCCATCTCTCTCTCACCTCTCTCTCCCCGTCTTCATCTCCTTGTCTACTATCTCCAAACCTAGCCAGCACGTCCAAGCGAATGCCCAAATAACTCAAACCAAAATCACATAAATCAGTTTACGATAAAAAGCAGCAAGCATGCAATTTCTGTATTTCTTTCTGTCTGCCACTTTCATCCAACCTTTTCGTGCATCAGAAAAAACTCAAAAGGAAGGCGCAGTTTCTGGGCAAAATCGGTCAAAGTTGTTGTTTTGGCCACCTCCATAGCTTTGTCAACTTTGCTGCCATCAAACACCTGCACAACAGGGGCCTCAACCATGCAAAACAGTGGAAAAAAAAAATCTGAAGCTTATGTTGAACATCAAGAACCTCATAAAATCAGAGCCAGCAAAATCCTTCCTCTCTGTCATTACTCAGCACAAGTCAAAATCCCAGCTCTCCTCATCGAATTCATTTGAAAATACCCCCCAATCCTCAAAGAATTTTTCCCTGGGGACAAAGGTGTACATCCCCACATGCTCACACGACAAGTACTTGATCTTAATGCTGAAGAGGAATCAGTTTACCAAAGTGAGAGTTATAGGCAATGATAGGAATTGGATTACCCGATTCGAGCTTTTGATTTTTGATTCTTATTCATCTTGATGTATTTCTGTTGTTGTTTTGTTGGATTGAATGGATGATGCAAATGGATGTTTATTTATATTTTGACAGTATGAGGATGTTGGAAGTTTAATGGGGGATTGAGGGCAGTTGGAAATAGATGAGGGAGAGGTGGGCAGGAGAACCAAAGAGAGAGAGAGAGGAAGGGAGGACAGAGATAGGAGAGAGACGGATTGTGGAGGGAGAGGGGAATAGAGAGAATATATTTTTTCTTTTGCTCCTATCACATGAGTCTGTTTACCTGTAAACCAGCAATGGTAACTTACAAGGAGTTTATTGTTCACTAAATTAAATTAAGGAGTTTTATGTTACAAACTGAAATTATGTATGGTGTTATTACAACACATTAAGTTTATGGATGATGAGTGAAATATACACAATTGTTTTCATATGGAGATACATTTTACATAGTTCCTCAAAGTTGTGAAAGAATGTTGCATTTTTGCTCACGATCAACTAATTTGGACATTATTTGAGGAGGTTTTTTTTCCTCTTTATTCCCTTTATTCTTTGAAGGTTGTTGAACAAAATAAAAAAAGAACTCATCCAAGATAATTTGTCTGTACATTATTGAGGGATCTTTTTTCCCATTTTTTGATCTTTTTATGTTGCCTGCTCCCTCTTGTAAATGAGACCAATTATGTCTAAAGTCTTAGGGATATTGTGATATTTAATGGTTTAAAATATATGTTGCAAGTCATCCATGAATTTGACCGTAGTGCTTTGTGTTTAGGGGACATGGTCACAATACGAAGGCCTTCCACATTGTTGGACCTGGGAAGGCTGTTTATCTGCTTGTGACATCTAGGTCATAATGGGACAATCTTAGCACTATGTTAAGGCTTTGAGGAGTCGGGAAAGATTTTTAACTTATTTTTACAATTTATACTTGCTATTTCCTCTGGGGAAGATTTTAACTTATTTTTATAATTTATACTTGCTATATCCTCTGTTTTGTGTCAGAGGAAATGGGGACTTGAGGTTCTTTGGGTTCACTGCGTTGTTGGTAAAGATAGATTAAACAATATTTCATCTATGCAGGCAATGACTACTGGCAAAAAATTCCCTGACTACTATTGATAACTAAGGTCTTAAGAGAGGCTTTCAGCCTTAAATAACTTTGCTGCAATTATGATCCCTGCCTTCTCTTCACAGATGAGGGGATATTGATATGTTTTTGTACTGCAAAGATATTGTTCTGAGGATAATCTCTTAGTTAGACAATGTATAATTCCTGAGGCTGTTGAGAATTTTAGCTGTAGTGCCAACCACCAGAGGATGGAGCACTGTGATTGCATAACAGAAATCAGGAAACTGTAGAATATGCACTGAATTTGGATCCTTTGTTCTCGATGGCGTTGCCACAACTTGCTATGGCCAAGAAGCAGTTTTGAGGAAAATATCTCAACTTCCCGGGGTGGCTCTGGTCTTGGTGATGCACCTGAATTGATTACATCTTACAATTTATTGCAGACGTCCAAGCGGTTTTTTGGTAGATCCCATCTTCTGAGATAAAGAAAAAGCCAATGCTTTTTCAAACAAATGCCCTTTACAGAAGCTTTCAAAGTAATCAAGACTGAACTTGGGTTCGTGTTCGTGTTCGACGTTCTCTGCACCAGGGCACCCATAATATATTCTTTCCAAGGCTGCCTTCTTCGTTGCATCAGTTTCTTTTTCACTGACACTATCATGGTGCTCTTGTCTGCATTTGTGGCTGATCTGTAGAAATTTTCAAAGGCTGATCTAGCCTAAACTTCTGTTCTTTTTTTTTTTTTTTTTTTTTTTACTTGGCATCTCTATTGAAATCTATGCACTGTAATGCTGCTTTTGTTGACTGATCAGCTCATTTTCTGAGCATGGCTGCAAATAGTTTTATGCAGAAACATCTTTACTCGACAAAGCTTGCAAATAGTTATATGACTGAAAGGCCACCTCGTGGAACAAGTACCCGGAAACCGGAGGTGGTCAGATTCCTTGGTATAGTACAGCTTGTTTGAGTTGAAAACCACACCTGCAGTATTATCCATTAACAAAGTAATTGAGAAACATCTGTACAAAACCTTTAAGCAGGTTTCTCCTGATTTGAAAATTTTTATTTTAGAGCATCTCATGTTGACATTGAGTGATGAAAAGCTCCACTAAGAGCCTGGTGTCTGAAAGCTTTTGCCATCCGGAATTCTGCTACCACAATGTTTCTCCTGCTTTTTTTAGTTCTTGTTGGTTAGATGAAGAGTAATGAATTTTCATAACTTCAACTTGAGATGCACGTTGGAGGCCAACACTGGATGCAAAAATTGATGATGTAGCATTTCCAAGCCGACTTATCATACTATTTGTGAACAAAGAAAAAGCTAAGAGAGGACTCTGGCCTATGGCCTAAGAGTATCACTCGGATGATCAAGTCGGATTTACTTTGTTAATTTTCAGTAATTATATTTTAATTTATTTTAATAAAATTAATATTTTTTTATTAGCAGTTTCTCATATTAAAATTCGATAAATTTTTCAATAAAACTTTTATATAATGTGTTTTATGTAATTTTAAATTATAAAAAATATATAATATATCATATGTGATTTTAAATTATAAAAAATTTATCAATTTACTTGATTAATTTAAAAAATTAAAGTTTAAAAAATTAAAAAAAAATCAAATTTTTATCTTCATATTACTTATTATATTTATTAATCTTTATTTTTAAATTAGCAAAACAAAAAAAAATAAATTTTAATAAGATCTATTAAAAATATAATTTTTTTGTAGTTTAAAATCTCATAAGACACTCACATAGGAATTTTACTAAAGATTTTTTCGAATTTTAGCACAAGTAATTGTTAAATTTAATTTTGCACATTTTATAATTTTATTAAAAAATATATCTTTTTTTAAAACCGTGTGTGTATATATATATATATATATATATATATATATATATATATATATTTATTTATTTATTTATTTATTTTTGATAAAATAAATTAATATTTTTTTCTTCTAAATATTTTATTCCAAATAAAATTTAAAGTTTATCATGTGAATTAAAAGTCGACTTATTGAAAATTTAGGCCATCAACACTCGATATGAGAAGGTTGACGTTGACCAATCAAATCAAATTAGACCATATTTTAATTCAGACGTTGCATCGAAGGCGTTGATGGTGCGAAGGCTAAAGATACTCGCAATTAAAGAAGGCTTGGCTTTGTTTTTATGGCATCATTCTCGGATAATTTTTATATCACAACCTTCCACTGTAATTCATATTTCACTTTTATTTTTTAATTTTAATTTTATTTTATAAATTTTTTTTAATTTATTATAATAAGTTTTTACATTTAAAAAATAATAAAATTACTTTATATCCTTATTTCCTTTTATATTAAAAAAATCAATCATTTTAAATAAATTTTATGTCCATCATAAAAATATTAATATCATTATTATAATAATTTACTTCTTAAAAAAATAAATATTTACTTTTAATTGAAAAGTATTAAAATTATATTTATACTATATTTTTAAAAAAATTAATCTAAAAACCTGTAGAAAGATTTTTATAAAATAAAATTGAAATTTAAAAATTTTTTAAAGTAAAATACGGGATAGGAGCCAAACAATAACTCTCTAGTCTTTTTAATTTGCAAGCAACAAATGTAGACTGAGGAGGCAGAGCTAGAAGACTGGAAGGGCCCATCCTCCTGAAGATATGTGCGCCAGTTCTCTATTTTAGACATCACTGAACCAAATGGCCAGTGGTCCAGGTCATTATGACACACCAAACTGGCAAACAACAAATAAATGCCTTGAGAAAATGTCAAAAGTTTCACACCTTGCAGCAGCCAATCTTAGCTGTGGCCTAAGGGGCGAAAAATACAGGCATACGCCTCAGTCCATCTGCTTTTCATTCAAAACAAGTGATAATATGCGCAAAAACAAGCCTGAGAGTTTATAAAACAATGGGAAGATAACAAAATCTTACGTTACATCACTATGTAGAATACTGTACCAATGGGTGGCCTAGAAAAGGAATTCCCACGTAAATAAAATATTTATTCTAATGCCTGCAAATGCAAAGTGACATTGTTCCTGTAGTTTGGACTTTAGGGATTTGGACACTTCGTCCAAAATCAAAGTGGAAAATTCTATGCAAATTGCTTAGTGCTGTTCAGTATTCCCTCCCCCTACAATTGCCGAATTTTGACATTTTCAATTGCCCCCCCTCTATGTGAAAGTGTCTCTTTAGGATCCTCATTTATTATCAAAGGATATACTTCTTTTTCCGCACTTTTCTTTCCCTAAACCTTTCCATCAAACAATTCATTTTAGCATCTCCCTTTTATTATTTTTGTCCTTCTTCCCCAGCAATGATCGCCCCATTCAAACAAAGCATAACTAAGAGTTGGCCATCCCTTTCTCTTTTTCAACAATTCTTTCAAATAAACTTGTATTGTGGGATCAACTTTCCAATAAGTAATCTAGAAATGTTTTGGATTTATTTAAATAGATTATAAAAATAAAAAATTTGAGAAAAATAGGTACAAATGGTATTATGTAAATTAGTCTGATTAGTTCAATGATTGAAGACATATATTTTATCTGATTGAAGACATATATTTCATCTGATAGATTAAGACTCGAATTTGTACTCTCTTAATCTCCCTATTTAATAATAATAATAATAATAATAATAATAGTGTAAATTTCATTAGAGAAGTTACATAGTCAATTCTAACAAAACAAAAGGAGGAAACTAAGAAAAGAATTTCATTTCTTTTTCCTTGTGTGTTTGTGTATGTTAATGTCAACAAAAATCCCAATTCACATCCCTAAAATCATAAATAATAAGTATTGCACCATAAACAATCTCAAATCTAACAAGGCATGATATGTGTCGTTTTGGTCTGATAGCTCATCACCACCCCACCATCTTTGCACCCAACCCTCAAAACCTTCACCAAATCCGCACACATCATCCTCACATTCCCTTCCCCTTCACTCTGCATCACCAGCAATAACTTGGTCAAACCATTGCTCCTCATAACCTTCTCCTGCACCCTCTCATCCCTGAATGAACAGCATAAACTCCATAGCACCATTACAGCATCCACCGTCGCCGTTTTCGAAACCTTCATTAACCTCTCTACTATACATCCTACGCATTTCGGGTCATCGCTTATCGCTTTTCTACCATCCGCGCACGTCGAAACTATCGATGCCAGCTTTAAGGACTTCTCCACGAGAGAAACGGCTGCGTTTTTGTTTGAGAGTGTTTTAGATATGACCTGAACGAGTCCGAGTTGCACGATTTGATTCTTGATTGAGCGAGTTATGACTATTGAGCTCAAGAGAGACAAAACTGCGTCGTGCAACGCTGGATCGTTTTCTGCTTTGAGGAGATGGAAAAGAACTGGCATGAGATTTTGTGTTTCTGCGACGAAGCGTTTCGAATCGTTATTTATCGAAATTGACTCCAGAACTCTAACGGCTTGGATTTTCGAGTGGGATTTTCCATTTTGGATAACCAAAAGAAACGAAGATAAGCAATTTTCATTGCTCGTGAGGACTAATCTGTGCACTTTCTCCCTGACTCCATTTTCAAGTAACATCAAATCCAAAACCCGAACAATCAACTCCAAAATCTGAGTCTCTACTCCGTCTCTACTCAAAATAACGACAATCGCCTCCAAAAGATCATCAAAGCGTACCAAAAATCCTCTATTCTCGTTGGAATAGCTCAAAAACTCCACAATCTTCACTAACGATTCCATTCTTGGCTTCTTAATCTCATCAATCCAAATCTCAACTTGCTGCTCTGAGACGGTGGTCGCCGTCACCGAAGAGTTGCCGGAGTCAGGGAGGCGAGTGGAGGACTGTGCCCAGAGGTTGATAAGACGATGGAGAGTGAGGTTGGGAACGAAATCCTTGGTGGCGAGGATCTGCATGGTGGCGGGACAGGTGTCGTGCCCGGAGTCAAGCCAGTGCTGGATACTGGAGCGATCGTATGTGACGCCGGTGCAGAGACTAACGGGAGACTTCATTACGTCGAGAGATATCGGGCACCGGAAGAGATTGGGTACGCTTATGTAGAGCTCGTTTCTTTCCATCTTTTTCCTTTCCTCCGTTCTCGCAGAGAAAGAAAGAAAGAGAGATGTATTTGGACTGGAGGAGCATAGACGGACTGGACGAGCATAGTTTTTGTATGGTGGGAGTCAAAGGGGGTGACGTCGTTTTGAACGGGCAAAAGGTCGTCGGTCAAACGCGGGGTTTTGAAAAACAAAAAGAAAAAAAAAATAATGGAGCTGGAGCCTGGAATGGGGAATACTAAACGTGGAACATGGGAAGCACGAGTGGACTTTGTGACCGTTTGCTTCGCGAAATTTGTGGAGTGTCCTTTCGAGTTGCTTTGAATTTGACGGTCCCCTACGTTCACAGGTAATTTTGTTTTTCTTTTTTTTAAAAAAAAAAAACTAAATATAACCCCATTTTTATATTAAAAAAAACTAGCACGTGCATCATAGTATTTATAATTATTTAAATTAAAATATTAATTTAAGGTAAATTTAATTAATTATATGAATAAAAATATTTATTAATTCATAAATTATTATATCTTTAATTAAATTATATTTTTATAGAAATATTTAAAATTAATTTAATTATTTAAATATAATATTAATTTCATTATTAACTTAAATACAATATATAAAAACATATAGTATTACATTTTCAACTTATAATTTATCTCCTCATTTGTATGTAAAATTATTATTATTAAATAGATTCCACTTAAACCCAACTTGTTTCAAAAAAATAATTTCTATATAAAAAATATTTTTCATGAAATTAGTTTTACATTATTTAATTTTAATATTAAACTAATTATATATATTTATATCATGCATAAGAATTTTCATATTTTAATAAAATTATTAAAATTTTAAAATTAATTTTTAAAAAAAATTAATTTAATGGTTTAATTTAAAAGTATTTTCTATTAATTTATTTTCTATTAATTTATTTATCGGAGCACTTAAATAATAAAAAATTAAAAAAAATCACAAAAAAACGACCCTTATACAAAATTAATCATGTATTTATTTGACTTCAATCATAAGTTCATTTCCTTCTATGTATATATTGAATTGTAAATAGATATAAATTATAGATTATAAATTATTTTTGCATTTTTAAATATTTAAATAGGGTCTTTAAATAATAAAATCTATTTATAATTTTAATTTAAAATTCTTATAAAAAATTATGAGAATTATAATTGCTATAGTAAAACAACTTCTATTAATTATTATAAATTATTAAAATTTTAATATTTTAAATATTATAAAATATTAAAATATTTTTTTCTGTTCACAAGTAGTTATTATTATTATTATTATTATTATTATTATTACTATTATATATCTAGAGTCATGATTTGTTTTTGGGTATTTTTTTATCATTATTTCTCAATTTTAGAAATTATTTTATTTTTATTTATCAACTTTAATATATTAAAAAGAAAGCCTTAAATTTTTATTTAATCTTACAAAAAATCTATCTCATCAAATTATAGTGTGAGCTTTGGCTATGATGCTACATGGCAGTTTCACTGTATAACGTATAGAAATTACTCTATAAAACTTAGGCATTTTCAGGTTGGATGTGACTCCATTTTTTTTTTTTTTTAATGGAAGACTTCTGTCACGACTCAACCTATGGGTCGAACCGGTACTAGGATCTAGGTCAATCTAAAGCCCCAAGGCCTGTAGTAAGCCTAACTATTCCTTAACCTAATCTTAATGCTCATTTTAAGCCCAATTTCAAGAATTCAGCAGGACAAAATCCAGCCATAATATGGACCATACAATAGGGAATTTTTGACTCGTCCGACCTTTAAATACAATATATAACAATTTGGGGAGCTCAGCTCACCATCTACATACTCATCATGTCATAAATCAAATGGGAGCTCAGCTTCCTCATCCAATCCAATCCAATCACACTCACACACACACACACACACACATATATAATATTCTTACAAATTTAACATAATATTATATTATAGTCTCAAATTGATTAAAATACTCCTAATATATGCAGAGTCTAAAATTTTGGCTAAATTATATAAAATACATTAGATATTACTAATTGATCTGCGAATAAGAGAAGCAGGTTAGTCACAACAAGTAATCCTCTTATACCCTGAAAAAATATGGTGAACAGGAGTGAGAGTTCTATTTTGAGAGTAAAATACCAATTTTAACTACAATTTCTATAGCTACCTAAAGCTAATACATTATAAGGAGTGGAATGCAACACCAACGAAATTTTCATACACATCAGATCATAATAGCAAAAAAAGGCAATTTGGAGTACTCACAGACCAAAAAATGTTTAAATAGTACATATATGGGAGTTGATCCCTTATATAGCTCTCTTAATCCAACATCTGCCAGCGAGTGTCTCTCAAGCCGAACTTTCGCTTAATAAACCAAATGTGAGGGCCAGCGAGATCATCTTGAGCCGTGCCTATCCCGACTTATCCATAAAGGGCCAGGTCTCAACGAGTGTCTCTCAAGCCGTGTCTACCCGTCCTATCCATATCCAATACCATACACTACACGCACACCAACGTACGCATACTGCTCCAAATTATCATAAACAATATCCATGGCACTTCATCAATTAAGAATGTAATATAAAACGTGCATAGTATTTAACTATATAGATACATATTTATAAGTGATGCGTGGGCATGCCTAAATATATAATAATATTGAAATTATAATTAAAATTAATATTCTACTCACAGACTTGAATTGAGGTCACTGCTGCAGCTGGGCGGAGGAGGAAAATTGTCCCGGCTCACTTGACAATTTCATTGCAATTGTTTAATACATTTGACTCAATACAAGTTTATAAAGGATCAAAGACGCTATAAGTCGTGTTGAAAATCCGACAGAGTCTCCTCTATACCTAGGACCTACTCAACCTGCAAAAGGGTTCAAAATACACTTCTATATCCACAAGTCACATATCCACAACTCAATCACATCACATGGCCCCTCCTGAACCCATCTAAACAGTCAACAGCCACAATTTGAAAAATTATAATTTAGTCTCTATAATTAACTCTGTTGCAAAAACTACCCAAATGAGCTCTAAAAATTTTAAATTTTTGCCCCGCGGTTCTTAGCAATATTATTAAGCTAATGCAAAATGAATTATAATTTTTTAACCTACCACGAATATTTTATAGATTTTTAATTGTAATCAAGCACTAGATAATTAAGAAAAAGTAAGGTTCGGGTTTACCTATGCCAATTCTGACCTTGGGGACGCGTCTGGAACGTCTGAAAATAGTGGGGTAGCCTATAATTTCGACCCAATTCTGAAACTTTTTTCGTAGCTTGCTTGCTGGCCTGAAATTACAGACTTGAGCAACTGTTGAAATTTCGTGAATTGAAGGTACCTACGTGAAGCCCACAACACGGGGGTTAGTACATAATTTTTACAAAATTTATTAAGCTTATTTAGTGCTCAGAAAAACACTGCGAAATTTCATGGGACCCACCAAAAAATGGTGTCGAAAAAATTCGAAATAAGTATTGCCGCGAAGCTCTCACCGAGGGGATCACTCCGATACTCTCGGATTTTTCGTGGGGTTTACGATTTACGAGAAATCTAGCCCAAAAGTCGAAATGGGCTAAAACTTTCCGGACAAAAATTGGACAAATCACTCAATAGATTTTGGTGTTCTTGGTATCTATAGAAAGCTCTCGAGGTATAGATTAGTTTTGGAATAAGACCCAGTCCAATCAGTGGCCGGATCAGCCGAAATCAACCCGGAAAGCTAAAGCGGCATGCGCACGTAGGGGGCACTTTTCGGGCGATTTTCCAACCACCTGGAGACCAACCGACAGCGGGAAAGGCCGGCGGCAACACGGGGAGGGGTGGGGAGGCGGTGGCTAGGTCGAAGGGAGAGGGAGGAGAGAGAAACGGGTGATGAAAGAGGGAGCGTCGGGGAGAGAGAAGAGAGAAGAGAGAAGAAAAAAGAAGGAAGGGATTGGTCCGATTTGGTTCAGTTCGATTCGACCGGTTCGATTCAGGATACCTGAAATTGAATTTTTTACTCTGCCCTAGGATAAAAAAAACTAGGCCCAAAAATTAAATAAAATTATAGAAAACTTAAAAAAATTCATAAAGTCTAAATATATTTTTAGTTTTGTCACGTGGTCTTTAAATTAATTTTTAAACATATCAAAGTTTCACATTTTCAAAAAATCAAACCCGATTTCAAAAATCTGAAAAATTTAAAAATTAGGGGTATTACAACTTCATTTTCTATGAGTTGCATATTGAATAGAAAATTATTGTTACCTTTAATTAAAAATAATAAAGCTATTATCATATTAATAATAAACAAATAATTTTTTATTTTCTTGTTTTATTATCTTATATTTTTCATTTAAAATAAAAAAATTACTATAATCATTATCTCAATGCAAATGTGGTCAATGCGATTTTGAGTTCGTCTTTTACAAAAGTGTTAAACTGAAATCAGCCCGAGTATTACAGACTTCTTTTCAATTTCGTTTTGATTCAAAACAATTTTACTTTCTATTTATGACCGTTTCAATTGAGCTCTAATTCAATTCAATTTGATTTAATTATAAATAATTTTGGTTCTCAAAATGAATTTTATATCAATATTAATAGAAAATTCAAAATTCAAGAAAATGAGAATAAGAATTGAAATTTCACATTTATTGATAAATAAACAAATAACAAACTTATAAAAAGTATATATATATATATATTTAAACTTAAAGTATACATATATTTGGATTGATGAAAATAAAATTTAATTCATTTGTGCAAATTGAAGAGAAAAAATTAAAAAAAAAAATCTCTACTAATCCTAATCACTTTTAGATGTTTCTAACTTGATTTTATTGACGATTATCAGCTTTTATATCTAAACAAATTTGTACTTCTAACAATTCGAGAACTTTACTGCAACTTTTTTTTTTTTAATAATTGAAGGGTAGTTTTAAGAATAAGATGAGTTTTTTCATAGCAATTTAAAGGGTATTTATAATTCAAGGGTTACAATCTTTGTTAGAATTTACTATAAGTTAGAAATCAATTCTATATATTAATCTCTTATTTTCAAATTAATATTATAATTATAATTTATTAAGAGATCATGAAATCATATCCTAATTAAAGATAAGCAATAGTTAATTTTATGCTGGTTTTGAGTTATATATATATATATGTAGTTGTGTCCAAATTACATTATATATTATCAAAGTCAATTCTTGACCAAATTTGTCCAACCCAAAATGTCATTTTTCTTGATCAAGACGGGCATAGACTTTGAAGCCTTGTTATTTCTCGAAACATGCCCATTATAATATTGATTATTAGTCCATAATCTGTGAATTTATATTCATTCGCAACCATATGCATTTGTTTTACAAATGAAAATTTTATAATAATTTAATTTAATTAATTAATTTTATTAATTTTTATATTTAGAATAAAAAATTTTATTATTTTTAATATAAAAATTTATTTTAAAAAATAAAATTTTAGTATAATTATTTTTTTTATAAATAATTTATTCTAAAACAAAGATTATATCAATACGTGAGCAGAAAAATTTGAAATAAAGAAGAAAAGGAAGGCGAAGTGGTAAGTGTGAAAGTTTGAATAATAAATGTGATCGAGGGACAAGAAAATGCATACACAGCTAAACCTGTGACTTTAGAATCACCTTCTTGACTTTTTGCCTCTTCCTTCTTAACTCTTCTTCCCCCTTTCCTCTACTTGGATGTCTATGCTTGTGCTCCGATCGCTATAATTAGCCTCTACCCACCACCATGTACCACTCTTCTATGCCATTAATTTGGTGCTCATTTTCCATCTCAAATCATTTTGTTTTATATAATGGATAAATTTGTTTATTTATTTGATTAACCAATAAATTTAAAAATATTTTTCCGACTATTGTTTCTCTAAATTTTATAAATTAAAACCCATTTAGAATATTAAGATTGTGTCCTTCAGTGGTATTAAAATAATATCTCAAATTATGAGATCTCAAAATTCGAATACCAATCAAAATAAATTATTAAACAAATATTATTTTTGTTTCACTAAAAAAAAATTAATAACCAACAAAAATAGTGATTAATACATTAAAACCAATCGTTAAACTCCTTCTATCTAATAATGTAAAAATTCAGATTCGAAACTCCTCCCATCTCTTTTCATTTTTCTAAAAATTCTCGTTTCGTGATTTTATAGTTGTCTTATTTGTTTGGCTTAAGGAAAGGCAACACCCATTTGAATAAAATAGATGAGCTCACTTTCAAGATAACAGTTGACTAATAATAATACTAATAATAATAAAATTTATTTATAAGGTTTTAATAAGCATTTTCACACACACAGTATTGAAAAGGCAGCTGTTAGTTGCTACTTATTTTGCATTTATTTAGGGCATTTGTTTAGGAATTTTTCTGTACATATCTGTTCTAACCTTTTGTTGTATGATTCTGATACAATTTTGATAGTTTAGTTTGATTAGGAACCTATTTGTTAGCTGTAATTTTTTATATATTTTTTTTATTTCTGGGGCAATAAAGATCAGAATTCTTATTCCAAAATTTCTTAATTCTTTTGCATGGTATCAGAGCCATGGCTGATGAAAAGAAAAATAAGTGTTCTGGATCAGGGAAGAAAACTTCTAGTTCTTACACACTGAATTCGAATGACAACCCAGGTAACTTGATTACCCAAGTTTAGTTGAAGGGCGAGAATTATGAAGAATGGGCGCGAGCTATGCGGACTACATTATAGGCCAAAAAGAAATATGGTTTTATTGATGGATCTATCAAGCAACCAGCAAATGACTCACTGGAACTCGAAGATTGGTGGACGGTTAACTTTATGCTAGTTTCTTGGGTGTTTAACACCACTGAACCGACGCTTTGCTCAACCATCTCTCGCATGGAGAACGTAAAGAATCTTTGGGAGGATACTAAACAGAGGTTCTCAATTGGGAATGGTCCACGAATGCAGCAACTGAGATTGGATCTGGCGAATTGTAGACAGGAAGGTCAACCGATCGTGTCCTATTTCGGAAGACTCAAAACGTTATGGGATGAAATAAACAACTATGATCAGATATCAGTGTGTATCTGTGCAGGCTGCAAATGCAATCTTACCATTGAATTGGAAAGAAAGCGTGAAGAAGAGAGAGTTCATTAGTTTTTGATGGGCTTGGATGAAGAAGGATACGGAACAGTGCGCTCTAATATTTTGAGCACTGAACCCTTGCCCAATTTGAATCGTGCCTATGCTATGGTTGTTCAGCAAGAGCGGGTGCGAACTATGACACGAACCAAGGAAGAAAGAGGCAATCCTATGAGTTTTGCAATTCTAGCAGGTAATCGAAATTCGGGAGGGGATAAAGATAAATCCTCAATTTGTTCTAATTGCAACCGAGAGGGACATGATGCTGAAAGTTGTTTCTAGCTGATAGGTTATCCAGAATGGTGGGGTAATAGACCACGTGGAACTTCTGCTAGACGAGGAGGTGGTCAAAAGCGTGGCAATGGAGCAGGACGTAGCAAGGGAGGAGTTACTTGTGCCAACACCACACAAGCAACTGGAGTTAATGGTGAGCGTGAAATTATGACAGATTCAGATCAAAAGGGTCTTAGTAGATTAAATGAAGAGCAGTGGGCTGCTTTGCTAGGCATGTTGAATTCTTGTCAGAATGGTGGCAATGAGAGGCTAACAGGTACGCAGAGGATATTTCCTTGGATTATTGACACAGGAGCTTCCCATCATATGACAGGAACATTGGCATTTTTTAGTGAATTGCGTGATATTGTGCCATGCTCAGTCGGGTTACCTAATGGAGAAAAGACCTTGGCGGTGAAAGAAGGAACTGTGTTGCTTGGAGGAGACTTGAAATTGCAACGAGTCCTTTATGTGCCAAATTTGAATTGCAATCTGATCTCTGTATCACAACTACTTAATGATTCAAATTTGGTTATTCAACTCACTAACAAAATTTGTGTTATACAGGACCTAAATTTGAGGAACCTGATTGGAACGGGTGAGCAACGCGAGGGGCTGTACTTTCTCAAGGGAGTGACATCGGTACATGCTTTCAAGGTAACTGATGTGGGGTCTTTTAAGCTTTGGCATAAGAGAATGAGTCATCCTTCTTATAAGGTGGTAGAGTTAATTCTAGAAGCTGGTAGCATTGGTAGGAAAACTAATAGCATTGGTAGGAAAACTAATAAAACTTGTGAAGTTTGTTTTAGAGCAAAGCAAACAAGAGAGATTTTCTTTTCTAGTGACAATAAAGCTGATGGTTGTTTTGAATTGATACATTGTGATTTGTGGGGACCTTATAGAGTCCCAACTTCTTGTGGAGCAATTTACTTCTTAACAATTGTTGATGATTATTCTCGTGCTATTTGGATATATTTGTTGAATGGAAAACAAGAAGTAGCTTGTGTTCTTAAAAAATTTGTTGTGATGGTTAAATGCCAATTTGAAAAATATGTGAAAATTGTCAGAAGTGATAACGGAAGTGAATTTATTTGCTTGAAAGAATATTTTGATGAACAAGGGATGTTGCATCAGACTTCCTGTGTAGGAACACCTCAACAAAATGGCCGAGTGGAAAGAAAACATCACCATATTCTTAATGTGGCAAGAGCTTTACGTTTCCAAGCAAATTTACCCATAAAATTTTGGGGAGAATGTGTACTTGCAGCCGGGTATTTGATTAATAGGACTCCATCTATGTTATTAAATGGTAAAACCTCATATGAGATGCTCTTTGGGAAAGTACCTTCTTACAAACACGTTCGGGTTTTCGGTTGTTTGTGCTATGCGCATAATCTGAATCGGGATAAAGATAAATTTGGTAGTAGAAGTCGTAGATATGTTTTTATTTGGTATCCATTTGAAAAGAAGGGATGAAGATTGTATGATTTGGAAACTAAAAAATACTTTGTATCAAGAGATGTGATATTCGCTGAAATAGAATTTCCATATGCAAATGAGAAAACAATGGGTGATGAACTCATTAAAAATAGAGTTAAGGAGTTGAGTGATGAAGTTGACAGTTTAGAGAACAACTTGGGAAAGGAGCACGATGAAAGTGTGGGTAGAGAAAGTGAGGTGAATCTTGAAACCGAAGAATTGATCCATAAAAATAGTGAGGGAGTGGATAGAGGTGAAGTTGTTGAAGAGCAACTAGGTAGGGGACAAAGGGCCAAGCAACCTAGTGTAACACCCTTAATTGCATAGCCTGGTATATTTCACTGCTCCGGTGACCGGTGTCGGTCCGGATAATTAAAGGGATTAGAACCACACTTAAGACAACTAGATAAGCCACAAACACAAATAATTAGTAATGTTCAATTAGTTAAGTATAAATAAGAAAAACAGAACAAAAGAAGTTAAACGAGCCGAGAGTCACAGTGATGGGTGACCTTCTCGGGAATGACTGCGAAGTCTTTTTAAACTCAAATTTCGAACCGTAAAAAGTGACGCTGCGATCCTTAGGACCCTTATGAACACAGTGGAAAAGAGAAAATCACGAAAAAGAACTGTTAAGCCAGTCAAATAATTAGATCAGAGAGCCGGAAGAAATATGGAATTACTTGTAAACCGGGATGAACCGGCGAGGGGCAATTTGGTCAATTGACCCGAGAGTGACTCGACCTAATCACAATAAAATCGGAGAAAAGAAAATTTCGGAATCGAGAATTAAATTAAAGAACTAATAGAAAAATAGAAAAAAAATGAGAAAAATGAAAAAGTAAAAAGGGTGATGACATCATGCATGACATCATGCATGATGCCATAAAAGGTATAATTAATAAATTAATTAATTAGGTTTTTGTGATCTTCCATAACTAAAATAAATAAAGAAAAGAAAAGAGAAAAAAAAAAACAAAAATCACTTCTTCTTTTCCCTTTGTTGCCGCCACACTTCTTCCCTCTCATCTCCATGAAAATTCTCCATTAAAGCTTGCATTTAAGCTTTAATTCCTCCACTCAACCTTAATAAATCCCCTAAAAACTTCACTAGACCTTGCAATCTCAACTTAAGAACAAGAAAGAAAGAAGAAAGAAAGAGAACAATTGAAGATTTGGTGTTTAAGTTGAGGTTAGTTTGTTAACTTGTCATTTTTCCATTTTAAATGCATATGTGATGGTTGAAATGAGCTTAGAATTAATGAAATGAAATGAAAATATTGGGGAAGGACCATTATTGAATTTTCGGCCAGCTTGAAGGGGGCCATGATTTGCATGAATTTAATGGGTTTGAATGAGTTATGGACCTCCCTTAGTTGAATGATTATAGTTGGGAACTTTGAAATTACTAATGATAATTAAGTAGTGAGATTAGGGTTTGGAGGCCTAGGGTTTTGAGGCAAATTTTGGAGAAATGCATAAATGATGACTTTGACCTATTGTGAAGTGAAAAATGGTCAATAATGACCAAAGGAGATGTGGAATTGTTAGAATGGAAGTCAAATTCGTAGTAAATGGTCATGCGGCGCAAGATGACCAAGCCAACTTTGAAGGACCAAAACGGAAATTTTACAAGTCCAATTGATATGCCACCAATTGGGGATGAAAATAGACATAAAATAGCACAATTTTCATTAAGGAACCATGCCCAAAAACTGACCAAAACCTAGTGAACCAATTTAGGGGTGGCCACGGTTCGATTTCGAATCAACCGAACCGGTCAAAATCGGATCAAACCGTCAAAACCGAACTCTCAAACCGAACCGAAACCGCCCTTCTACGGTTTGGTTCAGGTTCATAATTTTAGAAACCGTGAAAACCTGATTGAACCGACGATTTAACCTGACCAAACCGACGATTTAAATACAAAAAATTCAATAAATAATTCATTCTACTCCTAATTCATTTATATATATATATATATATATATATATATATATATATATATATATACACACACACACACGTATCATTAATTCATTAATTCTCTACACTATCTTTAATTATTAATACTCTTTCAATTTCTCTCAAATTTTCTAAATAATTATTTTCTACACTCCTTTTAATTCTCTTTCACAATTCCCTACTTTATTATTTTTATACTCACTAAATTTTTAATACTATCTCAATTACTTATTATTTTATATCTTCAATAAAATTTTCAATACCCTCTATTTTTATTTTTTTTCTTTTATATTTTTTTAATTATTAATTATCATATAATTTTTTTAAAAATGGCAAATAATACTCAATTCAACTAAACTTTTATCCCAAAATTTTATTGGGTATATGGATTCTTTCTCCACTCTAAACGATTTTGGGTTAAATCCTCTAAATGTGTAATGTTTCTAGGTCATGTTGTACTATTCTCCTCTAAGTCGATTTAGGTCTACCTATTATTTTCATTCTATCCTCAACCCAATATGCTCTACTTGTCTAATTGGAGCTTTCCTATGTCTATGCTTCATATGACCAAATCACCTCAATTTCCCTTCTCTCAACTTATAATCGAAAATTTTGATTCCTCTTAATCCTAAAGCGATACATAGGTAAATTTAAGTTTATGCACATTTTTCTATTTTTTTTTAAATTAGTTTTATCTCTAGTTTTTTAATAAGTTCAAGTCTTTGCTTATTAAATTTTTCTTAAAAATAAGTTATTTTTATTCTTATTTTTCTTATTTTATTTTGATTGAAAGATTTCTAAGAAAAATTAAAATATTTTTACAAATATAACTTAAATTCTAAATTAATAAAATTTTTCTATAATTTTTCCTTTAAGTTGTTCTTAAACCGCCCTAAACCGCTTTCAAACCGTCTTGAATTATCATTTTTCAACCGCCCTCTAAACCGCTTTTAAACCGGCTCAGGCGGTTCAAAACCGTCTTCCGAACCGTCCCATGACGGTTTGGTTCAGTTCATGATTTCATTGAACGGTTCAGAACCGTGAATCGGCGGTTCTGAACCCTGGCCACCCCGAAACCCAGTGACCAAAGTTGGTTAACTGCAGTCGCCATCGACCAAATGAAGAATTGTTCATTTGGTCATAACCCGAGCTAGGAAGGTCAAAATGACCTGAAATTTTACCAGTAATTAGATAAGATATAGATCTAAAACTTTCATGAAGAATACCAACCCAAATTATGCCATTAACCTAACCAAATGATTGAGCAAAGTTGAGTTACTAAACCTGCAAAACTGCAGATTTCCATTTGAGCAGTAAAGTTCCAATGGCTATAACTCTCTCTAGAAAACTCCGATTTAGGCGATTCTTGAACCGATGGAAACCTAAGACATAGTAAAACATTTCGTATGAAGAAAATTAGACCAAATTATGGACTTAACTTGATCAAATTACTGCACGAAATTGGATCAAAAATCTGCTAAAACCAAAATTGCAAAGATGAAGAATTGTATTTTGGCTATAACTTGAGCTACAAAAGTCCAATTAGGGTGATCCAAAAATGAGAATACACTTAAGACAATAAAGAACATTTTCTATGAAGGAAGTTTTGCCAAATTCCAACAGTAAAAGGGCCAATGGAACAGTGCAACTAGGAGCACCAAAACTGAAAATTTGACAATTTGGCCAAAAGGATTTAAGCTTTGAGAAAATGACCAAAACCAAAAAATTTAATGACCAAAATGTGGTATGTGGGTGAAGTTGGAGTTCCCATACCTATTAAGCCTTAGAAAGTCAATTATTTGACTTGAATAGTGTAGTGAATAGTAACCCAAAACACAAAAATTTCGAGAACGTCGAATTTAAAACGTTAGAACTAGGTAAATGTGAAGTTAAATTATTTTGGATTTATGTTAAGTTCTAGTACTGAAACATTGTAAAATTGTGTATTTCAGTTGAAAAGAATACCGGGAAAAAACCCGAGGAACCGAGTCAAGGCCAAGAGGCGACTCGCTTGAGGTTTGTGCACAACGTATACTTTTTTGTAATCATCTTTTGCATACTGTTTTGAATAATGTGAAATATTGGATTATGGCATTCTTATGATGTTTTGATTTAAATTGTTGAAAGTTATTATGTATATTGAAATGACAATGTTTAGCAAATTGTTAAGATAAGTTTTGAAACCACAGTGTCATGACCATATATTTGAACACCTCACTAGCACGACTAGTGGGGGTAATTAGTTTCGAATTTTGATTCCTTCTCCGAGAAGTGTTAAGGTGTGCGAGAAGAGGATGTGAATGGATATCCATATATTTGAGCTAGCTAGCCTTGTGATGTGATTTCTCTTTAACCTCTGGCTATTGAGATTCTATTTGTTTCGAATGGCATGATCTAACTATGGGTTTTATGAAATGTGTTTTGATACTTTGAAATGAACTTGGTTTGCATTTAAAATCTCACAATGCATGATTTGTACTTAATTCTCATGTTCAGCCAAATTTTTTAATAAATGTGATTTAAGTTTTGCATAAAGATTATTTTAGTATGTTGTGCACCACTGAGTCCTAGTACTCAGCGATAGCTTCTATTGCTGTCGCAGATACAGAGACTAGAGGAGCAGCAGACTGAGCTGCTAAAGATTGAGGATCATTCAGCTTGAAGTCTTCGGGTATAATTTATACCCCAATTGTAAATATTTCTTTTGATGTATGTATTGCATATAAATGTATGGACATGTAAATGGGTCTTGAGCAGCTTGTACAAAATTTGTATGAAGTTTGTAATAAAGTTTAGTTTGTATTTCTTTTGATGTGAATTTTGTAAGGATGTATATAAATTATTTTATCTCAAATGAAATGATTGTGGAATTATTGAAATTGATAGAGTTTGATTGTGAAATTGAAGTAGTGGTTGAGAAAAATTTTTAGAAGTGCTTTTTACAGGTATTTGAAGAACTGTTTTCTCAAAATACAGACAGAACTCTGTCAAAATTTTTATAAAATTTGCGGAAAAATAAAATGGGCCAAAATTTCCAACTAGCTTTCAACTTAATTACATATTTTAAATACTTATTAGAAATGCTCACCACTTATCAAAAATAAAAAAATTGTTTTAAAATCCCTTGTAGGGTACTTAATGAGTTATCGGTAGGTGAAGTTCGGTAGTTCATTAGGTATTCTACAGGATCATATTATGCCTTACAGAGGGGTGAGGTGTGACATGTTTTAGTGGTATCAGAGTAAATTTTTGAAGTATGTTTTAACTTGTGAATTTGTGTTTTTCTTTGTTAAGTACAACTGCTCAATGTCCATAATTGTTACATACAGTGCATTACATCATAAATATGAACTAATGGAGGGAAATCTCCATGTGTTACTTGTTCAAGAGATACCCTAACTTGATCAAATGGAAGAAGGGATCGCTCGCTGAAGCCGAGGCACAAGAGGAAGCCCGACTTTACGAATGTAGATGGCGGTAATGTTTTAACAAATGGCTGGGGGTATGCCTGTTCAAGCTCTACCCCAACCATCTGTGGCACAACCACTACCTCCAGCCAGACAGTATGATAAGTTATTGAAGTATGGGGCTGCAGGATTTAAGGGTACAGTGGACCCTTTAGAGGCAGAGCAATGGCTTGAAAGAATGGACAGAGTATTTACCGCCAAGATGAATTGAAGTTTGAATACTCCGTGCTCGCTAACGCAAGGATGCGTATGATTAGTGGAAGACCATCCCCAGAACCACCAATGCCGACCGAGATGACTTCATCAGAGAGTTCGCAAAATACATCCTGGATGCATATGTTGATCGAAACTACAAGAATTTTTAGTCAAACAAGGAAACCGGAGTATGAGAGGGAGTTCTCTCGCCTGAGTCACTATGCGGGGAGTCTCCTTACTACCTGCAAGGCAAGGTGTAAGAGATTTGAGACGGGTTTGAAGCCCAGCATAAGGATGCAAGTTGTAGGATTCCGACACAGTAACTTCTCAGACCTTATGTCTCAAGCACTTGAACCGAGAGAATTGAATCGAAGCAACCCTGAAAGAAAAATCAAAAAGCCGAGAAATCAAAAAAACAAGGGGGAAAAATCGGTTGAACAGAGTTCGTGCTACCTGGAAAGAGAAAGAAGTTTAGTGGACCAGGGTCGAGGTGGAAGATTTTGTAGGGGCAGATTTTCCGGACAGAGACCCCACAGCCAAGAGTGTCGGCGTGGGTTCACATTCCGCCGCCGTGAAACTTGTGGCAAGATCATGGGGAGTGTTATTGGGCCACCGGAGCTCGCTTTGAGGCAAGGGTCATTTAGCAAGAGACGCACTAGTGCTCCATCTTGAGATATGGTCCAACTCCTACTCGCCGAGGGATCTATTCGCAGTCCCGCTCTCGAGGTTCACGAGGAAGAGGTAGAGGTAGAGGCACTACTTCAGGCAGTCAGGGCACAGTTGGTCAGTCGGGACAAGGAAGTGCTTCAACCAGAATCTACGTGAAGAGGCTGAGACTTCTGATGTGGTAGTTGGCATATTCTCTATCTCTGATCAAGAAGTATTTGTATTGTTTGATCCGGGTTCAACCCATTCATATGTTAGTGCTAGCATAGTTAGTTCACTTGCTGTTCCATGTGTGCAAATGGATTTTGAAGTGCTAGTAACTAGTCCGTTAGGACAAGAGGTCCGGGTCAACATAATTTATAGAGACTGTCCTTTGGTGATCCAAGGACATGTTTTCCCGTCAGACTTGATTGAAATGCCCTTCAGAGAGTATGATATCATCTTGGGCATGGATTGGTTAGCCAGGCATCATGCTATGATTGACTGTAAACTGAAGATAGTCACTTTTGGTCTCCCTCAGTATGGTAATGTAGTAATACACGGGGAGAGGCATTTACTGCCATCAAACATCATTTCGGCTGCACTAGCCAGAAGAATGATCAGAAGGGGGTGTGAAGCATACTTAGCACATGTGATAGACACCCAAGTGGGGAGTCCAAAGACTAAGGGACATCCCTATCAGATGTGACTTCCTGATGTATTTCTGATGAATTGCCGTGATTACCTCCAAAGAGAGGTGCGATTTGAGATTGATGTTATGGTGTGGACCCAATCTCCATAACACCATATAGAATGGCACCAGAATTAAAAGAGTTAAAGAGTTGCTTGATAAGGGCTTTATCCGCCCTAGTGTGTCACCTTGGGGAGCGCGGTGTTGTTTGTAAAGAAAAAGGATGGCACTCTCGGTTATGCATTGATTATCAGCGATTGAATAAGGTGACAATAAAGAACAGATATCCATTGCCGTATTGATGACTTGTTTGATCGGTTGAGGTGTTCTCCAAAATTGACTTGAGATCAGGTTATTATCAGTTGAAAGTACAAGAGCAGAGTATTGCCAAAACTGCCTTCAGAACCCGATATGGCCATTATGAATTCCTAGTCATGCCATTCGGGTTAACTAATGCTCCAGCTGCTTTTATGGATCTGATGAACACTATCTTCAGACCATACCTTGACCGATTTGTTGTGGTATTCATAGATGATATATTGGTCTATTCGAGGAATGCGAAGAGCATGATAGACATCCGTGGATTGTCCGCAGACTTTGAGGAAAAAACTATATGCCAAATTGTCGAAGTGTGAATTTTGGCTGAAAGAAATATCTTTCTTGGGGCATGTAGTATCAGAAGAGGGCATTAAGGTAGATCCAAGTAAGATTGAAGCTATCCTTAATTGGAGGCCACCTAGAAATGTCACAGAAATTCGTAGTTTTCTGTGTTTAGCCAGATATTACCGTCGATTTGTGAAGGGATTCTCCATGTTGGTATCTCCATTGACCAAGCTGCTTAGAAAAGATGTGAAATTTCAGTGGACGGATAAATGCCAGTAGAGTTTTGATGAATTGAAGAGATGTTTGACTGAAGCTCCAGTCCTAACTTTACCTACTTCGGGTAAAGAATATACAGTATATAGTGATGCTTCTCACAATGGGTTAGGCTGTGTATTGATGCAAGATCGAAATGTCATTGCCTATGCATCACGCCAGCTAAAACCGCATGAGAGGAATTATCCAACACATGATTTGGAGCTTGCAGCTATAGTGTTTGCTCTTAAGATCTGGAGACACTATTTGTATGAGGAAAAGTGTTACATCTATACAAATCATAAGAGTTTGAAGTATTTGGGCACCCAGAAAGAGTTGAATTTGAGACAGAGGAGATTGTTAGAATTGATAAAAGACTATGATTGTCTGATAGACTATCAGCCAGGGAAAGCTAATGTTGTGGCTGATGCCTTAAGTCGCAAGACTATGGCAAGTCTACGAGTTACTCCTCTGTCTTTGGTACATGAGTTAAGATCATTGCATGCCCTTAGAGATTAATGATGATGGGACAAGCGATTGCATGGCATGTCTGGCCGGTGTTGATTGATTAGATTAGAATGGTAATGATCGTAAATATCGGTCGATGGAAGAAGTCCGCAGGCAAGAAACCGAATTCTCAATCGAGATGATGCGCCATCACTACTACGTAGCGGTAATATGTGTTCCCAATGATGTTGAATTGAGGAAGATCATTTTGAAAGAAGCACATGAGTCTCCTTTTGCCATGCACCGTGGCACAAAAATGTATAGAGGGCTAAAGGAGCATTCGGTGGATGGGTATGAAAAGAGGTGTGGCAGAGTTTGTATCCAAATGCCTAACTTGTTAGCAAGTGAAGGCAGAGCATCAAGTACCTACTGGGTTGTTACATCCACTACCAGTACCAGAGTGGAAATGGGAGAGAATAACGATGGATTTTGTGATGGGACTTCCGAGGACACAGAAGAGTCATGATGCGCTTTGGGTCATTGTTGTGATGACTAAATCTGCTCATTTTACGCGATTCGGATAGACTACGCTTTAGAAAGATTGGCCAAGTTATACATCGATGAGATTGTGAGACCGCATGGAGTGCGGTATCCATCGTGTCGACAGAGATCCTAGGTTCACTTCTAGATTCGGGTAGTCTTGAGAGCCCTAGGAACTAGATTGAACGATCGCATTCCACCCACGCATGATGGCCAATCTGAGAGGGTAATTTAAATCTTGGAGGACATGCTACGGGCTTGTGTGATTGAGTTTGAGGGCAGTTGGGATACACACTTGCCTTTGATTGAGTTTGCTTATAACAACAGCTGTCAATCAAGTATTGTGATGCCTCCATATGAAGCTTTGTATGGCAGAAAATGTAGAACCCCGTTGTGTTGGGATGACGTGGGTGAAAGAAAAATGATTGGACCCGAAATTGTTCAACAAATCAAGAGAAAATCGGGGTGATTCGAGATCGACTTAAGATCGCATCAAGTCCTACATTGATCCGAAAAGAAGGGATATTGAGTATGCATGGGTGAGAAAGTTTTCCTCAAGGTTTCTCCTTGGAAGAGAATTATGAGATTCGGTAGAAAGGCGAGTCCTCGTTCATTGGGCCATATGAGGTTGGAAAGAGTGGGTCCTTTGGCATATCGGTTGGCACTACCTCGAGTTGGAGAAGATACATAATGTCTTCCATGTGTCTATCTTGAGGAGGTATCGATCAGACCCATCTCATGTACTACCAAGAGGAAATTGAAGTGAATCCAGACCTCACATATGAAGAAGAACCCATAGGGATTATGAGGTGAAGCAGAACAAACAGATACCATTGGTAAAAGTCTTTGTGGAACCATCATTCAGCCAGAGGCTACTTGGGAACGAGAGGAGGACATGAGGAGACACACAAATTTGGCATTTAGAAATTTATACTGTAAAATTTCGAGATGAAATTTATTTTAAGGAGGGAGAATTGTAACACCCTTAATTGCATAGTATATTTCAAAATTAAGGGATTAGAACCACACTTAAGACAACTAGATAAGCCACAAACACAAATAATTAGTAAAGTTCAATTAGTTAAGTATAAATAAGAAAACAGAACAAAAGAAGTTAAACGAGTAGAGTCACGATGGGTGACCTTCTAGGAATGATCGAAGTCATTTTAAACTCAAATTTCGAAGTAAAAGTGACGGCTTGTCCTTAGGACCCTTATGAACACAATGGAAAAGAAAATCACGAAAAGAATCATTAAGCCAAATAATTAGGCGAGAGCGGAAGAAATATGGAATTACTTGCAAGGATGAATCAAGCGAGGGCAATTTGGTCAATTGACCCAGAGCGACTCGACCTAATCACAAATAAAATCGGAGAAAAGAAAATTTCAGAATCGAGAATTAAATTAAAGAACTAATAGAAAAATAGAAAAAAAAAAGGAGAAAAATGAAAAAGTAAAAAGGGTGATGACATCATGCATGACATCATGCATGATGCCATAAAAGGTATAATTAATAAATTAATTAAATAGGCTTTTGTGGTCTTCCATAACTAAAATAAATAAAGAAAAGAAAAGAGAAAAAAAAACAAAAATCACTTCTTCTTTTCCCTTTGTTGCCGCCACACTTCTTCCCTCTCATCTCCATGAAAATTCTCCATTAAAGCTTGCATTTAAGCTTTAATTCCTCCACTCAACCTTAATAAATCCCCTAAAAACTTCACTAGACCTTGCAATCTCAACTTAAGAACAAGAAAGAAAGAAGAAAGAAAGAGAACAATTGAAGATTTGGTGTTTAAGTTGAGGTTAGTTTGTTAACTTGTCATTTTTCCATTTTAAATGCATATGTGATGGTTGAAATGAGCTTAGAATTAATGAAATGAAATGAAAATATTGGGGAAGGACCATTATTGAATTTTCGGCCAGCTTGAAGGGGGCCATGATTTGCATGAATTTAATGGGTTTGAATGAGTTATGGACCTCCCTTAGTTGAATGATTATAGTTGGGAACTTTGAAATTACTAATGATAATTAAGTAGTGAGATTAGGGTTTGGAGGCCTAGGGTTTTGAGGCAAATTTTGGAGAAATGCATAAATGATGACTTTGACCTATTGTGAAGTGAAAAATGGTCAATAATGACCAAAGGAGATGTGTGGGAATTGTTAGAATGGAAGTCATATTCGTAGGGTAAATGGTCATGTTACTGGCAGCATGACCAAGCCAACTTTGAAGGACCAAAACGGAAATTTTACAAGTCCAATTGATATGCCACTAATTGGGGATGAAAATAGACATAAAATAGCACAATTTTCATTAAGGAACCATGCCCAAAAACTGACCAAAACCTAGTGAACCAATTGACCAAAGTTGGTTAAGTGCAGGCTGCCACTGCACAAACTGACCAAATGAACAGTAATTGTTCATTTAGTCATAACCCAAGCTAGGAAGGTCAAAATGACCTGAAATTTTACCAGTAATTAGATAAGATATAGATCTAAAACTTTCATGAAGAACACCAACCCAAATTATGCCATTAACCTAACCAAATGATTGAGCAAAGTTGAGTTATTAAACCTGCAAAACTGCAGATTTCCATTTGAGCAGTAAAGTTCCAATGGCTATAACTCTCTCTAGAAAACTCCGATTTAGGCGATTCTTGAACCGATGGAAACCTAAGACATAGTAAAACATTTCGTATGAAGAAAATTAGACCAAATTATGGACTTAACTTGATCAAATTACTGCACGAAATTGGATCAAAAATCTGCCAAAACCAAAATTGCAGCATGAACAGTGCACGTGAACAGTAATTGTATTTTGGCTATAACTTGAGCTAAAAAAATCCAATTAGGGTGATCCAAAAATGAGAATACACTTAAGACAATAAGGAACATTTTCTATGAAGGAAGTTTTGCCAAATTCCAACAGTAAAAGGGCCAATGGAACAGTGCAACTAGGAGCACCAAAACTGAAAATTTAACAATTTGGCCAAAAGGATTTAAGCTTTGAGAAAATGACCAAAACCAAAAAATTTAATGACCAAAATGTGGCATGTGGGTGAAGTTGGAGTTCCCATACCTATTAAGCCTTAGAAAGTCAATTATTTGACTTGAATAGTATAGTGAATAGTAACCCAAAACACAAAAATTTCGAGAACGTCAAATTTAAAACGTTAGAACTAGGTAAATGTGAAGTTAAATTATTTTGGATTTATGTTAAGTTCTAGTACTGAAACATTGTAAAATTGTGTATTTCAGTTGAAAAGAATACCGGGAAAAAACCCGAGGAACCGAGTCAAGGCCAAGAGGCGACTCGCTTGAGGTTTGTGCACAACGTATACTTTTTTGTAATCATCTTTTGCATACTGTTTTGAATAATGTGAAATATTGGATTATGGCATTCTTATGATGTTTTGATTTAAATTGTTGAAAGTTATTATGTATATTGAAATGACAATGTTTAGCAAATTGTTAAGATAAGTTTTGAAACCACAGTGTCATGACCATATATTTGAACACCTCACTAGCACGACTAGTGGGGGTAATTAGTTTCGAATTTTGATTCCTTCTCTGGAGAAGTGTTGAGGTGTGCCAGTAGAAGAGGATGTGAATGGATATCCATATATTTGAGCTAGCTAGCCTTGTGATGTGATTTCTCTTTAACCTCTGGCTATTGAGATTCTATTTGTTTCGAATGGCATGATCTAACTGTGGGTTTTATGAAATGTGTTTTGATACTTTGAAATGAACTTGGTTTGCATTTAAAATCTCACAATGCATGATTTGTACTTAATTCTCATGTTCAGCCAAATTTTTTAATAAATGTGATTTAAGTTTTGCATAAAGATTATTTTAGTATGTTGTGCACCACTGAGTCCTAGTACTCGTGATAGCTCAGAGACTAGTAAAGATTGAGGATCATTGACTTGAAGTCTTCGGGTATAATTTATACCCCAATTGTAAATATTTCTTTTGATGTATGTATTGCATATAAATGTATGGACATGTAAATGGGTCTTGAGCAGCTTGTACAAAATTTGTATGAAGTTTGTAATAAAGTTTAGTTTGTATTTCTTTTGATGTGAATTTTATAAGGATGTATATAAATTGTTTTATCTCAAATGAAATGATTGTGGATTTATTGAAATTGATAGAGTTTGATTGTGAAATTGAAGTAGTGGTTGAGAAAAATTTTTAGAAGTGCTTTTTACAGGTATTTGAAGAACTGTTTTCTCAAAATACAGACAGAACTCTGTCAAAATTTTTATAAAATTTGCGAAAAAATAAAATGGGCCAAAATTTCCAACTAGCTTTCAACTTAATTACATATTTTAAATACTTATTAGAAATGCTCACCACTTATCAAAAATAAGAAAATTGTTTTAAAATCCCTTGTAGGGTACTTAATGAGTTATCGGTAGGTGAAGTTCGGTAGTTAATTAGGTATTCTACAGGATCATGTTATGCCTTACAGAGGGGTAAGGTGTGACACCTAGTGTTCGTTTGAAGGATTATGTGACAAACGCCATCAAAACAAGCCCCTTGGTATGCTCACCTTCCCAATCTGATTTCTCAGGTATGCCTTACTCTATAGCACATTTATGTGGGTTATGATAAATTCTCTGCACAACACTGATGTTTTTTGGCAGCCATTACTACAGGACATGAACCAAGCTCTTATGCAGAAGCAGTTAAGGATGAACAGTGGAGAGCGGCTATGAGAAAAGAAATACAGGCTTTTGAGGATAATGGTACATGGACAGTTGAAAATCTGCCATTTAAGAAGAAAGCAATAGGAAGCAAGTTGGTATACAAAATTAAATACAATTCTGATGGAAATGTTGAACAATACAAGGCGTGGTTGGTGATATTGGGAAATAATCAAGTTGAAGGCATAGATTATCAGGAGACTTTTGCTCCTACAGTAAAAATGGTTACTGTGCGCACCTTTCTTGCCGTTGCGGCTGCAAAGAATTGGGAATTCCATCAGATGGATGTCCAAAATACTTTCTTACACGGTGATTTGGAGGAAAAGGTTTACATGAAAATATCGCCTAGATTTGCTTCTCAATCACCAGGGAAGGTTTGTAAACTCCGAAAATCTCTATACGGTTTGTGGCAAGCACCTAGATGTTGGTTTGCGAAATTGGCTGCATCTCTGAAAGCTTATGGATTTCAGCAATCATATTCAGATTACTCTTTGTTCACTTTTCGAGCTAGGACTGTTCAATTGAATGTGCTTATTTATGTGGATGACCTTATTATCTCCAGCAATGATATTTCCGCTGTACAAAAATTCAAGAACTATTTGAGTCATTGCTTTTATATGAAAGACTTGGGGAAGCTAAAATTTTTCTTAGGGATTGAAGTAGCCAGAAACTCGAATGGTATATTCTTGTGTCAACGTAAGTATGCGTTGGATGTAATTTCAGAAGTTGGATTACTAGATTGCAAGCTGGCTAAAACTCCTCTTGAATAAAATCACAAGCTGGCCCTTACCGAGAGTGATGATGTGGATGACCCTGCTCAGTATAGGCGTCTGGTGGGATGGCTTATTTATCTAACAATAACTCGGCCCGAGTTGTCTTATTGTGTGCATATTCTTGCTAAGTTCATGCAACAACCGAAGAAAGCTCATTGGGAGGCAGCTGTTAGAGTTGTGCATTATTTGAAAGGAAATCCAAGTCAGGGTATACTACTGCATGCCAATTGTGATATCAAATTGTCTGCTTACTGTGATTTTGATTAGGCTAGCTGTCCTTTGACGAGATAGTCTTTGACTGGTTATTTTATTCTTTTGGGTGAATCCCCTATCTTATGGAAGACTAAAAAGCAACAGACAGTGTCTCGCTCATCTGCTGAAGCTGAATATCGGTCTATGAGTACTACAACTTGTGAACTTAAATGGTTGAAAGGATTATTGAATTCTCTTGGTGTGGCGCATACTGAACCTATGAATTTGTATTGTGATAGTCAGGCAGCTCTGCATATAATTGCTAATCCTGTTTATCATGAACGTACCAAGCATATTGAAGTGGACTGTCATTTTATCCGTGATGAGATATTGAATGGTAACATTCGAACAGATTATGTACGTAGTTCAATGTAATCTGCGGATATCTTCACAAAGGCGTTGGGAAAGGATCAGTTTGACTTTCTTCTTCGCAAGTTGGGCATTCGAGATCTCCATGCTCCAACTTGAGGGGGGTATTGGAAAGGCAGCTGTTAGCTGCCACTTATTTTACATTTATTTAGGGCATTTGTTTAGGAATTTTTCTGTACATATCTGTTCTTACCTTTTGTTGTATGATTCTGATACAATTTTGGTAATTTAATTTGATTAGGAACCTATTTGTTAGCTGTAATTTTTTATATATATTTTTGATTTCTGAGGCAATAAAGATCAGAATTCTTATTCTAAAATTTCTTAGTTCTTTTACACAGTTTAATTAGACCGTTCAACTGGTTATTAAATTTAAGATTGGATTGGCTCTTCATATTGGTGAATCAAATTTTAAATTGATTTATATTTTAAATATGATTGAATAAAAAAAACAATCTGATATAATTTAATTGATTCAACTAGTTAAACCGATAAATAATGCGACTTAGCTGGTTTGATTAGTGAATAAGAGTTTTTTTTATACAGTTTTAATAAGAGATATTGAACTTAAAACTTTATAAAAAGACATTTATATTTTTCATCCGACTAGAGGAAAAAATAGAGCCTTTGTCTAAAAAAAATGTTAAAAAATGACAAATATATAAAACCTTTCAATGGGATAATATTTTTTTAATTTTCTTAAAATGAAATATATTTCAAACATATGTATTCCATAATAACAATAATAATAAGCCCAATAGGAATGTCAGCCTTGATCTGAGAGACCTACTCATCAGGCCCAATTCCAATGAGCTCCCAAATCCTTATTCCGCCTAGAACGAAAAGGCATCATACCAAATGCCAGTAAGTGCCCAACTCTGTTGTTGTTTAACAAGCAGTATCTATTTTATCATCTATGTTGTAACAATTGAAATGTAACTTATTAATGGAAATTCATACAAGTGAAATGAGCTCTGCATGTGTAGACTAAGTTTTATTATTATTATTATTATTATCAAAATTCAAGTAATTCAAATATCTTTTTTTTTTTAATTTTTAAAGATATAAAAAGTAAAAAAAAAAAAAAATCGAATTTAGAGAGTTTCCAACTTTCCATTTAGCTTGGAACAAAGGTTATGGTCAAATTATTTTGGAGTGATAGCTTGAGTCGTTAGGAAAGAATTCTATGCCTACCAATCATCTGAGATCCCTTCTTTGTTCTATTCAGCAGTTGTTTGCTCGAAATTAGTTGGCTTCTTCTGCTCAAAATTATCTGATTAGCGTTCATGGGTTATTGCATTCACCTTCTGGTTTGGTTCCTTGGCTTCGACATGATCCTGTTGGTATGGCTTATGGCCATTTCTGTTTTGTTTAGTGTTCTTTAAGCTTCTGCTATTATTTATTAAAAAAAAAATTACCTTCTGTTATGTAACACAAAAAATTTATAAAGTGAAATGATGAAATATAAATGATTAAATTGTAACATTGATATTAATAATCATTTTGATGTATAAAAAAATATAATTTATTCAACACTCACAAAATTTAACATGATTCTTAGCTACTCATAAAGCTATATAATGGAGCCAAAATTGAGTTAATACTTATTGAATTGTGTAACTCGTACAAATTCAAAACAACATGCTATAGAATATAGATAAGAGCCTCAACTCGCATTACAAATCAGTCAATATGTCCTCCCTGGAAAAGATCACTTTGTCCCTAAGATTTTCTCTGCCAACTTCTGAAACGGCAGGTGGGTCCTCCTTGGTTCATGTATTTCATATATTACAGCAACCCATCAATCCTTTCCTGTATCAGCCATGGCTAACCAGTTGAGCCCACATTATTTATTAGTCCTATACAACTACAAGAACCTCCCCTATCATCGTCCGTACATGGATTCTCCAATGAAAGATATGGGAAATGGGATAAAATAATAATACAATAATAGCTGCTGAAAAGGTGGGAATGAAAATGAAGAGAAGAGGATGATGAGCAATAATAGGGGTAATAGCACAGAACAGAAGTGATTGACAAGAGTGACATTACTAGTAAGGTCTCTTATTCGCTTTGGTTTTTTGTCAAACACTTGGTGGGGACTAGGGGATTGGCAGTACTCTCCTTTAAATTGGGGGGATGGGAATACTTTGTTAAAAGATAGAGAACGCCCGTGTACTCGAAAAGCTCTATAAAGGATCTATTCACTTTAGCAAAGGGACAAAATCCCATGTTGTTTTGTTGAGACTCTTTAACACAAATTGTTCAAGTTCCCTAGTCGGCCATTAACTATGATTTGGACCCCACCATAACACCTAACCATACTACACAAGTCCCTATTTTTCTCCCTCTTTCTTCCATTTAAAAAAAATAATAATAATTTTTGGCCATTTAATCTTCTTCAATATTGTAACAAAAATTCTTAAAAAATTAAAGAAACGAAGAAATTTGAAGTTTTAAACTAGAAATTTAGAGCTTAATTTGGTGCTTCTAAAACTATTAATCGAAAGAAATTTTTGTTTAGATCTAATCTGTCGTAAGTTTAAGAGACAACATATATAGTAAAATTCAAATATTTATTTATCAAATTCATGATAGATTTGTATATTAAATTTATGATAGACTTAATTTAAATAAGTTTTTCTCAAAAAAATAGACATTCAATCACTAAATACCTATTAGTCTAATCATTTATTTTTAAAATATTTACCTAAATTAAATTTATCGCAGCTCAAATATGTAAATTTTATTTATTCTACGTATGATTTATTTTATAAATATTATATTTTAAATTCATAATGTATAAATCTAGATAAGAATTTCCAATTATTTTTAACGTAATGTGATCACTTCCTTTTTCATTCAAAGACACTCCTCCTAAAGACCCGTTCTAGCTAGGACCTATCAAAAGCTGTCTAGATAACAATTTAATTCAAGAACTATGGTTACTTGTTCAATTTTTTTGCCCCAACACAGGAGAAAAAGAAAATACCCAACAGATGGATGTTATGGCACATGACCCAGCCAGCACTTACTTTCTCATGTTCCCACAATTCCTATTTGTTTTTTCCCACTTTTTCTTTATAAGTTTTCCTTCTTTCATAAGCCACCTCAACACTCACCCCACCAAAATACCAAATGCCTTATCATTATAACCATATATTAAATACATAATCTTTTGGAGCTTGTGGTTGGACATTACATATCTCCTCTTTAAACCTTTTAGCTTACTAAATCCCCCTCTCTGTCTCTCTAGAGGTTCTATCTTCTCTTCTCTCTCTTTTTCTCTCTTCTTGCACTCTAGGTTTTGGGATTAGTGAAATGGGTAAGAGTCATCTAGTTCTTGTGTTGTGGCTGCTCTTACTTGTATCTTTTGTTGCTTACTCTCATGGGTCAAGGCAGAGTGCTCAAATTTTCAAGATCAAGCCTATGTCTCAGCATTCACCGCGTGCCTTCTTTGGTTTCTTGCCCAAAGCACTGCCAATCCCACCTTCTGCTCCTTCAAAGAAGCACAATGACATCGGCCAACAAAGCACAAAGGCATTGCCATGAAGAAAAATAACACAGAAGCAGCTGCCCAGGAATACAAAACATATGACATGAGTCCTCTTTTTTCCACTATTCACACAAATTAACATCTTGATCATGGGTATGTATATGGGGCTGGTGGGGTTTTTTTCTTTAACTTTTTTTTTTTTTGGGTTTTCTCTTTAATTTTTTTGGCTCTCTCATGAAAAAAAAAAAAAGAAGGAAAGATTGCTTAAAATGTTCATAAGTTTATGTGGGTTGTAATTCTCCTTTTGCTTCTAGGAGTACTCTAGCAAACTTGCTGGCTACTAGTTTTAGCATGTTCATCATAGAAACTCTTTTGAGTCCCCCATAGCAAAAGAAGCGTCAAGATTGAGAGGAAAACATTTTTTGTATACAAATAGAAAGAAAAATTGTATCAAACAGGTAGGTTTTCCAGTTTTGTGTATTACAGCTTTGTTATATCAAGAATTTTGGCCTTATGTTTGCTAAATTAATCAAGAAAATGCATGATCAAATGATGGGAAAATTTTCCTATTGACTAAGTTGATATATATAATCATGTAGAGAAGTAGAACTTAATTTTGTTATAGAAATTAAATCATTATATTTTGATGCAATTAAACAAAGTTGATATTAATGGGTGTGAAGATTTTGATGAAGTGAACTCATTCTCATGGTGATAGACTGATAGTAGCAGCAGAAGCAGAAGGTACTATTTCGAATGCGTGCAAGACAATGAACAGTTGAAAGGAGTGACCTTACATACCCACTCATATATTATATGAAGGTGACGTGATATCATCTTTGTTTTGATTTGATCTCATATAATAATTAATGAACCAGATCTTTTTCCTTTTCCAAACAGTCCTGAACTACTCAACTAATGCAGCCAGAGGCTGGTATGGCCTCTCAAAATGAGTGGAATCGACTTGGATCAAATTGGGGATGAGTCTGTGCCAATGGTCCTGTTAATTTGTCTAAAATCGGAATAGCTTTGAATTATAATGTAACCAAATTGGTCTAATTCTGATTTACTCTCTATATGACCTAAACCGGACCGGTGGTCAGGCCTAACTCAACCAGGTCTTAAAAACCAGTAGCTCAAATTTCAAAGTGGGAGGTTACTGTTATTGAATATATATGCGTAGATGATGATATGGAGATATTATTATATATATACCTTACGCTACTTGCAAATATTCTCTACTCTGTTAACTACTCTTTTGCTGCTATCAGAAACAAAAGTATAAAAAAAATAACAAAATTTTCTTGGATAAAATATACTTGTCTATCTTTAATGCAACATCGAATAAAGAATAGCATGCCAAAAGGGCAAATAATTATATATATGTATAAAGAGAGAGATGGAGATTTGTTGAACTCAATTGAAAGATCTTGTTCTACTTTTATTTGGCCCCTTATTAGGATTATTATGTTACAAAAAAAAAATGTTCACAAAGATATATATTTGTTCTAATTTTTGGGATTTTTTTTGTTTATATCTGATTTATTATATATTCAAAACATAAGATATATGATTCAGTCTATATATTAAATGCATGAATTTCATATATTTGTATTTTATGTTCATAATGAACCAAGTTTAGGCAAAAATTTTTCATTTTTAAATGAATTTTTTTTTCTTATTTAGACTCGATCCACCGTGATTTTCAGATATAAATATTTTCATATTTAATGACGAAGTCAGAAATTTATCTTTCGAGGGGCCTAATTAAAATGTATAATTTGTTAATAAATCACTTAAGAGATTGATTAACTAATAATAATAATTTTATATAGTTAACTGATAGAATCGTTTCATAATTATAAAATATAAATATTTAATAAATATAATGATAAAAATAAAAATTTTATTTTTTAAAAAAAAATTAATTTGCTAAAAATTAAATGAAATTGCTATTAGTTCAAAAATATAATAAATGATTAATATCGTGAATTGCAAAATCTAAAATATATTGACGGCTAATATTAAAAAATTTATCTAATTTATCTCAAATCTATTTTTTTTAAAAAATAATTATAAAAGTAAATTCAATTAAAATTATATATTAAATAAAATAAATGACATGGTTTAGCTTCTAATATTATGAAAGAAAAAAAATTTTTCTAACTTGAGTATGAAAACATTTCAGCAAGAAAAAAAATTCGAAAATAGTAACGAGATTGTAGTGACCCGATCCCACGGGCCAGACCAGCGCTAGGACCTGGACCAATATAAAGCTTCTGAGATTCATAGTAAAACACACTATTGTCAAATCTGTAAGCAGGATCAAAATCAAGGCCCAACATGCGAACAAAAATAAAAAATAAAAATAAAATATTATAAATTTATTTGGACCAACCTAACTTGATAATTATTAAAAATCCACTACTAAGAGAGTCTAGCTCAACCCTGATACACAGCTTGTACAAACCATTTAATATCATTAGTTAATACAATATATTCATAAACCAATGTCACAACGGAACTCTAGTAATTAAATAAATAGATAAATAAAAAAATAAATAGACAAAAAAAATATTAAACTAAGAAGCACCACAACCCGTGGAGGAAAATTCAGATTAGACTCAAAAAATAAACTCGCTCCTCCTGTAACCTAGGAAAAATATTTGAATAGAAATGAGCGTTCGACTCAAATAGTTTAGATATTGATTTTAAATATAATTTCTATAACTATTTAAATCTAATGTATTCTTATGTATGAAATGTATCACGTTCACATAATTCAAACAATTCAACCAATATTCATACAAAAGATAATTTGGAATACGCATGCATCCATATTTCATATCAATATATATATGGGGGCTGATTCCTTATACAGCTTTCTCTTAATCCAATACCTGCTAGCGAGGTCAGCTCAAATCGAACTTTCTCTTAATAATCCAAGTGTGGGGGCTAGCGAGATCAATTTAAAGTCATGCTCACCCCGACTTATCCATATATAAGTAGGGGTGGCCACAATTCAGGAACCGCCGGTTTAGGTTCAATGAAATCATGAACCTGAACTAAACCGCGAGGGGACGATTTGGAAAATGGTTCCTGAACCGCCGGTTCCGGTTTGAGCCCCGATTTAAAACGGTTTGAAGGGCGGTTCGAAAAAGAACGGTTCAAGACAGTTTAGAGGACGGTTTGGAAATGGTTTAGGGATGGTTTAAAGGTAGCTTAGATAAAAAAAATTAGAGAAAAATTTTATTGATTCAAAATTTAAGTTATATTTGTAAAAATATTTTAATTTTTCTTAGAAATCTTTCAATCAAAATAAAATAAGAAAAAAAAAGAAAGAAAATAATTTATCTTTATGAAAAATTTAATAAATAAAGACTTGAACCTGATTAAAAAACTAGAGATGAAATTAATTTTTTTTAAAGAAATTAGCAAAAAGTGTATGAACTTAATTTTGCCTAAATATCCCTTTAGGATTTAGAGGAATAAAAATTTCTAGTTCTATTACTTGCCTTTTTTTAAAAATTATATAATAATTTATAATTAAAAAGTATAAAAGAGAAAAAAATTAAAATAGAAGGTATTGGAAATTTTATTGAGAATTTAAAGTAATAACAAAGTAATTGAGATAGTATTGAAAATTTTAGTAAGTATATAAAATAATAAAGTAGGAAAATTGAGAGAGTATTGGAAATTAAAATGAGTGTAGAAAATAAATATTTAGAGAATTTGAGAAAAATTAAAAAAATATTAAGAATTGAAGAAAATGCAGAATAATTGTGTAGAGAATTAATGATATATATAAATGAATTAAGAGTGAGGTAACATATTTATTGAATTTTTTAATATTTAAATCGCCGGTTTAATCCGGTTTGAAATCGTCAATTCAATTCGGTTCGGAACTGCCGGTTCACGGTTCTTAAAAAATATGAACTTGAACCAAACCGCAGAAGGACGATTTCGGTCTGGTTCGAAGTCGGTTCCGGTTTTGACCGATTTTGGTCCAGTTTTGACCGAACCGGTTCCGATTCGATTTTGGTTGAAAACCGAACCATGGCCATCGCTATATATAAGGATCGAGTCCCAGCGAGTCAAGCTCTAGCCTTGACTACCCATCCTACCCATATCCATACTCACACCATACTCACGCTAACACACACACACAGCTCTAAGTTATTTTAAGGCGACATTCACAAACAAATTCAATAACATATGTAGCGAAGGAGTATGCCTAGCATTTAACTAATTACATAAATACATATAAGTGAATGCATGAGCATGCCTTAAATATAAATTAATAATATTCAAATTACAAATAAAATCAATATCAAACTCACAAACTAGTAAATTCGATTGCAGCTGGTCTGGCTGGAGAGAAGAAAGGCAAGCTGGCATCGATAACCTATATAGACACACTGGCCTCTATCAATTTACTGACAGAATTAACTAATTAATTTAATTAAAGAAGCAAGAATAATTTTTAAGGTCTTACTGAAATTTCGGCAGAGTCTCTCCTATAACTAGACTTAACCCCTTGCAAGAAAAACTCAACAACAATAACACACAGAGCCTCAGGCTCACAACAATAATTATAATGCCCATCCGAGGTCTGCAAGAAACCTGATCTAGGTATAATCTTTCAAACCCTAGCTCGGGTCTCTAATTCTTTTACAGTCCAAATAATTTTTTTTAGCACTTTAAAAATTATAAAAATATTTCTGAAAGTCCTTCACATTATCCTTGTATTAATTAAAGTCATATTACTTAATTTTACTAAGCCAAGAATATTTTACAAATTTAACTAAATCAAGGCACAAACTACACAATTTAAGTTAGGGACTATCTTTGCAAATTTTGCTATCTGGAACACGTTCATAATATCTAAAAATGCTGGGATTGACTGTAATATTGACTATATTCTGGGACAATCAGGTTGGAAGCTCGGTTCCGGACGCCGATGAGCTATCATCGATCCGAGTGCATATCCAAGACCCATGAGCTACTGGTGATGGATCCTCTAACGGTTCATCAAAAATCTGCTCCAATCACCCGATGTCAGCCAATTTAGTTGTTGGACCTAGGTGTCTTAACCTATATTTTAATGATAATAAATAATTAGTGTGCTACTAATATACTTTGGAAGTATTTGTGTTGAGTTTGTAGGCCCTAGATTCAAAATTTCCAAATTGTTTCAAATCAAGGTTAAGGAAGAGCAAGATAAGAAAGCAAACATTTATAGGACCCTATAATGTAACTTTTATTTATTTTATATCTTGTAAATCTCATTTAATTAATTATGTTAGCTCAAGTCTAGGTGGAGCTAAGAATATCTTATTGAACTTAGCTTTCACCTAATTCTTTATCAAGAAAAAATTAAATAAATTTTTCAAAAATATAAAATTAATTTTGAAAAGTATTTTAGTTGAAAAATACATTGAATTAGCTTTCCAATAATTCAAACAAATCAAAAATTCGAGTTCAGATCAAAAAATTATGAGTTTTTTAAACTCTTAATTTCTTAGTGTCTTTACTTGTAACATTTTCTTGATCAAGGGAGAGTAAAATGAAATTTTCATATTTGAGAAATGTAAATTTGTTTTTGAAAGTGTTTTCATTGAAAATTTTATCAAATTAGCTTTCCAACGGTTCAAACGAATCAAAAATCCGAGTTCCGGTAAAAAAGTTACGCATTTTTGAAGCCTAGGTGCCCTTTTGACACTTTCTATCTAGCAAGCACTGCGAAATCTGAAAGTGAGAAGTTCGGCTACCAAAGTTCATTTTTAAATCATGGCTTTTGAGAATTAAAAGCCATTTTGTCCATAGAGCACTCTGACAGCCGAAAGTGACTTTTCAAAAGCTATTTTTCGGCGCTTCAACCTTCAGCAGCTGAAGTAAATAACTTCGACAGTCGAACCTGAATTTTAGAAACTCTATAAAAACAGAGTTTTGGGTGGTTGAATGGCTAGTTTAGCATTTAATGCACCCCCAATGGTTATTTTCTTACAAAAACTATAAATAGGTACCATTTATGACTGGAAACAAGTTTTTTAACAACAATCTTTAGGAAATTTATTGTGTTCTAAAGATTTTCTTCCTTCTTTCTCTGTAGAACTTAAGCTACTATAGTTAATGTTGAGAACTTGATATTTGAGTTGTAAATTCTTTGTTCTGAGAGTTCATTCAAGGTTATTGTGCGCACTTATTGTAATTTTCAGTGTGATAGAGCTTTAAATAGCTTTTTGAGTGTAAAGGGATTTATAAAAGAGTAAGGGTTTGCTCTTGTGGTGATTGTAAGCGGTTTATTCTACACCCAAAGAAGAATTTCAGTGGAGTTAACTCTCAAGGAGGGCCTTAAGGAGAGGACGTAGGCTTGGGATAGCCGAATCTCTATAAATTTCTTGTGTCTTCATTCTTCCTCTACTTTTCTTTGTGTCTAAATTTCTTTTAGTCTTTAATTTTGTAATTAGAACCCAATTCACTCGCCCCCCCCCCCCCCCCCTCCTCCCTCTTTGGTTGCTATAAGGGACAACATTAGTTTAGGCTGTCTGATGAGCATCTTCTCTGTCTGATCTCCGATCAAGGCGTAATTGGTGTCAAAACAAAGCTTGAGGAGTGTAGATCATGATCTTCAGGTCCGATCATCTGAATTGGCCTTCGGTTGGCCGGGACTGGCCAGAAAGTCACGAAAACTCTAAACTTCTATCCCTTTGATCTCACTCATTCAGCCACCAAATGATGCAAAATTGGTCCCAAAAGAAAGTTGGGTACATGAGATTCCAACGATACTTAAATCGCCGGAAAAGGCCACTGGACGGCGCTGGAATGATGCTGGAAAAAATTCTGCCTTCATGCGTGTAACGCCCTCACTGTAGGTAGTCCGTACATTCTATTATTTTGGTGACTTAACGTCTGTTTGGATATCTAGGATGTCTGGAACTACACTTAAACTAGAGTGAAGAGACATAAATCGACTAAATAAAGATGAAGTAAAATTAAGGAAAAATAAAAGAAATGAATTGCAAATGAGTTAAATGAATTGCAACTGTGAAAATTGTTGTCGACCTCAAACCCTCGAGAAACCCTAGAAAATAATTTTTAGGACTTAATTGAAGGTTTACTGAGGTATAAATAACATTAAAAAGGCCCAGAAAAATTTAAGAAAATTTAGTCAATCGATACAGATAATTATAACTCGATAAGTCTAACGAAGGGTATTTTGGTCATTTCATCCCTAGTGATAAATTTTGACGTAAATGTCAGTCAGAATGGGAGAGAATGAAATATTAAAAATAAATTTAAATAATGAATTATGGAATAGAAAAAGGGAAAAGAAAAGAAAAAGAAAGAAATAGAAATTAAAGGAATTATGAGGTAAGCATGACATAGGGGTGATATAATTAAAAATTTTTGAACCAATTAAATCTAGACATCTACATATATAAGAGAAAAATCTAATTAAACTATTCCTATTATTTTCATCTTATCTTCTTCCTTTTCAAGATGTTGGCCGAACCATCTTAGCAAGCTTCCTCCATTTTTGTTTTTTCAAAAGCTTAATTTCTCTCCTTTTCTCACCCTAAAATCCATTGTTGCTTTCACTAAAATTTATCCCCACACCTCGGAAAACCTAGGGGAAGCCAATAATTGAAGAAATTCTTAGAGTTCTACAAGTTCAAACTTGACCCCAAAGAGGTTAGTACAAGATTTCCACTTCCTTCCTTCTTTAATTGTTGAAAGCATGCTAAAATAAGTTTGTATGACATATAATTGAAAGAAAATGTGAAGTAATTAAGAGGATCAAATTTCGACAACCATAAGGGAAAGTAGAGTTTCATGTTTTTAATCGATATAAACTAGTTTAATGATGATACTTGATGAAGTTATATGTATTAGAAATTGAATTGCATGGTATATGCTTGAGATTGAAACTTTGAGTTAGGGTTTGACTTAACTAATAGGGCTTTTGTGAAATTGCTTGCAATTGACATTATTGAGATGAATTGATGATATTTAGAAGTGTCATGAATGCCAATTTATAGTTTGGGAGATTAGAGGAAATGAATTGGGAGTTTATTTTCTATGCAGGTTGTAGGACTCTTTGAGTCTAGTGTGGTTTTTGACCTCTAACTAAATTTTTGTTGCTCCAATTGGTATGAAGCCAATTGGAGACGAAACTAGGGCCAAAATACTCCATTTTTCATGAAGAAACTATGCCTAAATTCTATCCACAAATTGACCTAATTACTCTTCCAATCTGGCTGACCATACACTGAACCTAGAAAAATGACTAAATAAACAGTACACATTCATTTGGTTATAACTCCCTCTAAAAAGGTCCAAATGACCTGAATTTTATACCATTGGAAAGTTTAGACATAGGAATACAAATTTTATGAAGAAAACAGAGCTCAGAAATGAATCTAAGCAAACCAAATTTCTGCCACAAGTTAGGTCACAAAACTATCGGAACCAAACTGTCCAAAATTTACTGGACATAGGCCTACCTTACTAGTTTTGGAAAAATAGCCATAACTTGGTCTACAAAAATCCAAATGTAATTAAACCAGTGGAAAAATTTCTATAAGACATAGATCTACAACATTGGTGTTTTGACCAAAATCCAGAAATCAAGAGAACTAGGTCAATTGGCTAGGTCAAATTAGTATGCGAATTCTGGAAATTACCTAAGTGACCACTTGACCCCAGAACAGTATTTTAGTCATATCTCCCACTAGGAAACTCCAATTGGGATGAGCCATACTGTTATGGAAACCTAAGAAACAGGGCTCCAACTTTGTTTTAGAAACTTTTCTCAAATTATGAGTGTAAGAACCCTAAAAGTTGAGTCAAATTCACTTACCTGAACTAGAATCCTGTTGGTACAAGGTACATGAGTCGAGGCCAGCTATTTGGCTATAATTAATTCTAAAAAACTTGAAAAATTGTGATTTAAAATTCTGAGTGACCATAAGACATAGGGCAAAAAATTCTATAAAGAACACCAGGCCTAAAAGTTGCTCCAACATATTCAATTAAATTGGTAAAATGTAACTCCAAAACCTGCCTTGCTAAGGAACCAAATTTAGGAAATGAACCAATTGTGGTTATTTGACCATAACTTGAGTTCTAAAAATTCAAATGACCTGAATCAAAAAGGAAAATAAAGACAAGACATAGAGGAACAACTTCCATGGAGGAAGTGTGGCCAAACAATGGCCACATCTTGACCAATTTGTTAGGTGAACTTAATACATCAAATCTGGACCTTGAGAAAAGTTCATAAAATGACTTGTGATATGATATGAAATTAATCAAAATGAATTGTTAAATATAAAAGTGACATGAATATGTATGTGGGACTTATGTTTCCCATCATAAGTAACATGAAAATGTTATTAAATACAACTAGTACATATTATGAAACTATAAATACTTAATAATATTAATTTGCCCGAAGTATACCTAAGCTTATATATATAGCATGGATCGATTGGTGTACCAATTAGGGACTACAGATTGCAGTACTGCCCATAGGAATAATCATTGATAGACAATATATGTCTAAGATGGTTATTCTACTGGCTTTATGCCTGCCCATTGGCCATTATGCCTGATTTATTTCTGACTTCATGCCTGCCTGCTGACCTTGTGCCTGACATGATAAATGCATACATATTAAACATACGGATGTTTAACTAGTATACTCCCGTGTATCCAATATTTATAGTTTGTTATAGGTTACTTGGGCACAGATATGAGTAATAAGTCTTAAATTTAAATAATTATAAAAAGAGATTAGAGATATGAACAATAAGATTAAAAATGACATAAATGAACAAAGAAGATCTTAACAATTTACTTGCTCTCAAAATTTCATAAAATATGTAAATGACTTAGAAGTTTATGAAATTACACATAGAATAATTATTTTAATTGTTTAGTTATTTTTCCTTTATTTTATGCACCACTAAGCATTATGCTTAGCGTGTTGATTTTTCCATCGCGTAGGTATAGGAGACTACCAATAGCCGCAGTAGAGCTTAGACAGGACCTTGATCAGATCTGCTACAGTGTAGATTATTATCTCAGAAGTCTATTTTAGTAGGGCTCATGTATAGTTAAATTTTGCATTTTGGTTATTGTATGTAAGTAAATGATGTAAATCATTTTGTGATTGTAAATAAAATTGTAAATATTGTACTTGATTTTATATGAATGAAATGAAGTATTTTATTTACTTGAAATGATTATTAGCATTATGATGACATGACATGGTTTATGTAAAATGATATGGATATGGGATTTTAACAGGTAAATAATAGAATTCGCCATGCACTAATAAAAAAAAAACAAAGGAGACTCCGTTCAGGTCTCCACAAAAATAAGATGTGATAAAAAAAATTTTTTTCATACATGAAATAATATAAATAAATATAATTTAAATTAATATGGTATAAGACAGGATAAGATAGGGTGCTCCGGTACTGAATATAGCACGCTTTACTTGACTACACTGTAGACCAGGTAAGAGGTGTTACAATGCGTGCCTTTTCTCTCTCCTCTCTTGCCTGCCGCTGCTACAGCTATTTATGCTACCATTCATGTCCTCTAGAGTGTCACCAGTAGGTGTGGAGCTGCTAGGAAGGTCGCTGGCTAGTGGTTCTTAGGGGAGGGCGGGGAAGAAAGGTAAAGAAGGGGGAGGAAGAGCTGCTTGGAAAAATTTTGATTTTTTTTTTTTTTACTTTTAATTACCCTTTTATTCCTTGAACTTTTTAGGTGCATTTAAATAGATTCAAAATTCTTTTATTATATTTAAATTAAATAAAATTTTGATAATAATGATAAAAATAATACTCTAAAAAAATTTAATTATTTTTACATATAATATAATTTAATCTTAAATAACTCTAATTGATTTTGATAATGATAATATTACAATAACAATTTAAAATAATAATATTAATAATAATAATAATAATAATACATGTGAAATAATATTCATAAAATAAAAAAATATTATTATTATTATAAAAATACTAAATTTAATACCATAAATAAAATAGTAATAAATTAATGGTCTAATTAAAAATATTTTATATATAAAAAAAATCATGTTGTTACATAGATTACAAGAAGAAAACTACTAATGTTTTAAATTGATAAAAAAAATTATGAGAGAATTATATTAGACTTTTCTTTAATGACATTGTCTAATAATTTAAAATTTAAAGAATAAAAATTAGTGATTGTGGATTTATTGGATGAGAAAAATGACAAAATAAAATTGATGAAAAATACAGGTCAAGTGACAATAACGATTTGAATTTTTTTTTTTTAAGTAAGAGTATTTGTATTTCACTATTAGTATCATTCTTTTAATAAAGAATTTGAAGTTTTTTTTTATAAAATTACTATCAAACCCCTTAAAACTTTTAAAAACCTCAAGGATCTCATACTCACCAAAATTTAATACAAGAGTAGAATTTCTTTTTTTTTTAAATTATTATTAGATCCTTGAAAATTTTTAAAATTTCAAGGGCCCAATGCCCCCCATTAGCCACAATGTGGCTTTGTCACTGTTCATATCTTAGGTACAAGTAATTACCTCTGATTTATTATGAACTTGAAATACAAACATATAATATCTATGTATCTATTAGATAAGTATATTATATATCATATATCTCATTTTCATAAGAAATTGGGTTTAGATAAAAAAATATTCCTTAAGTACATAGTAAACGAGTCTAGGCAAAAATTTTGCAGAGACACAAATACTAGTACCAATTCATCAACCTCTTCCATTTATTGTTTAAGTAGAAATCAAGAAATTTTCATTATAAAGAGAAAATTTTTCATTAATCTCTTAGTCTTCAATTAATTTAGAAGTGATTTAGCCAGAGAATTGAGAGAATTGGGAGCCATGTGAGACAAATGTCATCCTCAATGACCATCTTAAAGTCAATGATCGTTAAAAAAAAAAAAAAGTACACTTTGTATTTTCTTGGAGGGAAATTTCAAGTGGGTTTGGTTAGAAGAGAGGACCCATGCAATATTTCTTCCAAATCTTCAAAACTTTTTCCTTGGTAGATGCATAATTGTTCTTTTAGTTGACTCTGTATTTTATTTATTTTATTTAGTTTTTTTTTGGTAGATTATTTTATTTAGTTATTCAATCAAAATTTAATATAATAAAATAATAATCTTATCATATAATCAGTTACAATTTGATTAATGTAATAATCATTATATATAAAAATATTTATTATTATAATTATTTATTTTAATTTATTTGTTTTATTATTATTGGTTAATATAAATAATATTATTATAAATAAATTGTCCCCAGCTTTAATATCATTTCATCACCAAAGTCACAAATATAAGAAATAATATATGTACATTACTATTTTTTTTTCAATGCAATAAATATATTTAATAATTTCCCCATACACACATCATTGACTAATCCTCATTTAATCACAATAGAATAATTGAATATTACAAAACTCACATGACACATTTTATTATTAATGATCCTGTCACTCATAATTAATAATAATAGTAAATATTAAAAGAAAAATTCCAAAAACTAAGAGCACAAAGAATTAGTTAATTGACTACTGAATGTCTAAGCAAAGCAATACAATAATATTAGAGGTTTGAGAACGTTTCTACCAAATCATGGGTTGCATATACAATAATAAATAATATATGATTGACTTCATAATTCCTGCGTTAAGTATATGGCACTTTCATACCTAATGCGTATAATTAAATTATGGCCTCAACGGAACACGTGCACTTCATCTAGAACTTTGCCACTATTTTCTTGGATGCCAATGCCATAACTCAATTAGTACAGACCTCAGTAATTGTTTTTTAATTAAATTTTTTTTTTATATTTGATTAGTGTTGTTAAAAAAAAATTGATTATTCAATTTAATTCTGTTATTAAAGTCAAAATAATCGAACTGGCAGATGTGCTCTGATTGCAACGGCAAAAATGGTTTATGATTAAAGGCTTTTGCAATGCCATTAATATTTTTTTTTCTTCATTTGTAGATATGTTTGTGAATAATGGTTTGGCGTTTAATTAAAATTATTTGAGTTTAGAATTGCTAATCTATCGTCGCCCCTCCTTGCAGAGTTTTTTTTTTTTAATTATTTGTGTCAGATAATGATGAATCAGAATTATTAATCATGGATTTGCCTGTAGAATTATAAATGAGAACCACAAATAACAAATGGATTATTGTCCATTAAGTAACAATCGAACTCCAACCCAAAAAGAACAAACCATAGAATGATAACGTAACCAAGATTTCGATTCCAGGAAAGGCGAGCGAGAGAGGATGATGAATTTTAATAAATTACTAACCTTAAATGGCTAGCTTCATACAATTTGTGCAGCAGAAATACTTGGAGAATGATGGATAGCTAAATGAGACAAATGAAAAATTAGAAACGACAAAGCCTCATCAGAATTGCCAAACCCCATGGGGAAAATTCTATCCTATCCCCGGTTGCACTAAACCGAGAACATGTAAGAGGGGAGAGGGGAGGGGACCAAAGAACAAAACCTTTTCTTGCTCGAATTATCTCACAATTAATGCTTTTATATACACTACAATACAACAGATTTCTAAAGGGCAGATACCCAAGAAATTAAATGGAAGAAAGAAAATAAATTATGGCGGGAAGGAGGAGAGAACATCAAAAAAAGATGAGGACAAAAAAAAAAAAAAAACAGATGATGGTTTAGCTTCATCTTAACCTTGAATACCCAGTTGTCGAAGTTGCAAAATGTGTTGATAAAGAACTTTCCACCCTCCCTTTGTTGCTAAGATTGGGAAGAGGATGACATGGCTCCCTCAGATCGGCGAGCAGCCTGGCTGGAAACTGATGATTTGTCCGATCCACGAACATTGTACTTTTCATACACCTTTTCACGATTCTCAGACCACCAAGTTTCTGCTTGGTGCTCGCCAAATCTTCTCCGGCTGCAGATAAATTTATAGAATCAGGTTGCAATAAAATGATTATAACATTAGAACATTTCAATTGCCACAGATAAAAACAAAAAACAAAACACAGATTGTTCAACAACTAATTGAACAATAATATGGGGCTTTTCTTTGGTAATTTATATTTCTTTACTTGAGAAGAAAACAAAATGAAGTTAAAACCACAAAGGGAAACATATTTGATCATAATCAGCATTACTACAGTGAAAAGACTAAAAAACATCTTAAAATCTTGAACATATCAAATCAATCAACTTTTAGTTGCCTTTAGTTCCAGGCCTTGAAGAGTGAGCTTAATATGTAAAAATATCAGATATAAATGTAAAGAAGTTAAAAAAGTACCTGAAGCGCACTCGTTTAAGATCTCTAGTTCCATCACGCAGGGCCACTAGTGTTATATACACACCAGGCTCATACTGTTCAATCCACTCGGCCTCAACTTGATTACTGCTGGCAACTAATGCTGAATCCCTTAATGTCACACCATTCTCACCATCATGAAGAGATCTAGATTCCTTCCCATCAACAGACTCTGACACAATACTAATTGACTGAACATTTCCACCACCATTGGGAAGTCTTGCATCTGGAGGGTTATCCTTTCCATTGGTTGGAATTGGATCCCGGAATGAAGGAGCTAGACCCTGGGCTCCATTTGACAAAGTAGAGTCAATTCCAGTGGGGAAGGCCAAGGAAGTTCCACTGATGGAATCAGATCTCGAATGCCTCTCTCCATTTGCATCAGCATAATGAATACCATTTGGCTCCAAACCATTTGTTAGGTAAGCCGGCCTCATGTTCTCAGCATCATATACGCCAGGTGGCAGCCTCTCAGCCATATCCTTCAGCTGCGATAATAATGAAGAAACAAATTAGAAAAAAAGTAATTACAACAGTTTGTAGGAGTTATAATCTGAAAAACTGTTAACAAAGAGGGATGTTATCTTTAAGGATCTCTAATAACTATAATTAGGAGAGTTGAATGAGCTAAAATCAAGCAGTTTTTCCCATTCTTGGGAAAATCCAATGCCTAAATAATAAATACAAACTGCAATACACAAAGTGGAAGTACCTGTGCAGTAAGCAACTTTATAACATCTTTTGCAGCTTTAGATTTGGAAGATTCTTCTGCAGCTAATGCCATTGCATCTTGTACCTTCTTTGCTGATTTCTGAAGCTCTAATTCTTGGAACTCACATCTTTGTCTTAGGCTCTCAACCTAAGGCATAGCCGTAACCATAAAAAATAAATAAATAAATAAATAAAACATCTTTTGTACAAATGTTTAATCACACCCAAAAAAAAGGTGGAAAAGCAAACGGGTAAAAAACTGAATTGATTAATTCAGATATGTATAATCAACACAAGTACATGACACAAGACATGCAAACCAATATACCTGTGCACGCAACTTAAGCACTTCTTGATTCAAAAGCTCATTTGTCTTCTTCAAACTATCCGTTATACTTTTTGAAAATGACAGTCCTGATGTTGTTGGAACAGGCGTAGCAGAACGCGGGGGGCTAGGTCTCCTTGAGAAAGGTGACACAGACCTGGAACTTACTCCTGATGGTGTAAGAACAGGTTTTGGAACTTTTGCTCGCAGATCAACAGCACTGGACAATACAACATCTTTTAGCTGTAACAAAGAGGGTGCTTGAGAGGAGCGAACAAGGGAGAACGTATCAGCTTTCTTTCCTTGTTTGGCTGCTTTGCTATCTAACTGCTTAATTAAATCCATATTTGAAGGCAATGCAGACTTTGAAAGCCTTATTTCAGCCTTGTCCAACCTATCTTTGTTTTCACCTGAAAGACGAGGGACAGAATTTCTCCTATTATGATTACTAGCCTCTGATACCTTGTTTAATTTCACAAAACAAGAATCACAGACACGATATGGTTTGCCAGGATTAGGAGCTAAGGCTGCTCTTGTTGCCTTTCTGGAACTGCATGAATGGCAGTGCACAAGTCCACAATTATAGCAGTTATGCCTCTTTCTCGTGAACCCAAAAGCTTGTCTACATGATGAGCACTGTGACTGCTCAGCACCAGATACCCATTTATGAAGACATATAGCAGCAGTGTAATTTGCCCCACAAGCAATATACTTCACATGTCTGTCCTTCAAAGCTTCAACTGGAGTTGGTGTTTTACGATCTTCAACATCTGCATGGCCTAACCTCCCGTTGGCACCCTTTCCCCATGTGTAAACTTCATTCCTCGATGTTAAAACCGCAACATGATATGCACCACAGGCAATTTCTTCAACGGATTCTCCAGAAAGCTTATCCTCTACCAAGCAAGGTAGCTTCCCATCAGCATAAGGATTCCCAAGTTGACCATAAACAGTACTCCCCATTGCAAAGACATGTCCTAATGTGGTCAAGCCAACAGTTAAACTATGCCCACAGGCAATTTTGTGAAAATTGTAATCAATTAATGCTGGCACACATGTAGGTTTAAGCCGAGGTTCCTTGTCTCCATGTCCAAGTCGATTTTTGTCTCCATCACCCCAAGTAAACAATTTCCCAGATGAAACACTAGCACTAGATTGTGTAACAATAACCTCCACTACAGCAGCAGTATGCCACACCCCACATGCAACAGCAATAGTCCTCAACCCTGAAAGAGATTCTACTTCTCTAGGATATGCAACATTTTCTCGGTCACCATGGCCCAAAACACCAAATGTTCCATCACCAAATGTAAAAAGCTGCCCTGTTGATGTTACCAAGGCTGTATGCCATGGACCGCAAGTTACTGAAGCAACCTGAAGTCCCTCAAGTGGACCTGAGATTCTCTTAGGTATCCAGTGACTGACATCAGTGCCATGACCAAGAAGCCCAGCATTATGCGTGCCATCTCCCCATGTATAGAGTTCTCCAGCCATTGTAACAGCACAACTATGAAATTCTCCACATGCTACGAAATCTACAGTAGAAACTGCCAAAGATTCAATCAGACGAGGTTGAATAACATCCTTGCCTACACCATGGCCAAGCCGTCCACCAGATTCTTCACCCCATGTAAAAACTTCGCCTTGCCTTGTGACCAATGCTGCATGCCTTACCCCACAGGCTATATGATGCACATCTAAAACTACATTAGACTCTAATGGTCTAGGGAGAAGCACATCTGCTCTAGTGCTCAAATAATTAGCATTCTTATCAGTCCCCACCTTTACAGTATTATCACATATGACCTCACCCCATATGTATACATCACCTAAAGCATCACAATCATCTGGTGCAGAACCATGACTGGAAGTGCTTGGGGCACTGGAAACACTAACCCGAAAAGCATCTGAACCAGATCCTTTAACTTGCATATTTGTGTTGTCTGATGCTACATGTGACCGATCAGAATTTGGAGAATTCTCAGGCCGAAAACTCCTTGGAGAAGTACTTGGATTAAAACTGACAGAAATATCTGGAGAACTAATATCTCGTGTAACACTAATGGAACTGTCACTTGCACTATTTGACGTCAAGTCTCTACTTTCCTGAAATCAATTCACCAAATACTATCAGACGATCCGCAGCAGTGTCGAAGATGAAAAACCATAACTATCATATTTTTGGACCCTTATTATTATTGTATTAAGAAATGATTAAAGCACATACCTTGAACAAACAAGATATATATCAGCCAAAAACACACCCATAGATCCCATTTTTATTTATAACTTATAAACTAAATAATAAATATTATAAATTAACCAACCTCCTCCTTACATGTCTACCACCCTGCCTTCCTCCCCCCCCCCCCCCCCACCAAAAAAAAAAAAAAAGAAAAGAAAAAAAAATCTCCCAGAAAAATAAAAATTCACAATATGATAGCCATCATATGGTTTGGGTATAACGCAATAGAAGGAAACAAAACTGAAATCGAGATTGCAAGTGGAGAAAGGAAAATGGAGGAACCATAATGTGAAAATAAACCATTGGATCAAAATAGGTGGCATTACATCAAGGTAGAGGCCTCCATCACTCCATCCATCAATTTTGGAGCGTCCACCTTGACCAGAAGATATTAATGCTTTTAATCCTGCAATCCACACCTCTGCCTCAACTTTGTCCTTGCAAATCTAGAAGCCAACAACATATGAGATTCACGGTTTAAGCAGATAAGAAAAGCACTAAAAAGCAATCATACAACATCATCACTAACCAGATCAAGGGACCGCTTTCCGTTATTGTATATAAGAGAGAAAGACAGATAGTCCTTTTCAGGACGGAGATAACGTTGGAAAACAGCCTGCTAGCACAATAAAAAGAAATGATTAGAATGCTAATTGAAATATATAAGGGCTCAATCAATAAAAATAATGTGTGCAGCATAACTAACTATCAAGATAAAAGCATCAAGCTGACAAGTAATAGATATAGAAATCTTACAGTTCTTTGTCCAGGAATAATCTTAGAGACAGAAGCTAACTTCAAACTTCTTTCACCACTACTTGAAATCCAGATCAAAGTTGTTTCATCCTGTGATTTTTATATAACAGAGCAGTGACAATATGATAGTGTAGCAAAAAACATGGGGAGAGAAGCATAACCTTACAGTCTCACAAACCAAATTGTGGAGAATATGAAAACCAATCAGAGGAACAAACATACTAGAAAGCCAAAAAAAAAATCATGGAATATATAGCAGGATTTTTTAGAATATTGACACCAACTAATGGGATCTCTTAATAATGGAGCAAACTAGGCAATCAACAAGCATCTGACCGTAAACAAGATATTTATACAAAGAAACAATAAGAACATATTGACCTAACTCCACAAGAGACTGCAGGAGAGAGGCACATAGATTTGGATATAAAATATACATATATGACATCCTATAAGTCATGACGTTCAGAATATTCCATCACATTGGAGCACACTGTGATTTTAAAGTTTAACCTAAACCAAGCAGAAAATATGGCATTGAAATCTGAGGGTGCTCTTCATAACATGCTCAAGAGTCAAGATCAAACTTACATTAGAAAGTCTAAATGGACAAAACTTAGGCTTTCCTTTACGACCATATTTCAGAAGTTGAGCACCCTTCTTCAAAGCAATTAATGCCTGTAAAAAGTAGAAAAGATAATTTATATGGATGTTCAGTGGAACATAGAGATTACGTTATAGTACGGACAAAAAAATGCTGGCTTGGTATTCAGTTAAATATGTTGCATAGATTTTGAGTTTTGACACAAAAACTCATGAAAAGGGAAAACTATGAAACTTCCAGCAGAGTAGCATCAAGTAAATGGAGATATCTCATGGGTACAATTTTCAGAGGCGTATCATTGCTACTTTAACTTTCAACTCCTTGCTAAACCTTTGATAATTGATAGAGAATAAAATCAAGCTTTGTGCAATAAACTAATATATCATGCGACCAATTAATTATTCTGATAATACCACCATAAAAAAAGGTCTTTTAAGTCCAAATAGATTGTCACTACTATATTTAGCATAATGGATAATCCATAGTGTATCAGCACTGGGCAGGTACATATTCACTTCTTCACATTTCAAAGGTCTGTTCCCTCCAAACAAACCTTTAAGCACCATTTAAATTGCTAAAAATAGGCAACTAAGGAAAATAAAAAAGGGTCAGTAAAAGAAAATAGGCATTTATGATATAAAAAAAAAACTCTAATTTTCAGTTTAAACTAAGGCAGATATGCCATGACTAAAAATCAGAGAAATATTCCCTTGCACCACTAAAAAATTCATGAAATTTTTTTCCATTATTTCAACAAGCTTTCAAAATGGTCTTGCACATGATCCCCAACAAAACAACCTCAAATATAGCACTTCAAAATCAAAATTTTAAAATCCAATCGAACGAAAAAAAATCATTGTTTGTATCTAAATATGCGTCAAATAAAGACGAAATTGTCAGGCATTTCACGGCTACAATTTTGTTATGCAAAAAAAAAAAGAAGAATAAAAATTGACAACACTTAACCCAAATTTAGCGAAAAAAAAATCTCAACTTCGATGAAAATTTAACGCACAAGAGTAGACAGAAAAGCAAGGAAGTGACGGGGGGGGATATATATATATATATATATATATATATATAGAGAGAGAGAGAGAGAGAGAGAGAGAGAGAGAGAGAGGAGGAGGAGAGAGAACCTGCTCGATGTCACGTTCGGCATTACCATAGCTAACAAGATCTGCCATTCCATGTGAGGATATTTACCAAAACGCCACCTCCCTCTCCGATCGCTCACCGGAGCTCCGTTCATCATATACCATCTACTAACTCCTCACATCAAAACCCCCTCCACCTCTCGCACAGATCTACAAGTTTCTTCAGGAGCCAAAAAATTCCCAAGTCAAAGCTAGTGATCGCCACTATTAACTAAGAGAGCAAAAGCAAAATACGACGTCTCTAAGCTCACGAATAGAGGTTTCCCGGCGAATGGAAGCAGCTCAGCAAGGGCGGAAGCGAAGCCGTGCAAGATAAACAAGTCCGAACCGGACGTCGCGGTGTCGGGGACGACAGAAGAACCGGACGGAGGAGAGGAAAAGCGAGGGAGCGAGAGAGAGAGAGAAACGGAGGAGAATTCGTTGTAAAATAAAAGTACAGAGAGTCAAAGAAGGAAAACAAAAAGGAAATTAAAAAAAAAAAAGTACTGGTCGATGAGAGAGAGAGAGAGAGCAAGAAATCGCCTGAGAGATTGCAAAAAAGAAACGAGAAGACATTTCCAAAGCACCATTAAAAGCTAAAACTTACTGCTGATTTTATTATTATTTTTTTAATTCTAAAATAGATTAATAAAATAAAAAGAAATTAAAATATAAATAAAGTAAAATTAATTTTTTTTTTTTAAAGCAAAGTGTATTTTTTTACTTTTCTTTTTCAGTTTCTTATTTTGTAGCTGATGAATGTGGACTTGTTTGCTCAACATTTTAAGCTGCTTCTTCATTCATTCATTTCTTCCTTCCTTCCTTCCTTCCTTCCTTCCTTCTCCCTTTTCTTCCAAGTTTAAGAGAATTACCAAGGAAAATCAAGCATTTTTGTTAATATCATCATGATTTTTTATGGAAATATTATTATTTAACTTTCCTATTTTAACAAAACTAGTTATTTAGTTATTTTATTTTAAAAAATATATTAATCAGTTTTTATTTTTTTATTTTGTTTACTTTTTTCAACCAATTTAAACCAATTTTTTATTATTTAATATATTTAAATAAAAAAATTACTATTACATGATCAAATAATTAAAGATTTAAAAAATAAAGAAATTATATAATTATTTTTTTTAAATTATAGAAATTAAATTAAATTTAAACTAACAACTAAAATGATAAAATAAGATTAAATAGTTAATTTTGTTTTGAGACTTCTAAGAGAATTGGGCTACATTACATGATAAGTAATTAATTTTATTAAAAAAATAATTAAATAGTAATTTTTTTAAAAATAATTTATTTTTTCACATAATTTATTAGAGTTAAATTAGAGTGTAGACAATAAAAGGATATATTTAATATAAATTTGATCTTATTTAAAATTGAATTTAATAATTATTAAAATAAATATTTATATCAAATTTATATAAAATTAATTAAAAAAATATATAAGAATTTAAGTACAAATGTTTAATTTAATAATTGATATGCAAGCTTCGAATTTTCCGTATCTGTATTAGCCAATCAAAACACAACAGAACAAATAGAAAGTTGGTAAGAGGAGGGTAAATAGAATTAAGGCAAACAGATCCTTATATCCCTTGGGAGTTGGGAAGAGTTGCAAGACGATTTAGGTTGTAGTCGAAGGAAGGGACAAGGAAGGGACGCGTGAGGGGATGCGCAGGGTGCTAAGGTAATTTCGCAAGATTTAGGTTTCCCTCGAGGCACTAAATGACGTTAATACCCCTCCCTCGAGTGAGACGCAGTGGCAAAAAAGGGGCCCGGTGTGCTTTAGTTTAACGCAAGCGAGGGGCAAGGTAAGTACTTCAGCTTGCAAGAGAGAGTGATATGGTGTAGCTAGGGAGTACGTGGTTCGGAGGATATGGTGGCGTGTGGGGCGCCCAGATTTTAGGGACAACCGAGAAGGATGTATTGCTTAGCCGAAACCAAATGGGCGATTGTGATCTCTAAGGATATTTCTTTTTAGTGAAGAGTGAAATTTTGATCTCCCAAAATAGTAAACATCATTTTTATTGGAACTCATGCCTCGGATTAAGGTCTCATGTTGTGGAATTGTCTAGTGGAAATTAAGCCTTTTTATGTTGTAAGGAAATTAAGTTTCAAAATACCAATCAAATTTTAACCTTTTATTTTCATCGTAATTATATAATTAATTTTGATTGAAATTTAAACTTTAAATACGAATATAATATTATTAAAATGAAACTTTATTGATAATTTAAATTATAACTAGCCATTTAGTTCATTTTAATGCGAATCAGTTTAGAATCCTCAATTTAAATTTACTAAAAATATGAATTTAAATTGACCCTTAAAACTCCAAGATTTCAGTTTTATTTTTGATTTCTTATCAGATTTTGATTTTTTTTTAATTTAAATTCAATCCGATTCAATCTAATTCTAATTAAATTTAATGGTTTAATTTTTGTATATAAAAAATATGTACTGGCCCGAAATCGAGCTAACTAAATTGGGTTCAATTTCAATTCGATTTAATTACAATACATGTGAACTATGGGTTTACCCGATTTTATCTTGTTCCAATTCAATTTCAATTATGAAATCGACTCGTGATCAAATTTAATAAAAATGTTTACTATAGTTGCTAATTTATATAAAATAATATAAATTAAACAATGAGTATGAGAGCGCATCCTTAAATCCAAATTGAAAAAATGTATTAATCAATATTATATAAAGATTCAAACACTTTTTTTTTTTGGTTATTTTATAAACAAGATGCAAGTATTATCTAATTGTTTACATTAAAAAAATAAAAATATGTTTATTTCTTTTAATTGAAGGCTAAACGTGTTTAATATTTAAAATTTTGAATTAGATCATTTTAAAGATAGATTAAAATTATTAAATTGGGAGAATAAAATAATTGAAATGTGAATCAGATAACCAAAAGAAAGGTCCGTGATTGGTTGCTTGATCATAACGATTTTAACACAGCATGCATGATTAATTGATTATAGTGAGTAAGATATAATTAACCTTGCTGCTCAAGGAAGCACTTGTATCAAACATAAAAGGCATAGTTATTAAATTTGGTAGGTCGGTAAATCAACCATTTAATTAGTCTAAATTTATAATTAAATTAAATAATGAAGTAATTTGATTGATTTAATAGTTGAATTAATGTGATTCGATCAATTTAATTAATCAATAGAATAAATTATTTTTTATTATTGGCAAGAATAATTGAATTCAAAACCTTATAAAAATTCCTTAATATCAAAATTAATTAAGATAATTCAGTAATACTTATGTGTTTATAATTTAATATATATATATATATATATTATTTTGTAATAATATAATAAATTTTATAAAATAATTTTTTTTATTCTTTAATATATACTTAATATTTTATAAATATTAAAAAGATAATTATATATTTATAAGAAATTTTTACGTATTATTTTTATTTAAATATTTTTATATAAAATTTTAAAATACTATTAAAATTTATGTAAATATATTAAATAATTAAAATTTAATTAAGTAATTTTATTTATTTATATTAAATAAGTATTATATTAATTATTTTTTATATAGTTTTTAATGATTCATTAATTAAATTATTAATTTACTGATTGAATCATTATCCCATCAATCCAGTTCACCAAGTGGATCAATCTCCAAATCGTGTTTAGCAACGCTAATAAAAAGGATAGGCAACAACACAAACTCGTGCGGATCCAAATCTTCATTTCCGAGTCCCTTCAATGCTTTTTCAGCAGTTGTAAGAGAGGCGAGGGGAGGAATCGAGAGTTCAAGATGAGCCATTCAAATATTGACCATGTATTCTAATTCAAAACAAAATAAAATTACTTTATTATAAAAAAAAATAAGGTGATTTAATAAAATTTTATAATTTATCTCATTTAATTTGTATAAAATGATGCATTTTTCGTAAAGTAATCAATTATGAAAAATTTATTAATTTGGTTAAAAAATAAAATAAAATAAAATTTCTTCAAATAATGAAGTGTAAATAATATTTTTAATAATATTAAAAAATTATAAATAAATTTAAACAAGATATACTTATTTAATATTTCACATTTAACGTCTATTATTTTAATTAAAATTTAAGATATTATAAAAATATAATAATTTTAAGATGCTGAAAAAAATTTATTTTTTGTTAAATTAAATTCTCTATAATTGACTACTTTATAAGAAAAATATTATTTTATAAAAATTTAATAAAATTTCGTTAGATCATGTTATTTTTCATAACAAAGTAATTGTATTTTTTTTAAGCCATACAGCAACAGAATATATCTTTTAGTATTATGATTATAAAATTATATTTATTAAATATTTTAAATTGATAATTAAAAGTTTAAATGTTTAAAATTGATTATAATTGCTCAATTAAATAAGGTTGTGATTAGTTATAGATTGTATATAATAAACTATTGATAGTCAATAATTAATTATTAGCCATTGAAATATTAAAAATTAATAATTTAAATATTATTTTGTAGTGATATAATAATAATTTTAAATTATTAATTTAAAAATTATGTTTGAAAAACTTGAGAATTGAAACCTATATGTAAACTAAAAGTTAACTCCAATGGCGTAAATTATTATTTAAAAAAAATATTAAAAAATGTCTATTAAATTCGATTCCGTCTACACTTTGGTTTTTATGTTAATTTTTCTTAGGTTTTATCGTTACTAAATAATAAAAATCATAGATACGATCACGTGTCTATTTAAATTGTTAATCAAACTGAAATTGGCTTAGATTAAACCTAGAACTGAACTAGATCAATAGTTTGTATTCACAAACCGACATGAAATTGAATTATAGGGGCAAGTTCTAGTCTCTTTTCCTTGAACATAAATTGAAACCGCTGGTTTGAACCTACAGCTCCAAATCAAAATCGACCCTATTTAAAAAAAAAAAAAAAAAATCTTTTTTTTAATTTATATTTGATCCCTTTAATTTTTTTACATTATAACAAAAGTTGAATCGAAATCAGGCAAAAATTATACCAAAATCGTATTGAACAATTTCAAACCAAAATTATTTTATATTAGAATCGATTTCGACTGTGAGGCTAGCGTTTCTAGCTATGTTTATTGATATTCTTATTTATACTCCACACAAATTCTCCCTATTTGTCTCTTTAACATCAAATTAGGGATGGCAATTGATATTTTTGTGGGTATTCGAACTGATCAAATCATAATAAAATGGATTTTGATAATAAATAATTGGGTTTAGGACGAATTTAGGTTGAAGAATCATACTCATGACAGATTCAATTTTACATGCTGAGTACCCGTTATCTGAACACGTTTAGATAAATAATTAATTAAATATAAAATATATATTTTTATAATAATCTTTATAAATTTTAATATATTTTATTTTAAATAAAATAAAATTTAAATATTTTATAAAATTATTAATTTTTAAAATATAATTATTAATAAAAAAATAATTTTTACATAAACTATTAATTAAAACATATAAAATTAAATAAATTTATATATTTTTCAAGTAATAATAATTAGATTTAGAATAAATTTAGATAATCAAAAATAAATTTTAATATAAGAGGAATTTAAATTTTAAAAATATTAATTAAATTAAATTCGAATACAGTGATTCTCAATGAAACCTTCCCATTATCATTCTTATTCCTATGCCAAAGCAGCCAACTATCTCCCCTCTAGCCAAAATTTCTCGCTTTCGTCGTCTCAAAAGTTCATAAACTCTACCTTAGACGATATCGCAATGACTGCTAATAACCCTAATTCCTTGCAAATAACCACCACCACCAACGACACTCCCAAAACCATAGTGAAATCCACCAAAATCAAAACCACCCAACAGTGGAAGACAGCAAAATCCTCCTCCCTCTTCTTTCTCCTCTCCTTTTGGACTTTCCCTTGACCTTGCCTTCGCTAGCGTAATCAAGATGATCTTCTCCCCCCCTCGCCCTCCCCCTACAATCCTAGCATGTTCCACCGACAACTTTTCCTTCCCCAGCGGGCATGCCTCCCACATTTTCCCCGTCACCACATTGGTTTCACTATCTACGGATGCGATTGAAGCAGCTCTGAAAAATTATGACATATAATGTTCCTCGTCCACCTCAGCCAGCAGGGGAAAAAATTTGCTCAAAAGATTGAAGGGCTATGCCAACTAATTGCTAATAGTTGTTATTTGGATGAAGGAAAGGAATCTTGAAATCCAGAGTTGAAGTTTACGTTTGATGGCAAGCTAGGCAGTGAAGCTGCAATTGAATTAATTTTTAGAGCTATGATTAACTAGCGAAATGAACGAAGCAAAGAAAATATAGATATAATTAAATTTTAGCAACTTTTTAATCTATTCTTTAAAATAAAAAATAGAAATATTAATAATGATAAAATCTGTGAAGGAAATAGTAATTTAATTACCTTTAAAATAAAAGTTTAAATTTTACCACCAACAATTTTTTTAAAAGGAAACATGATTTAAAAAAAAAAAATAGAGAATAATAATGTTATGGCGTTGATCTTAAATTTTGTCTCCATCTCAATGGAGAATTTGGGAGGGGCCAAGAAAACCTAAAACTTTAAAGATATCTTTCATTGTTGCTTTCAACAATAATTCTAATATTAAATTTAAGGTGAATTTCATTGTTAATTTCATATAAAGAATAATTATTTTATTGCAAAAAATAAAATAATTTTACATAAATTTATAATTTATCTCATGACATTTTTATAAAAATAATTTATTTTTCATAGAGTAATTAATTACAGACATTTTATTAACATAATAAAAAAATAAAGTTTCTTCATTAAAAAATATATAATATTTTTTAAATATTTAATAAATAATATTTAATAAATTTAAATTTATTAATGTAAATTTTTAACAAAATTTATCATACATAGTTCATCTCTTAGATTTTTTTTAAAAATATTATATATTTTTTTTTTATTTTAGGAAATTTTTTGTTTTTAAGTTAATAAAAATTTCATATTTAAATAATTTATAAAAAATAATTATTTTACAAAAATATAATAAAATGAGTGATAAATTTATATAAAATTATTTTATTTTTTGTAACAAATTAATTATTTTGGTTATGAAATCAAATAACTATAGAATTTTCCTAAATTTAATAGTTTTAAAGTATTGATCATAAATATATTATGAATAACTTGTTAAAAAAATAAACTAACAATTAAATGTTAAAAAATAATTCAAAAACATTAAAAAAATAAAAGTATATTATGAAATTTTGTATAAAAAATAGATTAGCCTAACTTTATTTCAAAAGTTAGTTCAAAAGAAAGTGGTTTATTCAAATCTTATATATAATTCGAATATCTTATTTAAAATAAATATAGACAATAAATTTCATATTTAAATCATATTCAAAATATTTTATTATTAAATTTTATATGATTTAAAGGGTATTTTCTATAGTCTAAATTATCAGTTATCCATTTTAAAATTTAAATTTTAATAATTTTTTTAAGATTATAATCTTTAAAAAAAAAATTATTTAAGCCAATTGTGATATAAAATATTAAGTAGTAATGTTATTATTTATATATAATTTTAAATAAAATTTTATTTTCTTTTATGAATAAATTATTATTATTATTATTTTATTTATTAGAATATCTTTATTCTATATCAATTTTACAATCCATCAAAAATTAATTTTTTTAAAATTCATAATTGCTGCTCACAACAATATTTTCTATTGGATCACAATGAGCCTTGGTAATTATTTTTTTATTTTAAATATTCATTTCCAAATTATTTAATATTTATTTATTGTTCTTTTTCTATTTGAATGGCATAGCTTGTGGGGAATTCATGTTGACTACGTGTGCCTCTTGTGATCTGGTAGGTGATCGACCATATTTAATTGAAGATTTTTTTTTTTTTTTTTTTCGATCCCTTGACTGAATTCCATTAAAAAAATAATTTATTCAACAAATTTATAGAAAAATATCGCAATTTGTTAATTTATAAATATTTTAACATAAAAAGTTGAGTTTTTATCGTCTTATTATATTTAATTATATTATATTTATTCTAAGGAATTAATTGAGCACATCAAATAATTTATTGAATTAAATAATTATTCCATGACCCAGCTTTTCATCGGCAGCTATGAAGAGGGAGATGACCTAATCATTCTTTTTTTTTTTTTTTCAATAAAATGAAAATTAAAACCTTAATGGAATATATAAAATAAAAATTGATATTCAACCAAAGACTATATATTGGCCGCCATATTCTCCAGACTTTTCTTCTGTATCATGTTTTTGACCTCTAAAATAAATTATTTATAAAAATAATTTAATTAAATTCATATAAAATTATATTTGTTTTTAAAAATAGATTTTTATAAATAAAAACTAAAATTTTTCATTAAATGTAAAAATTTGATTAAAAAATTAATTAAATTAAATTTTTGTAAGATTTTAATTTTTAAACAGGCCATATTATTTTTTTTGTAAAATTAAAAAAATTCAAAAAAATGAAAACAAATATTATATTGAAATTTTTTATTTATAAAATTATAATTTTATATTAAATTTGTTAAAAATTAGAAAGTTGAATAATAATTTGATTTGCTGTGAAATAAAGCATGCTTTTTGCTGATTAGATAAATCATATACGTACTTTATCAATATAATCATATTCTTTAAATTACAATAATTATTTTTATTCTTATAAATAATTTATTTTAAATACAATAATTAAATTTATTTATATGAATATGCAATAATTTTAAATTTATATTTTCACAAAATATATTTATTATCCTTCTATTACAATGTGTAAGGTGGAGTTAAATTTAGACTCTGTTCAGCAATATTAATTGTTTTAATAGTTATTACTTATTTTTAGTAGCTATCAACTGTTTTATCAATTGTTTTATTAACCATTAATAGTTAAATATTAGCTATTAGTAGTTAGCGATTTATATAATGATTTAAAATAAAAAAAATTCAGTAAAAATAATTATTGTATTAGTGGTTAAATGTAAAATTAGTGAAGTCATTTTGTTGACCTAAATTAAAATATTTTATTAATCTTTAAAAATTGGGAAGAATAACTTTTTTTATGAATCACTCTCTCAATTTTTACTATACTATTAAAAAATATAAATAAAAAGAGTAATATTTTAACTTACACTATCTTAAAAGTTACTGTATAATGTAATTTTATTTATATTGAGTGTTGGCATGGATACCAATTTTAATTTAAAAAAATAAATAAATAAAACCCCACAAGAGCACAAAATGTAAAAGGTATTTTTCAAAATTAGTGATTATTTTTTTTAATACTTAACTCTGATTAAAATTTAAATTTAAGATTGAATAATTTTTAAAATTTATTCTTATATCACTTAATTAAATTTCATTGATCGTAAATTGTGATGATGAAAACTTTCCATTTGATTATCCCTTTGGAGTGAGACTTATAGATAGAAAGGAATTTGTTTTACATTACAGCAGGGGATAGCAGTTTTCGGTTTAAATAAAAAAATCGAATTGAATTGAGTTAATTTGGTTCAAATAGTTCAGTTTTAAATTTAATCGGTTCGATTCGATTTATAATTTTTGATAATTTCAATTAATCAGTTCGGTTCGATTATTTTCATAAAAAAAAACCGAACTGAATCGAAATTATTAATATATATATCAATGAAATCAAAGAAAACCGAACCGAGCCCTAAGATTTTTGAGTTTTAATTTCTAATTTTTTTTTGTTTTTATGTTTTTATTATTTATATTTAATGTTGAAAATATGAAATTTTATAAATTTCGGTTTGATCGGTTTAAAATCGAACCGAACCAATATTTATCAGTTTGATTCGGTTTGATTTTCTCTTATTAATCGGTTTGGTTCGATTTTTAAAATTTTTTATTTTCAATTTTTAGTTTTATTGGTTCAGTTTGGTTCGGAATCGAACTGACCGTTTGAATACCCCTAGGATATTGATTTATAAGATTAAAAATCATTTATGACGAAAAATTGCCCCCTACTCCCACTTACATTTTACCACCCTTGGTGGTGGAGCCACCAACCAAGGCGCCATCCTCTCTTTCCCTAATCAAATTCACATTCAGTAATTAGCCCAATCTAGATGGCTCACCAGCAAATTAGACTTGATTAATATAGAATAAAACAGCATAACAATGAGTTAAGCTGCTTAACTTACTTTATGCTTTATATTTAAGCCATTTCTTGGTTTATACTATACCATTATTTTCCGCATAAAAAAATATTACCCGGGATAGTATTTTTTATTTAAATAAAAAATATTTATTTTTAAAATTAAAAAATTATAAAAAATATATATTTTTTATGATTTTTTTGTAATTATGTTATTAAATAGATTCTTGATGATGATTTATGTATATTTTTAGACTCAAATTCGAATTTTATTAAAGTTATAAGTTATGATGTAGTTTCATCTTAGGCAATATATATATAAAAAGAAGTAATGATAGAATTATTATAAATAATAATAATAACCTTGAAGGCCGCCTTGATGTTGGTATGGAGTGATTGTATAGTTATTAAAGGGGAAAGGGAAGAAGAGTGAAAATGGAGAAGCATGAAGAAGTGAAATGATGAGAAAGAGGAATAGGGTACTTCCAAAGGCTAACTTTGTGGAGGAGAAGCCAAAATTGTAAAAACTGAGGGCCATCTTCCTCTTTGATTTGACACAATCACATAGCCTCTGGTCACCCTCTTCCTTTGTATATGGGGGCCATTTTCCTTCATTAAGCTATAAATAGTGGGGTTTGGTGCATTTATTGGGACCACAGACACCAACAGTGTGGTTTCTGTATTTTTGCTTGTCTCATTCACTTTCTTTAAGTTCTTTTTGCTTTTTTTTTTTTTAATAAAAATAAAAAAATTCATTAATTAAAAATATAAAAATAAATATATTATATTTTTACATAAATAAAATTAATCATTCATATAAGAAATAATTAAAAATTTAAAAATTTAAATAATATTATTTTTGCCTATTTCAATTTAATAATATCTAGACTTTGTTTTAATATATCTGTATTAAGCTTGATTAAATAAGGATAGATAATATAATAACCAAATTATTAAATTGATTGGACTGATCTTATTATTTGCATAAATTTTATTTATTTTCTTGTGTTATAAGTTTTCAATCATTTATGAATAAATATTTATTTATTAAATTTTTAAAGTTAATAATATCTAAAATATTATCATTGTATTATATTTAAAAAAATTGAAGTCGAATAAGGATTGAGCTTAAATCGAATCAAACTGTATTGAAACGTGGACTCAATTAGAATGGTAATCATAAAATATTAAAATTGAACTTATTCTAAAACTGAATCGAAACTTGTTGAGAATAAAAAATAATTGAAATCCAATCAATTCGGTCTAATTCCAATTGAACCAACTAGAGGAGTGAACTGTTGGTTTGGGCTTGGAATCAGTTCAGTGGCTACCTCTAGTTAAAATGCTAAATAATATTCTATATATTATAAATAAAAAATGGCATAATTTTTATCCGATAGAGTTAATATAGTTACTAAAAATGAGAGTTCCCTTAGTTAGGATTTAATTTCATTGGAAGTATTTTAGAATTATTTATCTTAAATATACTTAGACCCATGTAGGGGAATTCATACTTAAAATCGTTTAGATATGAAACTTAATTTCTGTGTACAAAAATTTAGTCCAGAAATACTCTTAACATAAATAAATAAAAAATTAATTTTAAAATTATAATATCTCAAATTTCAATCTTTATTAAAGTTAAATAATAATAATAATAATAATAATAATAATAATAATAATAATAATAATATAGCTAAAACATCTCGTACCTAGAGATGGCTCGAGTCAAATTTTTATGAATATCTGATCCATTCGAATTCTATTCATAAGAATTTAAATAATATATAATCGGATTTAGGTCAGGTTCATATTTTATATAGTGAGTATCTATTATCAGAATCTATTTATAAAAATACTTAATTAAATATAAAATATATATTTTTTATAACAATATTTATAATTTTTTTATAATTTTATTTTATATAAAATAAAATTTAAATATTTTATGAAATTATTAAAATTTTAAAGTATAAATTATTAATTAAAATATATAAAATCAAACAGGTTTAAATTTTTTTTAATAATAATAATTAAATTTAGAATTGATTTAAATAATTAAAAATAAGATGAATTCAAATTTTAAAAATATTAATTAATTTTAAATTTAAATAAAATAATTTTTACGAATATTTTACCTATTACCATTTTACTTATGATTTATACCCAAGGCAAAGGCACATTACATTAATTTATAAAAATTATATTGGTTAAACAAGCAAAGTGGAATTTTACAATCACTTTCTCGATTGCAAAACCGCATAAATTATCAAGAAAACAAATATACTTTTTTTTATAAAAAAAAACAATTTATTACTTTTTCTCATTACAATGACCAATCAAATCATATACGAATATATTAATCAAAGTTTAAACTCACTTTCATTTTTAAATCTACCAATTTAATTACATTTAATTTTTATAATTATTTTAATTAAATAAAGAAAAAATATTTTAAATATATTTATTAAAATATTATTAATAAATTTAATATTAATTTTAGTAATAAAGACGTTAAAATAATAATTTCAAATTATTTTTTTTTATAACATCTAAGAAGAAGATGAATTTCAGCAAAACAGATTCAACTTGTCCAAACAAGTTCTTAAACCCACGTATGCTGCAAAAGTTCACTCAATGGTTTGTTATTGTTCAATCCTTGGTCATAGTCAAAGTTCGAAAATTAGAGTTTCTAGAAACACGATCCTCTTTCTCTTTATAAATTCTTTGTCATTCAACCTTAATATTTTCTTGGAAAAATATAAAAATATATCATGTGATTTTGTAATTTAACATATAAGAAAACGTAGTTTAATTTTTATCAATTTGATATTTGATATTTTCTTTTGTTAACAGATATGTTTCAAAAAGTTAATTATTATAAATGATATTGATGTGGCACATGTCAGCGCTACATGTTTATCGCATAAATGATACGCGAACATTGTATAAATATTATATATGTCATGTATTATCACATTTATATCATTTAACAGTAATTAATGATTTAAATTATATTTACTAAAGAAAGAAAATACAGAGTATCAAATTAATAAAAACTAAATAATGACTCATCACACATCAAAACACAAAATTACAAAGTTTTTTTTTTAATTTTTTCTTATTTTCTTTAATTTTTCCTTTTTTTTTTATCTCATTAAGTGCTAATTCTCTTTTTTTTTATTATTTTATTTTATTTTTTGTCAATAATGAAAATTTATTCTTCTTCTTTACACATAATTAAATATATGTCTCATTAATATGGATAAGATTAAAAGAATCTTCAACAACAAACAAGAGTCTCTATCTCTTTTTAATAATTATTTTTTAAAAAAATTATAATTTTCATATTTAAAAAATTTTAATGAAAAATTAGATCATTTTGAAAGAAATGAATTCATGTTAAAAATGATATGATTTTATAAAGAATTTAAAATTAATTCTATTATTTTAAAATGTATTCTTAACATATGAATTTTTTTTTACGAATTCATTTTTAATTAAATTCTTTTAATAGATCATAAGAATTATTGCAAATGGGATGATTAAGATTTTGATGGTCAAAACCCGAATCGATCCAAATATTTGCTATGTTCCATTTCAATGTTGGTAGCAGATTGAGAATTAATTTCTCTAAAAATGATTGCTAATCATATGTAGAGAACTAAACATACATAGTAGGCAAAGAACATCTCTCAATCAGGGCTAAGAAATACTTTCCATATAATTGAGAGAGGGAAAAAAAGGAAGAAACAAAACAAAGGTAGCATCCATATGTAATGTTAAAGCACTTTACTGCCCAATTAACATGTCTGCATCAGTGAAGACAAATGGGTATATGTATACCTTTTCTGCTTACTGATGGAGGAATAGAATAGATCAAGGGGTTCTTTTCATGGACTTTAAAGAAAACATGGAGGTTAGCTGAGCTAGCTAATAATGCGACTCTTGTTCTCTCATTATAGATAGAGATGCATGCACGCATGCATGTATGAAATCTAGCTCATTTCAATTAATTTCTTAAAAAAATAATAATAAGAGGTGTTATAGATCAGGTGGGCTAATTATATATATATACATGCACGTCTGATAGACAAAATTCTTCACCTAATTTGTTCATATGCTAATCATGTCTTGGCCTGCTATAGCAGGACAATGATATTCATGGTGAGGTTTGATGGGTCTGGATCATCCCTTTGCTTTATTTTTTTCTTGCTTTTTTGGGATTGTGGGGTCCTAGAGATAGGTTTAGTTCCCTTTTCCTTTGGAATAAGATGGTATAGAATTACAGAAGGAGAAGAAGGTTTATTCCATGACCATGCTATAATCTATAGATGTGGAGATTTTATTTTATTATTATTATTTTTTTTGCAATTAATTTTGATTTAGACTTCAATTCAAGATTTCATATTAAAAAAAAAAAAATCTAAAACCCCATAACCTAAAACTCATTATTGTTTAGATGTGGAGACCTTTTTTCAATATATAGAAAGGAAAAAAAAAAGTGTGAAATCCAAGACATTGAAATTAAATGTGAATTAAAAATTCAAAGTTTTTATTATTGTATTTAAATAAATTATTTATATTTTTTTTAAAAAATATTTTATTATATCACTATTTTTTTTCCCTTGAAATTCTTTCTCAAATTTTCTGCATTTTCGGCCCTTCTTTTTGGGGATAATTAAATAAAGGAACAATGTGAGCAGATGATCAGACAAGGACAAAGAAGGCAAATGAAAGAAGTTCTATTGTAAATGAAACTACAATTATTATATGATCATTTAATTTCCATATTTCCCACAAATAAGCAATTCCTAACTTTTCTTTTACCGCTTTTAGACAATATTTTCAAAATCGATTCAATTAAAATATAGGATTAAGGCTTCAGAATTCAATTAACAACTAATAGAAATTTAATCAACATACTATATTTGATATATTATTTAATAAATATTAAATATGCATTATGTAATTAATGATATATATACCAATAGCTCAGTATAATTAGAGTAGTTTTCAGAACTGTGAGTCTCATATTTTTATATTTTTAATTTATAATGGATCGAGTTTAAGTAAGAATTTTCGTTTGTATTAATAAAAATTCATAATTAAAATTTTATCAGTCAATTTTCAATTATGCTAACTAATCGTTGTAAAATATCTTTAAATTACAAAAAACTACATTTTACAGTTTGAAAAAAGAAGAAAAAAATTGTACAAACTACCTCTGCATATATGTTGGATTCCATTTTAAAAATGGTAGAAGGAAAGACAAGAATAGGAATTGTCAAAATTTGTTAGAAAAGGAATTGCTAGAATTTGAATTCTAACTTTTTATTTTATAATGCAAGCACTCTAATAATAGTATGACAAAAATGAGGTTATTGATCATCATTTTCATTCTCTCCATTTCATTTACCTACCTTCAATTCCTTTATGAAATCTCACCATAATTCCTTTCTTTATCCAGACATGCATTTTCTCTGCAAATGATTCATGTGAGACTCATAAATTTTACATGCCAGGAAACAGTATGGGGATTTCAAGAGTCCGTGAAGCAACTAATGATGCAAACATGGATAACAGGCAACTGGGTGTAACGATTCCCCTCTTTAGCATTCCGGGCTATATTTATTGGACTTCCTTTGGGCTTGCATTTGAATTCCAAGCTTCGAATCACATATACAGAAAGCCATAATTCTCCTAAGCCTCTCCATAATTATGGGTGTTGGCTTCATGGATGAATGAATTCTTATAAAATACCATGTGTTTTTTCTTAATGAAAATGGATTTTTTTTTATTTAAACTCGGTCTTTTATAACTTAAGATGCAAGATGTATTATGAGATTTATCTATTAAATACATGAGTTTTGAATTTATAATGATTTAAATTTAAATGAAAAATTTTCACAAAAAATATATATAATTTGATGCGCTTAAATTCTTATGATATCACTTATTACTATTATATTTACACAAGTAGTATATATATATATAAGTTGGCCTGGGGCAGCAATTTGATGTGTTAGCATCTATCTTGACATGAACTCTAATATGGCCCAGTAAAAGAGCATAATTGATTAATGGATGCAGTTGCTTTTTCACACTTTGAGGGAACACAAGGAGCTGGGGCTAAATGCTACTATTAACACATCACTCATTGCCATTTGGGGATTGCATCCTCATAATCAAAAACAATTTTAATGATGGGTTGGATAAAAGTGAAGCTTGTTCTACAAGTACAATAACAATCAAAGGAATTGAAATTATTGATTGTACCAGGAAACAGATTTCGTGCAACGTGTAACCTGGCAATGTCTCTATGATGTTGTCTCCTCCTTGTGCAATAAAATAGAAAATGGGTTAGTTATTATTAGTCTAATTGAACTGTTGTCTGTGGTCCAATTTTGGGGTTCAAAAGAATTTGCTGCTGAGTTTTGAATCCATTGGGTGTCTAAAAGTGGTTTCACTTAGCAGGGAAAAGGGCAATCTTGATGATTGTAGCTGCTTTATGGTTGGGCATTGATTGCCCTGTTTGTGTCTCTTTTGCTATTCGACCACTGGGGGCCAAGTTTTGAAACACAAGTCCTCATTGAACTTTTCAGGTACTGTGATTAATTTCACGAAAAATTATACTATATATCAGTTATTTTAGGTAGATAATTTACATAAAATGACGAATCAATAACAAACAAATATGCATGTAAAATGGTTTTCAAAATATTGTAAAAATTAGATAGTTATTATTTTTTAAAAATATCAGTAACTGCATTTATATATTTATCTATTTCTTATTGTTTTGTCATTTCGTGGATTAAATTAAACATCCTAATAAGTACATGATGAAATTCAACATTATATCATTTATAAAATATTTTAGAAATACAAATTAAATTAATAAGCTTTCTAAAAGGTTTAACATATATAATATGTTAGTAGTATCTAAAAATTTTTAAATCCAATTAATGTTATGATTTGATACAATTGCCGATGATTGCATAACCTGTTAATTGGCATTTATTTAACATCGATTGTCGCCGGACAAGGAGATTACATTAGTGAGATTTTTTACCATAAGAGAATTGCTGAAGGTTTTAAGGAACTTGTCTGTCCAAAGTCAAACAAAACAAGCAAAATGGGAACAATACTAGTTCAATTGCTTGTTGAGTGGTGCCTTACCACAACTACAACCCAGAATTCACCATTCTGTCATGTTTTAATTGATAATTTGGCATTTTATATTCCATCTCCTCTTGCAAGGTTGGCACATTATATATGAAGCACTTTTTTCTTATAATGAAATATTTGGAGTGTGAAATTTATACAATAATACTCTGAAACCTGAAGTTTGCAAGATCGAACACTGCAAGTTGACCCAACATTGAGACTAGAATTGGATCCGACACAGTGTTAATAATTAGCCATAAAATAGACCGGGCTTTCCTCTTTCTAGTTAAATCTGGAGTATAATGTAGGATACGAGTCTCTCCATTTCCTACAAGTGGAAGGTTTCAAAGTTTGAATCTTTTGGTCTACTATATATTGATAGTGATGATCGTTAACATCCAATTCAATAAATGAAGTAGTTCCATCAGCTCATTTTTGCTAGAACCTACACATAAAGGGTATCGATGTTTGAGTATTTTAGAGAGAAAAAATGAGCGATTTCATGCTTTTTAACTGAAACCAACTTACTCAAGGCTGCCATTAAAAAGAAAGGAACAAGAACAAAATCTCATAGCCTAATTACTATTTAGGAAACGAGTTAGTCAGATTTCCTTTTCGTGAGATGATGATTCATGGATTCATATAATCGCAAGCAGAAGGGAAACAGCAGTCAATGCAACTGTAAAAAAAGTTGGAAATAATAATAGAGAAAGAAGAAGAATTTCTAATATATGATATGCATCTGCCTATATTTTGGCAGCTCATCCTGGCTTTCACCTAATTCTGGTATTTTTGCCTTCGGATGCTGCCCTGAAGGCAAAGGATTTGCTGTAGGAATATATGGTTCGCCAAATTTCCACAAAAGACTATCACATGGACAGTTGACAGAGATGACCCCAATCCCCAGCAATGCAAATTTAATTTTAACTGGTGATGGTAGGCTTGTCTTGCAACGTGTTAAATTTCTGATTCGGAGAGTGTGAATGATTTATCAGGAAGATTTATGTGTTGTTTCCATCAAAATGGCTTATGCCAATTTGGTTTAGCTTATCCTTGTTTTATATTTCTTTCTTTTTCTTATTTGTTATTAATGTGGCACATTCAACACTATTCCCTCGAGTACAACTAGATTAGATTTAATTTATAGGTCTAATTATCACTTGCGCTGCATGTAGCCCATTCATTAGATCCATGTCTTTGCAAGTTATTGGAAATTTATGTTCCAAACCGATACAATCCATGTTTTGCATCCAAGAGGAGCCATCGCTAGCTCCGGCCTTCAATGCAGAAAGTGGCTCAGACGTTGGAAGGTAATGTAGAGGTGGACTCTAAAATCTGTAAATCATGTTCATGTAGCTTGTTTTCCTTTATTTTAGGCCTAATGAAGAAAAAAAGCTGAATCTTTCCTCAAATTGCAATTTAATTGAATGGTTTTAATTGATAATTGAATTAAATTATAAGTTCGTGAAAAATTAATGTTTAGATTTTTTTGCCTTAATTTTTGTCATTGTTTGCTTATCTTATAGTAGTTATAATTTTTGCTCTCAAAAAGGAAAGAAATAATTTTGTGTAAAATTTTAGTGTTATTAAAGTAAATAGTAATTCCTAAAAATTATTATTAGACATTATAATTCTAAGAATAATTAGTTCAGTCGATTAAAAAAAAATATTCTCTCATTTAATTATGGAAGCATAGATATTTCATCTAAAAATAAAAAATATTTTGAGGCATTCTTATGAAATATTAGTTTTTTTTAAGCATTATGAATTATTAGTTAAATAAAATTCATAGATTAAAAAATTAGCTAAAAACTAATTACGATATATGATATTATTTTATATTTCTAATTATTTTTAATAAATTTAAGGATTATAAAGCTAAAATGGAATTTTTAAAATAAAAAAAAATTTCTTCCCCAAATTTTCCCAACAAGAAAATACTTTTACTTGAAATTTTCCTCCGAAACTAGAATTCAAATTTGAAGCAAAATATATAGAAATTGAAGAATGAGAGAACTCACTTTTTCATTGTCCGCTATAATTGTAAAATTATGTATTTTAATTTTTATTATAAACAATTTATAAATATAGTTATAATTTAATTAATAATCAGAAAACTAAGAGTCATAGTTATAAATTATATAAATTAAAGCTACATTTTCATTCATAAAATCATATATTTGATTCTTTATAAAAAAATTTTTATAATAATAATTATAATTTAATTAATATTAGGAAAACTAAGAGTCATAGTTATAAACTATATAAATCATAGTTATAAACTTTATAAACAAATATCATACATAAAAAATCAAACTAGCAATTTTCTAATGCATAAAGAAGGTTCTGTAATACCCTCACTTTAAGTAGTCTGTGCATTCTACTGTTCCGATGACTAACATCTGTCTGGATGGCTGGGATGTCTGGAACTACCCTTAAATTTAAGTAAGGAGTCATAATTTAAATTAATAAAGATCAAGTAAGGTTAAAGAAAAAAAATAAAAAAAGTGAAGTATAAATCAGTTAAATGTGCACAAGCCCCGATGATGGGTAACACCACTGGGAAGTGACTATGGGTTTAGTTGCTACTCCAATTCATGTAGGACCTTGTAAGATTCTTAATTAAGGCTTAATTGAAATATTATTATGAATTAATGAGTTAAAGAAACGAAAAAAAAAAGTTCAAATAAATAAATTAAAAACTAAAGTGAAAAACAAAGTCAAGGACTTATTGGGTATTATGGAAAAGATGAACAGAAACACGGTAAGAGCAAGATTGATCAATTAGATTTAAAAGTCAAATATTGACCAAAAAATGAGATTAATTAAGTTAATAAAGTTGGATTAGCTTAATTAATTATAATTAAGATAATTAAGCATAATTAAATTAATTAGTCAAACCTAATAATTAGAAATTTCAAAATATTTACAAGTTTGGCATTTTTAAATAATTACAAGTTTGCCATTAGGGATTAAAATAAGATAAATATCAATTGAAAGATGACAAAGCATCATCTTCTTCTTCCCATTCTCTTTGCCGTCCCTCTTTCTCTCTCTCTTTTCCTCCATTAAAGCTTAATCTTCCAAGCTTTAAACTCATGAATTCCTTCATAATTTTTATAAGAAATTAAGAGAAAATCTTGTATTAAGCTTTGATTTGAAGAAATCAAGTAAGGATTCTAAGGACTTTGGAAGATTAGTGAAGAAATATTATTGACCAATTGAGGTAAGTTATGATTTAAGCTTAATTAGTTATGAATTAATAGAATTTAAATTTGATTGTGGAGATTACAATGAATATTGATTGAAATTATGGATGATATCGAAGGAAGGGATTTCGGTTTAGGAGAACAAGAAGGAGAGTTAAGGTTTTGGTGAATTGAAGGTTGATTGAGGTTAATTAGGACTTATAATCAAGGTTAGTGCTAAGAAATTGCATGAATTTTGAAAGCTATTGCTAATTAAGTTAGGGTTTTATATAATTAGGGTTTTCATTATATGAAGCCTATTTAATGTTATTATGCTTGTATTATGATTATTTGATGTGTATTTATTAAGAATCATTAATGATATGGTGAAGAAATTAAATGAATTTGTATTATGCATTAAGTGTGAATCTGGATAGCTTGAGTCTAGTAGGATTAAATGCTAATAACTTGAGCTACATAATTCTAATTGATGTGAAATCAAAGACAAATTAAAGATAATACAATATACTAAAATTTTTATGAAGAATGCTTGATCTGAAACTGACTGGAAGACACCTAAATTATGGCTAGAATTCGGCAATGCAAAACTGAAATCCTGAAAAATAACCAAATGAATAGTACCCACTAAATTGAGCATAACTTACTCTACAAAACTTCAAATTGAGTAATTATTGAACTTGTGTAATCCTGAGACACAGGGGAACAATTCATATAAAGACCATGATGCTAAATTTTGACTGTAACCTATCCAAATTTGCTTGACAAAGTGAGTCCAGAAATCTGTCTGGATTCTGGAAGTGGCCTGAAAAACTGAGATTTGGTCACTGGAATAGTTTTGGCAAAATGTCCATAAATTAAGCTACACAAATGCAAATTGAATGATTCTAAAGACAAAATAAATATAAGACATAGATCTATAATTCTCATGGAAAAAGTATGGCCTAATTCCTAATGTACCTTGGCTAAATCTATTATGGAAGTTGAGGCACCAAATGTGGAATTTATGAAATGTAAGCATAAATGCTTAAAATGTGAAATTGTGATTGGGACCTATATTCTGTGATGAATGAAATGATGAAATAATGAGAAACATTGAGTTGCTAATAATAATAAACTAGCCTAAGTATGCTAAGACAATAGTGCAAGGGTTGGATAAATTGGCATGCCAAGAAGGGATGAGATTAGTAGTACTGTCCATGGCTTCTATGACTAGATACCATTGGCAGATACCGAGTGTCCGATATGGTTATCCCTTATTCATGATTGCTTTAAATAATTATTGGCAGGCACCGAGTGTCCGATATGATTATTCTCATAGCTTTTATGTCTAATTATATTGTATACCCAACAAGCACCGATGTGTATGACGGTATGACAGCCCGAGGCACTGAGTGTCCAGTGCCGATAAAACTCGCATATCCAGTCCAAATAGTCAAGTTAAAGGTTACTTTAGGCACCAAAATAAATTAAGAAAGTGGAATATCGAAATAAAGAAAAGGGAGAGATCCTATGAAAATAAATATTTCCAAAGAACGTGAAAATATGGAAATATGAGAAAATGAGAGAAGAATATTGTGAAAGGTATCCAAAATCATTACGTAGATAAATAAATGAAATGACTATAAGATTTTGATGTTATAAATTTTATATTCTTCTAAATGATTTATGAATGTTTAAATGTGTATTTCCCTTATTTCATACAAGCATAAAAATTATTTTTATTTGCATATTGTACAATTATTATATTAGTGCACCACTAAGCAGAAATGCTTAGCTCGATGATTTCTCCTTGCGCAGGTCCAGATGATAGGACCCAATAGACTTTGGACAAGGATTTTGGACTAATATGCAGTATTGATAATTATCACCTCTGCACATTATTCTGGTAGAGATCATTGGCCCACAGTAGTGCATGATCATGTGTATTGTAATTAAACATAAAGTTTGTAATTAAATTTTGAGATGTATGATAAATGTGCATATTTTGTAAATGAATGCAACAAAGGAAATATGAGTTGTGATTTTAAAATTGTTATAAATTTTTAACTTTCCAATATGGATAAATTTTAACTAGAGAATTCTTTAACAGGTAAAATATTAATAATATAGGGAAACTCTTGCACTTTCCATTTAAAATTTCTTTGATTAAATTATGATGGAATTAAATTGATCATCAATTAAATAAGATAAGAATAGGTGTTTTGGCACAGAATGTAGCATTCATTTGCTCGGCTACACTATAGATTGGGTAAGAGAGTGTTACAGGTTCAATGTCTAATAAAGATTTTCTCTTAGACCTACTAAATGATATTTTAGTAATCAAGGCATTAAAACAAGATGGAAAATAATTTGCACAAATATCACTAAGCCAATCAATTGAAATCTTATTCTTTATATTAATTTTCAATTTATTTTTATTATTCATATTTATTTTCTTTATAATTTCACAATTCGTTTTACAAATATTTTTTTAAATAGTTCAAGTAAATTAAATATAAATATATGAAACATTATATAGCCATATCTTCATTCACATTAAATAATATATTAAGATTATGCCTGTGCAATGTGCGAGCAAAAGCCTAATTCTTTAATAATGTGAGACTTCTCCCTTCTCCCTTCTCCCTTCTCCCTTCTCCCGCCTCCCAACAACAACCTTCCAACAATAACAAAGACAATCATGACATCCTCATAATTCAAATTGATTGCAAAGTGAATCTTATACAAATGTTGTCAATCCTTCAAAAGACAATTGTTGTCACAATTATATATACAAAAACCATTGTATTTGGAAAAATACGTCATTTACTAGTGAAGGCCTTTAGCTAATTGGTATCAATCAAGAAGAAAAACAAGCACAAAATTACATTTGAATGTTATCAATTTTATTTTCTATTTGAAGTTAGACTACTCAAAGTTCAAATTAGGGTTTCAAAGATAGAATTTTGCTTTTGTTGAATTAGAATTTTGCATAGTGAACGTGAATAATTAATATTTTATCTGATTACTTCTGCATATATAGGAATTGAAGTAAAAGGATGAACTGTGCCTTTAGAAGTAAGAGTCAAGGGTCCTAACAAGTTTAACATTGAAACATTAATGCAATGTTCCTGTTTCTTCTTCTTCATTCAAGTCCAAGTTCCATATTTTCTAGCACTGCAACAGCTCAACAAATAAATTCCAATGTTAGCCTAGGTTCTTTTCTCACTTTGACTAACAACTCATATTGGCCCTCTCATTCTGGCAATTTTGCCTTTGGTTTTTATCCAAATGGAGAAGGTTTTGCAATTGGAATATGGACAGCAAACCAGGATCACCCACCATTGCCAAGGGATGTGACCTTGCTCTTGAGCAGTGATGGCAGGCTTATCTTACAGCGGGAACATGGCCAGCAGATACCTTTTGCAAACACTCCTTAACCTGCTTCCTCTGCCTCCACGCTCGACTCTGGTAACTTTGTATTCTATGATTCAGACTCAAGGATCATATGGCAGACTTTTTGTGCTCCAACCGATACCATTTTACCAGGGCAAAGCCTTTTGGCAGGGGAAGAGTTGGTATCTAGCATCTCCAACACAAATCATATAACTGGAAGATTTCGACTCAGGATGCAAAGAGATGGAAACCTGGTAATGTATCCTATGCAATATGCAGCAGGAGTAGATACTGTTTACTGGAATACAGGTACATATACTGCTGGAGATAATGTGAGTCTGAATCTTGATACTGATGGCAAGCTATGCCTGTTAAATGCTACAGCCTTTAATATACGGACTCTGAATGTTCGGCAAACTGTGTTTGGTAATCCCATTTATCATTTGACAATCGATGCAGATGGATTATTTCAGTTGTATTCACATAATTTGGATCAAAATGATTCTTGGTTGATTGCATATCAAGAGATTAAGGATAAGTGCCATCTTACAGGCTTATGCGGCTTGAATTCATATTGTATTCCTGTAGACCAGGACACCGCATGTAATTGTCCTCTTGGTTTTGATTTCATTGACCCTAGTCAGGAGAATTTGGATTGCAAGCAAAAATCCAGTGTAGATGATTGTGTGAGCACTAATTATACTATTCGAGAATTGGAAAGTATTATATGGGAATCTGACTCAGATTCTGTTGTCCGATCTAGTAATAAAACTGAGTGCAGATATGAATGTTTAAAAGACTGTAACTGTGAAGCTACTTTACTTAAGAACCAAGAGTGCAAAAAACAAAAGCTTCCATTGCGATTTGGGAGAACAAACGAAGGTGAATCAATGTTAACTCTTATCAAGATTAGCAATGGAGAAATGGGGGGCAAAGAAAGACCAAGAGAGACGCTAGCTAGGAATGATTCCTTAACTATGATTCCTAAGAATAATAAGAATGGGCTACAAATAGGTATTTTAGTTACTGGTGTTACATGTTCAACTTTTGGGCTCATTGTTCTAGCAGTTTCTATTGCTCTTATTGTAAAACACTACGTTTCTGTATTCAAAGTACTCTCTGACAAGGCAAATGGAGAGTTTATTGAGGATTTTAATCTAAGATCATTTACCTATGAAGAACTTGAGAAGGCAACTAATGGCTTCAATGAAAGGTTTAGAAGGGGAGCTTTTGGGACTGTTTTCAAGGGAGCTTTGATAAGTGGAAAGAACTGGAATTCCAAAATGAAATGAGGTCAATAGGTAGAACTCAGCATAGAAATCTTGTCCGCCTGCTTGGTTACTGCCATGAAAAATCCAACATACTTCTAGTTTATGAGTACATGAGCAATGGATCACTTGTGAACTTTCTCTTAAAATCTGAAACAAAGCCAAGTTGGAAAGAAAGAGTTCAAATTGCTTTGGACATAGCTAGAGGCATCCTTTATCTGCATTAGGAATGTGAGACCCAAATCATCCATTGTGACATAAATCCCAATAATATATTGATGGATGAACATCAGCGTGCAAGAATTTCAGACTTTGGGCTGGCAAAGCTGTTGATGCCAAACCAAAGCAAGACACTTACAGGGGTCAGGGGAACTAAGGGATATGTTGCCCCATAATGGTATAAAAACCAACCCATTACAGTGAAAGCAGATGTTTACAGCTTTGGGATTGTGTTTTTGGCGATCATATGTTGCAGGAGGAGTGTGAGTATGGATGTTCCAGATGATGAAGCTATTCTTGCAGAGTGGGTCTACAGTTGTTTTGAGGCCAATGAGCTGCTTAAGCTATTTAGTACAGAAGAAGTGGATGAACAAGCCCTGTAAAATTGGGTTAGCATTAGACTCTGGTGCATTCAAGAAGAGCCATCACTTTGTCTTTCAATGAGGAAGGTGGTTTTGATGTTGGAAGGTACCATTGAAATACCTTTTCCTCCTAGCCCTGCTTAGTTGAGCAGTGTGGTCTAATTCATGTGCCTTGCTTTCTTCAAAGACTGCAAAAATGTATCTGTAGCATGAATGATACACACACACACACACACACACACACACACACCACACAGCTCCGAACATACTTGGTGCTTTTTCTTCTTCAAAATGTTGTAATGTAAGCTATGTTATTCTAAGATTGTCCTGAAGCCCCTTTCTTTTTCAATTCAATTATAGTACTTGGACTTCTATCTGTTTCCATCTAAAATTAAAATTGATATACCACTAGACTTAATAGCCTGCTGGAATACAATGAAATACATGTTTTAATGAAATCAAATCTTTGAATACAATTATCAGAAACAAATTGTATTTGAGTTAAAGCAAGTAAAAATAAGCTATAAAAAGTTAAGGGATTTGAAATGAACTGTTAGCCTTTTTTTAAGATGAGTTGTATTGTTTTTGTTTAAAGAACACATGAAAATTGTTAACTGAAGATTGAAGTAGAATTCCCTGATTTTGTTAGCATCGGTTAAGAGAATGTTAATTTTGTTCTCTTCCGTTCTATAAAAGACCAGAAGAGGGACTTTGTTTTTCTGCTCATTTTGGAGAGCTTGATTCTATGTAAATGTGTTATCAAATCCAATACAAAAGTTCTTTTTTCTTTTTCTACAATGGAAATCATATACAAGGAAACTAAAACCTAATTATATTATGAATAATATATTTATTTAAAATAAAATAATAGAGCCAAATCCATAGAAAAAGCCTATTGAATGTTTAATTTCATTGCAAGTTATTGAACCCTAAATTATTGTGTTTTTTGGCAGGAAGTTCGATCCTGAAATTATTTATTAACTAGACACTTAAACACACATTGTGCGAATATATATATATATTTTTAAAATTATTAATAAAATAAATAATAAAAATATATTATTTAAATTTAGGAAAACAATTTAAAATATAAAAAAAATATAAATTTTAATAACACACCTGGTAAATATTAAGTAGAAACTCATATTTATCATCTTCACATGCTATTTTTACTATAACTTTCAAGATATAATGATTTTCAATTCATTTTTGCGATTACTATGGCTTTAATGCCATTGCTATGTTCATTAATTATTTTTCATTTTATTTGTCATTAACCTATTTATCTTCTTATCATAAGTCAGTTTTATTTTACAATTTTATTTCATAACTTAGTTTCATAATATTTATATAGATATTGTGCTAAGAATTAGAAAATAAAAAAATCATATTAATAAGTGATTAGTGATAATAATATGACCATAAATTTAGTAAGACCAATAAATTTTATTTAATATATACATATTGGTTATTAACAATTAATAATAGAATATAGCTAAAAAAGATAGAAATAAAGTGCATTAAAATTAAATATAGATATATATTAATTTTATTTAAAATTTTATATTAAATATTAATAAACTAAAAAGTTACATATTAATTAGTGGTATTAATAAGATTAATGAAATTTATTTAATATACACATATGAATTATTAATAATGATAATAAAAATTTACATTTTTTACAATTATAATTAATGAATATAAATGTATATTAATTTTATTTAAATTTTTATATTAAATATTAGAAAATTAAAAAGTCACACATTAATTAGTGATAATAAAAAGACTAATAAATTTTATTTAATATATACATATTAATTATTATTAATGATAAAAACTACCTATATTTTATTATTATTATTATTATTATTATTATTATTAATGAATTTTATTTAATTTATTTTTTACATATTAAAAATTAATTATTATTAATGATATTTTTCTTTTGCAATTACAATTCGTGTGCATATATAAGGCTAATGAGTTACATATACACATTGGTGGCATTTCGTCGTAAATAAACAAAAATATGATTACTAAAAGTTGCAAAATTATATGCAAACAAAAGCTCAAAAAGCAAACATATATAGAAGAAATAAGTCATTCACAACCAACCTTGTTTTATGGCGACGGAGGGTCCAAAATTAAAGGCTTTTAGTGGAGAATCCTCTGTTTTACTCACAAGCTAGAAATTTTCAGGCTTCAAGTCCCCAGGCATAACCCCATAAAATGACGTACATGAACCACATTCACAATCTGCTTCATAATTGTCGCCGCTTCACGTTTTGAGTTGCTCTCTTTGTCTAATATGATTGAAGAGCTCCCCATTAGAGCACCATAACACCATTAAATGCAGATTTTGACTATCTTTATAAGCACCCTTGAATTCCATAATATTGGGTTGCCCAGTTATAATATCAAAATCTATTGCCTAAAACCTTCAACGTCCTTCTCTCTCTCTCTCTATATATATATATATATATATAAGGCAAGGAATAAAAAACTGATTCTCTTGGAAAGACACATATTAATTAGTAATAATACTAATATTAATAAATTTTATTTAATATATATTAATTATTAATAATAATAAAAAAACAAAAATGTTAAGCATTAAGAAACTAAAAAGTCACCTATTAAATAATAATAATAACAAAATAAGGGCAAAATTGGTAAATAATAAAATGTAATAGAGTGCCATTTGTCACTTTTTGGTGAGCCTATCTCAGATACCATTGAATTCTATCTGATTTGAACTTTCTTTTTCCTCCCTAAAATAATAAGGAGAATTGCATCTAGAAAGGGCAAAGGGTAGACTAATTTGGAGAAACATTCTTCAGGAATGAGGCAAGTGAAATGATTTGCTTTATGACTGGATACTAGCGTATATAATACATCCACTTGAATCCCTTTTATGCATTATGCTTATTGTTAGTGAAAACAGCACAGAGGAAGAGGATAAAAACTACAGCAGTTGTCAAATAACAACTCTCAGCAAATTAACGAGCAAACTAAGGCCAACCATATATGACCAAAGGAGCTGTTACATCAATACAAAATACACAACTATAAGGACCTAAACATAAACCAAAATAACTTCTTAAGTATCTAGGAAAAATCTCATTACATCAACACATATGAAAAACAATATGCACACCAACTTCAAGTACTGCTAATGGTTTACAAAATATTCACTTCTTGTCCAGTTGGTTGGCAACATGTTGCATATTTTCAGATGTTTTGAAGTCAAAAGTTTTAAGACCACACACTCTTTTTTTCTTCCCTTTCACATGCTGATGAAAGGTTTAATTAATTATCTCTGTTTAGTCATAATCACAAAATTTAGAAGTGCTGTAACCTCAAAATTTGCAGCAATGTCCCCAATTTTTCTTTTTCTGAATTCAATATCTTGTAAAGCAATAGCTCAACAAAGTATCATCAGCCTAGGTTCATCTCTCACTCCTATTAATATCTCTTATTGGTCCTTAGAGTCCGGCCATTTCTTCTTTGGTTTTTATCCATAAGGGGATGGCTTTGCTATAGGCCTCTGGTTGCCAAGAATCCAGCAGAGAACTGTCATATGGACAGCTAACCGTGATGAGCCGCCTTTGTCTAGAAATGCTACTTTGATCTTAAATATTGAAGGTATGCTCATCCTGCAGCAGCAGGGAAGTGAACCAAAAGTCATTGCAAAAATTCAAAAGCCTTCTTCCTATGCTTTCATGCTTAATTCTGGTAATTTTGCATATGGCAGACTTTTGATGCTCCCACAGACACAATTTTACCAAGACATGTTGTAGAAACCCAAATTGTTGTAGAAACCCTAGATTCCATCTAGCCATAATCCATCATGCCAAATCATCAAGAAATTAAACTGGATGCGGAAGCGTACTTGAATCCATGATACCGATAAAATTTTACGGTCTTGCGGTTCTAGGTCTTCCAAATTGATATGCACGATCAAGAGAGAGAATTCTATCTTTTCTAATGATGAGATGTCAGAAAAGAATCGTACCTATAATTTGGGGACCATAATCCTTTTATATTTGGATATATTTTCCCTATTTCTAATTTGGCCCATCATAAAATTAGAAACTATATATAGAGTATCTACACATTTAAACCCATACTTTATAACATAATTTAGGCCCATCTTAATTTTAACCAAATTAGATCACTTTTACTATTTTGGCTAAGTCTTTTATGATAGACATAACATAAAATTATTGTTAATATATATATATATATATACATATATATATATATATATATATATATCACTTTATAATTGTATGCCATAATATAACCTTATGAGCTCAAAATTTTACTATCATGATTCAAAAGCATTTCCAAACAATCTCGTCCATCAATTAGGCCAACATAGAACTAAGGCAACTTTCCTTACACATGTCGTAACTAAGTCCATCCCTAATCACGTATATTAACATAATCAAATGACATAGATCAAGTATGGATGTAGAGCATGAAAATTACATGCAATGTGATTTGAATATGTTTATTTTCAACTAGTCCACTTTAAACTTTAGTGAGATCAAACCATATCAAAATCAAAGTTTGAATAACTGAAAGAAATTTTATTTTTGCAGAAAATATCCTCAAAATATCCATAAACTGAAAATTGAAAATGTGTCTATAATAGAAAAGCAAAAATACAAACTCCCACTAAAACTGAATATCCTCAAAAGACATGATACCCATATGAGCAGTATGCCCATGAAAGACCTTGGGTGGCAATCCCTTACTAAGCAGATCCCTGACCATGGAGTTTATGCCAATATGCTCTATAGACACTTGACTACTTTGAATTCTTTCTTTAACAACTAGGAATTTAATGTCTATGTGCTTTGACTTACTTGAACTCCTGTTGTTATTGGAATACAAGATTGTTGACTTATTGTCACAGAAAATCTTAAGTGGTCTTTCTATTCCATCTATAATTTGTAGCCTAGTGACAAAGTTTCGCAACCATATTCCATGATTAGATGCCTCATAGCATGCTATAAACTCAGCTGCCATGGTAGAAGAAGCTATGATTGTTTGTTTAGCACTCTTCCACAAGATAGCTCCTCCAGCAAGCAAATAGATATAGCTGATGTAGATTTCATGCTATCTTGACATCCTGCAAAGTTGGAGTCTGAATACCCAATGATCTCTAACTTATCCAACCTTCTGTATGTGAACATGTAATGTTTTGTTCTCTGTAAATACCGCATGACTCGTTTTGCTGCTTTCCAATGATCCATTCCTGGATTGCTTAAATATCTGCCCAACAGTCTAACTATGTACGCAATATCTGGACACGTACAAACCTGAGCATACATTAGACTTCCTACTGCTGATGCATAAGGAACCTTTTGCATTTCCTTTTTCTCAAAAGCATTTTTAGGGCATTGTCCAAGACTGAACTTGTCTCCTTTAGCCACAAGGGTATCACCTGGTTTACAATCTTGCATGCCATATCTCTTAAGAACCTTTTCGATATAGGCCTTTTGAGATAATCTAAGGATACCTCAAGAGTGATCCTGATGTATCTGGATCCCTAATACAAAAGTTGCATCACCAAGATCTTTCATCTCAAACTTTCTTGCTAGAAATCTCTTGGTCTCGTGCAACAATCCTATATCGTTGTTGGCAAGCAGTATGTCATCGACATATAAAACCAAGAAAATATGCTTACTCCCACTAAATTTGTGGTATATTTGTGGTATATACAATCATCAACCAAATTCATCTCAAAACCAAATGAGACAACGACTTGGTGAAATTTGTAATACCATTGACGAGACGCCTGCTTAAGCCCATAGATGGATTTCTTTAATCTGCTAACCATTGACTTTGCATCACCTGATACATAGTTTTTTGGTTGCACTATATAAATTATCTCATCAATGTCGCCATTGAGAAATGCTGTCTTGACATCCGTCTGATGTAGCTCAAGATCAAAATATGCCACTAATGCCATTATAATCCTAAAAGAGTCTTTCGGTGAAACTGGAGAGAAAGTCTCTTTATAATCGATGCCTTCTTTCTGTGTAAAGCCTTTAGCAACAAGACGTGCCTTGTACCTCTCCACATTGCCCTTTGAATCCCTCTTGGTTTTAATATCCATTTACAACCAATGGGCTTCATACCTTTAGGTAATGAGACAAGATTCCATACGTCATTATCCTTCATAGACTTAATTTCTTCATTCATGCATCTTTCCACTTTTGAGAATTGGAACTTTTCATGGCTTGACGAAAATTGATTAGATCATTTTCCATCACACCAATGTCAACATCATGTTCTTAGAGAAACACAATATAATCATCCGGAATCGCATTTCTCCTTTCTCTAGTGGACCTCCTTAATGGCAATGGTTCTTGAGGCTGTAGAGTTTGCTCTTCTAGAACAACTTCTTGAGGTTGAGTATAAGGGTCAATGACATTGTCTTGATCTGGAGTTGCTTCTTGAACAATGTCAGGTATATGAAATTGCTTCTGGTCATTGTCCATAGCAATTAAAGGAATATCGAGATATTCCTCTTCAAAGACAAAGTCCTTAAGTCTTTCTCCCCTTGTAAACTCATCATCCTCAAAGAACCGAGCATTACCTGTCTTGAAAATGTACTTAGTCATGGGATCATAAAATTTGTAACCCCTGGACCTTTTAGAGTATCCAATGAAATAGCAACTGACAGTCCTGGAGTCTAGTTTCTTTTCATTTGGTCTATAAGGTCTTGCCTCAGCTGGACCTCATAAGGGGTCTTTTCAGTTGCCTTAGTTGGTACTTTATTGAGTATATATGCTACGGTCTTTAATGCCTCTCCCCAGAGTGATTCAGGTAAGGTAGAATGATTGATCATACTCCTTACCATATCCTTTAGCATTCTGTTTTGTCTATCAGCAACATCATTCATAGTGGGCAAACCCGGCATAGTGTAATGTGGGATGATACCGCATTCCTCTAGGAATTTCACAAATGGACCTGGACATTGTTTGCCTGATCCGTCATATCTGCCATAGTATTCACCCCCACGGTTAGATCTAACGCTTTTAATCTTTTTGTTGAGTTGATTCTCAAATTTAGCTTTATAACTTTTGAACATGTCCAGTGATTGTGAATTCTCATGAATGAAGTAAAGGTAGCCATATCGTGAAAAATCATTTATGAACGTTATGAAATATTATTGACCATTCCAAGAAGCCGTAGGGAATGGTCCATAAATATCTGTATGTATTAGTTCCAAGACGTCTGATTTCCTGTTGGCACCAAATCTCCTTTTGTTTCCCCTTAATGCAATTCACACACATATCAAAATTTGAAAAATCAAGGGGATCGAGAATACCATCAGACACAAGTCTCTCAATTCTCTTTTTAGAGATGTGACCTAATCTCTTGTGCCACAATAAAGCTGAATTCTCACTGGTTAATTTGCGTTTTTTACCCATTACATTAACATGTAAGGATTCATTGAATGAAGCAATTGTATTAAGCAAACATAGATTATCACAACCTGATAAAGAACCAAAACCAACCAAATTTGTTTTTTAAAAAAGACTAAATTTTCCATTTCCAAATGAACAACAATAAACAAATTTGTCCAATAATGAAATAAAAATCAAATTCTGTCTAAAAGACGGTACGACAAAAGTCTCAATCAAATCTAAATAATAACCAATTCTTAACAATAATCTAAAATTTCCAATTGCTTCGACCTCTACCGACTTGCCATCACCAACATAGATGTATCTTTCACCATCATTAGGCTTTTGGTAATTCAGGCAACCCTGCATGGACACACTGATGTGAGTTGTTGCACCAGAATCTATCCACCATGTGTGTCTAGGTACTGAAGCCAAATTAACCTCAGAACAAACAAAGTTAAGAAGCATACCTTTCTTTGCACGCCAATCAATCTAATCCTACTTTCGTGGAGTTAGAGTTAATTAAGACCCATTAGGTTCTTTAATTAATCTGTGAATCCTCTTAATCCTTAGTCTATTTCTAGATCTAAGTTAATTAAGTCCAATTTCTTGATTATCTATCACAAGGCCTTCTCCTTTCGGTGCCTCAACCATGGATTAAGAACATCACTTAATGGGATCCTACACTAAGCATGTCATTAAGCACACAAGAAATGAATAAAACTCATTAAGACCACAAAATATAGATTACCCAATCAAAATCCACAAAATATCTTAAATATTACATCCCTTACTCCAGAATCAAAATAAAACTACTCACTATCCATAATGTTTACAAGATATTCTGAGTTTATAAGGAAATAAAGCTTTAATCTAAGCTAAGAAACAAGAAACTAAACACTAGAAAGGTAGGAAAAATGTAAGAAAAGAAAGAAATCTCCAAATTTGGTTGAAAATGGTGTGGGAGGTGATTGTGACTCTTCAGCTGCTCCTGCTCCTTTTTCTCTTCTTCCTCTACTTGCTTTCTTTTTTCTAAAATGGGAAATGGGGCTATTTATAGCATTTTCTGACATGGAGCCCTAAAATGGTGTGTTTTAGGAGGAATTTTCTGAGGAATCTTACGACTCATTAATGAAACCTTTGTGGCATAAGTTATGCAATCCCTTATCATGACTGCGAGCATTGGTTATTCACTTATGCAAATGGCATGACTTGGCGCATAGGTTATGCACAATTGAGGTGACTGCATAAGGGAGGGTGAATCTGCATAAATGTTGCAGAGGATGGTTAGTATTGGACTTTGGTGCATCCAAGATGAGCCATCACTTCGCCCTTCAATGAAGAAGGTGGTTTTGATGTTGGAAGACCTCATAGAAACACCTATTCCTCCCATTCCTGCTTCTTTAGTAGTGCTGCAACAACACCTATTCCTCCCATTCCCACAATTCGTAGTGTTGGAACATGGTTGCGTGTTTCTTCTCCTTATGCGATCTGCATAGCTTATGCAAGTAAAATCTTGTTTTGTCAATGCATATTTCAACTTGAAAACTTGTTTTTGACATCTTTAGCTGTAGAAATCACTCCTCAATGGCAAAATTTCTCTTCAATCCTTCAAAAACACCATTTTTCCTACAAAACAAAGTAAAAATTACAAATTAATCCAAAATTGACAATTATGAAAAACTAACTAAATAACTAATGAAATTAGCTAAAAGTGACTAATAATCAAATAAAATGGCTATGAAATTAAACCTAAATGATTATGCAAAATGTATGCATCAACCCGACAGAGTAAAGGCATTTTTTAGGCCTTAAAATTATGTTCAATATTTAATTTTGCGTTTTAAAAAGACTGAACTCAATTGAATCTCCTAATTCTTAATTTTCATCAATCAAAATTGCAGAAAAAAAATAAAATTTATGTCTCGAACACAAGTCTTTTACTTCAGCTTCAATCTAATAGAAATATAATAATACATATTTTTTGTATCACTTAATTCATTTTTTATCCTTTATTTAAAAATTATAATTTTTTAAAAATTTAATCTAATTAATTTTTTATTTTATCAATTCTCCAATTTAAAATGAAAGAATTTAATTCTTTTAGCCTACAAAAATTTATTTAAAAAAAATAAATTTTATGAATAATTGTGTGAAAATTCTTTTTAATTATTTCCATATAAATAATTTATTCTATAGAAATTCAATAATTTTCAAACTAGGAAGCAATAACTTTTAGCCCCTACTACCAATAGGGATTGATACGAGTGGTAAAGAATTTTATATCATTTAAATAAAGTTAAATATTTTATCTTTGTAAATAGAGAAAATCCCCATTGACAGTGCTTTACTCTCAAAATGAGGTTTTTTAGCGTGAATAAAATTAAATATAATGCAGTGAATTAAGAGATACCTGTAATTTACTAAAAAAAAATTTTTAGTGCTCACTAAAGTCATTAATTATATATTTTTTATTTATAATATATCTATAGCCTAAAGACTGAAAAATCTTTTATGATTTCTAGTGAGATGGTATTTGGGTTTGAAAGGAGGGAAAGAAGTGAATATTTAAGTATTTAAAATCCGTCCCTTTGACTTGTAAAATTGGTTTTAAAAATATGAAAGCAGTTGCCATTATTGAACTTTTGGAAATGGTTGAAAGAAGATTGAAAGCAGTTGCACAAGTATCAACTTGAATAAAATTCAAGTCCAAGTTATATAAATTTATAAAAAAAAAAAAAAGGAAAGAAATGAAAGCAGTTGGCATATATTGATCTTTAAGGATTACACCCAAATCTACTTCAAAATAATCTCGAGGATTAAATTGATTAACAAATGCATTATTTTTTATATTATTGATTAAGATATGAATTTGGGCATGAATATGCAATACTTTTGCTGAAAATTTTTGGGTTTGATGTATAGATGGGATGAAATGTTTACTAGTAGAATTAGAATTGCAAGATCATCATATAAATAAGATAACTATGGAAAATTGATTTCATATTACCCATTGATTAACAGAATTTCTATATATTTAAAATAGCTAATGTATAAGTAAGCACAATATGAGCAATTTCATATTTATAAATGTTAGTGGAATTATAATAAATTAAAAAATATAAAATAAATTAACTATATTGATCAGGATAAAGTATGAATATATCACTTTCTTTAAAGTGATTCAAGCCTTTTGTAGTAGACAATACCCATAAATTGATAAACTAATGCAACAAATATTTTATATTTACTTATCCTCTCTAAAATACAACAGTCCAATAATTTTGTCATGTGATTTAAATCAACTTTGCATTAGCAGTTGAATCCAAATTAAGCTCCACTAAGAAACACATTTTTTCTAACTTTTAAACGTTTTGTAAACTTTTCGTTTCAGCATTTTATGATGTTGTGTTGTGTGAGAAAGAAGACAACATGCACCTATTTATAGTTAAACTTAGTTATAACTTAAATTTAATAAATAATTGAAGTTAAATTAATTTATAACTTAAGTTACTTCATAAATAATTAGATTTAAGCTTAAATTATGTTTAATAAATAAGCTTAATAAATAAAGGCATGAATCATACCAAGGCCAAGCGAAGACCAAAAAAATACGTCAAGCGATAGATTTTAGCATAATCATTATTCATATGTCAATGAATATAAAACATAAAATATATAGTGAAACTTGTCGACTCAGGCTTAGCCTAGTGGCTAAGACATCGCTCACCCTGGGCAATGCCCCGGGTTCGAGCCCCTCAACAAAATACCAATTTAAGGCATTGAAATGCAAAACGCAATAAAAAATAATATAATGAAACTCATTTATTAAATGAAATTTTTTTTTTAAATCGAGTTCATTATGAATTCAAAATATAAATATATGGGATTCATATTTTAATATGTGAGTCTCACTTGAGTCTATAATAAATTCGATATAGATAAGAAAAATCTCTATTAAATAAATGAATCTTACTTAAATTCGTGATATACCAAATCTTAACCGGGTAATGAAGTCAAAACATACGTTGAGCTTAGAGTTGGGCGGAATCATGACTCATACGCCAAGAGCATTTTAAAGTCAAAAAATTCGTCGAGAGATAGAACTCAACGCAATCATGGCTTGCATACGATGACCGGTGAAGTCCACAAATTACGTGAGAAATAGGCTTTCACATAATCACGACTCATGGGACCGGGTAAATTAAGTAAAATTTACTGAATTATTGTGAGTTATATTTAATTATGTGTTTGGTACAAGATTAATAAGAAATAATTATTATTTTTATAATTTTTAATCTTTTAGTATTCTTATTTGAATGTTAATAAGAGATTAAATTAATTTTTAATATATTTAATTAATATTTATTTCCTCTTTAGAGATTAAATATTAACATAAGAGTCAAGTTAATAAGGCTTAATAAATGACAATAATTAAAGTTTTTTAAGTATATTTCATTTTAAAATATATTTTATTAATGTGATCAAATTAATGAATAAATAAATTAAATAAGACAGTGATTTCATTATTATTTTTTATGTGCAATAAATAAAAATAAAAATATTTTTTACAATATACTTTGATTATGTGTGAATGTAGAATATTTTTAATTATGAGTAAATCTACATAATTAATAAATTATTTTATAATAATATTATATCCGTTTAAATATTATTGTCAAGTTTTGTTATTGTTTATTTTTTTTTTCTTTTCATCATTACTAATATTTATTTATTTATTTGTTTTCCGTTTATAAATTGCTTTTAAGTTATCTGGTTGAATCAGAAAAGCATAAGAGCTACCACAAATCAGAAACAAAAATTATTTAAGCTTCATTTATTTACAGAAATATTTTTTATAGTTTTATTATTAAAAAAATATCAATAAAAAATATTTTCTTAATAAAAGAGAAAATTAAATCATTTGATACTTATCTCAGAAATGCACAAATTCCTATGTAGAATTTAATCTAAGGGCCGAGTAGCGCATTCTCATATATGATCGCACTTAATCGGACCCTTGATTATTTTGTACTCTTTAATAATCATTCCTTTTAAATTTATAAGAATAACACTTAATTATTAATTTTTTAATATTATATTAAATTAAATGCTTCTTTAAGTGAAATTTACCTTATTATTTTTTAATTTTGAAAGATCAATTGGATTAAACTCAACTCAACTAAACTAAACTAAACTTTTAACTCAAAAATTTATTGGGGTAAGCTATATGAATTCTCTTTCTCCGCTCTAAACGATTTTAGGTTAAATCCTTTGAAATGTGTAATGCTTCTAGAACATGTTGCACTACTCTCCTTCAAATTAGTTTAGGTCTACCCCTTCTTTTCTTTCTATCCTCTAACCCAATGTGCTTTACTTGTTTAACTGGAGCTTCCGCATGTCTACGCTTCACATGACCAAACTACCTCAATCTCCATTCTCTCAACTTATCCTCAATTAGCACCACTCCTACCTTTTTCCCAATACTTTCATTACGAACTTTATCTAGTCTAGTATAACTACTCATTCACCTTAACATTCTCATCTCCGTAATTCTCATCTTTGACACATACGGCTCCTTCATTGCCTAATACTCACTACCATATAACATGGCCGGTCGTATGGCTGTACGGTAAAATTTTCCTTTCAACTTATTGGCAATCTTGCAATCACATAAAACTCTCGTGGCACGTCTCTACTTCAACCATCCGGCTTTAATCCTATAACTAACATTCTCCTCACATTTCCCATCTACTTGAATGATTGAGCCGAGATATTTAAAGTGATTACTTTGGGGCAATACCACACCATCAAACTAATTCCTTCCCTATCACCAATTCGGCATTCACTGAACTTGCAATGCATATATTCTATCTTCGTTTTACTCAATGTAAAGCCTTTTGACTCTGGAGTACTATCAATTAGATTAAACATGTCAAATATTTATGTAAATTATGATTGTATTTAAAAAATTTAATTTTATGTAAAATAGTCAAACTTTAAAGATTTATTGCAATTGTATCCAATGAAGTGAAATTAAATTTAAAAAGTTAATTACAATATAATATCTGAAATTTTATTTAATTAACAAATAAAAGTTTTAGATAAAATTGTAATTTAAAGTAAATATTTTGACATTTTTAGTCCATTTGATTAAACTTAATATATATAAAATTTCATACTAAAAAATATTTTTATTAATTAAAATTAATGTAATTATATTTTGAATCAAGATAAATAAATCTATATAAATTTATACCTTTTTACAAGCAATTTAAATATAAAATTTTTCACTTATTTTTTATTATATTTTTGAAAAATTCATTAAGGAGTTTTAATTTTAATTGAAGAGAAATGGAAAAAAAATTCAACATAATAATATGCAAGGCTCTATAATTTTATTCTTTTCTCACAAAGAAAAGAAGAAAAAATGAAAAAACAATTTTATGAAAATTTGTGAAGAACTTATATCTCTTTTTTTTTTTTTTTTCACGAAATTTGCATTGTAAAGAATTTATGTAAATTATATGAAATTTATACGTCTTAATATTATATATCATATATTTTGATCTAAAAGATAAATCGGGTTTACATGTATTTTTTTTTTAATTCTAATTCAAGAGTAAAAAAAGACTCAATGCAATAATATGTATAGTTATACAATTCTAATCTTCTATTCACAAGAAAAAAAGAAAGAAAAGGAAAAAAAATAGTGAAAAAAAATTTATTTATACCCACATAAATTGTAGCATATATTAAATAAAAATATATAAAATATACATTTTATTTAATGGATAATACAATTCATATGAAATACATTCTTTTTAATTATATATTCTTTTTAAAATTATTTTGTAAAAAAGTATGAATTTATTTTTATATTTTATATTTAAATACATAAATTTATTTAACTTGATTCAAAAGGTAATTACATTAGTTCTAATTAATAAAAAAATTTAGAATAAAATTTTAATTAAAAATAAATATAACATATATTTTCTTTTTAAATATTAAATTTAATTAATAGAATAAAAACTTATATTAAATTATAATTAAATCTAAAATTTTTATTTATTAATTAAATAAAACAATATATTATATTATAATTTACAGTTAATTTTTTATTTAATTTTACACATTTAAATGTAATTATGATAAATTTTAATCATGATTTGATGTAAACATTTTACATTTTTTTCCAATTGCGCATTTTAAAATTACATTTTTAAACAAGTCCAATGGATAGAACCATGCCCGAATTTTTGGTATCAAACACTTGCATTCCGTCCTATTGGGGAAATCGTGATCCCAATAACAATTTTCAACACCGCGGTGGCCACCTTTCAAAGGTTTTGAAGTCAAATTTGAGAGGGTTGATGATTTTTTCAAAGCGGAATTGAATGCCGACGCATCTAGATAAATTAAAGCAAGGAATTTAAAAATTTACAAAGTGCTATCAGCGTCACGAAAATTGCAGCAATGTTGCTAATTTTTCTTCTACTGAGTTCAATATTTTGTAAAGCAATGGCTCAACACAGTATCATCAGCCCAGGCTCTTCTCTTACTCCCACTAATATCTCTTATTGGTCCTCAGAGTCTGGCCATTTCGCCTTTGGTTTTTATCCACAAGGGGATGGCTTTGCTATAGGCATATGGCTGCCAAGAATCCAGCAGGCAACTGTCATATGGACAGCTAACCGTGATGACCCTCCTCTGTCCAGGAATGCTACTTTGATCTTAAATACCGAAGGTAAGCTCATCCTGCAGCAACAAGGAAGTGAACCGAAATTCATTGCAAATATTCCGAAGCCTGCTTCCTCAGCCTCCATGCTCAATTCTGGTAATTTTGTACTCTATGATTCGGAGTCTAAGATCATATGGCAGACTTTTGATGCCCCCACAGACACCATTTTACCAGGACAGCATCTAGCGGCTGAGGAACAGCTGGTGAGTAGCATCTCCAACAAAATTCATAAGAGTGGAAGATTTGCACTCAGGATGCGAAGGAATGGAAATCTGGTAATGTTGGCACTGGAATATCCACTTCAAAGTGATTACTTTTACTGGAAATCCCAGACAGCAAATGCTGGAGATAATGTTACGCTGAATCTTGATACCAATGGTCTGCTGTACCTGCTGGATACTAATGGCAAAAATATAAGGACACTAAGTGATGGCAGAACCATATTTGATCAAGCTATGTATCGGGCAACAATTGATGCAGATGGAATATTCCGATTGTATTCGCATGATTTGGATCGATACAGCAATTGGTCAATGGAATGGCAGTCATCTGATAACAAGTGCGATCCCACTGGCTTGTGTGGTTCAAATGCATATTGTACTGTGGTGGATCAGGTAGTTGCATGCGCTTGTCCTTCTGGTTTTGATTTTATTGATCAAAGCCAGAAGAATTTGGGGTGCCAGCCGAATTCAAGCGCAGATGATTGCTTGCATATTAAAGAGAGTAGTCAGGCTTTTAATGAATTGGAAGGCATATCATGGAAAGCTGAACCATATTCTACTCTTCCGTCTAGTACAAAAGAAGCTTGCAGACAGGAGTGCCTAAAAGACTGTTATTGTGAAGCTGCAGTATATGGGAATCAACAGTGCAGAAAACACAAGCTTCCTCTGAGATTTGGGAAAGCCCAGGAAAAACCATCAATGACAACTTTTATCAAAGCAAGAGTTGTAGATTTGGGAATGAAAACTGGGGGCAGTAATAGAAAGAAAGAGTTACGAACAAGAGGCATCCTGATAGCTTGCACTGCAATCTCAACACTCACATCACTAGCTCTGGTGATTTTTGGTATTCTTTTCTACAGATACCGTGTTTGGAACTACAAAAAAATTACAAGTCAAGGCAATGATGAACTGTTCGAAGATGCCATTTTGAGATCATTTGCGTATGACGAGCTAAAAAAAGCAACTAACAATTTCGAGGATGAAATTGGCAGAGGAGCTTTTGGGACAGTGTATAGAGGTGTCATATCAAATGGCAATAGAGCTGTGGCAATCAAGAGACTAGGGGAAGTGGTGGCGGAAGGTGAGAGAGAATTTCGGAATGAGATGAAAGTAATAGGGAGAACCCATCACAAAAACTTAGTTCGATTGTTTGGTTACTGCCATGATGGATCTAACAGGCTTCTGGTATACGAGTACATGTGCAATGGCTCACTTGCAGATTTTCTTTTCAGGTCTGAGCAAAAGCCAGCCTGGGAGGAAAGAATTGAAATGGCACTAAACATAGCCCGAGGAATTGTCTATTTGCACGAAGAATGTGAGACCCAGATCATCCATTGCGACATCAAACCTGAAAACATTCTGATGGATGAGAAAGGATCAGCAAAAATTGCAGATTTTGGTTTGTCCAAGCTGCTGATGCCCAACCAGTCCAGGACGTATACTGGAATCAGAGGAACAAGAGGATATGTTGCACCTGAGTGGCACACTAACTTGCCAATTACCGTCAAGGTAGATGTGTACAGCTTTGGAATCATGTTACTGGAGATCATATGCTGTCGTAGGAATGTGGATATGAATGTTCCTGACGACCAAGTTGTTCTTGCAAACTGGGTCTATGATTGCTTTGAGGCTAATGAGTTAGATAATCTAATCCAGGACGAAGAGGTGCAGGAAGGTAAACTTGAGAGGCTGGTCAAAGTAGGACTATGGTGCATCCAGGATGAGCCCTCATCTCGGCCGTCGATGAAGAACGTGGTGCTGATGTTGGAAGGGACAATAGACATGCCAGACCCCCCAGCTCCTCCATCCTTTTCCAGTTCCAATAATGACACTACTGGCACATAATTTGCCAAGACCTGAGGGCTACAAGACCCTTCCGTTGGGTTTTCATTTTTGAATCTTTCCTTGTGTATATTAGTTTTGAGTGGTTGAATTTCCTTAAGGATGGAGGGAGTATATAGTTAGCAAGCTTAAGTGAAAAAGAACATTATAATCCATTCTTGATTCTTCAACCGAAATTAAAAATGTAAGTGTCTACAATAATTAATAATTATGCAAATTATATTTGTTATATTAATCTATATATATAAGTCATTAAATAAACATAAACTATATTTTTGACAATAATATTTACACATTTTTTATATATTATACAACTTAACTCAACTAAGCCTTTGTCCCAAAAAATTTGGGGTCGGCTATATGGATTCTCTTTCTCTACTCTAAAAGATTTTGGGTTAAATTCTCGGAAACGTGTAATGCTTCTAGGTCATGTTGTACTATTCTCCTCAAAATCAGTTTAGGTCTACCCCTTCTTTTCTTTCTATCCTCTACCCTAATATGCTCTACTTGTCTAACTGGAGCCTCCATATGTTTACGCTTCATATCACCAAACCACTTCAATCTCCCTTCTCTCAACTTATCCTCAATTGGTACCACTCCTACCTTTTTTCTACTACTCTCATTACGGACTTTATCTAGTCTAGTATGGCCACTCATCCACCTTAACATTCTCATCTCCGCAACTCTTATCTTAGACACATACGACTCCTTAAGTACCCAACACTCACTACCATATAACATGGCCGGTCATATGGCTGTACGGTAAAATTTTCGTTTCAACTTATTGGGAATCTTGCGATCACATAAAACTCCCATGGCATGTCTCCACTTCAACCATTCTGCTTTAATCCTATGACTAACATCCTCCTCACATCCCCCATCTACTTGAAGGACTGAGCTGAGATATTTAAAGTGATTACTTTGGGACAGTATCACTCCATCCAAACTAACTCCTTCCCTATCACCAGTTCGGCCTTCACTGAACTTGCAATGCATGTATTCTGTTTTCGTTCTACTTAACTTAAAGCCCTTTGACTCTAGAGTACTTCTCCAAAGCTCTAGCTTTCTATTAACTACTTCTTACGTCTCATCTATCAGAACTATATCATCCGCAAACATTCTTTATATATTATATTTAAAATAAATATAATTTAGATATTTTTTATAATTAATAATTTATATTAATTATAAAATATTTGCTAAAAATGGTACAAATGCATGCTGGGTTAATTGCACTATCCATCCCTGAACTTTAGGGGTATTTTCAATTCCATCCCTTAACTTCAATTTATTAAAATAAAATCATTTAACTTCGTTTTAATTGCAATAACAATCCTTTAAAACAGAATCCGGTATGAGCTCTGGTGAATTTCTTACGTGTCAGTCCAAGGTGTCATTTTTAAATGAAAATAAATCCATGTCACCAAATCCTCTCTCATCTTTCTTCCACTCCCACATTACCTTCCCGATAAGATTGCAGTCCTCATGAATCTGCCTAACTCTATCAAACTTTTTCTTCATCTCCTTCCTGTCACTCACCTTTCTCTCATTTATCATCTCCGTCAGCAACATAGATGTGAAACAAAACCCTAATTTGAGCAAAGTGAAAAGGTAAGTTTTGTTTGGAGAAAACATTTTTCATCTCTCTTTTGTCAGGTGTGAGTGTTGCTTTCTTGACTTTTTCATGGAAAGTATTATTTTGTCAAATCTTTTCTAATAGACAAATATAATATGGGTAAGACCACATTGAAAGGGACAAAGGTGCAATGGGGGACAGAGAGTTGAATATTTGCAAAGGTTGGAAGCCCCACAAGAATATGGCTACCCCCTCGACAAGTGAACCCATTAAAATACTTCGTGAGTGTAAAAGCTTGTGTTTTGGCGATAGTTGTGGATTGTAGAAAAAAAGAAATTTTCTTGTACAGTTCAAATTATTGGTAGATAAGTATTAAATATGGTTTGTTTATTGTGGCCAAATTATTGCATGTTGCAGGACCTGGTGGTTCTAGGTTTTTTACTATAATATTGCATGTTAAGGGGGTTAAGGGAGAGTGGGACTATTATGATGGAGTTACTTGGACAATTCCTTTCTGTCAAGATAATGAAATGTCATTAGTAAGGATAGATAAGTTATGTCAGGGCTTGAAGTTACATGGTTATTGAGGTACTATTGGAGGGTTCCAGGTGCTGACTATAAGGGTAGTTTAATGACATTAGGTTCTAACAGTGATGTAGTAACAATGTGTGAGCATGCTGTTGAACATGGTGAGGTGGATATTTATATAGAGCATTTGACAATTGAAGACTTAAAAAGAGAATTTCAAATTGATGACAGTCTACCAAAATAGTCTAGCTTGGTTATTGAAGAGATTGAGGAAGAAACAGTAGCACATACTGACATTCCAATGCAGCCTTTAGCTAAAACAATTGAACTTGGGGAGTGTAGTTGGACCACTAATCATGCTAATTTATTATGTGATAGGGAAGCTAATGTTGATTCTAATATAGAGATTGTAAATGATGTGCAATGTGAAACAAGTGTCAGTGAACATTGTGTAAATGAAGAGAATAGTGATGGTAGTGTAAGGGCAAAAGAAGTAAATGTTGATGATGGATTTAATGAGTATATTGATGCTTTAAAAGGGAGTGAGAGACTTGATGATTATATTAATCCCATTATGGAAGACAATATGGGGAATTTTGGGAATAATAGTCAAGATGTGCCATGTGAAGAAGTAAATATTTGTCAGAGTGGGGGGTATCATGCAATGAATGCAAGAGAAGGAGTGAATGTTGAAGAGGGAAATCCCAACAGGTCAGGGGTAAATGCTCAAGCAGATGATGAATTACAGGATAATGAGTATGAAATGGAAGAAGGGGATGAAGATGTTCAAGATGTTCTTCATGGAATTAATACTGAAATTAATAATGACAATAATAATCAAAAGCAAAATCAGAAGGGTAAGCCTAAAGCAACTGAGGAAAGAATGAGGAATGAAGGTTTTGGGGCTAGTTTAAGGTTTGACACAGCTGATACTGATTCTGAATATGGTGATTCATATGAGTTGCATTTTAATTCAGATTCTGAGGGTGATGGGGAAAATGTTATTTCCAGAGTTTAATATGGATAGGGATATTGATGATCCTACATTTAAGGTTGGTATGATATTCTCAACTGGAGATGAGTTTAAAGATGCATGCAGGGTTTATGGGATTAAGCATAGATTTGAACTTTATTTTCCAAAAAATGACTTCCAACAGGTACAAGATAGATGTAAGAAGGAGTGTGGCTGGAAGATTTGGGCAAGTAAACTACACCCTAAAGACCCCAATGATTAAACCATGCAAATAAAGACAGCTTCATTGAACCATAGTTGTGGAAAGAGTTTTACAAACTACCATGTCACTGCAAAATGGGAGGATCAAAGATGATTACAACATATGTATTAGCATGGCCAAAGCTTGGAGAGCAAAAATCATGCTTTGAAAAGGATTCATGGGGATGAGGCTACCCAGTATGGTAGATTGCATGATTACAAGTGGGAAATTTTAAGAACTAATCCTGGGAGTACAGTGACATTTAGAGAAGAGAAGGGAGAGTTTGCTAGGATGTACATATGTTTGTCAGCTTTAAAAGAGGCATTTAAAGATGGTTGTAGGAAACTCATTTGTCTGGATGGATGTTGGTTAAAAGGGACTTATGAGGGACAACTATTCTCAGCAGTAGGGATAGATCCAAATGACTGTATGTTCCCTTTAGCATATGCTATTATGCGTGTAGGGAATAAAGACAGTTGGCAATGGTTCCTAGAGCAGCTTAAAGAAGATATGCACATGTACAACAATCACTAGTGGTGTTTCATGTCAGACAAGTAAAAGGTAAACTTTTTTTTATAAGTATTTTTCATATTAAATACATAACTAGTTATTATAATTTTTATGTTTACTAACTCAAATCTTTTTCTTTTTGTCCAACCACTTGTCAATGTATCTAAATTGGGTGGATTCAGGGACTTGTTAATGTGGTCAGTGAGATGTTCCCAAATTCAGAACACAGGTTATGTGTTAGACACATGTACACAAACTTTAGGGGTAGATTTAAGGGGAAGGAACTTAAAGACCTTGTGTGGAATGCAGCTAGGGCCACATACCAAGCCAAATTGGACTTTTGGTTAGAAAAGATTGAGAATAAAAATAGTGAAGCTAGGGAGTGGTTAAGGGAAAGACCTTGTGAAAATTGGTCTAGAGCTTCTTTCGAAACCACTGCAATCTGTGATATGTTAACAAATAATTTGTGTGAATGCTTCAATAGGTACATCTTAGATGCAAGGGACAAACCAATCATTACCATGCTAGAAATGATTAAAACAAAATTGATGAGGAGACTGTTTAGAAAGAGAGAACAAATGCATAAAATTCAGAGTGCAATTTGTCCAAAGATATTGAAAAAATTGGAAGAATTGAAAAACTTGTCAAATTTGTTTCAACCTCAGTTTTCAGGTGGTCCACAAGTCCAAGTTTTTGCGGGGGAGGGGGGGGGGTTGGTTTGTTGTTAACATGGTGGAGAAGACATGCACTTGTCGTAGATGGGAATTAAAAGGCATTCCTTATGCTCATGCTTGTGCAGTCATCTTTGGAAATAATGAAGAACCTGAGGATTATGTGCATGACTGTTATTCAATGAGAATCTATTTAAGGGTTTATAGTCATGTAATCCATCCCATTAATGGTCATGATATGTAGCCAAAGGGATCAAAAGATTATATTATCATCCCTAATGAAGCCATTCAGAGAAAGAGAGGAAGAAAGTAGATGGCAAGGAAGAAAATAGCTGAAGAACTTGAAATGGCAGCAGCTAAAGGGAGACTATCTAGGAAAGTAATGGTAAAAATGAGATGCCAAATATGTAGGCAAATTGGACACAATAAAAGGTTCCACAAAGACCATCCTGTGTCACAATCACATGAGGAAGCCCTTCCTGCTTCAACTCAAATTTCTTCTAATGCTGTAAGAACCTTATTCAATGTAACTACTTCTTTGCTATTCATTTATTCTGTTTGCAATATAACTGAACATTTAAACAAAGTTATATTGCAAACAAAGGAATGGTATTTTTTTTTTCATTTGGATATTTGATACTGTTTATTTATTGATTATAGAGAACAAAAAAAAAAATTATATGCAAAGTCAAGCAAAACAAGAACAACTGATACAAATGCAAAGGCTGCACCTATTTCATCACCTACCACAGTGCAATGGATGATGGATGCAAGTCCTAGAGTACAAATTGTTGTTTGTGTATTTTAATTAAAATGAGAAAAGTCACTTAATGTAATAATATTAATATTTGTATCAGGGTTCAAGTCAAAGACCTACAAGGATACCCAACAATGTGGAAGACACCATGACTGATGCAAATATATTTAGATCACTGCAGACCTCATCTTCACAGCTGTAACAACTCAAAAAAAAAAAATATCAGAAAACCAAAGCTCCCCTTAAAACTCTCCCTCACTCTCATTCCCTCTCCTTTTCTTCCACAAGCAAGCCTCCAGCCACCATGGCCGGCCGGCGAGGCGTCCCCCCACCCTGGGCGACACCGGCGACCCTCCAGCGACGGCCAGAACCACAAGAAACGGCAGCGAGAGAGGGAGAAGAGAGAGAAAACGTGCGCACAGTGGGCAGCGGCTTTCCGGTGCGATTCCGGCTTCATCTGACATCCAATCGAGGTGATTCAGGTGGCGTTGGAAAGCTTGTTCCGAGAGCTTTCTTTTGATACCAATTTTGCAGCAAATGGTGGTCAGATGAGTGAGATATGGAGGAGAGAAGTTTCGAGTTTTTCAAGCTTTTTCGTCAGATCTAGGACGATTCGACCGTTGGATCGACGATCTGAGACCACCTATGGACTGAGGAAGAGGGGAGGAACATGATGGTATGATCAGATCCAGCAAATGTCGCCGGCTACGGCAGCCGGCCACCGTGCGCGGTGGTTTCGGCGGTGGCTCCGGTGGGCTTTGGAGATGATTCAACTTCTAGAAGCTTTCTCATAAATTTTTGGAATTTTTGAGACACAGATAAATTTCGGGTAAGATTATTTTCATTATTTCTCTGTCTATGGAGCATAAATGCAGTGTTTCTTTAACAGGAAAAATTGGAGAAAAATTCTAAGAAAAATATATGATAAAAGTAAAATTATTTGGAGATATTCTATGGTGTTTGTTAAATTTTTGAGTGATTGTAGAATATTTTTGAAAAATATAGATGGATTTTAGTTAGATTTTTAGCATATGGGCGTATAAGATTATTTGAAATTATGATATTTAAATTTTATATGATTGGTTGAAGCTTGAGGATGGGGGTTTAAATATGTAAATATTGAATTTGGTTGAATTAAGAATACGTTAGCTGTTGGAAACTTATGAAAATTGAGTAATATTCTTGAATAAAATATTCATGGGTGATTAGAAAATTACAATTCATTTTGCAATAATCTTATAATATTATTAAGGACCGCGGGGCAAAATTTTAGAATTTTTAGAGCTTGTTTGAGTGGATTTTTACAAAATGTCAATTATAAAGACTAAAACGTAATTTTTAAGTTTTTGAGTATTGCTTGGTTTGGAGGGTCCAGGAGGGGCCATATAATGATGATATAAAATGAGTTGAATTTAGAAGTGTTATTTGAGCCTTTTTGCAGGTTGGGTAAGTTCCAGGTATAGGGGAAACTCTGCCAGATTTTCGGCATAAATTAAGCTATCTGTTGCCTTTTTAGAGTTTTATTTTGACTTAGTACTAATAAATTTATAATTTAATTATTAGGTGATCGATGTCAGCTATTTTCTTGCATCCAGCAGCCACAATAGTCATCGGTGTACTGTGAGTAAAATATTAATTTTAATTATAATTTCGATATTATTATATGTTCAAGCATGCCCATGCATCACTTATATGTATATATATATATGTAGTTAAACTCTAGGCACGTTTTATGTTGCATTCACAACTGTTAAAGTGCCATGTATGTTATTGTGGTAATTTGGAGCAGTGTGCGTGCGTTGGCGTGCGTGTGATGTGGTGTTGGCTATGGATAGGACGGGTAAACACGGCTTGAGATCTTCGCTGGGACCCGGTCCTTTGGGGTAGTCACGGCTTGAGTTCTTCGCTGGGACCCCGATTTGGTTTATTAAGCGAAAGTCCGGCTTGAGTTCTTCGCTAGCACTGGTTGGATTTAAGAGAGCTGTATAGGGGATCAGCTCCCATATATTTATGATTTGACATTACTGGGTGCGTGAGTGCTCCAAATTACCTTTTTGCTGTTATGATATGAAAATATTGCTGATGTTGCATTTCACTCTACAGGGTGCATTAGCTTTAGATAGTTATAGAGATTATGGTTAAAGTTGATATTTTACTCTCTGAGTCGAACGCTCACTCCTGTTCACCTATTTTTCCAGGCTACAGGAGGAGTTCTTTTACAGAGCAACCTGCTTTCTTCCTTGCAGGTTTAACGTCGGTTATTTAATTGTTTTATTATTTTTCAAAATTTGAAATCTAGAACTCCGCATGTGTTAGTAATAGTGTGAACCTTTTTAGAAATCGTGTTAATTTAAATTTTTGAGGTTAATAAATGAAGATTTATGTGGTATTTAAACAATTTATAAGTGGTGATAACAGGGTTGAGCGATGCTCCCCTTACTTCAGTTTTTTTATGTTTATCGGGTTGGGTTGACCCGGATAAAAATATTTTATTTTATTTTATTTTATTTACATGTTGGGCCTAAGTTTTTGGGCCTTGGTTATGGATTTGAGAACAGTAAGGCTTACTACGGGCCTCGGGGGCTTTATGTCGGCCCAGGTCCTAGAAATGGGCCAATCAAAGGTAACTCAAAGAAACAACAATCAACTGTGGTGGGGAAGGACAAAGGGAAATTACTAGCACATAAAGGGAACAAAGGAAATGCACACTCCAAGAGGAAACCATGGAAATGATAGCAGCTAAAGGGAACTTTTTTGGATGTAGATTGTGTATGGAAATGTGTTTTGTGGACATAACATTAGGAAACTTTTTGGTTTTTGGATGTTGTTTTAGATAATGTGTTCATGTGATATAGCTATGTCCATCTTTTTGGGTTTTTGATTTTATATGTGGCAATTGCAGGTTATGGACATATTTTAGGCAATTGTCACTTACTTACTCACAAGATATGGTCTGGTCACAGGATAAGAGTGATTCAACTGTGAATCATTGTACATGCCACAACTGTGAAGCATTTTTTGACACAGACAACATTATTATTAATGAAGTTATTGATTTTATGTCTTGAACATTACTTCTTTAGGCTTGTTATTTTGAATATCATTTTTTGCATTTATAATAAAAGGGCAAATGGTACCCAATTGCAAATGTAGCTTACAAACCAGTTTTAGTTTTACATATATCATTTTATTTCTTATAAAGCCAAAAATATTAATTCAAGCTTTTGTTTACCATTTATAATTTTCAAACTAATGTTTAAATACAATTCAACGCAATTCAATTATTTCATAAAATACCATAAAATATTAAGCCAAGTTTTTCATTGCATATTTTGCATTACACCATCAGTAGCACATTTAACATTTGCATAATACAAATTTCACAAACTTAAAATCAAGGTAAATACAACTTTCAGCTTCCAAAACATTTTGCCGCTAATGGCCCCAAACACTTAACTAACAAAACACTACCTCTCTAACACTCCAACTTTACCTCACAGCAAAGACATGCACCAAAGGCTCACTTTCCCCATCCGAATTTCTCAACTAAGATATACACTATCAAATAACAAGCAACCACCTTCCATTTTCTTCCTTTTCTCTTAGCAGCTTCAACTTCTCTCTCTTCTTTATCAATCCTTTTAGCAGTCTAGAAATTATTTGGCCCAATTAAAGTGGGATTGGATCATCAAACTACTGGAAAAACCCACAATGATCTCTACTTTGAACAAACAAAAATGCCATTACCATTTCCCCTAATTAACCCAAAGCAAAAAACCCAAAATATCTCATAAAATCAAAATTACTTACCCCGTAATTTCTGCAACCATAAAAACGTCTCCCTGGGTTACATCCTGACCAAGAAGTACGCAACTCAGCTTCCAAGTTGCAAGTGCATCTTGGAGCTCCTAGAATTACCATCGCAGATCCTTAAGAATGGACGAAGGGATTCAAAATAGCAAGGGACAGATGAGGAAGGGATTCAAAATTTGAAAGAAAGAAATTTATTAGCTAGAGCAGAAATCAGAAGAAAGGTGTAAGTGGATTGCATGTTTCAATGTACAAAAGATTTTCCATATCTTTTTACTGTTAGAGTGAAAGATGAGAGAGGATTTGGTGACGTGAATTTATTTTCATTTAAAAATGACACCTTGGATTGACACGTAAGCAAGTCATCAGAACTCATACCGGATTCTATTTTAAAGGACTGTTATTGCAATTAAAACGAAGTTAAATAATTTTATTTTAATAAATTGAAGTTTATGGATGAAATTGAAAATACCCCTAAAGTTCAGGGATAAGCGGTGCAATTAACCCAATGCACGCTTGGCATGATATTTGCGCAGTTAGATAGAAGAACACAGTGCAAGGAAAAATAATCTGTTAACTTGGAGATAAAAGAGGGTGCTAGCAAGTCAACATGAGCCATTCAAATGCATGCATAGTGAAAGAATTCAGCGGACTGCTAGCTAACATGGAAAGGAAAAGCATTTCAAATATTGAAAAGCACAAGCAAAGGGGAAAAGTGGAAAGGGAAAGAAGGCCGGAAACGGTAGGTTTAGGGGCTGGACGATGTCGTTTCAAATTAATGGCGTGAATGATGAGAGTGGAACATAGTGTGGCTGCACGCTGACAGCACAGGAAGGAAATTAATTTTTTTTTTCCATGGAACACATTAGCGATAACGAAGAAAGGAAGGAGGAGCAACACAACCCTTAAATGTGTGAGTATTTGCAAAAGCACCAAAAATTGCCACTGTGCTATGAACATTGAAAATCTTTCATGTTATATAATGTAACAATGTATTTATTTAATTGACAAAAAAAAATAACATACTTAATAACATTTTTTATATAATAAATCGAAATTACCAAGAAATTTTATGTGATAATAACAACAATAAATGACCAAAGACCATCATAAATGCTTCAGCTTGTACTGGATGACCAATGAATGCTGTTATGCAAGAAACAAAACCACAAAACAAGAGGTAACCAACGGAAAAAAAAGGTCAAGAACGTAACAGCCACTTACAAACAAGACCAAGATTTTTCCATTGTGCCATTTGCAGGGATATGTAGGTCTGCCCCGAAAATGACGAAAAGAAAATAACAAACGTTTCCAGCTGGGCATGCTCGTTTCCAACTGAACAGAGCTTAGTTCTCATTTTAACAACCCATGCCGTTCAATTATGGGCGCATGATTCATACCCTTCAGAAAACTTTATACGGTAAGCCTACTTTTATTGACTTCTTAATAACTTCAAGTCGAGTATTCTCAATAGTTTGGAAAATTGAACAAGAGAGATTGACCAAATTTTCTATTCCCTATATTGAGGAATTGAAATATTGGGGAGAACTCGGGAATTAAGGGACAAGAATAACATGTTCCACAATCCAAAAATTGTAGCAATGGTCCTGTTTCTTCTCATTCTAAGTTCCATATTTTCTGGAGCAACAGCTCAACAAAGAACTTCCAACATTAGCCTAGGTTCTTCTCTCACCTATTTATAGTTAAACTTAGTTATAACTTAAATTTAATAAATAATTGAAGTTAAATTAATTTATAACCTCAGTTACTTCATAAATGATTAGATTTAAGTTTAAATTATGTTTAATAAATAAGCTTAATAAATGAAGGCATGAATCATACCAAGGCCAAGCGAAGACCAAAAAAATACGTCAAGCGATAGATTTTAGCATAATCATGGTTCATATGTCAATGAATATAAAACATAAAATATACAGTGAAATTCTTCGGCCCTGGCTTAGCCTAGTGGCCAAGACATCGCTCACCCTGGACAATGCTCCGGATTCGAGCCCCCCAACAAAATACCAGTTTAAGGCCTTGAAATGCAAAACACAATAAAAAAAAAAAATATAATGAAACTTATTTATTAAATGAAAATTTTTATTTAAATCGAGTTAATTATGAATCGAAAATATAAATACGTGGGATTTATATTTTAATATGTGAGTCTTACTTGAGTCTATAGTAAATTCGATATAGATAAGAAAAATCTCTTGGATCTTACTTAAATTCATGATATACCAAATCTTAACCGGGCAATGAAGTCGAAACATACGTTGAGCTTAGAGTTAGGCGGAATCATGACTCATACGCCACGAGCATTTTAAAGTCAAAAAATACGTCGAGAGATAGAACTCAACATAATCATGACTTGTATGCAATGACCACTGAAGTCCACAAATTACGTGAGAAATAGGGTTTCACATAATCACGACTCATGGGATACACCGGGTGAATTAAGTAAAATTTACTGAATTATTGTGAGTTATATTTAATTATGTGTTTGGTACAAGAGTAATAAGAAATAATTATTATTTTTATAATTTTTAACCTTTTAGAACTCTTATTTGAATGTTAATAAGAGATTAAATTAATTTTTAATATATTTAATTAATATTTATTTCCTCTTTAGAGATTAAATATTAACATAAGGGTCAAGTTAATAAGGCTTAATAAATGAAAATAATTAAAATTTTTTAAATATATTTCATTTTAAAATATATTTTATTAATGTGATCAAATTAATGAATAAATAAATTAAATAAGACAGTGATTTCATTATTATTTTTTATGTGCAATAAATTAAAATAAAAATATTTTTTACAATATACTTTGATTGTGTGTGAATGTAGAATATTTTTAATTATGAGTAAATCTACATAATTAATAAACTATTTTATAATAATATTATATCCGTTTAAATATTATTGTCAAGTTTTGTTATTGTTTATTTTTTTTTCTTTTCATCATTACTAATATTTATTTATTTATTTGTTTTCCGTTTATAAATTGCTTTTAAGTTATCTGGTTGAATCAGAAAAGCATAAGAGCTACCACAAATCGGAAAGAAAATTTATTTAAGCTTCATTTATTTACAGAAATATTTTTTATATTTTTTATTATTAAAAAAATATCAATAAAAAATATTTTCTTAATAAAAGAGAAAATTAAATCATTTTTTGATACTTATCTCAGAAATGCACAAATTCCTATGTAGAATTTAATCTAAGGGCCAAGTAGCGCATTCTCATATATGATCGCGCTTAATCGGACCCTTGATTATTTTGTACTCTTTAATAATCATTCCTTTTAAATTTATAAGAATAACACTTAATTATTAATTTTTAATATTATATTAAATTAAATGCTTCTTTAAGTGAAATTTACCTTATTATTTTTTAATTTTAAAAGATCAATTGAATTAAACTCAACTCAACTCAACTAAACTTTTATCCCAAAAATTTATTGGGGTAAACTATATGGATTCTTTTTCTCCACTCTAACGATTTTAGGTTAAATCCTCTGAAATTTGTAATGCTTCTAGATCATGTTGCACAACTCTCCTCCAAATCATTTTAGGTCTACCCTTTCTTTTCTTTCTATCCTCTAACCTAACGTGCTTTACTTGTTTAACTGGAGCTTCCGTATGTCTATGCTTCACATGACCAAATCACCTCAATCTCCCTTCTCTCAACTTATCCTCAATTGGCACCAATCCTACCTTTTTTCCAATACTTTCATTACGAACTTTATCTAGTCTAGTATGGCCACTCATTCACCTTAATATTCTTATCTCCGTAATTCTCATCTTCGACACATATGGCTCCTTCATTGCCCAATACTCACTACCATATAACAGTAAAATTTTCCTATCAACTTATTGGAAATCTTGCGATCACATAAAACTCTCATGGCACTTCTCCACTTCAACCATCCGGCTTTAATCCTATGACTAACATTCTTCTCACATTCCCCATCTACTTGATGGATTGAGCCGAGATATTTAAAGTAATTACTTTGAGGCAATACTACTCCATCCAAAATAACTCCTTTCCTATCACCAGTTCGGCATTCACTGAACTTGCAATACATGTATTATATCTTCGTTCTACTCAACTTAAAGCACTTTGACTCTGGAATGCTATCAATTAGATTAAACATGTCAAATATTTATGTAAATTATAATTGTATTTAAAAATTTTAATTTTATGTAAAATAGTCAAACTTTAAAGATTTATTGCAATTGTATCCAATGAAGTGAAATTAAATTTAAAAAGTTAATTACAATATAATATCTGAAATTTTATTTAATTAACAAATAAAAGTTTTAGATAAAATTGTAATTTTAAGTAAATATTTTGACATTTTTAGTCCATTTGATTAAACTTAATATATATAAAATTTCATACTAAAAAATATTTTTATTAATTAAAATTAATGTAATTATATTTTGAATCAAGATAAATAAATCTATATAAATTTATACCTTTTTACAAGCAATTTAAATATAAAAATTTTCACTTATTTTTTATTATATTTTTGAAAAATTCATTAAGGAGTTTTAATTTTAATTGAAGAGAAATGGAAAAAAAAATTCAACATAATAATATGCAAGGCTCTATAATTTTATTCTTCTCTCACAAAGAAAAGAAGAAAAAATGAAAAAACAATTTTATGAAAATTTGTGAAGAACTTATATATCTTTTTTTTTTTTAATTTTCACGAAATTTGCATTGTAAAGAATTTATGTAAATTATATGAAATTTATACGTCTTAATATTATATATCATATATTTTGATCTAAAAGATAAATCGGGTTTACATGTCTTTTTTTTTAATTCTAATTCAAGAGTAAAAAAGGACTCAATGCAATAATATGTATAGTTATACAATTCTAATCTTCTATTCACAAGAAAAAAAGAAAGAAAAGGAAAAAAAAATAGTGAAAAAAATTTTATTTAAACCCACATGAATTGTAGCATATATTAAATAAAAATATATAAAATATACATTTTATTTAATGGATATTACAATTCATATGAAACACATTCTTTTTAATTATATATTCTTTTCAAAATTATTTTGTAAAAATGTATGAATTTATTTTTATATTTTATATTTAAATACATAAATTTATTTAACTTGATTCAAAAGGTAATTACATTAGTTCTAATTAATTAGAAAATTTAGAATAAAATTTTAATTAAAAATAAATATAACATATATTTTCTTTTTAAATATGAAATTTAATTAATAGAATAAAAACTTATATTAAATTATAATTAAATCTAAAACTTTTATTTATTAATTAAATAAAACAATATATTATATTATAATTTACAGTTAATTTTTTTATTTAATTTTACACATTTAAATATAATTATGATAAATTTTAATCATGATTTGATGTGAACATTTTACATTTTTTTCCAATTGCGCATTTTAAAATTACATTTTTAATCAAGTCCAATGGATAGAACCATGCCCGAATTTTTGGTATCAAACACTTGCATTCCGTCCTATTGGGGAAATCGTGGTCCCAATAACAATTTTCAACACCGCGGTGGCCACCTTTCAAAGGTTTTGAAGTCAAATTTGAGAGGGTTGATGATTTTTTCAACTCGGCGGAATTGAATGCCGACGCATCTAGATAAATTAAAGCAAGGAATTTAAAAATTTACAAAGTGCTATCAGCGTCACGAAAATTGCAGCAATGTTGCTAATTTTTCTTCTACTGAGTTCAATATTTTGTAAAGCAATAGCTCAACACAGTATCATCAGCCCAGGCTCTTCTCTTACTCCCACTAATATCTCTTATTGGTCCTCAGAGTCTGGCCATTTCGCCTTTGGTTTTTATCCACAAGGGGATGGCTTTGCTATAGGCATATGGTTGCCAAGAATCCAGCAGGCAACTGTCATATGGACAGCTAACCGTGATGACCCTCCTCTGTCCAGGAATGCTACTTTGATCTTAAATACCGAAGGTAAGCTCGTCCTGCAGCAACGAGGAAGTGAACCGAAATTCATTGCAAATATTCCGAAGCCTGCTTCCTCAGCCTCCATGCTCAATTCTGGTAATTTTGTACTCTATGATTCGGAGTCTAAGATCATATGGCAGACTTTTGATGCCCCCACAGACACCATTTTACCAGGACAGCATCTAGCGGCTGAGGAACAGCTGGTGAGTAGCATCTCCAACAAAATTCATAAGAGTGGAAGATTTGCACTCAGGATGCGAAGGAATGGAAATCTGGTAATGTTGGCACTGGAATATCCACTTCAAAGGGATTACTTTTACTGGATATCCCAGACAGCAAATGCTGGAGATAATGTTACGCTGAATCTTGATACCAATGGTCTGCTGTACCTGCTGGATACTAATGGCAAAAATATAAGGACACTAAGTGATGGCAGAACCATGTTTGATCAAGCTATGTATCGGGCAACAATTGATGCAGATGGAATATTCCGATTGTATTCGCATAATTTGGATCGATACAGCAATTGGTCAATGGAATGGCAGTCATCTGATAACAAGTGCGATCCCACTGGCTTGTGTGGCTCAAATGCATATTGTACTGTGGTGGATCAGGTAGTTGCATGCGCTTGTCCTTCTGGTTTTGATTTTATTGATCAAAGCCAGAAGAATTTGGGGTGCCTGCCGAATTCAAGCGCAGATGATTGCTTGCATATTAAAGAGAGTAGTCAGGCTTTTAATGAATTGGAAGGCATATCATGGAAAGCTGAACCATATTCTACTCTTCCGTCTAGTACAAAAGAAGCTTGCAGACAGGAGTGCCTAAAAGACTGTTATTGTGAAGCTGCAGTATATAGGAATCAACAGTGCGGAAAACACAGGCTTCCTCTGAGATTTGGGAAAGCCCAGGAAAAACCATCAATGACAACTTTTATCAAAGCAAGAGTTGTAGATTTGGGAATGAAAACTGGGGCCAGTAATAGAAAGAAAGAGTTACGAACAAGAGGCATCCTGATAGCTTGCACTGCAATCTCAACACTCGTATCACTAGCTCTGGTGATTTTTGGTATTCTTTTCTACAGATACCGTGTTTGGAACTACAAAAAAATTACAAGTCAAGGCAATGATGAACTGTTCGAAGATGCCATTTTGAGATCATTTGCGTATGACGAGCTAAAAAAAGCAACTAACAATTTCGAGGATGAAATTGGCAGAGGAGCTTTTGGGACAGTGTATAGAGGTGTCATATCAAATGGCAATAGAGCTGTGGCAATCAAGAGGCTAGGGGAAGTGGTGGCGGAAGGTGAGAGAGAATTTCGGAATGAGATGAAAGTAATAGGGAGAACCCATCACAAAAACTTAGTTCGATTGTTTGGTTACTGCCATGATGGATCTAACAGGCTTCTGGTATACGAGTACATGTGCAATGGCTCACTTGCAGATTTTCTTTTCAGGTCTGAGCAAAAGCCAGCCTGGGAGGAAAGAATTGAAATTGCACTAAACATAGCCCGAGGAATTGTCTATTTGCACGAAGAATGTGAGACCCAGATCATCCATTGCGACATCAAACCTGAAAACATTCTGATGGATGAGAAAGGATCAGCAAAAATTGCAGATTTTGGTTTGTCCAAGCTGCTGATGCCCAACCAGTCCAGGACGTATACTGTAATCAGAGGAACAAGAGGATATGTTGCGCCTGAGTGGCACACTAACTTGCCAATTACCGTCAAGGTAGATGTGTACAGCTATGGAAAAATGTTACTGGAGATCATATGCTGTCGTAGGAATGTGGATTTGAATGTTCCTGACGACCAAGTTGTTCTTGCAAGCTGGGTCTATGATTGCTTTGAGGCTAATGAGTTAGATAATCTAATCCAGGACGAAGAGGTGCAGGAAGGTAAACTTGAGAGGCTGGTCAAAGTAGGACTATGGTGCATCCAGGATGAGCCCTCATCTCGGCCGTCGATGAAGAACGTGGTGCTGATGTTGGAAGGGACAATAGACATACCAGATCCCCCAGCTCCTCCATCCTTTTCCAGTTCCAATAATGACACTACTGGCACATAATTTGCCAAGACCTGAGGGCTACAAGACCCTTCCGATGGGTTTTCATTTTTGAATCTTTCCTTGTGTATATTAGTTTTGAGTGGTTGAATTTCCTTAAGGATGGAGGGAGTATATAGTTAGCAAGCTTAAGTGAAAAAGAACATTATAATCCATTCTTGATTCTTCAACCGAAATTAAAAATGTAAGTGTCTACAATAATTAATAATTATGCAAATTATATTTGTTATATTAATCTATATATATAAGTCATTAAATAAACATAAACTATATTTTTGACAATAATATTTACACATTCTTTATATATTATACAACTCAACTCAACTAAACCTTTGTCCCAAAAATTTGAGGTCGGCTATGTGGATTCTTTTTCTCCGCTCTAAACGATTTTAGGTTAAATCCTCGGAAATATGTAATGCTTCTAGGTCATGTTTTACTATTCTCCTCTAAGTCAGTTTAGGTCTAACCCTTCTTTTTTTTCTATCCTCTACCCTAATGTGCTCTACTTGTCTAACTGGAGCCTCCGTATGTCTACGCTTCACATTACCAAATCACCTCAATCTTCCTTCTCTCAACTTATCCTCAATTGGTACCACTTCTGCCTTTTTTCTACTACTCTCATTACGGACTTTATCTAGTCTAGTATGGCCACTCATCCACCTTAACATTCTCATCTCCGCAACTCTTATCTTAGACACATACGACTCCTTAAGTACCCAACACTCATTACCATATAATATGGCCGGTCATATGGCTGTACGGTAAAATTTTCGTTTCAACTTATTGGGAATATTACGATCACATAAAACTCCCATGGCACGTCTCCACTTCAACCATCCGGCTTTAATCCTATGACTAACATCCTCCTCACATCCCCCATCTACTTGAAGGACTGAGCCAAGATATTTAAAGTGATTACTTTGGGACAGTATCACTCCATCCAAACTAACTCCTTCCCTATCACCAGTTCGGCCTTCACTGAACTTGCAATGCATGTATTCTGTCTTCGTTCTACTTAACTTAAAGTCCTTTGACTCTAGAGTACTTCTCCAAAGCTCTAGCTTTCTATTAACTACTTTTTACGTCTCATCTATCAGAACTATATCATCCGCAAACATTCTTTATATATTATATTTAAAATAAATATAGTTTAGATATTTTTTATAATTAATAATTTATATTAATTATAAAATATTTGCTAAAAATGGTACAAATGCATGCTGGGTTAATTGCACTATCCATCCCTGAACTTTAGGAGTATTTTCAATTCCATCCCTTAACTTCAATTTATTAAAATAAAATCATTTAACTTCGTTTTAATTGCAATAACAATCCTTTAAAACAGAATCCGGTATGAGCTCTGGTGAATTGCTTACGTGTCAGTCCAAGGTGTCATTTTTAAATGAAAATAAATCCATGTCACCAAATCCTCTCTCATCTTTCTTCCACTCCCACATTACCTTCCCGATAAGATTGCAGTCCTCATGAATCTGCCTAACTCTATCAAACTTTTTCTTCATCTCCTTCCTGTCACTCACCTTTCTCTCGTTTATCATCTCCGTCAACAATATAGATGTGAAACAAAACCCTAATTTGAGCAAAGTGAAAAGGTAAGTTTTGTTTGGAGAAAACATTTTTCATCTCTCTTTTGTCAGGTGTGAGTGTTGCTTTCTTGACTTTTTCATGGAAAGTATTATTTTGTCAAATCTTTTCTAATAGATAAATATAATATGGGTAGGACCACATTGAAAGGGACGAAGGTGCAGTGGGGGACAGAGAGTCGAATATTTGCAAAGGTTGGAAGCCCCACAAGAATATGGCTACCCCCTCGACAAGTGAACCCATTAAAATACTTCCTGAGTGTAAAAGCTTGTGTTTTGCCGTAGTTGTGGATTGTAGAAAAAAAGAAACTTTCTTGTACAGTTCAAATTATTAGTAGATAAGTATTAAATTTGGTTTGTTTATTGTGGCCAAATTATTGCATGTTGCAGGACCTGGTGGTTCTAGGTTTTTTACTATAATATTGCATGTTAAGGGGGTTAAGGGAGAGTGGGGCTATTATGATGGAGTTACTTGGACAATTCCTTTCTGTCAAGATAATGAAATGTCATTAGTAAGGATAGATAAGTTATGTCAGGGCTTGAAGTTACATGGTTATTGAGGTACTATTGGAGGGTTCCAGGTGCTGATTATAAGGGTAGTTTAATGACATTAGGTTCTGACAGTGATGTAGTAACAATGTGTGAGCATGCTGTTGAACATGGTGAGGTGGATATTTATGTAGAGCATTTGACAATTGAAGACTTAAAAAGAGAATTTCAAATTGATGACAATCTACCAAAATAGTCTAGTTTGGTTATTGAAGAGATTGAGGAAGAAACAGTAGCACATACTGACATTCCAATGCAGCCTTTAGCTAAAACAATTGAACTTGGGGAGTGTAGTTGGACCACTAATCATGCTAATTTATTATGTGATAGGGAAGCTAATGTTGATTCTAATATAGAGATTGTAAATGATGTGCAATGTGAAACAAGTGTCAATGAACATTGTGTAAATGAAGAGAATAGTGATGGTAGTGTAAGGGCAAAAGAAGTAAATGTTGATGATGGATTTAATGAGTATATTGATGCTTTAAAAGGGAGTGAGAGACTTGATGATTATATTAATCCCATTATGGAAGACAATATGGGGAATTTTGGGAATAATAGTCAAGATGTGCCATGTGAAGAAGTAAATATTTGTCAGAGTGGGGGGTATCATGCAATGAATGCAAGAGAAGGAGTGAATGTTGAAGAGGGAAATCCCAACAGGTCAGGGGTAAATGCTCAAGCAGATGATGAATTACAGGATAATGAGTATGAAATGGAAGAAGGGGATGAAGATGTTCAAGATGTTCTTCATGGAATTAATACTGAAATTAATAATGACAATAATAATCAAAAGCAAAATCAGAAGGGTAAGCCTAAAGCAACTGAGGAAAGAATGAGGAATGAAGGTTTTGGGGCTAGTTTAAGGTTTGACACAGCTGATACTGATTCTGAATATGGTGATTCATATGAGTTGCATTTTAATTCAGATTCTGAGGGTGATGGGGAAAATGTTATTTCCAGAGTTTAATATGGATAGGGATATTGATGATCCTACATTTAAGGTTGGTATGATATTCTCAACTGGAGATGAGTTTAAAGATGCATGCAGGGTTTATGGGATTAAGCATAGATTTGAACTTTATTTTCCAAAAAATGACTTCCAACAGGTACAAGATAGATGTAAGAAGGAGTGTGGCTGGAAGATTTGGGCAAGTAAACTACACCCTAAAGACCCCAATGATTAAACCATGCAAATAAAGACAGCTTCATTGAACCATAGTTGTGGAAAGAGTTTTACAAACTACCATGTCACTGCAAAATGGGAGGATCAAAGATGATTACAACATATGTATTAGCATGGCCAAAGCTTGGATAGCAAAAATCATGCTTTGAAAAGGATTCATGGGGATGAGGCTACCCAGTATGGTAGATTGCATGATTACAAGTGGGAAATTTTAAGAACTAACCCTGGGAGTGCAAGGACTTTTAAAGAAGAAAACAGAGAGTTTGCTAAAATGTACATATGTTTGACAACATTAAAAGAGACATTTAAAGATAGCTGTAGGAACCTCATTTTTCTGGATGGATGTTGGTTAAAGGGGACTTATAAGGGTCAGTTATTCTCAGAATTAGGGATAGATCTAAATGATTTTATATTCCCTTTAGCATATGTTGTGATGCATATAGTGAATAAAGACAGTTGGTAATGGTTTCTAAAGTAACTTCAAGAAGATTTGCAAATGTACAATAATCACTAATGGTGTTTCATGTCAGACAGGCAAAAGGTAAACTTTTTTTTATAAGTATTTTTCATATTAAATACATAACTAGTTATTATAATTTTTATGTTTACTAACTCAAATCTTTTTCTTTTTGTCCAACCACTTGTCAATGTATCTAAATTGGGTGGATTCAGGGACTTGTTAATGTGGTCAGTGAGATGTTCCCAAATTCAGAACACAGGTTATGTGTTAGACACATGTACACAAACTTTAGGGGTAGATTTAAGGGGAAGGAACTTAAAGACCTTGTGTGGAATGCAGCTAGGGCCACATACCAAGCCAAATTGGACTTTTGGTTAGAAAAGATTGAGAATAAAAATAGTGAAGCTAGGGAGTGGTTAAGGGAAAGACCTTGTGAAAATTGGTCTAGAGCTTCTTTCGAAACCACTGCAATCTGTGATATGTTAACAAATAATTTGTGTGAATGCTTCAATAGGTACATCTTAGATGCAAGGGACAAACCAATCATTACCATGCTAGAAATGATTAAAACAAAATTGATGAGGAGACTGTTTAGAAAGAGAGAACAAATGCATAAAATTCAGAGTGCAATTTGTCCAAAGATATTGAAAAAATTGGAAGAATTGAAAAACTTGTCAAATTTATTTCAACCTCAGTTTTCAGGTGGTCCACAAGTCCAAGTTTTTGCGGGGGAGGGGGGGGGGGTTGGTTTGTTGTTAACATGGTGGAGAAGACATGCACTTGTCGTAGATGGGAATTAAAAGGCATTCCTTATGCTCATGCTTGTGCAGTCATCTTTGGAAATAATGAAGAACCTGAGGATTATGTGCATGATCATATTCAATGAGAATCTATTTAAGGGTTTATAGTCATGTAATCCATCCCATTAATGGTCATGATATGTAGCCAAAGGGATCAAAAGATTATATTATCATCCCTAATGAAGCCATTCAGAGAAAGAGAGGAAGAAAGTAGATGGCAAGGAAGAAAATAGCTGAAGAACTTGAAATGGCAGCAGCTAAAGGGAGACTATCTAGGAAAGTAATGGTAAAAATGAGATGCCAAATATGTAGGCAAATTGGACACAATAAAAGGTTCCACAAAGACCATCCTGTGTCACAATCACATGAGGAAGCCCTTCCTGCTTCAACTCAAATTTCTTCTAATGCTGTAAGAACCTTATTCAATGTAACTACTTCTTTGCTATTCATTTATTCTGTTTGCAATATAACTGAACATTTAAACAAAGTTATATTGCAAACAAAGGAATGGTATTTTTTTTTTCATTTGGATATTTGATACTGTTTATTTATTGATTATAGAGAACAAAAAAAAAAATTATATGCAAAGTCAAGCAAAACAAGAACAACTGATACAAATGCAAAGGCTGCACCTATTTCATCACCTACCACAGTGCAATGGATGATGGATGCACGTCCTAGAGTACAAATTGTTGTTTGTGTATTTTAATTAAAATGAGAAAAGTCACTTAATGTAATAATATTAATATTTGTATCAGGGTTCAAGTCAAAGACCTACAAGGATACCCAACAATGTGGAAGACACCATGACTGATGCAAATATATTTAGATCACTGCAGACCTCATCTTCACAGCTGTAACAACTCAAAAAAAAAAAATATCAGAAAACCAGCAGCTCCCCCCCCCCTTAAAACTCTCCCTCCTGTCACTCTCATTCCCTCTCCCTTTTTCTTCCGGCCGGCAAGCCTCCAGCCACCATGGCCGGCCGGCGAGGCGTCCCCCCACCCTGGGCGACACCGGCGACCCTCCAGCGACGGCCAGAACCACAAGAAACGGCAGCGAGAGAGGGAGAAGAGAGAGAAAACGTGCGCACGATGGCAGCGGCTTTCCGGTGCGATTCCGGCTTCATCTGACATCCAATCGAGGTGATTCAGGTGGCGTTGGAAAGCTTGTTCCGAGAGCTTTCTTTTGATACCAATTTTGCAGCAAATGGTGGTCAGATGAGTGAGATATGGAGGAGAGAAGTTTCGAGTTTTTCAAGCTTTTTCGTCAGATCTAGGACGATTCGACCGTTGGATCGACGATCTGAGACCACCTATGGGTGAGGAAGAGGAGGAACATGATGGTATGATCGGATCCAGCAAATGTCGCCACTCACGGCGGCCACCGTCTTGTGATGGTTTCGTGATGGCTCCGGTGGGCTTTGGAGATGATTCAACTTCTAGAAGCTTTCTCATAAATTTTTGGAATTTTGAGACACGGATAAATTTGGGTAAGATTATTTTCATTATTTCTCTGTCTATGGAGCATAAATGCAGTGTTTCTTTAACAGGAAAAATTGAAAAAAAATTTTAAGAAAAATATATGATAAAAGTAAAATTATTTGGAGATATTCTATGGTGTTTGTTAAATTTTTGAGTGATTGTAGAATATTTTTGAAAAATATAGATGGATTTTAGTTAGATTTTTAGCATATGGGCGTATAAGATTATTTGAAATTATGATATTTAAATTTTATATGATTGGTTGAAGCTTGAGGATGGGGGTTTAAATATGTAAATATTGAATTTGGTTGAATTAAGAATACGTTAGCTGTTGGAAACTTATGAAAATTGAGTAATATTCTTGAATAAAATATTCATGGGTGATTAGAAAATTACAATTCATTTTGCAATAATCTTATAATATTATTAAGGACCGCGGGGCAAAATTTTAGAATTTTTAGAGCTTGTTTGAGTGGATTTTTACAAAATGTCAATTATAAAGACTAAAACGTAATTTTTAAGTTTTTGAGTATTGCTTGGTTTGGAGGGTCCAGGAGGGGCCATATAATGATGATATAAAATGAGTTGAATTTAGAAGTGTTATTTGAGCCTTTTTGCAGGTTGGGTAAGTTCCAGGTATAGGGGAAACTCTGCCAGATTTTCGGCATAAATTAAGCTATCTGTTGCCTTTTTAGAGTTTTATTTTGACTTAGTACTAATAAATTTATAATTTAATTATTAGGTGATCGATGTCAGCTATTTTCTTGCATCCAATGACCACAATAGTCATCGATGTACTGTGAGTAAAATATTAATTTTAATTATAATTTCGATATTATTATATGTTCAAGCATGCCCATGCATCACTTATATGTATATATATATATGTAGTTAAACTCTAGGCATGTTTTATGTTGCATTCACAACTGTTAAAGTGCCATGTATGTTATTGTGGTAATTTGGAGCAGTGTGCGTGCGTTGGCATGCGTGTGATGTGGTGTTGGCTATGGATAGGACGGGTAAACACGGCTTGAGATCTTATTGGGACCCGGTCCTTTGGGGTAGTCACGGCTTGAGTTCTTCGCTGGGACCCCGATTTGGTTTATTAAGCGAAAGTCCGGCTTGAGTTCTTCGCTAGCACTGGTTGGATTTAAGAGAGCTGTATAGGGGATCAGCTCCCATATATTTATGATTTGACATTACTGGGTGCGTGAGTGCTCCAAATTACCTTTTTGCTGTTATGATATGAAAATATTGCTGATGTTGCATTTCACTCTACAGGGTGCATTAGCTTTAGATAGTTATAGAGATTATGGTTAAAGTTGATATTTTACTCTCTGAGTCGAACGCTCACTCCTGTTCACCTATTTTTCCAGGCTACAGGAGGAGTTCTTTTACAGAGCAACCTGCTTTCTTCCTTGCAGGTTTAACGTCGGTTATTTAATTGTTTTATTATTTTTCAAAATTTGAAATCTAGAACTCCGCATGTGTTAGTAATAGTGTGAACCTTTTTAGAAATCGTGTTAATTTAAATTTTTGAGGTTAATAAATGAAGATTTATGTGGTATTTAAACAATTTATAAGTGGTGATAACAGGGTTGAGCGATGCTCCCCTTACTTCAGTTTTTTTATGTTTATCGGGTTGGGTTGACCCGGATAAAAATATTTTATTTTATTTTATTTTATTTACATGTTGGGCCTAAGTTTTTGGGCCTTGGTTATGGATTTGAGAACAGTAAGGCTTACTACGGGCCTCGGGGGCTTTATGTCGGTCCAGGTCCTAGAAATGGGCCAATCAAAGGTAACTCAAAGAAACAACAATCAACTGTGGTGGGGAAGGACAAAGGGAAATTACTAGCACATAAAGGGAACAAAGGAAATGCACACTCCAAGAGGAAACCATGGAAATGATAGCAGCTAAAGGGAACTTTTTTGGATGTAGATTGTGTATGGAAATGTGTTTTGTGGACATAACATTAGGAAACTTTTTGGTTTTTGGATGTTGTTTTAGATAATGTGTTCATGTGATATAGCTATGTCCATCTTTTTGGGTTTTTGATTTTATATGTGGCAATTGCAGGTTATGGACATATTTTAGGCAATTGTCACTTACTTACTCACAAGATATGGTCTGGTCACAGGATAAGAGTGATTCAACTGTGAATCATTGTACATGCCACAACTGTGAAGCATTTTTTGACACAGACAACATTATTATTAATGAAGTTATTGATTTTATGTCTTGAACATTACTTCTTTAGGCTTGTTATTTTGAATATCATTTTTTGCATTTATAATAAAAGGGCAAATGGTACCCAATTGCAAATGTAGCTTACAAACCAGTTTTAGTTTTACATATATCATTTTATTTCTTATAAAGCCAAAAATATTAATTCAAGCTTTTGTTTACCATTTATAATTTTCAAACTAATGTTTAAATACAATTCAACGCAATTCAATTATTTCATAAAATACCATAAAATATTAAGCCAAGTTTTTCATTGCATATTTTGCATTACACCATCAGTAGCACATTTAACATTTGCATAATACAAATTTCACAAACTTAAAATCAAGGTAAATACAACTTTCAGCTTCCAAAACATTTTGCCGCTAATGGCCCCAAACACTTAACTAACAAAACACTACCTCTCTAACACTCCAACTTTACCTCACAGCAAAGACATGCACCAAAGGCTCACTTTCCCCATCCGAATTTCTCAACTAAGATATACACTATCAAATAACAAGCAACCACCTTCCATTTTCTTCCTTTTCTCTTAGCAGCTTCAACTTCTCTCTCTTCTTTATCAATCCTTTTTAGCAGTCTAGAAATTATTTGGCCCAATTAAAGTGGGATTGGATCATCAAACTACTGGAAAAACCCACAATGATCTCTACTTTGAACAAACAAAAATGCCATTACCATTTCCCCTAATTAACCCAAAGCAAAAAACCCAAAATATCTCATAAAATCAAAATTACTTACCCCGTAATTTCTGCAACCATAAAAACGTCTCCCTGGGTTACATCCTGACCAAGAAGTACGCAACTCAGCTTCCAAGTTGCAAGTGCATCTTGGAGCTCCTAGAATTACCATCGCAGATCCTTAAGAATGGACGAAGGGATTCAAAATAGCAAGGGACAGATGAGGAAGGGATTCAAAATTTGAAAGAAAGAAATTTATTAGCTAGAGCAGAAATCAGAAGAAAGGTGTAAGTGGATTGCATGTTTCAATGTACAAAAGATTTTCCATATCTTTTTACTGTTAGAGTGAAAGATGAGAGAGGATTTGGTGACGTGAATTTATTTTCATTTAAAAATGACACCTTGGATTGACACGTAAGCAAGTCATCAGAACTCATACCGGATTCTATTTTAAAGGACTGTTATTGCAATTAAAACGAAGTTAAATAATTTTATTTTAATAAATTGAAGTTTATGGATGAAATTGAAAATACCCCTAAAGTTCAGGGATAAGCGGTGCAATTAACCCAATGCACGCTTGGCATGATATTTGCGCAGTTAGATAGAAGAACACAGTGCAAGGAAAAATAATCTGTTAACTTGGAGATAAAAGAGGGTGCTAGCAAGTCAACATGAGCCATTCAAATGCATGCATAGTGAAAGAATTCAGCGGACTGCTAGCTAACATGGAAAGGAAAAGCATTTCAAATATTGAAAAGCACAAGCAAAGGGGAAAAGTGGAAAGGGAAAGAAGGCCGGAAACGGTAGGTTTAGGGGCTGGACGATGTCGTTTCAAATTAATGGCGTGAATGATGAGAGTGGAACATAGTGTGGCTGCACGCTGACAGCACAGGAAGGAAATTAATTTTTTTTTTCCATGGAACACATTAGCGATAACGAAGAAAGGAAGGAGGAGCAACACAACCCTTAAATGTGTGAGTATTTGCAAAAGCACCAAAAATTGCCACTGTGCTATGAACATTGAAAATCTTTCATGTTATATAATGTAACAATGTATTTATTTAATTGACAAAAAAAAATAACATACTTAATAACATTTTTTATATAATAAATCGAAATTACCAAGAAATTTTATGTGATAATAACAACAATAAATGACCAAAGACCATCATAAATGCTTCAGCTTGTACTGGATGACCAATGAATGCTGTTATGCAAGAAACAAAACCACAAAACAAGAGGTAACCAACGGAAAAAAGGTCAAGAACGTAACAGCCACTTACAAACAAGACCAAGATTTTTCCATTGTGCCATTTGCAGGGATATGTAGGTCTGCCCCGAAAATGACGAAAAGAAAATAACAAACGTTTCCAGCTGGGCATGCTCGTTTCCAACTGAACAGAGCTTAGTTCTCATTTTAACAACCCATGCCGTTCAATTATGGGCGCATGATTCATACCCTTCAGAAAACTTTATACGGTAAGCCTACTTTTATTGACTTCTTAATAACTTCAAGTCGAGTATTCTCAATAGTTTGGAAAATTGAACAAGAGAGATTGACCAAATTTTCTATTCCCTATATTGAGGAATTGAAATATTGGGGAGAACTCGGGAATTAAGGGACAAGAATAACATGTTCCACAATCCAAAAATTGTAGCAATGGTCCTGTTTCTTCTCATTCTAAGTTCCATATTTTCTGGAGCAACAGCTCAACAAAGAACTTCCAACATTAGCCTAGGTTCTTCTCTCACCTATTTATAGTTAAACTTAGTTATAACTTAAATTTAATAAATAATTGAAGTTAAATTAATTTATAACCTCAGTTACTTCATAAATGATTAGATTTAAGCTTAAATTATGTTTAATAAATAAGCTTAATAAATGAAGGCATGAATCATACCAAGGCCAAGCGAAGACCAAAAAAATACGTCAAGCGATAGATTTTAGCATAATCATGGTTCATATGTCAATGAATATAAAACATAAAATATACAGTGAAACTCTTCGGCCCTGGCTTAGCCTAGTGGCCAAGACATCGCTCACCCTGGACAATGCTCCGGATTCGAGCCCCCCAACAAAATACCAGTTTAAGGCCTTGAAATGCAAAACACAATAAAAAAAAAAATATAATGAAACTTATTTATTAAATGAAAATTTTTATTTAAATCGAGTTCATTATGAATCCAAAATATAAATACGTGGGATTCATATTTTAATATGTGAGTCTTACTTGAGTCTATAGTAAATTCGATATAGATAAGAAAAATCTCTTGGATCTTACTTAAATTCATGATATACCAAATCTTAACCGGGCAATGAAGTCGAAACATACGTTGAGCTTAGAGTTAGGCGGAATCATGACTCATACGCCACGAGCATTTTAAAGTCAAAAAATACGTCGAGAGATAGAACTCAACATAATCATGACTTGTATGCAATGACCACTGAAGTCCACAAATTACGTGAGAAATAGGGTTTCACATAATCACGACTCATGGGATACACCGGGTGAATTAAGTAAAATTTACTGAATTATTGTGAGTTATATTTAATTATGTGTTTGGTACAAAATTAATAAGAAATAATTATTATTTTTATAATTTTTAACCTTTTAGAACTCTTATTTGAATGTTAATAAGAGATTAAATTAATTTTTAATATATTTAATTAATATTTATTTCCTCTTTAGAGATTAAATATTAACATAAGGGTCAAGTTAATAAGGCTTAATAAATGAAAATAATTAAAATTTTTTAAATATATTTCATTTTAAAATATATTTTATTAATGTGATCAAATTAATGAATAAATAAATTAAATAAGACAGTGATTTCATTATTATTTTTTATGTGCAATAAATTAAAATAAAAATATTTTTTACAATATACTTTGATTGTGTGTGAATGTAGAATATTTTTAATTATGAGTAAATCTACATAATTAATAAACTATTTTATAATAATATTATATCCGTTTAAATATTATTGTCAAGTTTTGTTATTGTTTATTTTTTTTTCTTTTCATCATTACTAATATTTATTTATTTATTTGTTTTCCGTTTATAAATTGCTTTTAAGTTATCTGGTTGAATCAGAAAAGCATAAGAGCTACCACAAATCGGAAAGAAAATTTATTTAAGCTTCATTTATTTACAGAAATATTTTTTATATTTTTTATTATTAAAAAAATATCAATAAAAAATATTTTCTTAATAAAAGAGAAAATTAAACCATTTTTTGATACTTATCTCAGAAATGCACAAATTCCTATGTAGAATTTAATCTAAGGGCCAAGTAGCGCATTCTCATATATGATCGCGCTTAATCGGACCCTTGATTATTTTGTACTCTTTAATAATCATTCCTTTTAAATTTATAAGAATAACACTTAATTATTAATTTTTAATATTATATTAAATTAAATGCTTCTTTAAGTGAAATTTACCTTATTATTTTTTAATTTTAAAAGGTCAATTGAATTAAACTCAACTCAACTCAACTAAACTTTTATCCCAAAAATTTATTGGGGTAAACTATATGGATTCTTTTTCTCCACTCTAACGATTTTAGGTTAAATCCTCTGAAATTTGTAATGCTTCTAGATCATGTTGCACAACTCTCCTCCAAATCATTTTAAGTCTACCCCTTCTTTTCTTTCTATCCTCTAACCTAACGTGCTTTACTTGTTTAACTGGAGCTTCCGTATGTCTATGCTTCACATGACCAAATCACCTCAATCTCCCTTCTCTCAACTTATCCTCAATTGGCACCAATCCTATCTTTTTTCCAATACTTTCATTACGAACTTTATCTAGTCTAGTATGGCCACTCATTCACCTTAATATTCTTATCTCCGTAATTCTCATCTTCGACACATATGGCTCCTTCATTGCCCAATACTCACTACCATATAACAGTAAAATTTTCCTATCAACTTATTGAAAATCTTGCGATCACATAAAACTCTCATGGCACTTCTCCACTTCAACCATCCGGCTTTAATCCTATGACTAACATTCTTCTCACATTCCCCATCTACTTGATGGATTGAGCCGAGATATTTAAAGTAATTACTTTGAGGCAATACTACTCCATCCAAAATAACTCCTTTCCTATCACCAGTTCGGCATTCACTGAACTTGCAATACATGTATTATATCTTCGTTCTACTCAACTTAAAGCACTTTGACTCTGGAATGCTATCAATTAGATTAAACATGTCAAATATTTATGTAAATTATAATTGTATTTAAAAATTTTAATTTTATGTAAAATAGTCAAACTTTAAAGATTTATTGCAATTGTATCCAATGAAGTGAAATTAAATTTAAAAAGTTAATTACAATATAATATCTGAAATTTTATTTAATTAACAAATAAAAGTTTTAGATAAAATTGTAATTTAAAGTAAATATTTTGACATTTTTAGTCCATTTGATTAAACTTAATATATATAAAATTTCATACTAAAAAATATTTTTATTAATTAAAATTAATGTAATTATATTTTGAATCAAGATAAATAAATCTATATAAATTTATACCTTTTTACAAGCAATTTAAATATAAAAATTTTCACTTATTTTTTATTATATTTTTGAAAAATTCATTAAGGAGTTTTAATTTTAATTGAAGAGAAATGGAAAAAAAAATTCAACATAATAATATGCAAGGCTCTATAATTTTATTCTTCTCTCACAAAGAAAAGAAGAAAAAATGAAAAAACAATTTTATGAAAATTTGTGAAGAACTTATATATCTTATTTTTTTTTAATTTTCACGAAATTTGCATTGTAAAGAATTTATGTAAATTATATGAAATTTATACGTCTTAATATTATATATCATACATTTTGATCTAAAAGATAAATCGGGTTTACATGTCTTTTTTTTTAATTCTAATTCAAGAGTAAAAAAGGACTCAATGCAATAATATGTATAGTTATACAATTCTAATCTTCTATTCACAAGAAAAAAAGAAAGAAAAGGAAAAAAAAATAGTGAAAAAAATTTTATTTAAACCCACATGAATTGTAGCATATATTAAATAAAAATATATAAAATATACATTTTATTTAATGGATATTACAATTCATATGAAACACATTCTTTTTAATTATATATTCTTTTCAAAATTATTTTGTAAAAAAGTATGAATTTATTTTTATATTTTATATTTAAATACATAAATTTATTTAACTTGATTCAAAAGGTAATTACATTAGTTCTAATTAATTAGAAAATTTAGAATAAAATTTTAATTAAAAATAAATATAACATATATTTTCTTTTTAAATATGAAATTTAATTAATAGAATAAAAACTTATATTAAATTATAATTAAATCTAAAACTTTTATTTATTAATTAAATAAAACAATATATTATATTATAATTTACAGTTAATTTTTTTATTTAATTTTACACATTTAAATATAATTATGATAAATTTTAATCATGATTTGATGTGAACATTTTACATTTTTTTCCAATTGCGCATTTTAAAATTACATTTTTAATCAAGTCCAATGGATAGAACCATGCCCGAATTTTTGGTATCAAACACTTGCATTCCGTCCTATTGGGGAAATCGTGGTCCCAATAACAATTTTCAACACCGCGGTGGCCACCTTTCAAAGGTTTTGAAGTCAAATTTGAGAGGGTTGATGATTTTTTCAACTCGGCGGAATTGAATGGCGACGCATCTAGATAAATTAAAGCAAGGAATTTAAAAATTTACAAAGTGCTATCAGCGTCACGAAAATTGCAGCAATGTTGCTAATTTTTCTTCTACTGAGTTCAATATTTTGTAAAGCAATAGCTCAACACAGTATCATCAGCCCAGGCTCTTCTCTTACTCCCACTAATATCTCTTATTGGTCCTCAGAGTCTGGCCATTTCGCCTTTGGTTTTTATCCACAAGGGGATGGCTTTGCTATAGGCATATGGTTGCCAAGAATCCAGCAGGCAACTGTCTTATGGACAGCTAACCGTGATGACCCTCCTCTGTCCAGGAATGCTACTTTGATCTTAAATACCGAAGGTAAGCTCATCCTGCAGCAACGAGGAAGTGAACCGAAATTCATTGCAAATATTCCGAAGCCTGCTTCCTCAGCCTCCATGCTCAATTCTGGTAATTTTGTACTCTATGATTCGGAGTCTAAGGTCATATGGCAGACTTTTGATGCTTCCACAGACACCATTTTACCAGGACAGCATCTAGCGGCCGAGGAACAGCTGGTGAGTAGCATCTCCAACAAAATTCATAAGAGTGGAAGATTTGCACTCAGGATGCGAAGGAATGGAAATCTGGTAATGTTGGCACTGGAATATCCACTTCAAAGTGATTACTTTTACTGGAAATCCCAGACAGCAAATGCTGGAGATAATGTTACGCTGAATCTTGATACCAATGGTCTGCTGTACCTGCTGGATACTAATGGCAAAAATATAAGGACACTAAATGATGGCAGAACCATATTTGATCAAGCTATGTATCGTGCAACAATTGATGCAGATGGAATATTCCGATTGTATTCGCATGATTTGGATCGATACAGCAATTGGTCAATGGAATGGCAGTCATCTGATAACAAGTGCGATCCCACTGGCTTGTGTGGTTCAAATGCATATTGTACTGTGGTGGATCAGGTAGTTGCATGCGCTTGTCCTTCTGGTTTTGATTTTATTGATCAAAGCCAGAAGAATTTGGGGTGCCAGCCGAATTCAAGCGCAGATGATTGCTTGCATATTAAAGAAAGCAGTCAGGCTTTTAATGAATTGGAAGGCATATCATGGAAAGCTGAACCATATTCTACTCTTCCGTCTAGTACAAAAGAAACTTGCAGACAGGAGTGCCTAAAAGACTGTTATTGTGAAGCTGCAGTATATGGGAATCAACAGTGCAGAAAACACAAGCTTCCTCTGAGATTTGGGAAAGCCCAGGAAAAACCATCAATGACAACTTTTATCAAAGCAAGAGTTGTAGATTTGGGAATGAAAACTGGGGGCAGTAATAGAAAGAAAGAGTTACGAACAAGAGGCATCCTGATTGCTTGCACTACAATCTCAACACTCACATCACTAGCTCTGGTGATTTTTGGTATTCTTTTCTACAGATACCGTGTTTGGAACTACAAAAAAATTACAAGTCAAGGCAATGATGAACTGTTCGAAGATGCCATTTTGAGATCATTTGCGTATGACGAGCTAAAAAAAGCAACTAACAATTTCGAGGATGAAATTGGCAGAGGAGCTTTTGGGACAGTGTATAGAGGTGTCATATCAAATGGCAATAGAGCTGTGGCAATCAAGAGGCTAGGGGAAGTAGTGGCGGAAGGTGAGAGAGAATTTCGGAATGAGATGAAAGTAATAGGGAGAACCCATCACAAAAACTTAGTTCGATTGTTTGGTTACTGCCATGATGGATCTAACAGGCTTCTGGTATACGAGTACATGTGCAATGGCTCACTTGCAGGTTTTCTTTTCAGGTCTGAGCAAAAGCCAGCCTGGGAGGAAAGAATTGAAATGGCACTAAACATAGCCCGAGGAATTGTCTATTTGCACGAAGAATGTGAGACCCAGATCATCCATTGCGACATCAAACCTGAAAACATTCTGATGGATGAGAAAGGATCAGCAAAAATTGCAGATTTTGGTTTGTCCAAGCTCCTGATGCCCAACCAGTCCAGGACGTATACTGGAATCAGAGGAACAAGAGGATATGTTGCACCTGAGTGGCACACTAACTTGCCAATTACCGTCAAGGTAGATGTGTACAGCTTTGGAATCATGTTACTGGAGATCATATGCTGTCGTAGGAATGTGGATATGAATGTTCCTGACGACCAAGTTGTTCTTGCAAACTGGGTCTATGATTGCTTTGAGGCTAATGAGTTAGATAATCTAATCCAGGACGAAGAGGTGCAGGAAGGTAAACTTGAGAGGCTGGTCAAAGTAGGACTATGGTGCATCCAGGATGAGCCCTCATCTCGGCCGTCGATGAAGAACGTGGTGCTGATGTTGGAAGGGACAATAGACATACCAGACCCCCCAGCTCCTCCATCCTTTTCCAGTTCCAATAATGACACTACTGGCACATAATTTGCCAAGACCTGAGGGCTACAAGACCCTTCCGTTGGGTTTTCATTTTTGAATCTTTCCTTGTGTATATTAGTTTTGAGTGGTTGAATTTCCTTAAGGATGGAGGGAGTATATAGTTAGCAAGCTTAAGTGAAAAAGAACATTATAATCCATTCTTGATTCTTCAACCGAAATTAAAAATGTAAGTGTCTACAATAATTAATAATTATGCAAATTATATTTGTTATATTAATCTATATATATAAGTCATTAAATAAACATAAACTATATTTTTGACAATAATATTTACACAGTTTTTCTATATTTTTGACAATAATATTTACACATTTTTTATATATTATACAACTTAACTCAACTAAGCCTTTGTCCTAAAAATTAAAGGTCGGCTATATGGATTTTCTTTCTCTACTCTAAAAGATTTTGGGTTAAATCCTCGGAATTGTGTAATGCTTCTAGCTCATGTTGTACTATTATCCTCAAAATCAGTTTAGGTCTACCCCTTCTTTTCTTTCTATCCTCTACCCTAATGTGCTCTACTTGTCTAACTGGAGCCTCCGTATGTCTACGTTTCACATCACCAAACCACTTCAATCTCCCTTCTCTCAACTTATCCTCAATTGGTACCACTCCTACCTTTTCTCTAATACTCTCATTACGGACTTTATCTAGTCTAGTATGACCACTCATCCACCTTAACATTCTCATCTTCGCAACTCTTATCTTAGACACATACGACTCCTTAAGTGCCCAACACTTACTACTATATAACATGGCCGGTCATATGGCTGTATGGTAAAATTTTCCTTTCAATTTATTGGGAATCTTGCGATCACATAAAACTCCCATGGCACGTCTCCACTTCAACCATTCGGCTTTAATCCTATGACCAACATCCTCCTCATATCCCCCACCTACTTGAAGGACTGAGCAGAGATATTTAAAGTGATTACTTTGGGACAGTATCACTGCATCCAAACTAATTCCTTTCCTATCACCAGTTCGGCCTTCACTGAACTTGCAATGCATGTATTCTGTTTTCGTTTTACTTAACTTAAAGCCCGTTGACTCTAGAGTACTTCTCCAAAGCTCTAGCTTTCTATTAACTACTTCTTGTGTCTCATCTATCAGAACTATATCATCCGTAAATATTCTTTATATATTATACTTAAAATAAATATAATTTAGATATTTTTTATAATTAATAATTTATATTAATTATAAAATATTTGCTAAAAATGGTACAAATGCATGCTGGGTTAATTGCAATGTTCATCCCTGAACTTTAGGGGTATTTTCAATTCCATCCCTTAACTTCAATTTATTAAAATAAAATTATTTAACTTCATTTTAATTGCAATAACAGTCCTTTAAAACAGAATCTAGTATGAGCTCCAGTGAATTGCTTATGTGTCAGTCCAAGGTGTCATTTTTAAATGAAAATAAATCCACATCACCAAATCCTCTCTCATCTTTCTTCCACTCCTGCATTACCTTCCCGATGAGATTGCAGTCCTCGTGAATCTGCCTAACTCTATCAAACTTTTTCTTCATCTCCTTCCTGCCACTCACCTTTCTCTGGTTTATCATCTTCATCAGTGATATAGGTGCGAAACAAAACTCTAATTTGAGCAAAGTGAAAAGGTAAGTTTTGTTTGGAGAAAATATTTTTCATCTCTCTTTTGTCAGTGTTGCTTTCTTGACTTTTTCATGGAAAGTATTATTTTGTCATATCTTTTCTAATAGACAAATATAATATGGGTAGGACCACATTGAAAGCGACGAAGGTGCAGTGGGGGACAGAGAGTTGAATATTTGCAAAGGTTGGAAGCCCCACAAGAATATGGCTACCCCCTCGACAGGTAAACCCATTAAAATACTTCGTAAGTGTAAAAGCTTGTGTTTTGGCAATAGTTGTGGATTGTTGAAAAAAAGAAACTTTCATGTATAGTTCAAATTATTGGTAGATAAGTATTAAATTTGGTTTGTTTATTGTGGCCAAATTATTGCATGTTGCAAGACCTGGTGGTTCTAGGTTTTTTACTATAATATTGCATGTTAAGGGGGTTAAGGGAGAGTGGGGCTATGATGGAGTTACTTGGACAATTCCTTTCTGTCAAGATGATGAAATGTCATTAGTAAGGATAGATAAATTATGTCAGGGTTTGAAGTTACATGGTTTATTGAGGTATTATTGGAAAGTTCCAGGTGCTAATTATAAGGGTAGTTTAATGACATTAGGTTCTGACAGTGATGTAGTAACAATGTGTGAGCATGCTGTTGAACATGGTGAGGTGGATATTTGTGTAGAGCATTTGACAATTGAAGACTTAAAAAGAGAATTTCAAATTGATGACAGTCTACCAAAATAGTATAGTTTGGTTATTGAAGAGATTGAGGAAGAAATAATAGCACATACTGACATTCCAATAAAGCCTTTAGCTAAAATAATTGAACTTGGGGAGGGTAGTTGGACCACTAATCATGCTAATTTATTATGTGATAGGGAAGCTAATGTTGATTCTAATATAGAGATTGTAAATGATGTGCAATGTGAAACAAGTGTCAGTGAACATTGTGTAAATGAAAAGAATAGTGACGGTAGTGTAAGGGCAAAAGAAGTAAATGTTGATGATGGATTTAATGAGCATATTGATCCTTTAATAGGGAGTGAGAGACTTGATGATTATATTAATCCCATTATGGAAGACAATATGGGGAATTTTGAGAATAATAGTCAAGATGTGCCATGTGAAGAAGTAAATATTTGTCAGAGTGGGGGGGGAGGGGGGGGGGATCATGCAATGAATGCAAGAGAATGAGTGAATGTTGAAGAGGGAAATCCCAACAGGTCAGGGGTAAATGCTCAAGCAGATGATGAATTACAGGATAATGAGTATGAAATGGAAGAAGGGGATGAAGATGTTCAAGATGTTCTTCATGGAATTAATACTAAAATTAATAATGACAATACTAATCAAAAGCAAAATAAGAAGGGTAGACCTAAAGCAACTGAGGAAAGAATGAGGAATTAAGGTTTTGGGGCTAGTTTAAGGTTTGACACAGCTGATACTGATTCTGAATATGGTGATTCACATGAGTTGCATTCTAATTCAGATTCTGAGGGTGATGGGGAAAAGGTTAGATTTCTAGAGTTTAATATGGATAGAGATATTGATGATCCTACATTCAAGGTTGGTATGATATTCTCAACTAGATATGAGTTTAAAAATGCATGCAGGGCTTATGGGATTAAGCATAGATTTGAACTTTATTTTCCAAAAAATGACTTCCAGCGAGTACAAGCTAGATGTAAGAAGGAGTGTGGCTGGAAGATTTAGGCAAGTAAACTACACCCTAAAGACCCCAATGATCAAACCATGCAAATAAAGACAGCTTCATTGAACCATAGTTATGGAAAGAGTTTTACAAACTACCATGTCACTGCAAAATGGATTGCTTCACACTACTTAGAGACCTTCAAAAATGATCCAAACTTGACTTTAACAAGGTTAATTGGGAGGATCAAAGATGATTACAACATATGCATTAGCATGGCTAAAGCTTGGAGAGCAAAAGATCATGCTTTGAAAAGGATTCATGGGGATGAGGCTACCCAATATGGTAGATTGCATTATTACAAGTGTGAAATTTTAAGAACTAATCCTGGGAGTACAGTAACATTTAGAGAAGAGAAGGGAGAGTTTGCTAGGATGTACATATGTTTTTCAGCTTTAAAAGAGGCATTTAAAGATGGTTGTAGGAAACTCATTTGTCAGGATGGATGTTGGTTAAAAGGGACTTATGGGGGACAACTATTCTTAGCAGTAGGGATAGATCCAAATGACTGTATGCCCCCTTTAGCATATGTTATTATGCTTGTGGACAATAAAGACAGTTGGCTATGGTTCCTAGAGCAGTTTAAAGCAGATATGCACATGTACAATAGTCACCAGTGGTGTTTCATGTCAGACAAGCAAAAGGTAAACTTTTTTTTATAAGTATTTTTCATATTAAATACATAACTGGTTATTATAATTTTTATGTTTACTAACTCAAATCTTTTTCTTTTTGTCCAACCACTTGTGAATGTATCTAAACTGGGTGGATTCAAGGACTTGTTAATGTGGTCAATGAGATGTTCCCAAATTCAGAACACAGGTTATGTGTTAGACACATGTACACAAACTTTAGGGGTAGATTTAAAGGGAAGGAACTTAAAGACTTTGTGTGGAATGCAGCTAAGGCCACATACGAAAGCCAAATTGGACTTTTGGTTAGAAAAGATTGAGAATAAAAATAGTGAAGCTAGGGAGTGGTTAAGGGAAAAACCTTGTAAAAATTGGTCTAGAGCTTCTTTCAAAACCACTGCAGTCTGTGATATGTTAACAAATAATTTGTGTGAGTGCTTCAATAGGTACATCTTAGATGCAAGGGACAAACCAATCATTACCATGCTGAAAATGATTAAAACAAAATTTATGAGGAGACTGTTTAGAAAGAGAGAACAAATGCATAAAATTCAGAGTGCAATTTGTCCAAAGATATTGAAAAAATTGGAAGAATTGAAAAACTTGTCAAATTTGTTTCAACCTCAGTTTTCAGGTGGTCCACAAGTCCAAGTTTTTTTTTTTTTTTTTTTTTTTTTAGGGTGGGGGGGGGGAGTCAGTTTGTTGTTAACATGGTGGAGAAGATATGCACTTGTCGTAGGTGGGGATTAAAAGGCATTCCTTGTGCTCATGCTTGTGTAGTCATCTTTGGAAATAATGAAGAACCTGAGGATTATGTGTATGACTGTTATTCAAGGAGAACCTATTTAAGGGTTTATAGTCATGTAATCCATCCCAGTAATGGTCATGATATGTGGCCAAAGGCATCAAAAGATTATATTATCACCCCTAATGAAGCCATTCAGAGAAAGAGAGGAAGAAAGCAGATGGCAAGGAAGAAAACAGTTGAAGAACTTGAAATGACAGCAGCTAAAGGGAGACTATCTAGGAAAGGAATGGTAAAAAATGAGATGCCACATATATGGGCTGATTGGACACAATAAAAGGTTCCACAAAGACCATCCTGTGTCACAATCACATGCTTCAACTCAAATTTCTTCTAATGCTGTAAGAACCATATTCAATGTAACTATTTCTTTGCTATTCATTTATTCTGTTTGCAATATAACTGAACATTTAAACAAAGTTATATTGCAAACAAAGAAATGGTAATTTTTTTTTCATTTGGATATTTGATACTGTTTATTTATTGATTATAGAGAACAAAAAAAAAATCATATGCAAAGTCAAGTAAAACAGGAACAACCGATACAAATGCAAAGGTTGCACGTATTTCATCACCTACCACAGTGCAATGGATGATGGATGTAAGTCCTAGAGTACAAATTGTTCTTTGTGTGTTTTAATTAAAATGAGAAAAGTCACTTAATGTAATAATATTAATATTTGTATCAGGGTTCAAGTCAGAGACCTACAAGGATACCCAACAATGTGGAAGACACCATGACTGATGCAAATGTATTTAGATCATTGCAGACCTCATCTTCACAGCAAATCACAGCTGATGCAACTAAAAATGGGCCAATCAAAGGCAACTCAAAGAAACAACAGTCAACTGTGGTGGGGAAGGACAAAGGAAAATTACCAGCACGTAAAGGGAACAAAGGAAATGCACACTCCAAGAATAAGCCATGGAAATGATAGAAGCTAAAGGGAACTTTTTTGGATGTAGATTGTGTATGGAAATGTGTTTTGTGGACATAACATTAGGAAACTTTTTGATTTTTGGATGTTGTTTTAGATAATATGTTCATGTGATATAGCTATGTCCATCTTTTTGGGTTTTTGATTTTGTATGTGGCAATTTCAGGTTATGGACATATTTTAGACAATTGTCACTTACTCACAAGATATGGTCTGGTCACAGGATAAGAGTGCTTCAACTGTGAATCATTGTACATGCCACAACTGTGAAGCATTTTTTGATACAGACAATATTATTATTAATGAAGTTATTGATTTTATGTCTTGAACATTACTTCTTTAGGCTTGTTATTTTGAATATCATTTTTTGCATTTATAATAAAAGGGCAAATGGTACCCAATTGCAAATGTAGCTTACAAACCAGTTTTAGTTTTACATATATCATTTTATTTCCTATAAAGCCAAAAACACCAATTCAAGCTTTTGTTTACCATTTATAATTTTCAAACTAATGTTTAAATACAATTCAACACAATTCAATTATTTCATAAAATACCATAAAATATTAAGCCAAATTTTTCATTGCATATTTTGCATTACACCATCAGTAGCACATTTAACCTTTGCATAATACAAGTTTCACAAACTTAAAATAAAAGTAAATATAACTTTCAGCTTTCAAAACATTTTGCAGCTAATGGCCCCAAACACTTAACTAACAAAACACTACCTCTCTAATACTCCAACTTTACCTCACAGCAAAGACATGCACCAAAGGCTCACTTTCCCCATCCAAAATTTTCAACTAAGATATACATTATCAAACACCAAGCAACCACCTTCCATTTTCTTCCTTTTCTGTAAGTAGCTTCAACTTCTCTCTCTTCTTTATCAATCCTTTTCAGCAATCCAGAAATTATTTGGCCCGATCGAAGTGGGATTGGATCATCAAACTACTGGAAAAACCCACAATGATCTCTACTCTGAATAAACAAAAATGCCATTACCATTTCCCCTAATTAACCCAAAACAAAAAAACCCAAAATATCTCATAAAATCAAAATTACCTACCCCGTAATTTCTGCAACCATAAAAACGTCTCCCTGGGTTACATCCTGACCAAGAAGTACACAACTCAGCTTCCATGTTGCAAGTGCATCTTGAAGCTCCTAGAATTACCATTGCAGATCCTTAAGAATGGACGAAGGGATTCAAACTAGCAAGGGACAGATGAGGAAGGGATTCAAAATTTGAAAAAAAGAAATTTATTAGCTAGAGCAGAAATCAAAAGAAATGTGTAAAAGAGTTGCAAGTTTCAATGTACAAAAGATTTTCCATATCTTTCTACTGTCAGAGTGAAAGATGAGAGAGGATTTGGTGAAGTGAATTTATTTTTATTTAAAAATGACACATTGGACTAACACGTAAGCAAGTCACTGAAACTCATACCGGATTCTATTTTAAAGGACTGTTATTGCAATTAAAACGAAGTTAAATAATTTTATTTTAATAAATTGAAATTTATGGATGAAATTGAAAATACCCTTAAAGTTCAGGGATAGGCGGTGCAATTAACTCAATGCATGCTTGGCATAAAAGGATATTTGCGCAGTTAGATAAAAGGAAAAATAATCTGTTAACTTGGAGATAAAAGAGGGTGCAAGCAAGTCAACGTGAGCCATTCAAATGCATGCATAGCGAAAGAATTCAGCGGACTGCTAGCTAACATGGAAAGGAAAAGCATTTCAAATATTGAAAAGCACATGCAAAGGGGAAAAGTGGAAGGGGAAAGAAGGCTGGAAACGGCAGGTTTAGGGGCTGGACGATGTCGTTTCAAATGAATTGCGTGAATGATGAGAGTGGAACATAGTGTGCTGACAGGAAGGAAATTATTATTTTTTTCCATGGAACGCATTAACGATAACGGAGAAAGGAAGGAGAAGCAACACAACCCTTAAATGTGTGAGTATTTGCAAAAGCACCAAAAATTGCCACTGTGCTATGAACATTGAAAATCTTTCATGTTATATAATGTATCAATGTATTTATTTAATTGACAAAAAAAATAACATACTTAATAACATTTTTTATATAATAAATCGAAATTACCAAGAAATTTTATGTGATAATAACAACAATAAATGACCAAAGACCATCATAAATGCTTCAGCTTGTACTGGATGACCAATGAATGCTGTTATGCAAAAAACAAAACCACAAAACAAGAGGTAACCAACGGAAAAAAAAGGTCAAGAACGTAACAGCCACTTACAAACAAGACCAAGATTTTTCCATTGTGCCATTTGCAGGGATATGTAGGTCTGCCCCGAAAATGACGAAAAGAAAATAACAAACGTTTCCAGCTGGGCATGCTCGTTTCCAACTGAACAGAGCTTAGTTCTCATTTTAACAACCCATGCCGTTCAATTATGGGCGCATGATTCATACCCTTCAGAAAACTTTATACGGTAAGCCAACTTTTATTGACTTCTTAATAACTTCAAGTCGAGTATTCTCAATAGTTTGGAAAATTGAACAAGAGAGATTGACCAAATTTTCTATTCCCTATATTGAGGAATTGAAATATTGGGGAGAACTCGGGAATTAAGGGACAAGAATAACATGTTCCACAATCCAAAAATTGTAGCAATGGTCCTGTTTCTTCTCATTCTAAGTTCCATATTTTCTGGAGCAACAGCTCAACAAAGAACTTCCAACATTAGCCTAGGTTCTTCTCTCACTCCCAATTCTTCATATTGGTCCTCAGATTCTGGCCATTTTGCTTTTGGATTTTACCCAAAAGGGGATGGCTTTGCTGTAGGCATCTGGTTTGCCAAAATCCAGCAGAAAACTGTCATATGGACAGCAAACCGTGATGATCCACCACTACCAAATGATGTGACTCTGAGCTGGAGCAGTGATGGTAGACTAATCTTGCAGCTGAATCAAGGCCAGCAGATACCAATTGCAGAAGGTTCTCAGCCTGCCTTCTCAGCCTCCATGCTTGACTCCGGTAATTTTGTGCTCTATGATTCAGAGTCAAGAATCATATGGCAGAGTTTTGATGTTCCAACAGACTCCATTTTACCAGGACAGCGTCTTTTGGCAGGGAAAAAGCTAGTGTCTAGCATCTCCAACACAAATAAATCAAGTGGAAGATTTCAACTCATTATGCAAACAGATGGAAACCTGGTGCAATATCCAGTAGAATATGCTGAAAAAGATTATGCCTACTGGCATTCAGATACATACACTGCTGGAGAAAATGTGAGTTTGAATCTTGATAGCAATGGCCATTTATACCTGTTAAATGCTACTGGCTTTAATATAAAAATTCTGAAGGATGGGGGAACCATATCTGGTAACCTGATCTACCGTGCAACAGTTGATGTAGATGGGATATTCCGGTTATATTCACATAATCTGGATCAATATGGTAATTGGTCAATTGAGTGGTGGTCATCTGACAACAAGTGTGATCCAATTGGCTTGTGCGGTGTGAATGCATATTGTACTCTTGTGGATCAGGGCACATCATGTGCTTGTCCTCCAGGTTTTGATTTCATTGACCAGGGCCAAAAGAATTTGGGCTGCCAGAGGAATTCCAGCAATGAAGATTGCAAACGCTTCAGAAAGAGTAATTATATCATTCAGGAACTGGAAGCTGTATCATGGGAAGATAACCCATATGCTAAGTTCCAAGCTAGCACAGAAACAGAATGCAGAGAGGAGTGTTTAACAGACTGCAACTGTGAAGCTGCATTATATAAGAACCAAGAGTGCAGAAAACAAAGGCTTCCACTGAGATTTGGGAGAATTCAACGACATGAACCAATGGCAACGTTTTTTAAGGTAAGCAATAGAAGTTCAGAGACAACAATTGAGAGCATTAAAAAAACGAAAGAGCAACGAATGAATATCCTTATAATAGGCATTGTACTTCTAACTCTTGCAATTTTTCTTCTAGCAATTTTTGGTGTTCTATTATACAGATATCGTGTTTGGAATTACAACAAGATTTCAGGTCAGGGAAATAATGCACTATTTGAAGATATCACTTTGCGATCTCTTACATATGATGAGCTCAATACAGCAACAAATAATTTCAAGGATGAAATTGGCAAAGGAGCTTTTGGGACAGTTTTTAGAGGTGTCATATCAAATGGCATTATAGTGGCCATCAAAAGGCTAGAGAACGTGGTGGCAGAAGGTGACAGGGAATTTCAGAATGAGATGAAAGTAATAGGGAGAACTCACCACAAAAACCTAGTTCGGCTATTTGGTTATTGCCATGATAGAATTAATAGGCTCCTTGTTTACGAATACATGAGCAATGGCTCACTTGCAGACTTTCTCTTCACATCAGAACAAAAGCCAGCTTGGGAGGAAAGAGTAGAAATAGCCCAGAACATAGCCCGAGGCATTTTCTATTTGCATGAAGAGTGTGAGACCCAGATCATCCACTGTGACATCAAACCAGAAAACATACTAATACATGAGAAAGGTGAGGTGAAAATTGCAGATTTTGGTTTGTCCAAGCTGCTAATGCCCAACCAATCCAAGACATATACTGGAGTTAGAGGAACCAGGGGATATGTTGCACCTGAGTGGCACAGAAACCTCCCCATAACTGTCAAAGCAGATGTTTACAGCTTTGGAATCATGCTGTTAGAGATCATATGTTGCAGAAGGAATGTAGACATGCATGTTCCAGATGATGAGGTAGTTCTTGCAGACTGGGTCTATGAATGTTTCGAGGCAAATTAGCTTGGAAAGCTGGTCCAACACGAAGAGGTTGAGGAGAGCAAACTTGAGAGAATGTTGAAGGTAGGACTTTGGTGCATCCAGGATGAGCCATCATTGCGGCCATCAATTAAGAGGGTGGTGCTTATGTTGGAAGGGATGATAGACATACCAGCCCCTCCTACTCCACCTTCCTTTTCCATTTCAATTTAGTTGTAACGAACTTTGCACATAAGTAGCTATGACCTGAAGCAACAGGATAGTGGTTAAATGATTATTCAAATGCATTGTAATTTTATGGTGGCATTTGCTTTTTGCACTTTTAAGAATTTCCATTTGCTTTGTAGACTACTTCTGAAGCTTAATTTAAAAGAACAAAATTAATAACAGTTTGTTCTATAACATTATAATCAATAATTCAATACTGTCTGATAAGGGACTCCTGCAGAGGCTTGGACAGTAAGAAAGAAGTAAAAGAAGCAAAAACAGAGTGTTCCAGCAGGGGCAGCACTTTGATACAGTATTGTACATGCCCCTAAAAGCTGCGTTTTTAGGGTTAATTTTGAAGTCTGGCAGTCCTAAATTCACTTGGACTTCCTGTTTTGACTATTTACCGCTGTAGAAATTGATTAGAATTAATTTAGAAAACTTTTCTACCCTATTTAGGATTTATTTGTTTTTCTTTTCAACTAGGATTAGTTTATGTCTATTTTTTTAGTATTCATAATGTAATTAGGTTTATCTAAAGTTCCTATTTAGCAGTTGCATATTCCTATTAGGTTTAGGAGATAAAATTCTATAAATAGCCCATTATTCTGTGAAATTTCAGTTTTGGAGATTTCAGTTAATAAAATTCTGCAGAGAAGTTTCTCTCCAAATTTCACGCTTGTGTGTGTGTGTTTTGTTTTCAAGCTTCAAGCTGCATCAATCCAGTCTAGATGAAACCCTGAAATTAAACAGATAATGGAAAAGCTATCACAAAGACACTTTCTTGCAGTGTTTACTCAAATAGGGTGAGATAACAAAATGCAAAAGAACTCACTGTTAGTATCCAATTTAACTCAATGCATGCATAACAATTCTGAATGGACAATTAAAAAGTGAAATTGGTGAATCAACCAGCTTAAACAGAATCAGTTACTCATACTGTGATATTAGCTCAAAAATGATTCATTTCTGATATGAGTATTGAATTGTTATATCTTTCTGTACGCCAAATTTTGTTAATCATAACAAGCAATATGCAGAATCAGCTATCATAAGGTTGTGTTTCCATTGAGTTGAGCTGCATTCTTATTTTAGGAACCAAGAAAATATTGGTAGCTTTACTAGAACAAACTCATTCTCAAGGGCAACTAACCTCCCTTAAACAATGTTCTACACACCAAGATGACTCCCATGTAACACCCTTTACCATTTCACCATTATCACTGTAAATAAGAGTACTTCTCTGCTTTGTTTGGTGCAAGAGAAAAGAAAGGAAATTGAAAAAGAAAAGAAGGGAAACACAGATATATTCCAGGAAAATATAAGACAAAACAGAGTAGTTTACCTCTGTGATCGATCCAATCTTGTTGCTGTTCAAAGAAGATGCTCGAGACTAGAATCGAGGCACTGGCTTTCTTTTGTCTGTCACCAACTATATTTCGACGTGGCCACATCTGATTGGCTCATCAGGAAAATTATATGAAACCTACCACACTGAATCACGGAATGATCCCCTTCCACTTCCAGCCAAGAGAAGTAAAATGGGAAAATAGGGCTTTCTTAGTAATAAAAAATCCAAAGCCTTTTGGATGGAAATTGGGGCTTTTGTTTTTGTTGATATCTCTACAAAAACTCTGTGACGTAACCCAAGTCGAGAACTTTCTCTTACTGAAAGCAATAGCTACTCGCCAGAGAAGCCGAGACATGACGGACGGTTACCGGCATCGGCAGTGGCAGCAGCAGCAGCAGCAGCTGCCTCTTCTCCCAGCCAGTGGCAGTTTAAAACGACCTCGTTCCGACTACAGTAAGCCTTTCTTTACTTTCCTTTCAATTTGTGTATATGAAAATGCAAAATTTTCTTTTCTTTTTGGCGGTTTAAATATTAACGTCGTCTTTAGCAAGACATTATTCAAGACATTTAATTTTTTTTTTCTTTTAAAAAATTAGGATCTAATTAGTGTACTTGATCCTGTTTTTAAATGTAAGAATAGCATTGGGACTTGGTGAATTTCATGGCAAATCAAATAGCATTGGGACTTGGTGAATTTTATGGAAAATCGATACCTCAATTTGGAATTAGCATAATCTGGTGTTTGGTACTAGAGGACAAGCTTTTCTGCCTTTAGGTGCTAGCTCTGTATTTACTCATCGAAGGAATTCCTGCATTTTCTTGTATCATTTGTTGAAAATTGAAATTATGTGAGGTACAGATCCCTACAATGCCCACAAAATGATGTAGAATAGAATCACATACAGATGTATCATGGTAAAGAACCTTATTCTTTATTGTTGATGCAATTTGTATCGTATATCATTCATTTTGATCTATATTGTTTCAGTTCGTGCATGGCTTCTTTTCAAAGTTGTTCTAAGATTCTTCTTGTCAATAGTAATTGTTGTTGTTGTTGTTTGTTGCTGTTTTGTTTTTTCGGTCTGCATTGTTGCTGATACAGAATATGGTCAACAACTCTGTTGTTTAAAATAGTACTTCAAATGATTTTTTTTTTTTTCTGCATTCTTTTATTGGATAAGAATGATTAGCCATTAAAGATTGTCTTTTTTGGCTGAAATATCAACTTACGCTGCCTCAAGTTGTTCAGTGATAGATGATTTATCATTGCAAATTAGTAATCTTCTTGAGTTTCTATCTGCCTTAGACCTACTTTTTTTGCGATTTTTTTTTTTCAATGGAGGCTTAATGGGGCCAGATAATAACTGATGTACTATTCGGTGGGTGGTAGACCTCTCTCTTTCTCATCATAAAAGGGAATTAACTCAGAATATGTTGATAGTACACTCCCTACTTTTTTGTGATATTTTAGTTTAACCATGAAACTTAATAAGATGGTGTAGTTGTTTTCTCATAAACTCTTTCCTGAAAAATCCTAAAGTCAATCGAAGCACCTGTCTTGATTGGCTTTTCCTCAACTTAAACGGTCCCTATCTTTGTCCTTCTCAGGTTAGATTTTCTAATTAAGCTAAATACCTTTCCGAATAATATTGGTTCATAACTACCATGAGTTACAGATGTTGATATTCTTTCTAGTAAAAATTTAATCTGTGCTGCCATGTTTACCATAGAGCTTTATCTTGATACAAGCAAGAAGGGCATATGGTAGAAGATATTCAATTCACTGCTAATGTAATGCTTAAATTGTGGCTTTCTTAAATTAAATGCATTGGCATTTAAAATTCAAATAAAGGTGTCTTGTTGTTTTCTGGACTTGATCTTCCATGCCATTTTCCATGCGCAGCTTCTGTGGATTCATTTGACGGAGAATTAGATACTGCTGAGAATGAAATTTATAGTTAAGTGTCTTTGTTTGAGATTGCAGATCTCCAATCTTCAGGGTTGCCTTCAAGCCATGAGATTCATAACTATTATCCAAGGGATGATGATGATGATCACAGCAGGCATCAGGTTGTGAAGGATACAAAGACAATTGGATCGGCATATGACCGATATCTGCAAAATGCGGTAGCCCTTTAAACCTGGTGCTTTTTGGCAATCTTTATTTTTTCTAATCATGAACATACAAGGTTTTTCGCTGAAATACTCATCCTAATTTCTTTTGAAGCAAATTACTTTTTCTTCTGGAGAAGCTAGTGGGTTAAGTGTTGGATTGGGAAGGGCTAATGGTAATGCAAGGACTGATCTTCCAGTATTTAACTCTGGTGTCGTGGGCCGTCCTCGGGTTAGTGGTCCTTATCTGGCACCAAATGGTCGAGACCTTGTTTTTCGTAGACAGCCTTCAGTGGATACAATGGATAGGCCTGTTCGTGAAACTGTACCTCTACCCCCAGATGCTTCCAGCACACTATATGTTGAGGGACTCCCTCCTGACAGCACAAGGAGGGAAGTAGCTCGTATCCTCTTGATGTTGTAGCAATGTTGTACAATTGTGGTGTCTATTTTTTCTCATTATTTACTGGAGGTATTCCCTCCCCTTCCTCCCTTCTTTTGTGTTCCTTTACTGGACCGTTAGATATCTTTCGCCCTTTTGTAGGATATAAGGAAGTTAGACTTGTAAGCAAAGAATTCAAACATGTAAGTGTCTGTTTTACAAACTATCTTGCCATACATGCCTTCTTGCATGTGGGCTTGTTAGGATTGTGACTCTATTCATTGATAATGCAGCGTGGAGATCCTATTATACTTTGTTTCGTTGATTTTGAAAATCCAGCCTGTGCAGCAACTGCATTGAGTGCCTTGCAAGGTAATGATATTCTCTTTTTCTAAATCTTTAAAGAAACCAATGATGGGGAGGTTCACAATTTGACAATATCAACTGCTGTTTTATCACGCCCTGTTATATAAATGTGTGCATGCACTTTTGTGTGTTTGTATAAATGCATCATATTAATGTTTTACTTGGTCATGTGCCAACTCTTCTTCCTTTTGTTGCATTATCTCTGGATAAACTTCCTGCTACAAACCATTTTCTTAATCATGATAGTGATGATGTTGACGCAGCACTGTGTCTCTTTGGTACAGAAGCTTGTTACTTATGTTGCAGTCTGACTTAATTAATTATAAAAGTAAGAAAGACTCTTGTGTGTCAAGACTTGTATGTTATGTGTCACCATTCCAAGTAAAGAGGAGATTGTTGCCATTAATTGGGAGCTGAAACTGAAAATATGGGGATGAGTTGTATGTCTAAGACCTTGAAAATGTAGGATTATAATTCTTTACATGGTTCTTCAAGTGTTACTGCTTTTCTGAAATTCCAGTTGATTCTAACTTTGTGGCTTGATTCTGCAGGTTATAAATTGGATGAACATGACCGTGAATCTAACTACTTGAGGCTAGAGTTTTCTCGGTACCCTGGTCCAAGATCTGGCCATGGAGGTCGTGGAAGGAGGTGATCCATCAACAAAGTTTTGTGAAGAACACCTATCAGGAATGCAAATCAGTTTTCTAGTACTCATTTATCCTGCATTCGAAGATCTGCATTTTTTTACTATATATTCATCCGCAGCTTGCAATAGAGATTGCTATATCCTGTCCACACGAATTATTAGCACATTAGATCAAAAAAATAGTGAAGGGATAAGGTGTTGCAAATATATCTGAGATTAATCATGCAAACAAACAAAGATGCTCAGATTGATCACTATAAACGATCATGTAGTGCCCAAATTTTCTGAAAGAAAAATGATGTACAATAATTTTTAGAAGATAAGTTCCTTGCAACGTTTTTTAGGATGCTAATTTTAGCCTTCATGCTCATGTCTGGAATGTGTGAATCTTTGCTTTTATTTTCCAATCAGGCTTTACTAATTGTTTAACTATGAAATTCAAACCCTGTTTGGATAATAGAGAGAGTCTATGTATTCTATTTTTTTAATTCAATTATAAGATGTTTCGCGCTCGGACTGAAAGTAGCATTCAGGTAAAACTCTCTCAATAAAAATGATTTCAGGATTCATAACTCCTAACTTCATAATATTGGTTCATTTGGAGTTAATTTCACATCACTGTTCAACACTTGTCCATTTAGGCAATATATTTTATTATATTTTAATAGCCTAATAAATAAAGTTGCCCTGATTGGAAAATTTTATTGAACCTTTAATCTTTTACTCTGATATAATGCACTCTTAAATGTGAGAAAGGCATATTTCTGCTTGGAAGGTTAATTATATTAGTGGATCAAGATCCATTTCATAATTTGTAAAGCATCTATTTAAAAAAGATTTTTATTTTAATTAATAAATAAAGAATTTCGTTTTATATAATTTTATGAAACACTTGTGTTTGATATACATAATTTGGAAATGAATTTAAATTAATATAGTTATTGATATAATACAAAATAATCATATAAAATATATATTCTCTTATTGAAAAAAATTGTCTCTCAGAAAATATTTTTTAAAATATATTAAGAAATATATTCCTGTCACTCTCTTCAGTGATAAGATCAGCTAAGAAAAATAAAATTGCTTCTCTTCACTCCATATACTCTTTCTCTACCGAAATACTATCCTTTCTAATTTGTACATCAGAGGGTCCCTTGTGTTGGAGGGTCGTTACTGCAGACCTTCTTGATGGATCTCTAACTATTTTCTTTTTGTTTATATATCTTTATATCTAAGATGATGAAAATGGAACATATGCTAGTGAAGTAACAGTTTTAAACATAATCAAATATAAATTTAAAATAATGTAATCTCATATATACCGTGAGACTAATATGACATGTACTTTGAGAGCAGTGGTGAATCTAGAAAAAAATTTTTTTGAGTATTCATATAAAAATAGTTAAATTTTAAATTTTAAAAAATAAAATTATAATTTACTAGTCTATTGATTTTCTAATAGTAAAAATATATTTTTTATTAAAAAAAATTTAATACTTAAATTTATAAAAAGTCTATTTAAATAAATATATAATAACAATAAAAAAAAGTTAATTGACCTCTCTTTTTTGGAATTGCATCTGCATCTCTGTTTGAGAGCACTCAATAAATTTTACAAATAATAGATTAATTTAATAATATGTAACGATAAGGTATTTCGTTTCTAATTTATACTGTAAAATTTTTTAATTTTTAATTTAATTAATAAAAAAATTTATTAATTTTTAGTAGCTTTTATTGATATGACACTTTTTAGATTTAAAAAAAGTTATATTTTTTTTATTTGACGTAAAAAAAATTAATTAATTAAAAATAATATTTTTTAATTAATTTTTATTTTTTACTTTCTCTCTTCCCGGTTCTTTCCCGGCCTTGTGGTCCGTCCTCTTATTTTCGACCGCCCAAGACTTCAAATTATTGCCAGTGACACCTCGGCAGCTCATTCTCACGCAATCAAGTTGGCAAAAGCCCAAAACACCATCTGTAATCGTGCAAGTAAAGACAATGAAAACAAAAAGTACTGGCTTCCATTTTCTCCCTTTCACCATCGCCTGAGCTCAAGCAGCTCTTCCCCAACAGCACAAGGCCCACAACAGCCTCCTGTTGCCATTGAAATGGTTCCTGTAATGGTGTCCAATCTTTGCGACTAATTTGAATAGTAACGATTCTCTCTTTGTAGTAAAGCCTCCACTGGCATAAAAATTACCATTAAACAAAAAGAACCCAGTTTGAATATTGCAATTTTTTATAACATAAGAAAAATTAAAATAAAAAAGAATAATATCATAATAAAGATTTAGAACAAATAGAAGGTAGCCGTGTAAGAGAGTTTGAAAAGACTCCGGAGGAGACGAATTGCATGAGAATTGAAAAGACAAATGTCAATTAGGATTGTGACTTGAGGGACGTAGCTTTCGTGCATTTATGGGAAACTGAAACCAATAGATTATCATTTTTAAATGAGGGGAAAAAAAATCTATGAACCATACGCTTTTATCTGCAAATTTACTCGCATTTCATGGCCCATAGTGCAGGCAGACAAGGACAAAATCTTCATAATACATGTCCATGCCCAAGGCCTGAAAACACTAAATCAGTCCCCCACCTTCAAAAACAAGCCCAAAAGAAATACGCCTAACGCTTAAGTACAACAAACGCTAGCTGAAGTAAACTAAACAATACCTAGAAGCTTCATCTTCTTCGTCGGTGGATAGGGGCAAAGCAAGAAAGGCCTGCCGACAGCCATACAGAGAGGTCCTTCCATCAAATTAAGATAAGGAAGACACCAATAATAAATGTATATTATATAATAATAAATTAAAAAAAAAAATCTCCATGAAAAACACATCTCACCCTACTTCTCGACGAGAAGTCCCCACTCAAATCTCAAACTCATTGACAAGATATGAAAGTAATTTTCAACTCCAATCCACTTCAGTACCATTCCTATACCTCCCCTCAAACGCCGGCAAACACCCCTCAAACGCCGGCTCTACAGTACTCGAGCAACCTTATTGTTACACACCCGAGATAACATATATGAAATAATCCTTGCAAGCATTAGTCATTTCCTTTACGTTTACGTTGTTTTAACCAAATTTATTTGCAAACATAATGAATGAATTTCATGTTTATCTCTTACAAATGTAATATTACATTTTCTCAACTTAATGTATGTGGTCTATATTACGGGGTCGATGCATTTTTCTTAACATCTATCGTAAATAAGGCCGGATCCAATGATTGTTCGGTTGAGGTCCTCTAGAATAATCGGTAGAAAAGTTTAGGGTATTTTACAATTTCATCCCCAAAGTTTAGTAAAATATATAATTCAATTCTTATATTTCTAAAACGTCACAGTTACATTTTTGAAATTTATTTTAATTCATTAATAAGGTCTTCCATTCAAAATCAATTTAATTATTCAGAGTTACGCATTCGGTTCGAATCAAATCAAATCATTAAAATTAAATCATTAAAATCAAATTAATTGAATTATCATATTTTAAAAATCGAATAGTCTTAATTCATGAAAAACAGAACCACTTAATTTCATTCAATTTAGTTCGAACTGATTAATTTTTAGATTTTTTTATTTAATATTAATTTTTAAGTTATTTGATCTGATTTTGATCTTTATTTGAACTATAAAAATACATATGATGCATAATTCTCTATAAAAATAAAGTAATTTAAAAATTAATAAATCAATTCGGTTCAACTCGGTTCAATTAATTTTTTATCTAAAATCAAATTAAACTGAAATAACTAAAAATTTTAAATTTTAAAACAAAACAAAATCAAATTAGAATGTGTTCGGTTTGATTTATTTGATTCAAATCAAATAGTACTCATCCTTATAATCAGTTGTTAGGCACATTAAAATGACAAAAATACCCTTAATAAAAAAAATTGCATATTTTCTTTGACCTTTGACAGATCAATAACAGGGAAAATAAATGGAAAAGAACACATTTTTGACAATATTAAATTATTATGAAATATATTTAAAAATTAATTTTAAGTTATTTATTAATATATTTTAATTATAAAAACTTGAAAATAATTAATTTTTTTTACTTAATTAAAAAAAAAAAACTCCATTGCTGTGTAGATATATCAAGATTCATCTGGAATTCACATTTGCCAAACCAGTGGAATTAGCCTTCACAATGGAAAAAATAATAATAACATAGCAATTATTGTAGCTTTACAATTAAAAGAAGACGGTGCTTATCGCTGTTTGCATGGCATCTTGAAAAAGCATATGCCTAACAAATTATTCCAAATTATGTCAATTGATTGATCTAAAATAAAATAATTAATTAAGAAAACCCATTATTGCAAGTAACATCAATTGAAACCCATTATTTTAAGTAACATCAACTAATATATTTATGTGAAAAAAAGAAAGGGGAATCATTTGGTTCCCAGCTATCATATGCACTGTGATCTCTTCCTTGGCTTGGTGGTAGAACATGTGAATTCAATGTCTTTCCACCCCAATAAGGGAGACGTCCACAATCTTTGATAAGAATATATATATAAACAATTTTAATTAATTATTGTTTCTTGGTTTTTACTTTTCTTGATCACCTGTCTGTCAATGAGAAGTGGGATCTACAACTTTATATATATTTTTTTATGTATCAAATGAGAATATTTTGAGAGATATATATATATATATATATATATATATATATATATATATATATATATATATCTCAAAATATTCTCATTTGATACATAAAATAATATCTATTATTATTAGAGAGGTGGGGGAGGGAAGAGTAGATCTTAAATTTTTCAAATTTAATATAGTTAACTATGTGTTCTAGCTGTAAAAAAAAATATGTATATAATTCTTTATGTTTTAGATTATATAATAAAATATTATATAAAAATAAATAATTGAAAATATTTAATGACTAAATGTTTATCTTATTATAAAAAAATTAGAGTAAATAATACAAGCAGTTATTTAATTTTAGGAGTATTTTTATAAAAATTAATAAATTTTAATTTTTTTAATAAAAATTATTGAATTTTAATTTAATTTAATAAAAATCACTATAAACAGAAATTAAATATTTTCAAATTAATCTGTTGATTTATTAATTATTTTATAAATAAAATTAACTTAATTTATTAGTTTTTGTAAAAGAAAAATAATAATAAGATGCATAAAATGCATCCAATTACTGTATCATCATCAAAGTTCTTCCTTTTTTTTATTTCTTCTCCACTAGAAATTACTAGTTAAGTAATTTTATTTATTAAATAGTTGATAAATCAGTAAATTAATTTAAACATTTTTAATTTCTAATCATAATAATTTTTATGAAATTAAATTAAAATTTATTGAGTTTTATGAAAAAAATTAAAATTTAATATTTTTTATGAAAACACTCATAAAATTGAGTAATTACGTATGATTATTAAAAAAAAATTGTGAATTTAAATTTTAATAAGCTTTATCTAAAAATATTTCATGTCAAAAGAAAATGTATGAAAAAATATTTAAAAGGATATATAATTAAGAGTTAGGAATATCTAACATTTAAATCTTTTGCTTTGGTTAAAAAAATAAAAATAAAAATGAGATTTTTTACATTATGGAACAAACATTTTGATAAAATAACAATAAATATAATTATATAAAATTTAAGATTTTTATCATACTAATTAAAATTGAAAATTTTAAATAAAGTTTTTACATAAATGAATTGTATGTGGAGGATTAAAATTTTAATTATTTAAGATAAAAAATCAAAGACAACTTCTCTTTTTCTTTCTTTAATTGAAAGGTATGTTTGATGGTCATTACATTGACCATATGTACTTGCTTGACACAGTGTATGGTTTACCGGTGCCGACTGATACTAGTTCACCGATTACAGCTTTAAGGATTTTTCTTATATATATTTGATTTATTATAAATTTAAAAAATAAATATATAAAAATTATGATCAAATTATAATCTTTATAGCGATAATATTTTCCTTTTTTTTTTCAATTTCTCATTAAATTATAATACTTTATATATTCTATCACTTTCATTTTTCTCTAATTTTTTAGATTTTTTTTTTTATTTTTCATTTTTTAATCTCCCTTTTAGTAGAAATTTTATCCTATTTCAATAATTTTTTTCTTTTTTTAATAAATTTTTTTCTTCTTATTGTAAAAGTTTTATCAATGATGGTATTTATTCAATATAATTTTTTAAAATAAATCTATTATACCCCATGAATTTAAATTCTCAAAACGCTCGATGTGTAATGATGGAGATTTTTAATCAATAGAATGATGTAATGTTAGCAAAATATTTTCTTGAAGAGAACATTGCTATAATTATTTTCTTGAAGAGAACATTGCTATAATTTTGAGACTATATAAATGCAAGTTGTAATTATTAATAATATGAGAAAATATTTTTATTTTGATATTTTAAAATTAAAAAATAAATTTTAATGCAAATATTATACAATTATTTTATCAATAAAATTATTCTTTTATTCAAAAAAAAGTTCAAATAAAATTAAAAAAAAAAATTAAACTCAATATATATGTGTGTATGTGTCGAGAGTCTCACATCTAAAAATTACAAAAAAAATCAAAGAATTTATAAGAGTGAATGACTAACTATTTGATTGATTAGTTCTAATATTTTAACAACGGTTTGTCCAATCCCAAGTAAGCCTTTCTTTTATTTATATATATATCCAAGTCTTGTTGTTACTATCTCACATCGTTAAAGAATAAAGAATAATATTAGTGAGATGTTAATAAGTTCTAGGTATTCTCTCATTGTAAGTCGAGACTTATTAATCTCTTATCAAAATTATTTCTTAGCGATGTGAGGTCATAACACTTAATATGATATGTTTATCGAGAAATTCAACTCACTCATTCAACCCTGCCTGTTCAATTGAAATTTGGAATTATATATAGGTTAAATTCAACCTAGATCTAATTCAAGGCGAATTTGTGCCTTACAGCCTGAGACGAAGAATAATGATGGAAACAATGGAAAATATTGTCCTCAAGAAATGGTCCAATAACGAACAGTCATTGTTTAGGTAAATTGAATTAATATAATGTGTGAAAATTCTTTGTAAAGCAACAAATATAATTGACTCATCAATATAGGATTACCTAAAATTGTAGAATCTTGAAATTGTTATTAATTTAAATCATCGCTATATATTATTATTATTATTATTGCTATAAAATATTATTAATTAGCTAATTAAAAATTTATGAATTGACGTTATAGAATAATAAAAAAAATTATTAAACTATAAAATTTTATATAATGTGAGAAAGTGATATGTATTAATTATTCAATAGGCAACAAAAAATGTGAATTTAATTTTTTTTTTCATATCTATTCAATTTTAATTTTATTTTATAATTATTAATTTTGTTTGTTATCCTGTGATCAAAATGTTCAAACATAAGATAAGAGATAATCTTATTATTCGTGGTTCCACCTAAATTGGCCACCTTTTCATTTTTCCAAGTTGTTATTAGAATTTGTTTGATTGATGCTTCATGAGCCAACTACTCTGCCCTTTTTTTCAAAAAAATTAAATCGTTGAATTTTCTAGATTGCTTTTTTTTTTTTTCTATTCAATGAAAATTCAATAAATTGTTAATAATTTATGACTATATAATGATAAGTAATTATTGCCAATGAATCACTCAACTTAAAAGTTTAGACTTATAGATAAGAGATCAAAGAATAATTTTATATCTCCTTATTACATTCTCCGTATGTCAAAGTCTACTATACTTAGAAGCATGAACAAGAGCAGACACACTTCACCTTATGTTAATATATTCAATTAATAAATGGACTGACCAAGATTTGAACTTTGAACTTTTTAATCTGAGAGGCTCTGACACCATATTAAGAAACCATTCAATTTTAAAATTTAAATTTATAAATAAGAGTTCCATATATCTTTCTATTAATTACTCTCTTTCTTATCATAGACTTTCTTTCGTCCTACATCTTAAAAAATTAAGAATATCAATCAAGCTACCTGATTTGCAATTGCTTCCCCATTTTCTTTCAATAATTACCAGTAAACTTAATTAGTTTGTTTTTAACCCTTATCTTATGAAAGAAAAAACCCAAAAAAATTATTTTATTTACCATTAAAATAATCTGACTGACGTTATTTTATATATATATATATATATATATATATATATATATATATATATATATATATATATATTTTAAGAGAGTGAGATATTTTGAATTTAAAATGTTATGTGATCAATCTTTTTAATGATAAAATTTTTTTATTATGATAAATAATATTTCAAATTAATTTTCATTCGTTATATTAAGTTTATATATTTAATATTCTAATTCTATAAAAAAAAATCATTTACTCTTAAAAATGAATAATACTATTATTTTTAGTTACAAATTTATATACATATAATGGATTATATTTTACATATACTATTAAATTTACTTATTCAATACTATTATAAGTGTCAAAATTAAGAGATTCATGAAATGCAAAAATATTTTATATATTTCTATAATAAATAAAAATTGCCCATAAAAGTATCATTGTTTTCGAATTTGGATCAGTAAATTAAGTCTCAAATTAATATGAATTTCTAATCTAATCAAAGAAATAAGTGATATGGTGTGACCTAATCGATTAGATAAATGAAATGATATGATAGAAGCATCTTTTTTAAGTATTGACAATAGGAATTGAATTCAAGATTTTTCTTTAAAGTCCCCATCAATATATATTAAACGAGCTTAAAAATTATATATTTATTATTTTAAAAATAAATATCTCTTATTTTTATAAAATAATATATTTATTTATTTATTTAATATATATAGTATTTCATAAATATTAAAAAATAATTATACATGTATACCAAAGTTTTATTTAAAATTAGATAATTACTTTTTAATTAATTCAATTTATTTATATATAAATTAATAAATTTTACATTTGATTAATTTATATATTTTTTTAATTTTTAATAATTCGTTGATTAAATTGATTCAATCCCTTGTTAAGTGAACCTATAAGCCAATTTTAATAACACTAAGTAAAGTTATTTAATAAATACTTTTATGAAAAAATTTGAATAAAGTATACTATACCATAGCTAACAATTAAGAAATGGTAAAACCTAAAGGGAAAGTTTGAAGAAGAAAGAAGGGTGTGTACGTAGGTCAATCAATCTTAGTTATTGTAAAATTTAGTTAGAAGAGGTAGATAGATGCAGAAATATAATAATTACTTAGAAAATCTAGTGGCTTCTAGATCATATTCTTATGGACCAACAACAAATAGTCAAACACACTATTATTAATTAATCAATCAATTAATACAGTCTAATTTAATTAAGTAATTGAATATTTTTTTAAAATTTTTTTTATTTAAAATAATAATAATAATAATTAGTGTTATATAATATAACATAGTTTAATTTAATATTCAAAAATATATCACCTAATTAATATGGGTCGTATTTGAGTATTCACTTTTTATTACCCTTTAAAAAAATAATTAATGTTATGAGAGTGTCGGTTCTTGGAAAGATGATGTCTGTAATCTTCAGTCTTCACCAACTCCTCCCTTCTTTTGTACTATTGAATATTGATAACGATTAGTGTCCATTTTGGTCTCTTTTTTTCTCTGTCGGTGACTAAAATAGTCCCACTATTATAACGGAAAAGTCACAATTGATTATTAGTCTTTTGATATTTATACGAGTCTGCTGTGTATAACAGTTTAATTAACATATTAATGTTTATTTTATAAAAATTAATTTATATATAAAAAATATTTTTTTGTTAATTAATTATAATATTAAATTAATAATATATATTTATTTCGTATAATTATATTTTAATAAAATTATTGAAATTTAAAAAATTAAAAATAGCTTTTAAAAAAAAACATTTTTATTAAAAATAATTTAATTTTTTCTTTATAAAAAAATATTTTACCCCAAATATTAAAAAATATAAAAATTTCTGTAAAAGAAATGGAGCCTCAAAAATAATTATATTTAATTAATGAGCATTAAAAAAATTTGACGACTATCAATGAATTTTAACTGAATGTTATTAGAATGATCTTTAAAATTATAAAATAACAAATCTGAATTCAATTAAAGCTAATTATATTTAAAATATTAATTAAACTGAAAATATGTAATTTTAAAGATTAATTAAATTTATAAGTGATTTTTATTTTATCTTAATTATTAGGATTCAAATTTTAGGACATGATCATATCATAATAGTGATTAAAAAGTTTTCTCATAGGCCCTTTTCTTGCCACCTAATAAAGAGTTAAATGAAATTGATTGGCCGCAAACCATTCACACTACTTTTCATAAGATATATCTCAATCTTGCCTCTTATCTTTGCGGGACATTGAGAAGGAATCCCATGCAACTTTTTTTTTTTTAAAATAAATAATTCACATTTTACTAGAAATTTACCCACGAAAGCAACCTTTGATACCACCCAAATAATATAAAGAAATTAAAATGAAATACAGTACGAGTGAGAAAATGAAATTGGATAACTACTCATTCAAGTAAGTATAGAGACGGGAGAGTACTTCCAAAATAGAGAGAGAGGGAGAGATTAAGTCAGTTCATCACAGCCGCCTGGTCCCGGAGCTTAAAGAATCATGGAAAGTTAGGCAATCCAATACACACGTTTTCAAAGCTTTACATCAAGAAATTATTGATTAAATCATTAAGTCTTATGCATGTTTGAATTATTGCATCATTGTGTTCAGGCTAAATTACAAATGTTATCGTGCTTGTTACTTTGTTTCCTGCTGAGCTTGCACACTCTCTAACCTGTACAAACATACCACATTTTCATTATTTTTTTTCCAGTCCCTTTTCAGGGTAAATTAAATTTAATGGTATTTTAATACTGGTCAATTTTTACTTGGGGTTAGTTTGGGGTTTGAGGGTAAAATAGATTATCTATATAAAGGAAGTGAGTATTAGTTAGGAAGCAACAAATCAAAACCCACTTCCTGATAAGGTTTTGGAAACATGGGGTCTCCAATGGCCTCTATCATTACCACCCTTTTGGTGGTAGCACTCTCTCTAAGCTTGCCATGGGAAGCCTCAGCAAACGACCACTACTACTTTCCTCCACCTCTAAAATCCCCACCACCGCCTGTGTACTCTCCACCTTACCATTACAAATCTCCTCCTCCTCCTCCTCCTCCAGTGTACTCTCCACCCCCACCACCACCTTACAAGTATAAGTCCCCTCCACCTCCTCCTCCAATTTACAAATACAAATCTCCTCCACCCCCTCCTCCTGTGTACTTTCCTCCACCACCCAAGATACCTTATAAGTACAAGTCTCCTCCACCTCCTCCACCAGTTTACAAGTATAAATCTCCTCCACCCCCTCCACCAGTATACCCTCCGCCACCCCACAAGAAACCTTATAAGTACAAGTCTCCCCCACCACCTCCAACACCAGTTTACAAGTACAAATCTCCTCCACCCCCTCCACCAGTGTATTCTCCTCCACCTCCTCCGGTCTACAAATACAAGTCTCCACCACCACCTGTCCACAAGCCGCCAGTATACAAGCCACCACCAGTCCACAAGCCGCCAGTCTACAAGCCACCACCAGTCCACAAGCCGCCAGTCTATAAGCCACCACCAGTCCACAAGCCGCCAGTCTACAAGCCGCCACCAGTCCACAAACCGCCAGTCTACAAGCCACCACCAGTCCACAAGCCGCCAGTCTATAAGCCGCCACCAGTCCACAAGCCGCCAGTCTACAAGCCGCCACCAGTCCACAAGCCACCACCAGTCCACAAGCCGCCACCAGAACACAAGCCACCACCAGAACACAAGCCACCACCAGTCCACAAGCCGCCACCAGAACACAAGCCACCACCAGTCCACAAGCCACCTCCAGTCCACAGGCCACCACCAGTCCACAAGCCACCACCACACTACGTCTATGCATCTCCCCCTCCTCCCCACCACTACTAGACTATATGCGCGCGGTTTCATAGTTTCAAGGTAATGCATTACACTACATATTCATGCATTTTATTCTCGTTTCATTCCCATTATTGTCGAACAAACTAAAATGCAAGTGCCATTAGGCAGTGTTTAATAATTAGGAAACCGAAGCAATGACAGAAACCCAATGGTGATTCTTGCAGGAAAGGAATGCGATGAGAATAAAGAAAGAAGAGATCAAATGTTGATGCGGAGAAAAAGAAAGCGAGTTTCCGCGTTTGCTGTAGCATATGCTATCTCCTTTTAGAAGAAAAATTAATAAAGGCGTGCATGTTTGAAGGATAAAAGTGTTCATCATTTCATTTCATGTACTGGAAAAGTTGTAGCTTTTGATCCTGTTGAAAACTATATATATAAATTATGTGCTTTTCAACCTTCTCTTATTAATGAAAGATTTTTCATATTTATCAGAATAATTTCAATTCTCAAATTATTTAATCTCATAATATGAGAATATATAATTAATATATTGAATTTTACTTATTTAAACTCGATCAGTTAAACTTAAAAAATAAAATGTATGGATATATGAATATTACATATTTATATTTTAAATTCATGATAGATAAAAATTAAATAAAATTTTTCTCATACAACTTAATTAGCTCTTTATTTGTTTTTTATCACACAAAATTTTATGCTTTACCATCTAAAATTAAATGATGTATAAATATATTATGTTTATAAAAATTAAGTAAGACGCATTAATAATAAATTTAAATTCATATAAAAATAAAATTTATAATTATTAAATTAAATATTAATATTAATAATTATATAAAATTAATTAAATCGTATCTAATAAATATATAAATTGAAATATAAATATTTAATTTAATAATTATTAAACTCATTTTCGAGTTGAGTTATTAAATGTGTTATTCAGTATCAATACACATAATGTGTCTTTTTTTTTATTATTGACCACACTAGTTATGATTAATTACTATCATAGAGTGGTATTTATATTAAATTAAATTTAACACTATTTATTTATTAAAATATCGAAATTTGAGAGAAGGAAAAAAAAAAAAAAAAACAACTTTGCAAACTGACAAGGGCAAGTGGAGTGACTTTTTATTTTGCTTGTCGACAAAAATTACTAATATTCGCCTGGTTACGTGCAACAATATTCAATATATATTGTTTCTCTCTCAAATATATATTTTTTTTCTTATATAATATTTTTTATACATAATTAATTTATTTATAATTAAAATTCAAAAATTTATAATTTAAAAAAAATTAATATTATTAAAATAATTAAACCCATTAATTTATATCATAATAGTTTAGTCATTTTATAATTTTTTTTAAAAGAAAGTATTTAATGTAGTTAATAAAATAAAATTATTTAAATATTATACACTACATGTTTCTTTAATTATAATTTTAATATATTTAAATAATTTCATTCTTGTTAATTAGATATTTAAAGAAAAATATACAGACATTCCGACATATAACATTGCGCAAATTTTGTTTAAGCATCAAACAACAAGCAAGTTGACGAGAACTTTAGGGTAACATTGTGAAACACCAACGTTAACCAATTTTTAGGTTTTAATTAACACTATATTGTATTAGAGGGTTCTAGAATTAAGAAGAGAACAACCTTTGTGGATCAATGAGCTTAACTTGTTCAATGGAATTATTACTAAGATTTTAAAATTATATATTCGAATTTTAATTAAAAATCTAATTTATAAAATAAAATAAAATAAAATAAATTTACGGTCGCAAAGAGTGTTAAATTAAAGCTTTGAAAAGTCTCTATCGAGGAAATTGAGGCTAATGCATAAAAAAGAAAATGGGGGGGTGGGTTAATATTTTTTTCACCTACACCCTTTTATATGAATGTTCTCGTCCCATCTCATGCATAAATTCAAGTTTTTTTTTTCAGAATTTATTTATTTTTGGCACAAATTTGATGAGTTTGGTGGATGCTTTTCGAAGCAAGTTGATGGTACAGCCTTGAAAAAAAATGGAGGATTCTCTCTCCATATCTCTTTATCTCTTTAAATAAGTTCATTGCTTCATTTCAGGATCATACACCAAAACCCACCTCCCCTACTTAGGGACAATGAGTATGCCCAACTTGGAACCTGTCCTCTCTCTCTCTCTCTGCGCCATGGATAAGATTTTATAATTCTAAAAATGATTTTAATATCACTGATATTACAATTCATTGCTAACAAATTTTACTGTATTATTGTTATTATTATTATTATTTTCTTTTTGTAAAGAATAAATTTTTATTATGAAAAAAATGTTATTAATACTATTCAAACCTTGATATTTATTCTGTAAAATAAATAAATAAACCTGTCTATTATTCAGTATACATTTTATTTTTATTATAATGTGGAGTAGGTAGCTCCACATTGTCATTCCAGATCTTTCATATTGATCAATGTAATGTGGCTAACTTATCTATTAGTCAGAAACATGTTGGCACGTGCTCTCACGTGGAATCCATCTGTTACAAAATCATTTTCAACATATGTGAACTGTTTTGCATGAAAATTATTCAACAAAAATATTAAAAATTCAAATCTTAATAATTAGGTATTTAAGAAAAAAAAAGGGTGTCATTGAATTATTTCTTTTTTGCAATATCTAGAAAATAAACACAGACAGATCATTAATATCCCAAAGATTATTTTCTTTTACTAATATTATTTCTAAATAAAAAATTTTAGTTATGTATATTTATATATTTTCTCTTATAAGAATATTATATTGCACCTACATATTATTGTTTATAAATGAATTGATAATTTTTTTTTAAAATTATTTAATCCCAATAATAATAATAATTTTTCTCTCTTTTAAATACATAAACTAACAAAAAATTTAAATTCAAACTGAATGAAAAATTAAAGACTAGATAGAAGAAAAATATAAGAAATAATTAATATATTTTTTAAAATAAAAAAATTAAGTAATTAATTTTATTAAAATATAAATATTAAGTAAATAATATTTTTTAAAAAATGGCATATATTGGTGTTATAATAGGCACATCGTAAAGCTAAAATTCAAAGTTGGATAGAGTTTGCTTTTGGCTTTTAGTGTAAGTTGCTGGTCCCCCGAGAAGATAGCTTTTGAACTGGCTCCCATAAGCTCTTGTCTGTGGGGGAGAATCGTTTTCACCTATTTGCATGGGCGAAGAGGTAAAGGGAATATCAAAGTCTGGGTCTGATTCATTTATTGGTTAAGTACATGCGTGAGTCTTTCCATGCAATGCAAGTAATAATAATAATAACAATAACAGTGAGATGGTCAGTTCTGAATTATATGATGAAACGTATAGAAGCAATCAATTAAATGAATGGAAATTGACAGATTTTTGAACAATTTGCGGAGAATAGAATAGGAGAGGAACCCACTTATTGACAGGCAATATAGACTTTGGCATAAGAGCTGCCCCAGCAAATAAATTTTCTTCCAATAATGCTTTCCATTTTATAATAAAATTTATAATAATTAACGATTATAATTAATATTTTATAATTTTTTAAATTTATATATTTAATATATATTCTATATGAATTTTATTAATTTTACATATATAAACACTATTTCTAAAAATTTCTTATTATTTTTATCCTTTAACTCATAGTATTTACGGTTCAATTGATTTCTTTATAAAGAATTTTCTTTTTAAAAAAAAAAATAAATGGAATCAAGTGGAGAAATGGGAACAAGATTATAAACTAGTTGACATTAAGTCCTATAGCAGTAGCCGACAAATGTGTCAATGTAGCTTCAATTATATCATAGAATAAATAGCACTTAAAAAATACGAATTGATTGAAATTATCAATGCCCCAAGTCAACAAAAATGGCACCCATTTTACTTGTAGATCCAGAAAATATGATATTATAATTTTCCAAAAGAAAACAAAAAGATTATATCATGATTTCAGCATGTTAAAATTTTTATTTTTCTATCACTAACCTTTATATGATTAAAAAAATTAAATAAAATAAAATTATCAAACAAAATTAGTATATTAATGCTACCCATCACTCAAGTTGTTAGGCTTTAATTTTGAAAAAAAATGAATAATCTAAAAAACAGTGCATTGAATACTCATATAAAAAAAATTATATCATAAAATTAAAAAAATAAAGCTCATTATTTTATGAATAAAGATGAACACACATCCTGTGGATCTAATAATTTATTATCAATAATTATAACCAAAATTTTGGGCTGCCGTTTTTCTTTAGAACCCTACAGCGGGGCAGAGAAAGGCCCAAAGAACTGGCCTTACAAAAGGCTGCGAGAGCTGCAGGTCAAACTCTTAATTTTGTATTGCAAACCAAGCCAAAACACAAGATCATAATGCCGGACCTCAATTATCCTCTCTGTTCAAATATATATATATATATATAGAGAGAGAGAGAGAGAGAGAGAGAGAGAGAGAGAGAGAGAGAGAGAGAGATAGACCCAAAAATTTTATATAGATAAAATTTTTTTAATGTAACTCTATATGTTTAAGATTATATAAATTGGTCCCTTAATTTTATGAAAATAAAACTAATATTTTATATAATTAAATTAAATTGACTCCCTAAATTTAAAATTTTGTTTATTTGATTAGGTTATTTATCTATTTAAATTTATAATATTTTGATTCAAAATATTAATTTTATTTTAACTATAAATTAAAATTTGAGTGAGTTAAATAAAAAAATTTTGTTTAAAGTATAGTACATAAAGTTTAGAAAATAATTCATTAAAAAAATAATTTTTATATTAATTTTTAGATTAAAAAAAAACTCTCTTATCCTTATATTAAATATCAAACTTAAACATTTTTAAATTTCAACTATTATAATCTTATCTTATATAAAATAACAGTAATTATCTAAAATTTTTTTTATTATATCTACTAATAATTAAAAAAAAAATTAAGTTTACAATTTCATGTATTATAAAATTTTGCTCATTATATTATATATCTCTAAAAATTAGTCTTTTAATTAAATTTTTTGTTGAATTAATAAAGGGCGAATTATTTAAAAAAAAATTATATTAATACATATTTAAATAATTATTCACTAAAAATTATTTATAAAATTTAAATATTTATTTTTTAAAACCCTCTTATATTAAAATATAAAAAATTTAAATAATGATATTTCAATATCACTACATGTCATACGTCTTTTTTATTTTATTTATCTTTTTATTAATATATATTAAATAATTTTAAGAAAAAAAGTAATTTTCTAATCACCTTATTTATTTATTAACACTTAAAATAAAATTATAACTAATGACAAATTTTATCATTAATAATATTTTATAACACAATTATAAAATATAAAAAATATATATTAAATTATATTATTAAAATAAAATAATAAATAATTTCGTTTTGACTCGCACAAACTTAAATCCTGGCTTCGCCCGTGGTAAAAGCGCAAGGTGCAAAGCTAACTAAAGATGAGGATTGAGAACACGCTCGGACACGGCAATGGACCGGAAGAAGCACTCGGGTGGTGGAATGATAATAGTTCTTTATTTTAAAGTAAAAAAAAGTATAAAAATTTGTTTTCAAGAAACAAATATTAAAAAAATAAAAGTATTGTTCGATTAATTTTATTGACAATTGTTGATGATTGCTAACAACTTTTGATGTGGAAAGTAAAGAAATACCACCACCCCTGAACTTTTTTCTAACAAATTTAACTAAAAAAATATTTATTTATCAAAACTCAAGCCACAGAACCCTTCTTAAAAATAGCTTAAATGGCACTTGTTTTTTTTATATATACCCAATCCTATTTTTAATCCAATGAACTGATAAAAACCAAAATAAAAAAGATTTTTGGAATCGTTGCTTTAATTGAGCTGTCATGATCTTTCTCGAAAAGTAAAAGACCAAAGCTCGTTTCTTTAGCCGGTGAAAAGAAAAAAAAAAGAAAAGAGAAACTCTTTTCTTTAACCAATCAATTTCTTCATGCATACAGACCCAGCCAAAAATACTAATTAAAAGCCCAGCAACATAATAATAATAATAATAATAATAATAATAATAATAATAATAATAATAGCTTTGCACTAATGCCCAACCATTTCAGTTTTTTTATTATAAAATTTTTTAAGCATAAATCTTAGAAAAAAGTATAATTTAATAACATGTACTTTCACATTTTTTCGATTTAAAGATCAAAGAAAATTATGTGACAAATCTAATGTTAAACTATCACACCATTAGCATTTTGAAAATTTAAAGAATAATGCCGTTAACTGCATTACCATGATGTGCGTGATGATAATGTAAAACTTATGTAAACATGCTACATTAGACATGACATTAATGTTAATATGACACACCAACTCCACATAAACGCACTTAACACATTAATCTTTTTTCTTCCTTGATTTGCTAATGGTGTGATAATTAAATTTCCAATTTGTCATAAAACTTTTTTTATCATTGAATTGAAAAAACACAAAAGTACTGATTACTTAATTATATTTTTTTTCCAATCCTATATTACAAAACAAACACTTGGACCATCCAACTATTAGCCCAAAGCACTATTTCAGTTTTGTTACTCATTTCTTACCAAATAGCACTAATCAAAAACTTTACAACTGTGCATGGGAACTCCTGTATGAGAAACTGCTATTGTTGCGAAAAAACACTAATCATGGCGCTCTTTGTTTCTTTAGTGTTGTAATGGACAGACTATATAATTTTTTTTCCCTTGGCTGTACATAAACACTCTATTAACTGTTCTGGAGGAACCATGACAAAAGGAAGACATCAAAATGTAATTGTTAGTATCGTAACCATATTGCACGCAGCAATGGCTCAGCTGCCATTCACTGCATCCTTAGTTTCCTAACAAGTGAATGCATGGTCAGATGCACATGAAGCATAGCTAGCTTATTTCAAATTTTGTGGGACAGAGAGTGGAGGTGGTTATTGAAAGATTTTTTACCTGAACGTTTTGGAGAAGGTTTTCAAGTTCAACTGTTATCTCACAGAAGGATGGTCGATTCGCAGGCGTTGTTTCCCAGCATCTCTGCATCAAGTCTAATAGCTTTGGATGTGCATCCTGGGGAAGTTCAGGACGCAGTCCCTGGAATACAAGATTAAACAACATAAGGGATGAATTAACCTGGAAAAACAATTTACGAACCATATATGCACCCCTGGAGAACATTATACTCTAAATTCTCAAGGAATATACTATTCTAACAACAGAGAAAAATTTCCCATTTCTTATTTTCCCCTAATTTTTGTTTTAATGGTATCTAGAACACACTAATAGATAGGACTAATGATGAGCGATTTTAAGTGTACACTATTAATATTTCATCGTCAAAAATAAAAAGAAAAAAAATAGGAAGCAATTATGAAAATGGAACAACTTTTAGGACTGCAAATATAACTATCCCAATTTGAAAAGCTAAGGTGCCACTCAAATTAAGGGCCCTTGTTCGGTCTACAACTCCCCAAAATGTGAATACTAATGACTACTTGCAAAAAGGGAGGTCTAGCAACGAATATTTAGCTCCTTATTGATGCATCAGGTATTGCAATTGGTCTCACTTGTTTTTACATTGTAAGTTAGCTTGGACAATTGGGAACTACATTTTGGTCTTTTTGGAAAGAATAAAGTACATCCAGAATCTTTTTGATTTTTATTGGTTTAGAACAGAGAGCAATTGGTGGTAAAAAATGTGCTAAAGTTCTATAGAATTATTATTCTTTTCAGTATTATGTAGCATCTGGATGAAGAGGAATGCAGGATTCCAGAATTTTTCCTTTATTTTGGGACAAGGTGGTTTTCTGGGCATCTCATTGGACTCTCACTTCATGGGCTTTACCAGGTACCTTTTTAGTCTTATCTCTTTTTAATGCTTTTTTGTTGTGTTGATTAGGCTACGAACTTGTCCTCCACATCATAATCTTCTACAGAAGTCTAATCAAATTCACTACTAATGTTGTCATGCACTTATATAGAAGCTTAACGAAATTCAGATTTCCACATTAAATATATTTAAGACATGAATCAACATATAGATGTGAAAACCTGTCTTACTCCCAGGGCAGCCTGTAGTGGAGTCATGGTATCATATGGCACCTGGAACACCAGTAAAAATGCAAAGTAAGAAAATTACAACATTAGTGCACAAACTTCTATATTAAATCGTTTGCCACAAAGCTGGGTGTAACTTTAGGAAATACCTTGGCTGTTACCAGCTCCCACAGTACAATAGCAAAACTGAATATATCTGCTTTTTGATTATATGGTTGATGGTTTATAACCTTGCAACATCCAGATTAGATATAAGCAACCAAATTAGGATGCAAATGGCAAGAGAAAGGTACACTAAATAGTATCTAGTAAGATTTTTTTTTTTTTATCAAATTATAAAAGGCCCAAAATTTGGCAGATTTTACACTTGAATAATTGTTTTAAAAAATGAATTAAATGATCCTCAACTTCTTAATTTCACAATAATTTATTCCTTCTGTTTAAATAACATGTTTGATTTTACTTTGAATAACATTTTGAGTTTTCAACAAATAAAGCTTCTAAAATGTTGTTTCCTCTAAAATGTGAGGAATTAAAAAAAAAAAAAAAGCTGTTTTACTTAAAGATGAGGGACTAAAGTGTATATTTTTCCAAAAGTCAAGGACTATTTAATTCACTTATGAAGAAGCAATGTACAAGCATAAACATGGAGGTTTGGTTCTTTATGACAGAATTGAAATTCATGATATGATTGCCCATTCAAAAATTGCGAAAGCATGCAAAATGTTAGATTATTGTTGCTGCAAAAATGATTGATGTAGCACCAAAAATAACAAAGGCAAAGAGAGGAACAAATCCATAGAGAAAGAGAACTAATTTTCAAACTGTATTATGCTCAAATAATTCTCATATCAAGTCTTTGCTAAAAATAATAAAAACCCCAAGTCTTATTTATAGAATTAGGAATCCCAATCACATTAGGATTTTAGAACCTAATTCAATCCTAATTAGGAATAATATAAACTAGGAAATAATAGTCATAATAATAATAAAATTTCTCAGTAATAGAACTCTTAAATTTCCAAATTTTACATTGAAAATAACTCCTAAATTGTATTAGGATCTCCATCTTCCAAATTTTACATTGAAAATAACTCCTAAATTGTATTAGGATCTCCATCTTCCCATACTGCATTAATGATACTCTGATTCACTTCTTAACATGAAAGCGCACAGGCAAACACAAAAACAAACTAAAATGAAAGGAACAATGGCCTATAACGTATTCTTGCTTCTTGGTTAGGTTGGGGAGAGAGAAAGAAAGAAGGATGACATATAGTTATGGCCAGGATTTGTAGCAAGCTGCATAATGAGATTTTACAAATCAAATGCAGTGAGTATTATTTTTCCCAATTGACAACCAATCAATTAGGAGTTGATGATAAAAATTGATACAGGCCCAAACTCAGAACACGATAAGGTTCTATAACTCTCTAAGAGTAAGAAGCTAAAAGGCAGAACAACAAAGCAAACCTAAAATATTCCAAACCTCGGGTGCCATCCATCTGTATGTTCCGGTCTCTGCTGTCATCACACCTTCTTGATTCTGGAACCGAGCAACTCCAAAATCTGCCACTTTAACAACCTTGAGACAAAAACATACATGTTTCTTATTATGGTAAAGACGCAAACCTATTTCTCCACAGCCATCACACCCCCTTTTTTTTCTTTAATATTTTAAATATCTAAAAAAATACACACACACATCCTGAACTCAAACTCAGCCACGTTTACATTTTAACAGTGAGGAGTATTTGAACTTGATTAAAACACTTACCTATTCTGAATGCACCACATTAAAAATAGCATCAAATCCAACAATGTGATCCAAGAAAGGACATAATATCAGGAAAAAAAATCTTCAACCACTAGTCAAGAAAGAAGCTATATGATCGTGGAAGAACTGCAGGCTACAACAGGCTAGTGCTCCTCCCAAAAAGCAGCTAGCACTCTAATCCCATTATTGAAGCTAAGGCTACACCCATTTAGGTCCACCGTCCCCAATTGTTCAAAAGTAAACAATTCAATTCTTTCTTCATAGGTAAGATTTAACTCTTCAGTTAAAGCCCAAGGGAAACAGCTACTCTTCCAAATAACATTAAATAATTTTGAAGAAATATTTATTAAAAAAAATTCCTGAATTATGGTCTATTGATTATCATATTTCCCAAGTTCTAGAATGCAAGAACAACAAAATGATAAAATAAGATTGATTTAAAGAAACTTCACATTTATGTAACTTAAGGGCCAACAAAGATGTGATCTGAATCCCATCAGTTTTAATGATTATCCTTACCTTGTGAGCGTCCATTAACAAATTTGCTGTCTTCAAATCCCTATGAATTATATTGTTTTGATGCAAATATTCCATGCCTCGGCAAACATCTATTGCAAACTTCAACAACTGCGGGAGCTTCAATAAATTATGATTCTTATGCAAGAAATCATAAAGACTTCCACCAGGCATATACTCTGCAAGCAAGAAAATGAGGCAAGAAAATGTTAAACAGAAGACAGACACATATGGTATGAAATATGTTTGAAGTTGAATAATCCCAAAATTCAGTCCAAAAGCCTAAGTTTTCTTTGGAACAGGAGTTCCACTAATTGGAATCAGTGACACAACTACCTCTACGGCGTGTTCTCATGATCAGGGACAGAGAGGATTGCCTGCTGCGCCCCGCCCCCAAAAAAAAAACCCCAAATATATATATATATATATATATATATATATATATATATATATATTGTTTTATCATAATATAAATAATGAGAAATATTAGAAACCTTATTTCTCATTATACATTCAATAGATTTTTATAGCATTAGCACCCTCAAAAAAATTTTTCTAGCTCACCTACACTCTATTATGGTAATTTTTTGAATATATAACATAAACTCCTCAAAATATATGAATAATGAGTGTAATTACTAATTAACCATTTTTCAAATCAATTTTATATATAACATTAGCCCCCTCAAGAAAAAATTTTTGGCTTTGCCATTGCTCATGATCCATACAAAACAGATGTCATGTAACATAGCATGAATTTATTCAACCAGAATAAAGTGAAACAACTGGGTGACTTTAATTCAAATCATGTAAACTACAAAATAGGTGATCAAAGAAAAAATGAATGAATGAAGGCAAGTCCCTAAAAGAAGTTCAATTATAAGCAGTGATGGAGCTAAAAGTTTAGTTTAGAGGGCCCAATTGAAATATATGATTTGTTAATAAATCACTTGTTTATATGTTGATTTAAGAGATTGATTAACTAATTATGATAATTCTATATAGTGATAGAATCATTTCATAATTATAAAACAAAAACATTTAATAAATATAATGATAAAAATAAAAGCTTTAATTTTTTAAAAAAAAAATTGATTTGCTAAAAATTAAATGGAATTGCTATTAGTTTAAAAATATAATGAGTTATTAATATCGTGAATTGCTAAACCTAAAATATATTTATGGCCTAATATTAAAAAATTTATCCAATTTATCTCAAATCTTTTTAAAAAAAAATTATAAAAAGCAAATTCAGTTAAAATTATAAATTTAATAAAATAAATGACATGGTTTAACTTCTAATATGTTATGGAAAGTCAATAACTATATTATTTCTTTGTATATTCTGTATTCTGTATTCCTATTTAGGATTTCTTATTTAGAATTTCTTCCTAATTAGTAGAACACAATTATAGGAATCAATTGTATATATATACCCATGTACAGATTAATTAAAATTAAGGAGAATCATCTCTTTCTACATGGTATCAGAGTAAGTCATCTATTAGGGTGACTATTTGTTGCTCAGGGGGAGTTGAGTAAAATTTATAGGCTTCGAAAGTCTCTTTATGGCTTGAAACAAAGTCCTAGGGCCTGATTTAGGAGATTCAGTGAAGCAGTACAGGAATTTGGTATGCAAAAGAGTAAGCGCGATCACTCCAAACCCAGTTTATGACCAAAGACTTGGGATTATTAAAGTATTTGTTGGGTATTGAAGTTATGAGAAGTAAAAAGGGTATTTTCTTGTCTCAAAGAAAATATGTCCTCGATCTATTGACAGAGATAGAAAAATTAGGTGCTAAGCCTTGTAGTGCACCAATGACTACAAATTTACAACTGTTAGCAGGGATAGTGAATTGTTTGAAGATCCAAAGAGATACAGGAGATTGGTAAAAAAATTGAACTACCTTACAATCACTGGTCCTGACATTGCTTACGCCGTTAGTGTGGTAAGTCAGTTTATGTCTTCCCCAACTGTTGCTCATTGGAAAGTCTTGGGACAAATCTTGTGTTATCTGAAGGGCGCTCCAGAAAGAGGTTTGTTATATAGTTATCATGGGCATTTGAATGTTGAATGTTTTTCAGATGCCGACTGGGCTGGATCTAAGGTTGACAGGAGGTCAACTACTGGATATTGCGTTTTTGTTGGAGGAAATTTGGTGTCTTGGAGAAGCAAGAAGCAGAGTGTAGTTTCTCAATCTAGTGCTGAATCCGAATACAGAGCCATGGTACAATCAGTATGTGAGGTAATGTGGATACTTCAATTACTAGATGAGACAGGTTTTAAGACCTCTCTGCCTGCGAAATTGTGGTGTGATAATCAAACTGCTCTCCATATTGCTTCTAATCCGATGTTTCATGAGCGGACCAAACATATTGAGATTGATTGTCACTTTGTTCGTAAAAAGATTCAACAACAGATCATCTCAACAGGACACATCAAAACTGGAGAGCAGTTAGGAGATATTTTCACAAAAGCTCTGAATGGAGCTAGGATTGACTACATTTGTAACAAGTTGGGCATGATTAACATCTATGCTCAAACTTGAGGGGGAGTGTTATGGAAAGTCAATCACTATATTATTTCTCTGTATATTCTGTATTCTGTATTCCTATTTAGGATTTCTTATTTAGGATTTCTTCCTAATTAGTAGAACACAATTATAGGAATCAATTGTATATATATACCCATGTACAGATTAATTGAAATTAAGGAGAATAATCTCTTTCTACATAATATTATGAAAGAAAAATTTTTTTCTTCTAACTTGAGTATAAAGACATTTTTAACAAGAAAAAAAAATCTAAAATAGTAATGAGATTACAAGAAGAAAGCTAATAATGTTTTAAATTCATAAAAAAATGAAAAAATTATGTTAGACTTTCTTTTAATGATATTATCCAATAATTTAAATTTTAAAAAATAGAAATCATAATTGTAGATTTGTTGAATCAGTAAACGATAAAATAAAATTGATAAAGAATACAAGGCTAAGAGACAATAACGATTTGGATTTTTTCTTAGTACAAGAATTTGTATTTAACTGTTAGTATCATTCTTTTAATAAAGAATTTACATTTTTTTTTTATAAAATTATTATTAAACCCACTTAAAACTTTCAAAACCCTCAAGGGTCTATACTCATCAAAATTTAATATAAAAATAGATATTTTTTTAAATCACCATTAAATTCTTGAAACTTTTCAAAATTTCATGGTGGCCCCAACATGGCTCCATCCATGATTATAGGATACATATGCATAAGCTCAAGTTAAGTACTTTGAAGTGCTATTCCTACTATTGCATCTATTCTTGTTCTCAAAAAGGATGTGCATGTAGATCGAATCAAAAGCAGAAGGCAGAGGGAAAAAAAAATTTAAAAGCAAAAATTGTCTTCAAGCAGGGAATTGTCTACCTGTTACTATGCACAAATGTGGAGAATGTGTACATGCACCAATAAAACGAACGGCATTTCTATGTTGGACTTGCCTGCATCAAGAAAAGCATAAATCCAAAAGAAGAATAATTAGAAAATAAATTAACTAGTAGCGCAGTCATCCAAATGCTAATATAGAACAAAATGACAATGCAACAATTATGTTTACATATATACTCACATAATGTATTATTATGATTTCTAAGCTTACAAAATACATAGACAAATTTATTCAAATATAATGCATACCCTAAATAGTCATACTTATTCTATTATTCACTATCCAATATGATCAGCAAAAAATAGCATGCCTAGGGACAGCATTAAATGCAAATGCACATTTATCTATATGTACAGAATTGACAGGAAAAAAGTGAATATTGGTCCGCCCTTGCAGTGGCCAGAGCACAAGTATCAAAACTGAAAAAATAACTGAAATAAAAACATCATGGATGCACCAACATCAATAAGTAACTTCTTCCAGTTTCATGGGAGTTGAATCATATTATTCTAAGCACCCTGGCATTCATCAAGGAAAGCATGAGAGGCGTACATGGGAGTTTGTGTTCAATAATTGAATCCTGTGTAAACAGTTCATTACAGCAAAGTTCCAGTAACTTGGTTTCCTTCATGTTTCAGGTAACCTCGATTAGACGAATATTCCTAATTCAGGAAGCTAAAGTATTTAACAATGACATAAATAAGATTCAAAGAGAATTGCTCATATTTTGACATTTTGAAATTAGCAGGGCACAATTCCAGCAGACAAAATGTTCAAACAGTTTACAATACTATTTGCTACAGAAGCAGTATTGGATCAGGAAACAAATCAGTAAATTCTTTATTAACTTAATTATAGGGATAGTTAAATCTTAGGAAACCTTGTATATAAATATGTATACTCTCCTATGAAATATAATCATCAGTTTTATACCATCAATGTGGTATCAGAGCAGGTCAAGGCCCAGTTTCAGTTTAATTTCCCAGTGTTGCCGCTGCATTTCAGTTTTAGGTTTTAAGTGTCAATCAGATGTCCCAGTTGCCACTAGAGGGGGAGTGTTGGAATATCACTTATGGGAATAAGTCCCACATCAGTAGTGTACAAGAAAATTAATGAGCATATAAGTGTTGGAAAATTAAACAAAAAAGGCTTTGGCCATTTTGGTGATAGGAAGCCCAGTTTCAAGCTCAAGTTTAACATGTAGCTTGCCAGTTTGATATTCACACTCTTGGGTCCATAATTCTCAACACTATTCACCTTAAAATTGCAACTTCTTTAGCAAACTCCTCTTCTTTTCTATCATTTAAATGCTCAGATATAAGAATTTTAACAGCAACATCCTGACCGAGGTAAACTCCATGATACCTGCACATAAAACAGAAGGTGAAGGATAAGCAACAGAAGGATAACAAAAAGAAAAAGTTAATTGAAAATAGCAGCTCTAAAAAGGCTTAACTCACAGATCTCCACAAGATCCAGATGCAATTCTTTCCGCTATTTTCAATAATCGTCCATCTATTTCCCAATCTCCAGATTTTGCTTGTGCTGCTGAAGCTTTATCCACCGCTGAATGAAAGTGTGAAGAACCAGACCATGACCCCTATATTTTCATAGAGGCTAGTCAAAAAAGTTTTTTCCATTTATTATTTTTCTACTCAAACAAAGATGAAACTGCCACAACTAGAAAAGGACAAAGCAAGTTACAATTTGCAAAAACTTTGAGATATGATACCAAAACCAAGGCCAATTGCTAAAGGAAGCTAAAAGTTGAGAATCTGCGGTAAGATCCACTCATTAGCTCAGACATTTTGTGAATTTAATTTAATCTTTTCCATGGATACACATCTTGATTTCTTTTTGTTTCACAATTGAGGCTGGCAAATAACTGCCAAGGTAAACAGCTTCTCTAAACTCAATCACTGTCATTCTTCATCATAGAACCAGCTGAATTTCTAATCTACAAACTATTAGTGAGAGGAAGTTCATCATCTAGCTGTCATGATACAAGTTTTCTTAAAAAAATTATTTCGTTCCATCTTGAATGAAGATTGCAGAAAGTCTCAGTAGCCAAGAATCCTGGAACAAGAGAAGATGCTACTTCTTATTTGGAGGGCAGGAGACAGAACTAAGAGGTTGCAAAATAAGCTTTTCAAGTACAGCTGGCACAAAGCAAGAACCACACATGAAAGTCATAAAATTTAATGATTTTATTTCTAGAAGGAAAGATTAGTGCAGACATGTAGAAAAACCACAACAGATATATAAGCTTCATAAGGTGTCTCAACAGTGTGAAGAGCGAGTGGAGCCACCATCAACAACCATGTGCCTCAAAGATAAGACAATACTGTTATCTGTTGATTGCTGACACCAAGCTAATGATATAGCTAGTTTAACTGTTGAAGGATGAAAATTTCAGTAATGAATTATTTATGGATACCCAGGTTAAGTCAAGAAGAAACTCCTATAAAAGGAATGTGCTTGGAACTGCAAGTTGAAAAGAAGAATGACTTATTAATGCCTCCACAAATTTTTTCAAGGTCTGCATACAGCAAATATCATTTACCATTTATCTTTTTTTTATTATTATTAATTTAGAATCTCCTCTTTTTCCGGTTACATCAAATGGCTGAGCTACACAAGGGAAACTCCCCCTCTCCCTTAACCTTGTTATGACTAGGGGAAGCCCCAAACAAGGGAGTTTTCGCACAAGGCCTGTGGGAGATCAATAAATATGTTTTATACACCACATTCAACCCAAAATCAGAAAAGCAATGGTTTATGGATCCCACATGTAAATTCCTCACTTGGCCTCTTTCTTTCTATTGTGGGATTCAATAACATTCATTCTCATCTGTTATCCAACAAAATCCACCTGCCTTCCCAGTTCCCTCCACCCCCAACAATATTCCAGGTGTAATTGAGATTTATCTCAAGTTGATATCATGCAACCTCACCAACTCAAATGAGTAAATGACTAACACTAACAAGCATATCATCTTTCATTACCAACGGCAACTAAATTTTCTTCCGCAATCTGTGTGATTTATTCCGATCGTGGAAAAAGTGAGGAGTCAAATGGGATTCTTGTGAGAAAAAACCAAGTTTGAAAGATAAAAAAAAAAAGAAAAAGACTAAGAAAAAAAAAATGAATAAAGTTGGGGAAAGGTAACCGGGTGAAAAATGGTGAGCACCGGGCAGCAGAAGGTAAGAGGGTAGTTTTGATATGGGAAAGTGGTAGGTTAGATTTAGTTATTTGTCCCTTGAGGAAGTTCTTTTGGTTTTAGGTTCAGGAATTTTTAGGATTAGTTAGGAGAGGGATGATAAGGATGTTTTTTTTTTTGGTAATAATTTTTTTGATTTTTATTTTTAGTTAAGGAAATACTTTTTTTTAAATTTTTTTTTTCATTTTCTTTAGAACTTTTTTTTAGATTTAATTTAGAAATCTCTTTCTTTAAAATTTTAATTTAGAGAAGAGATTCTAGATAGAATAAAAATTTTCTAGAGATATTAATTTATTATTCGATTAATTTTAATTTGACTCCGGATACTCTTTATTATGATTTATTAAAAATTTTATTATTTAAAATTTTATTTAAGACTCCAATCTCTATTCTCTTTTTATATTACTATTTTATTAAAATAATTAAATTAAACTCTCCTAAATCTTTAGATCTCTTTTCGAAAATTTTTAAATAAGTATTATAAATTTTCTTAAAAATCTTGAAAAACTTTCCTCGATCTTCTCGGAATTTCTCGACGATCTTCAATTTTTCTTAGATCTTACATTTCAATTTTCATCAATTAGAACACTTTTCCTCAAAATTTCAATTTCACTAAAAATAAAGGTTTAATGATTCTTTCCATTGGTAATACTAAACTTGATTTAATAACTCATATTTAAATGTTCACCATATACTATTATCCTCCGACTTATCATGTCATTTGCATTATTTTTTTTGTCTTCCTTTTGGTTTCTTTTTTTATTTTGGTTTTTTTTTCATTTGTTTGTTTGTTTGGTATATTTTTCCGAATAGTTTCTTTCTTTTTTAAATTCGCTTCTCTTTTTCTAAGAGACTTTCTTGACAGACGACCATATTTTTCTATTACTTGCTAAAAGCCTGGAAATAAAAAAAATAAAATTGATAAAATGATGGAAATTGATGAAATGATGGAAGAGAGAGTAAGAGATTTTTTTTTTTTTTTAGAGAGAAGAAAAGACTTAGAATAGAGAAGAGAAAAGAGAAAAAGTAAAAGAAAAAAAGTAAAAAAGTAAAAAAAAAGTAATAATAAATGAAAAAAATGAATAATAAATGTGAGAGCCAAATCAAATAAAGTGGTAATGGTAAATGAAGATGAAGATGGTTGATTGATTTGTTGATGGCTGTGAGTTGAAAGGAGCCAAATGAATTGATGTAGCCAAATAGTTGATGAATGGGAATGGATGTGAAGATTGATGAGTTGAGTGGATGAGAGTTGATGAAGAGATGAGATGCTTTAGAGCTAAAAGCTAAGTAAAAAGAGTAGGTAAGAAGGAAAGGGCTTGGAACAGAAAAGAAAGAGGAGATGCGAGAGATGATGAGAGTATAATGGAACAACAAAAAAAAATAGAGAAGTTATTCAAAATCTTTTTTTTTAAAAACAAAAACAAAAAAACTAGTTTCAAAGTTTTTTTCACTACAAACAACAATGTAATAACAAGAATGAAGTTTTTGAGTTCCGTGATGGTCAAGAGATTTTTAAACACATGATCTGATGTTCAGAATTAAAGAGAAATTTGTCTTATTCTTTTCATTAAATGCCCATTTCTATATATACGACATTTTCTTCATCGACTTTCCTCTCTTCATTTCTTACTCACCTTGTAGGCTTTGATCTTTTTCCCTTTCTCAAAAATTTTACGATCCGGTGATTGGATCGATCTCGAGTTGCTCACTTCTCATCACATTGAGTGGGTATCCTTGGGATCGATTATAAACCGATCCTTAGATGATAGGATTTTTAGAGATCGCCCAAATGATGTAATTCTTCAATGTAATCAGATCTCTAGAGATCTCCCAAATGATGTAGTTAGACCTTTATTAGAGATCGCCCAAAGGATGTATTTTATTTTCAATGCAATCCGATCTCTAGAGATCACGAAATGATGTGATCCAATGTTAGTGTAATCCGATCCTAGAGATCGCCCAAATGATGTAATCCGATCTTTTGGAAATAAAGACTTCATTTTTATCATCTTATTGTTTTTGCATTGATTATTTTCCGATCCCTAATGTGATTATCAATCGATTCTTTACTGAATGACACTTAGTGACCCTTTATTCAAAATGTTTAACTTATTATGCCGATCTCTAATAAACCGATCTCAGAACATTCGGATATTTGAGAAAAGTGTCGAGTCCCACCAATCGATTAGAACCTCGCGAGCATTAAATGCTCGGACTAGTATAAATAGGGGTGGGAGGGTTTTGTTCTCTCATTCCATTTTCAATCCCTCACAACAAGTTCTCTCATTTTCTGGACTTTGATCTTCTTTCTTGTTTAAGTTCTTTGTTTCTTTTAAAAATGAGCCCTCCTTCCATTCAGTTCTCATGGTCATCATCGAAGAAGGCAACCTAAACCCCTAGGGTCTGGTCATACCATCAAGGCTTGCACCACCTTCAAGGAGAGAGACCCTTCCTATGGTTCTTCGTGAATCGCAATCGTTTGTTCAAGAATACAACATTTGTCTGATTCATATGGTGATCAAGTGCCATGGCGATCTTCGTGTCGATCACTCTTTTGAAGAGGATGACATGGTTATGGTGTATGAGCGAGGTTCCCGATTTCTATAAAGCGGTCCTAAAATTTCACGAACATCCATTGTTCAAATCCACCCCAACTCGTGGCGGATCTTGGTAGCTTGAGGTCTATGCCGAGCTAAGGGAATACGGCTAAGGTGTAAAGGATGGCGAAGGTTCTTAAGCCTCATGCCCTCATCCCTTAAGAATTGGAAGAACCGGTTCTTCATTACGAGGAGTAAAGATCGCTTTGAGGACTTTCGTGGTACAAGCACATTACCTTGAGTCAAGAGGAAAGCTCAATAGTGATGGAGCTGAAAAGTCGGCCGCCACTCTAAAATATTCTGTCCAAATGCGGTGCACCATTGGACCATGCAGCGATCACCGGCCAAGCTCGCGAACTTCCGCTCGGCATTGGTATTTTCTATATCTCGGTTCGGGACCTTAGAGATCTCACTAACCTTTTCTTTGTGCGGTATGGCGGGTGGTGAGGGTTCTAGGAAGCGGAAGAAGGACAAAGAGATCTTCGGAAAGTAAAGGAGATGAAGCGTTGAACGACTTCAAACACGGGAGATACAAAGAGACCCACCTCAACCTGATCTCCTCCTAGATCGGAAGAGCGCCTCTCTTATTCCAAGCACGGAAAGGAGCCGGAGGACCTCTTCTCGTGGCGCTCAAAGCTTGAAGAATAGGGAGAACCCGATTTTGCCAAAGTCGGATCTACCATCTTCTTTCGGGAGGATCGTATCCGGAGTGGTCTCGATGATATCTTGACTCGAACCATGAGCCTAAGCGTGGAGTGACCATGATTCGGAAAAGATTGGTAAGGAGGTCGGGAAGAAAAATCAGGAATTGGCTTCCTCCGATCCCAACTCTCATCCGCTCGGGATTATATATCTCAAGTCGAGGGAAGTACCATGAAGACCGAAAGGTCTCGTGACTTGGCTGAAAGTGAACGGGCTCTCGGAGAAGTCCAGTCGCTCAACTTGTAGAGGAGCTTAACGCGAAGGATAAGGAGCTTTCGGAGAAAGACAAAGAGCTTAAGGAAAAGGATGAAGAGATGGTGTCGGGAATAGCCGGAGCCTATGTGAATGCTCATAAAGATCTCTTGGCCGAACTCGCGCTATCTGAAGAGGACTTCTCTTGGATGGACGAGGCTCCGGGCGATGGTGAAGATAGTGAGGAGGAGGCGAGGAAGAGAGAGAGAATCAGGCTGGGGGATCACCCCCAGCCGAATAACTTGTACAAATTATGAAATGAAATGGAATATCTCTTTTGTTCAATGAATGGATGTGATTGGAAAATCTTTGAATTGCCTAAGTATTTGATTGTATGAGCATAGCGAAACATGAACTAAATGCCATTATTAATCTAAGTATAAAAGATCGGAAAGCACAATAAGCATGAGATCGGTGGGGGAGAAATGCTGAACGGGACTTGATTAAAATTGAAAATTTAACTTGAACACTTAAGATCGGAACCCTCGTTAAACCGAACCAAAACTTTAGCTCTTAATCTTCCGAAAAGGAGGTCGGCAATAAAACCGGTAGGAAAAGATCTAGTGCCAGTTCATTTTATTTATCAACAGAGATCAGGAATATACTTGACAGGTCCGGAAATTCGACAACGGGTTTGAGAGGTCGGTAAATGATTTGAGAGATCGGCGAGGCCTTAATGAATATGAGGACTCAGCATTAATTCAATTCTTTGTGAGGAGAGATCGGAAATGTGACCGCCTATCAAAGAGGGATCGGAAACGTGATTAGCTGTTCAAAGAAGAATTTTTATTGATTCTAGGGATCGGCCAAAATATGGTGTCGACAATAATTACAACAGCAGCAGGAAAAAAAAAAAACTGTGAAATCAGGTCCTGAAAATTAAGAAAATATTCTACTATTCCTCTGATATTGATCAACTTTTTCACAAAAACAGCATGATTAAAAAAAAAAACAATAAAACATAATGACAATGAGACAGACTTCACCTCACTTCCAGAAATTGCTTTTTCCATAGCCTTATATAAACCATCTGTATCCTGGCCACAACATTGCAAAGTCAGCAACATTTGGACTCAGCACAGATCCCTGTCATAAAGAAGTATAATCACAATGCTCCTTAATATAATACAAGGCAGTATCCTGGGATAAAGAATACTTTTTTTTTTCAACAAACCAATTTGATAAGAGTTCAAGATAAAAACAAAAAAGTGGAAATTCAATGAAGGCAATTTAACTGAAACTCATATTATTCTTTCAGTGAGATTCAATCACAAGCACATGCCAAAAGAAAAAACACAGGTATTAGCCATACTTGCAACAAACAAAAGTCACCAATACAATGTTAAATCACACTGGAAATCTCAGACAACAACAAAGAAAACATCCAATAGAACTAAATATCAAGAAAATTTTTGGATGCTAACAATGAATTATAATATGTAGGAATAAAATGTAGGAGAATGGTTTCCCAGACAACAATAACATATAAAGGACAGAATTACAAAGGGCAAACTGAATAACAACAAAGATACTAATATCAAGTAACAAATACCTCAACAGGCCATCCATCCACCACAAATACATCCAAAGAGTAGCCATCCATTGTTGAGAACACATGTGCTTCACGGATATTAAGTCCTATATCTGAAAGCAAAGCAGAAAGCTAGAAGAAAACAGCACCTCATCAGAGGAAATTCTCAGTTCTTGATTCAAACTTTTATATTTAATTAAGTCTAGCAGTACAATTTCATCATCAGTTTAACCTTTCCATGCTACCCAGAAAAACTTTTAAGTTGCAACAAATGCTTGAAATATTTCCCAAAAATCTTTTACATTGTTTCAAGTACACTTCAAATCCTCCATTTAGTTTATTGAATGCATAAAGGCTAAATTGCCCCTAAATTGAAAGGCGATTTCCCAGTTTGTCAAAAATCTTCAAGTTGGTCTAAGTAGGACATAGCTCTTACATTACGGTCAATTGAGCCCAATGTCTGAAAAACCTAATAAAAATATTATTATTTTATATTTTTTAATAATTTCATCCTTCAATAAATTTTGTAAATGAAAAGTTAATATTAAAGTTTTTAAATTGTTTTTGTTATAGCAAAAATTATACCAGAATCAGGGAATAAACTTAAAAAATATATGCTTGGATTGAAAACTCTCTAATCTCAATCTACGATCCTAGCCTTTGTATAAATCTCTTCCTTCTCCCTCCTTGTTCCATATCTCTCACTAATCCATTACTGCTATCATATCTCTTCAACAACAATAATACTTCAGAGTGGGGCAAAATAGAGAACAAATGAAGACCCAGCCAAGCAAAGACACTGCTATTAAAACATATTTCAGTAGCTCTTGGTTTTAACTTCAGAGATACTAGGGTAGGCCTCTAAAGTTTTTACACTTACAGGTGGGAGAGGTTAGGAAAAGAAAGCATTATAATGCCTAGGCAAGTTCATACAAATATTGCAAGTGACTTCACACGTTTCAGAAAGGACATGTGATTGTGCTCTCCTTTCCAGTACGTGATAGTTACGCCAACGACATCCACCCTTTTATCACTTTAGGCTTTGGTAAAGTTTGAAATGCAAACAACACATTTAACACCAACGCAATCAAAGATTTCTAACAATTTCTAGTGAAGCATCAAGCAGAATGCCCAGGTGAAAGTACTATGCTCTAAAGTGAGCAGTAAAACCACAGCAAATGAAAGAACCCATAACATCGAAAAAATGCTCTCAGTAACTTAATTTTTAACAATATATAAAACTAGGACATTGAGACAAAAAAAAAATGTGCTCAATACTCTAATTATCAGCATAATTCATTGTTGGTTCGCAAATACAGAAGACATAAACACTGAGGATTAAAACAAAGTCAAACCCAGTTTTATTTTGCTTTGTACTTTTCTCAAGTGAGATATTACCAATTACAAAATCCCAAAGAATTGCAGTGAAAAATCATTCACTTGAAAGTGCTTCAAGTTCATGGCAGTTTAAGGCCATGACAATGTACAATTAATAAGCATAGTTCTTCCAAATATACCTGACTAAGAAGCTTTGGCTTGTCAATGGTGGAAAATATTACTTCATGTATTGGAACATGTACAAATTCTTGCCTGCATTAAATTTCCAAACAAACAACTTAATTCTCATGCATATATGACAAATGCAAAATCTAATAGTAATAGAACAAATCTGATTTTTATAAATACATATGCATCCAATTCTTGTTAATTTATGTTATTTCAAAAATATCTCCAGCCAAGTTATGAATAATTCCAAAAAAAAAAAAAAAAAAAACACTCTCTATACAAATGCACATGCAGCATTTTACGTAATTTCAAAAATATCTCAAGAAAGAAAAATTATGTTTATTATGGCTAAAATCTATACTTCCCAAGTCCTAGAAAAATTTTCTTGTTCCTTTATAAGAACAATTGTTTAAGAAATGAAATTATTGAGACAAAACTCATACTTTGTTCTTTTTTCTAAAATTTCCTCTTATAAGAGAAAACCTTCTCAAAAAGGTTGCACAAAATGTTAATATATTAGTAAGAAAATTATTTGAAAAAGAAGTTGATATTTGTGGACCTATTGTAATGAACATACAAGATAGGACAAGAAAAAAAATCATTGTCATTCCAACCTGCATTGCTTATTGATAAGAGAAAAGTTCAAATGTGAACATGAAAAATAACATATTGGGACTATGACAGCCAAAAAATTCACAATCATATATGACATGCATCGTGAACTCACTCCAATCAACTTCATTCCTATTCCCAAAAATACAAAAATCTTCCTCATGCATTACGAACAAATAGCAACCATCTTTTTAATCTTTCAAAATTAAAATGAACCACAAGAAATACAGATAAAGTGTTATTAAGGTACCTTCTAGAAACATTCTCTCCATGATACATTTCCTCTAGGCCTTTGGAATTCTTTCTGACATCCAAATTTAGATCCTCGAGCTTAGAGCAGGGCTCAAAGTCAATTGTACAATCCCTGATTCTACTTACAGAAATGACAACAATAACAAATCATAACATGGCACAAAGCACTAATATTTTCATCACAACATGCAAATTCACGCACTTACAGGAAAGTGAAAAGGGTTCATAGCCATGTACACATGAAATAAGATCTTTATAAATTAGAATACCTCTTATTTGATTTCACAACCCCATTGTCTGCATCAAAATCTGGCCTCTCAATGGAAATAATGTTCATAAATTGTTGGTCATCACCATCTTCTTTTCTGGAGCAAAGATTCTGCCCAGCAACAAAAAGAGGGGAAAAGTAAAAAGGAAGGAAAAAAATGTAATCTGCATGGCTAATAGAGAATAGCAGGTTGAGATCACAAGCAATATTATTCTAGCTGAAGTTATAGGATTCTTCAAAATATAAAAATTTATGAAGGATTTTGAACCTAATATCTAAGCATTTAGCAACTCTGAGACACATTATATTACAGCAAAAAGATTCTAAGTCTGAAAAGTAAAGAGGCCTGAGTGATTTATAGAGCTAAATGAAATTACAACTTAGGGTCATCCACTGAAATAGGAGAAAAATAAACAAAAAATAAAAGAAAAAAGAAAAAGATGAACAACATTGAAAAGCTTTTAAAGAAGCTTACTCAAAACAAGTTTAGTTTGCCAGAAAATCAAAAAAGACAGCTTCAATTGACAAAAGTAGGGAACGGGGAAATTAACAGCTTGAAAAGTAGGAATAGGGCATGGATCATTTGCCTAAAGGGTTGGCCAATAGCATCACGATATTAGGTAATGTATAACAAGAGAAAGCTAGAAAGTAAAACACTGACTAGCTAATTAGTGAAAGCAAGAGTTTCTCACAAATAATTTAGACATGAACTGCTAGTTTTCAAATGAAAGAGCCTAATATATAAAATTTTGCCCTTAAACTAATTGGAGAATGTCTGTTACACCCTAAACTTCTATTTTTTGTTCCATGATTATGAATTTCCTGTCCAGATTCTTCCTTATCCACACTCAAATTCATATTTGCCACTTTCCCAATTTCATAAGAACAAAATCTTCTTATCTTGAACTGTACAAAAAATAAGAACAAGCTATCCAAGAGCAAGAGTTCAAAAATACTCTATAAAGATTTCTAACATTAAAACCAAACAGGACAAAACCTATCAAATCTTTTTTCCCCTCTCGTAGAACCAAGAAAAACTCTAATCAAGTTGTTCTACTTGGATTAAATATTTTTCATATTTTCTGTCTGATCATTCAATGTAAAGTTGTAAACATTACTTAAAACAAAAGCCAAATCAAGCTATGAATTCTATTACTTGGCTCTCATGCCCACAAAATCAATAGAAACAGATTTTGGCCTTAAAAACAAGCTTAAGTGATAAGAAAAAAAAAGTTCAAAAGCTTTGCTACTAGGCCAAATAGACAGATAGTACCTCCAAGAAACGAATATGATAAACAGGATGTTTCTCTGGATCTTTTGCTGATGTAAGAAGTCTTTGGTGTAACAGAACATCCTCCACTCTATCCATGTTGATGTCAAGTCCATAACTGATATGAAATAAGTGCAAAGCAATTTCATCAGCCCATGACAGACTAGAGATCATTTATTCCACAAGAGACATCCCATGCGCACAAAAGAGCATGATGTAAGCAAGCCCAAAGATGAACGCAAATAAGCAATTAAGAACATACTTAGAGACAGATTAAGGCATGAAAAACTACGGATCAAACCTTGCTTTTATACAAAAAAATAAGTTTTTTTTTTTTAAGTGTATTCTGAAATGCTATAGACAGCCTATCTTGTGGACACATTGGTAAAATTTCTTCCTGATTTCATTTTCCTCTGCTGAATAACTATCAGTAGTTAAGCAAACCCAAACACGCAAATCCTAAGGGTTTTCAGTTCAGCAACTCCTAGCGTGGAAAAAAAAAAAAAACTCCACAATACGTTCGTACCCTTAGAATTAAACTCCCAACCAAAATTCTAAACATCACAGTAGAACGTTTCAGAAAAATATCGGGAATCTTACATCAGCTTTAGCAACTCCAAGCTAATGCTTGTTTTCAAAATATAAAGAAATTCAAAACAGAAATCCAAAATTGATAGTTAAAAACAAAACTAACCACTCATACGTGCACATTCCAGTTATCTACATAAGCAGCTATAACCCATTCAAACAATGGTGGCAAGTCGAATTTTCAAAAACACAGAATGCTCTCGCCATCCAAAGCCAGATACACGACAACAAAGACATGAACACATACATTTATGCATAAAAATCAAAGTTAAAATGAGAACAAAAACCTAGGAGGCAAGCGATTGAAGTGGACATTGAGCAGCTCACGAAACAACTCAGGATTAGAAACAGCTTCGTTGTGGCCACTCTCCATCAAACGATTGTACACAGCGTTCCTCACATCATAGTTGCTGAAGTTCCCAAAGCTCCTCGGTGGCGACGAGCTCTCACCAACTCCTTCCGTCAAATCCATTTGACACTCTCTTCTCAACTGCTAGTAGCAACCTCCTACTACTGCCATGAGAGAGAGAAACTGAGAGAAAATGGAAAGAAAAGCGCGAGAAAGTTCGGTGTTAGGAAAATTTCGATCAGCTGAGTATCTTTGACTTTAAGTGGAATCTACAAGGACAATGCAAATTTTCTGTAGGGAAATGAAGGGCAAAATGGTCCTACAGAAAAACTGTAGCCTACAAGTTCGTAGCTGGGAACGTGAAAGAGAGGAACAGATATTTCTTCTACGTTTTTAAAGCGAAATGGAATTGGTTGGAGATAGACGAAATGTCTAAAATGCCCTGGGTCATTTTGATAATTTACTGGGTTGGGAATGAAATCACGCATAAGCTATAGAGCGTTTTTTTTGTACCAAAAGAGGAAACGAGCTATTTTAACGTTGTCCACCCCATATTTTAAGCGTTTAAGATTTGAGAATGTGATAAGGAAACAAGCTGGTCATAATTATCAAGTGACAGGCGTCAGAGGATTTTGTGCTTTGGGCTTTTCATCGCCACGTCACAGAAAATTTCATCTCGAAAGCAAAATTATGTGGCAACAACCAGTTTAATCCAGCAAAAAAAAATTGAATTTAAAAAAAAAATTGATATTTAAAAAAAAAATAATTTATATAAAAATATTATATATTTATTCATATTTTCCTTTTATATTCTATTTTTAATTAATATTTATAGTGTATATCATTATCATATAAAAATAATATATTCCTCTAAGTTTCAAAAGAATAAACAATTAAAGCAAGCAGCATAAAATTGGGTGAAAGGATGGATTCTCGACACTTTTTCGACAAGTAATATACTCTTTCCGGAATTTGCCCACTAGGCCCTATTCTCCATCTCAACTCACCGTCAAAGCCTACCTAAATACACCCTTTTTGGGGAATAAATTAGGGTAATTTTTAATTGGGTATTTGAAATATATAGCGAAACTAAAAAATTAATCCCTGATACGTTCTGCCCCGTTATTGTGACTGTTTTGCATGCGCATTTTTTGAATTATTATTGTTGATTTCGCAAGACGATGTGCGAATATGTCAATTTGGTAATGATGACACACATGAATTCAATGAATTTATTGTAGATGATGATGATTTGCACAGTACCTAAAGGGAGGGGTGGTATAAACTTGCGATATAAGCTTTAAATTATTCAGTTCTTTTTGTGATTTTGGAACCTCGATCTCCGATAAGAAGAATGAGTTTTGCTCAAATTCTGGAAACCTGCTGACAAGCATCCTATAAGCACAATTTTGGTTCTCAGTCTTCATCCACTCATCCAGTAGACTATGACCAGCCTGCTAACCTATATACACATAACAACATAAGGTTTACAAAATGATAACCACAGGCACCCTATAGCACAAGAATGCAGCTCTGAAAACATCAGCTTTCCTAACAGGGAAACCCAACTCATACACCATGCAAGAGAATCTGACTGCAGCATTAAAATGAGTCTTCACAATATATTGTGGCAAGTGGCAACCACTCAAGAGTCCAGCAAGTCAAGAAAATAAGGAGCACATGATTACTTCAACAGAAGAAAGTAATCATTTTCATGGCATTCAGGAGATGAACGGTGACAGTACCTTGACTGATCTTCTATTGACAGCAGTCCAGGCTGTTGAAGATTCCAACTAGCCTCATGCTACATAGTCGCAAAAATTTGCAACCACGCATAGGCTTGTTCCTGCGCGGAAAATTTGCATGTTTACGTTCCATATGCTCCTTCCCATGAGTAAAATTTGTGTAATTCACTGCCAATCAAGCAATCCTTGAGGCAACCAAAGTAGAATGTGAGATTCAAGTTCTTGATCTTGACATCATGGAAGGAATCCAGTGGTGAACGCTCAAGCAAGATCTTGTACAGAGTAAGAATTTCTTTAAGAATAGCTGCAATTGTTGGGGGCCCACAAAATGCAGCTTTGATTAAAGTTTGCAAAATAAGTCTCGTCTTCCTTCCAGGCATCAAATGGTGATGGAAAATGAAGAGGACTTAAATCAGGTTGAAGTGGGCCACAGACAGGTAGCTAACTATAAATGATCCAACAGTTTCACACGACCAGCAGAAACTAGTCAATAATGAAGACTTTCTTAAATGGTGCTAGTTAAATTATCCCCAAAATTGGTGATGTTGGTTGCAGATCTATCAAATTCTGTAGAGTTTTCCTCTTTCCTTTGTAGAGTTATGCGATGCCATCCAACATTTACACTGCACTTTATGATTCAGAGGCACAAAGCTTCACTAGTGAGAGGTATAGAATGTTCCAATATGGCTTAGGATTGTTGATAGCATAGGAAATTTTCTAATGCTGAAAGAAAAACTGTAGTATAGGGAATTTTAGATTGGAGAAGGAAAAAGTGTTTCTGGGAGCCTTTATCCCTGTGTGAGTTAATGATGTTTATCAAGCTGAGCCATTGATTTGTCTTTTTGGTGGGGGGTACTGGGCAACATGAATATTTAAGATTGTTTTTGTGTCGGACTTGGTAATCAGAGCCCTTGACAACTACTTCTGTACGGAGTCCTAGATATATAACTAAGCCGATGATATTACAGAAGACCGAAGGAGCTTCTGAAATTCCAGTGATATAAGACCTGGCAACGACAGGTTTAAGATAAAACACTGAAAACCTACACAAACAAGTTCTCTTTTCCAGTATAGTGAAGTGAAAATGATTTCTCAAGTCTTTCCAACCAGACAGATTTTATAAATTTTTTCATGGGTATCACACTTAGCCAAATGCATCATACCATATAGGATACATTTTTTTTCCATTGAGGATACATGTTCTGTATCTCAGATGAAGAAATTATAAGACTTAGGGACTGTTTAGTTTAACTATTAAATACAATTGATAGCTGTTAGCTGATAGCTGTTACTGTTAGCTGATAGCTGATAGCTGATGATAACTGTTTTATGTTAAGTATTTGATAAAATTATATTTAGCTGTTGCTGTTAATATGTGAAATGACTAATAAGGGTATATATCATATAATTTATTTAATTTTTAAATAAATATAAAATTATAAATTTATTATATTATATTATTTATTATATTATTAAATTAAATATATAATTATTAAATTAATATATTATATTATTTAAATAAATATATAATTATTAATCTATTATATTATATCATTTATTTTATTATTGAAATAATAAAATAATTATTATTGTTAATAGAAAAATTTATAATTAATTTTAAATTTTTAGATATAAATAAATATTTTATATTTTATGTTATTAATAAAAAATATTTTAACAAAGTTAAAATACATTAATTAAAATGTTAAAATTACAAATAAAAAATAAAAATATTAATAATATTAATTTTCAAGTTAAATAAAAAAGAATAATATGATCAAAATAAAAAATAAAACTAAATCAGATATCAGCTGATGAAACTGCAGCTGATGGAAATCATATCAGTTGCCCATCAACTATCAGCTCTATTTTTTTAAACTTGCCAAACACTATAATTTGCCTGTTTAGTCCATCAGCTATCAGCTGCACCTAACAGGTAAACCAAACACCCCCCTTAATCTTGGTCTTGGATAAGTTTCTAGACGATTGCCAGTTCCCAAGTATGAACAGTGTGTGTGTGTGTGTGTGTGTGTGTGGAGGGGAGCAGTCAAAACAAAACACCAGATATGAACATATGGTTTCAGCCGTCTTAGTATTTTTGTAACATGAAATGAGAAAATAGCAAACTAAATACTATTTCAACTAATCAATAAAGCCAATAAGCAACCAATATATATACATATATATAATCATGAAGTAAAAAAAACATGCTGCAGCGTAATTTCTGATCCATAAATAAGCTAGACATAAAGGAAAATGCTGGTTGCACATCCATAATCATAAGCCAAAACCAAGCAGATGCATTATGCTGATGCAATGTAATGACGGTATCTTTTAATCCATAAAAAACGGATGTCACATGTTTAAACTTCAAGAAGTAAAGTCCTTAAAAGCCAGCAACATATATAAATCACAATCAAGTTCCACCAAGTCAGTGTGCTTACTCATGCCCACTGCAATTTTGCCATCTAGTCAAGTAAAACTTCCTGAAATATGATACTTATTTACAACGTGACTAATTGTGCTTTAACAATGTGCAAGGAGATAGCACTGGACTAGCAGTAATAGAACAGTGATCAGGTGTTGCCGTGTCAACCCCAGGCCCTTGCATGTAATTCGGGATGTTAACAGTTTAAACCCCCTACTTTGCCCACCCTTCAACCCAGAGAGAGAGAGAGAGAGAGAGAGAGAGAGAGAAGAGGAGGAAGAAGAACAAGCAGATTGATTTAGGAAGACCATGGACCCTTGATGAGCTAAGGCCTTCATATTTTTTTAAGGATATGTTTCAGAAAACATGCTTAAGATGAAAGATAAAAAAGAGTTCAACCATTAGAGGCTAAGCCTGATACAGGTTTGGAATAGTGAAAAATGATTACTGAAATTCCTAGATATAGGCCAAATAGGAGTACTAAAGGCATTAGGGACTAAAATTAGGAAATTACATATGATTTTGGGATTTGTACGATGCTAGAAAAATTGATAATTCTTGGAATCAAGAAACGTTAGAGAGAGAGAGAGAGAGAGAGAGAGAGAGAGAGAGAGGCTAAATTTAGGCTTGCTGTTTGGTCAGGGATTGCTGTTTACATGTCTCAAGTAAACATTCAAAAGAAAATCACATCTTAGAATTTTATGCAACTAAAGAATTGGGAAAAATAGAAAAGAGAAAGAAAAGCACTGATGAAATAAATAAACAACATTAACACAAGTACGGCAACTGACTTATCTCAACATTAACCACATCCCCATTTCCATATGTTTGAGAATTTGAAGCCTAAACGACTGGCATAAGCAGTGACTCATCTCAACATACGCCTTGAATTCTAATGAAATTCTCATCTCTAATTGTCTCTTTTAATGGACAAACATGACACTCCATTTCCCAATATTTAGATGCCAAAAAGCGTGACAGCTGCACATCATCACATTCACTTGACTTGGGTATCAGTGCACGTACAAAGTCAAATATTATTGCAAGATACTTGACATGACATTCCACCATTATCTCCACGTGCAAGCCCAAAGAAACACTTTATTAACTGCGCTGCCCATTTTCGCAATGTTCAAAAAAGTGGAATAGATGCCCAATAAGTTTTTCTAACTTCAACAAGTCCCATAAGATTAAAAAGAGAATAGCAGATAATGTAGTAAAGCTATCGGCAAACTTCACTGTCCATCAACATGATTATTGAACCCAAATATAAGGGTATAACTACTCTAACCATGCAGTTGTAAAAATCTTTGAATAGTCATTTTATGATCACATTTTCCTTTTTTTTTTTTTTTCTCTTTTTGTCGCCTCATTGTGTTAGTAGACAATCATAACTTCATATACAAAGTATTCATTTTTCACCGGTTTCTATTTATTTGAATATTTCCAGATATTCACACCTTCAAAATTGATGAAACCTTATCTTGTGAAGTGAGGATAAATAAAAATGAGCTCTATAGTTTAAGGCTTTTTTGCAACTTAAAATAAACCAGATTCAAACCAATTCATGCCAAACGAGAATATCACAATAACATCAAGGTGGCAAGAAGAAGATATATCACAAGATGAAACTGATTGAAAGACCAATTCCAAGATTCACATTGGCATTTCCTCAAATATGATGCTCATGACACAATCATTTTACTCACAGGTATACTAAAAGCATCTTTGAACCAATAAAAAAAACCTAAGACATGAGGACACAAGTCACGGGTTTAAAAGGCTCAGACACCATAACCTTAAAAGAGTCCCAAATCAAATACTTCTGTCAACGGGAGAATTAATATGAAAAATGTTATATTTTCTCAAAGCAACTTGCAAAATGGTAGCTTAACCACAAAACAAGTTTGCCAGAGACAATAAAATTTTTTAAAGAAGTTACTGGATGAGTATTGAGTCCTAAATTTAGGAATGGCAAAGAAAATTTTAGACACTGATTTAGCTATCACACACAAAATAATAATAATAATAATAATAATAATAATAATAATAATAATAATAATAATAATCGATTGCTTCAATAACATGGAAATCCAAAGAAACCCTAGAAGGCATACAAAACTCCAAAAAAAAAAAAAAAGAAAGAAAAGAAAAGAAAATTCAGTCTCACTTGTCTCATCAATCATCAAATATAGAGCCACAAAAAATTCAACCTGATTATTGAATTTCATATGTAAACTTGTACCGCTATTACTATATGGATAAGAAGGCCAATTGCCAAGAAACAAAAGACAGGACAACCAAAGAACAATACATGCAATTGATTTATAAGCATAAATCAAATATAACATTTTTCTTAACAATTCATTGATAACTCAAGTACATTAGCGCACCAGATGATAACACAAGAAGTTGATGAAATTCAAACACTCAAGGTTATACAAATACAAATACAACTCAAATTGGATATTAGACATACCAATTCAAGGCAATGCAGTGAGTCTGGCCTCAAACACAAATCCCCTCCAAAGCCCATCTCCACCCCCCGGCGCCCCATCAATCCACCTCCAACAATTCTTTTCTCCACCACAATCAACCCATAGCGCCAATTTGCCCACCCTCTTGGCAGAGAAACAAACTCTATCCCCACCACCAAACACCTTCAACTTACTAGACTCCTGGAAACACCTGTACATCTCCACAGGCATTCTCCCAGCCTCTTCCCATTCTAATCTCTCCAAATCCAACCTCAATATCAATATCGTCGAACACGATGGGTTCAACGAGAACGTCGATTTCAAACCTCCAACCATCAACAGCTTATTCCCGTTCCCACGAACCAAACGAGGCCGTTTTATGATATCGAAGAGATCCGCCCACTCGTGCTTCTCCAAGCAAACCCAGTGGTTTTGATTCGATGAAGACGACGAGGACGACGATGTGCTGCTGGTTTTGAGGTTGTTGGGATAATTGAGACTAGAGAGTTTGCAAGTAAAGAGCTTCCATTGGGACCTCCAGGGAGACCCAACATCGCATAAAGCAAAAACCGAGTTCGAAACTAAAATTGGGCTTCTGGGTTTTGATGGGAGATTTGAAGAGAAGGTTAGCCACGAATTTGCGTTCGTGTTTGACAAGTATAAAGCCGCGAGTTCCATGAGTACCATGACTCGGCTCGCCGAGTCAACCAGGACAGCGCCGTGTCTCGACCAGGCCGAACCCAGCTGAGGTAACACCTTGAATCGGCCAGTCAACGGATTGCAAACCACGAGCGACTTGCTTGACTCGGTCGAGTTGGGCGAGTCACCCCATAAATAAACGAGTCCACCAGCTGATGCCACAGGGTGAGGAGACCTGAAAGGTAAAAAGCTTAGGTTAAATCTGAGCCACTGGCTTTGGTCAGGGTCGTAAACGTGAAGGGAGGGCAGAAGCGACAGGTGGCTATGATGACGGTGGTGGTGGTGGTGGTGGTGATGGTGGTGAGGGGGCCGTAGAGCAAGGAAACGCAGAGGGGGTTGGGTGGAGATAAGGTCCAAGAAAGAAGGTGAAGTCAAAATCTGATTAAAGAACTTGCAGACTGACCGGCAGATCATGATTTGTCGAAGCGGAAGAGAGGAGAAGATCTGGTGGAGCGTATCCTGGGGCAATCTGTTGATCGGCGACGAATCCATTTGTTTTGGATGGACCGGCGATGCAGCAGATCACCAAAAAAGGGAGGGAGACAACAGAGAAGAATTGGATGGGAGAGAAAATGGATGTGGTGTTGCCGTTTTGGAGCGACTCCTTGTCTGAGTTCATACAGTTAGCGCCTTTTTTTTTTGTCGATTAAAAAGTTGTATTACTGGGAAGGAAACGGAGGGCATTAAGTCCATTGCAAGTAGAAATACAAAGCAGGCTCAAGGCCCAGAAGACAATGTTCTTTTATTAAAAAATAAATTATAATTTAGTTTCTATGATATAGTAATATTTATAATTTAATTATTATATTTTTAAAATTTATCTATTTAATCCTTTATATTCTAAAAAAGAACACATTAGGCCTTACCATTAATATCATGGTTAAATCACTATTAATTAGTGAGAAAGCCAAGCCTCTCTCATATCGCACACAACTCACCCTTGCTACTTTCTCAACAAAATAAACATAGAAAATCACAAATAAATCTCAACAAACAAATTTGAAAAATCAACATTAAATTTCAACAAACAAATCTGGAAAGTTAACAATACTTAATAAAATAAAATCCAGTCAATACAAGTATACAACTTAATAAAAAACGATAATGAAATTTGAATCGTTAAGATGAAGAAGGCACATCATCAAAGAAGAAGAAGAGGAGGAATAAGGCACATAAGCAATTTGGGATATGGGTAAAGATGTGAATCGCGAATTCATAGATGTGGTTAATCTATAAGAAGGATGTTTTGAGAGAAAGAAGAGGCATTTGAAAGGGGCGGGTTTAATTGTTAGAATTTGCTATTTTGTTTTAGTCAATAAATCCCTATTGCTAAGGGATTTTCAAGTTGTTTTGATTTGCTGAATTATTCTACAGATTTTTAGCTTTTGCTGTTTTTATAAGGCTATATAAAGCCATCTACTGCAATTCAATATATTATCTTTTTCTCTCATCTGTCTTCTATACTTCTTTTCTTTGTTTTCTAACATTTGGTATCAGAGCCTCCTTGAGAGGTTAGAAGTAGCAATCTTCTGAGATCTTATTTTCAACATGACGGAATCGTCTTCTTTTGTCCAACCAGCCATTCCAAAATTTGATGGGCATTATGATCACTGGTCAATGCTTATGGAGAATTTTCTGCGTTCAAAGGAGTACTGGAGTTTGGTGGAGAATGGAGTCCCTGCAGCAGCAGAAGGAGAGACTCTGACAGATGTACAAAAGAAGTCCATTGACGATCAAAAGTTGAAAGATTTGAAGGCAAAGAATTTTCTGTTTCAAGCACTTGATCGTTCTGTTCTGGAAACAATTCTGAAAAAGGATACAGCAAAGGACATATGGGACTCAATGAAGCAGAAATATCAAGGTACAACTCGGGTTAAGCGAGCACAGTTGCAAGCTCTTCGCAAAGAGTTTGAAGTTCTCCAAATGAAAAATGGAGAAACAGTAAATGAATACATTGCCCGAGCTCTTTCCATTGCTAATAAAATGAAAGCAAATGGCGAAGACAAGAGAGATGTTGCTGTGGTTGAGAAAATTTTAAGGTCCATGACTCCTAAATTCAATTATGTTGTTTGTTCCATTGAAGAGTCTAATGATACAAGCAAACTAACCATTGATGAGCTGCAAAGTAGCTTGCTTGTACATGAACAGCGTATGAGCACGCAAATTGATGAGGAACATGCCTTAAAAATTTCTCATGGAGATCAATATGGAGGACGAGGCAGTAGTGGACGAGGTGGTCGCGGAAGAGGACGAGGCCGGCAAAATTTTGACAAATCAAAGAATGCTTAGTGTCACAAACTTGGACATTTTCAATGGGAATGTTTGCAGAAGGAAGTGAATTTTGCCGAGGGACAAGAAGAATTGTTGTTGATGGCATATACAACTACAGGTATTGCCAACAATGAAGACACATGGTTTCTTGACTCCGGGTGCAGTAATCACATGTGTGGAAAGAAAGAATATTTCTTTGATTTTGATGCAAATTTCAGAGATTCTGTGAAACTTGGCAACAATTCCAGCTTGCTTGTCAAAGGCAAGGGCAACATACGATTAGTAATGCATGGAATAGCACAAATCATCACAAGTGTGTTTTTGTTCGAAAAATAATCTCGAGCATTGGACAACTACAAGAGAAGGGTCTTGCCATTCTATTTCAACATAACAAATGCAAGGTTTATCACTCTGAAAAAGGCCTAATTATGGACACAACAATGTGCTCCAATCGAATGTTTCTTTTCAATGCAGTCACTCAACCTGTAAACTCTGCTTGCTTCAACACAATTACTGAGGATACAACACAACTTTGGCATCATCGATATGGGCACCTAAGCTTTCAAGGCTTGAATCTTCTTCAACAAAAAGACATGGTTCATGGCTTACCACAGTTCAAAACTCCTTTAAGGCTATGCAAAGATTGTCTAGTGGGCAAGCAACACAGAGATCCATTTCCAAAAAGGAGTAATTGGAGAGCTTCCCGAATTCTACAACTAGTCCATGCTGATATTTGTGGGCCAATCACGCCAATTTCCAACAGCAACAAGAGGTATTTGCTCACTTTTATTGATGATTTCAGCAGAAAATTATGGGTGTATTTTTTGATTGAAAAGTCAGAAGCTCTTGATGTTTTTAAGAAATTTAAAGCTAAGGTTGAAAAAGAAACAAATCAGTTTCTTCAAGGCTTGCGCACTGACCGTGGTGGGGAATTTACATCTCAAGATTTCACTAATTTTTGTGATGTTAATGGTATAAATAGACAATTAACAGCTGCATACTCGCCGCAACAAAACGGAGTCGCTGAACGGAAGAATAGGACCATCATGAACATGGTTCGCAGTATGCTTTCAGGAAAGGATATTCCAAAGAATTTTTGGCCTGAAGCTGTTAATTGGGCAGCACATGTTTTGAACCGGAGTCCAACCTTAGCAGTGAAAAATCAAACACCCGAGGAAGCATGGAGTGGGGTGAAACCTTCAGTTGAGTATTTTAGAGTTTTTGGTTGCATTTCACATGTTCATGTTGCAGATAATAAAAGAACTAAGCTGGACAGCAAGAGTTTTCCTTGCATTTTGTTGGGTGTAAGTGAAGAATCAAAGGCTTACCGCCTTTATGATCCTACTTCAAATAAGATCATTGCAAGCCGTGATGTTGTGTTTGAAGAAGACAAAAGCTGGGAATGGAACAAGAAAAATGAAGAAATTGTTGTACGTGATTTGGAATGGGGCGTCAGTTCGGTTTAACCATTTTTTTCTCTTCAAAATCGAACCGAACAAAAATAATCGAAATTTTTATAATGTAAAATCGAACCGAACCGATTGAATTTTAAAATCAAATCTATTAAACCGAATTGACTTGATTCAGTTCGATTTTTCGATTTGAACCAAATTCTGCTCAGCCCTAGAAGTGCATATACACGGAGAGTATTCAATAATTTGCCCATCCTCCCTCTTTTTTTCTGTCCCGATACCCTTGTCGCTTTTCTCCCTTCCTCCTTTCTCACTACCTCTACCCATCACCTGAAAACCATCACCAAACTTTCCCCTCCTTTTGGCGACCCCCCCAAACCAAACAAAACTCAAAACAATGTAGAATAAAGGGAGAACCGACCAAAGGTTCATGAAGAGCTGAAGACACAGTTGAAAATAAGCCTTCCCAACATCGAATGGTTGTCCCGCTAGTACCATTCAACTCATCAGTGCTTAGGGAGTGTGTCCTAACCAAGGGTAGCCCCAAAGAATGCCAAAATTTATCGATATCGAAAAAGAGAGAAAATTGACTTTGTTGCTTTATTATGTGATTCCAACCAAACCATCGACCTCAGCTTTCTTTTAGCAGCAACGTTACTTGTTTTCGTCTTTGGAAAGTCACAAAGAGCCATGGACGACAGAAATTGATTTGCCCAATTTTTTATGAACATCGGTGCATTTCAGAAAATGGACACCATTTTTATGACCAATTTTAAGGAAATTGTACTAGAATTCCGGTAGGATCTTAGGGCATTTCTTTGATTACTTAGTATTTATTCCTTATGGTGTGAATCAAAGAAAAATACCAATCAAGCATCCAAAGATGATTAAAGGCATTAAGAACAATATAAAACTTTAAAAAAATAAAATTGATTTAGTTTAATAAATTAATTAGAGTATCAATCCAAGCTACATCAATAACAGTAGCAAAGAATTTAGTTCATCATAATTGCAGATCTAAACACAAGTTTAATTGAATTAAAATCCAAAAGTGTCATCTAAGAATCAAATCTAGGAATTTAAATCAAAGAAGCAAGGGAAAAGAATAACAATGATTTCGTACGGGACACACTCCCTGAGTGCGTCTCCAAACCCATCACTCACCCCCGAGTGTCTCAAGTCCAAATTGCGAGAATTTCACGACTTACTTCACATCTTCAACGGATGACACAAACCCGTAGGTATGCCTCGTATTTTAATCCTCTTTCTTTTACTTTGTCTTCAATTCAGCCCTAAAAACACCAAAATCAAGATTAAGATTTAAAATGATGGAAAATTTGCTGAATGAAACAAAAATAACAACCAACAAATGCATAAATTAATGAAATTTCTAATAAAATAATGTTGATATTCAATATAATTTTACACTACATGGATCAAGTAGATTGATTGTTAACTTATGAGTTGATTGTCATTAATTGTCATTTTGGTTAAAATCACGATAGGTCCCATTTAAAAATATATGTTGATGATTTTCTATTGATTGGGTATTTATACACGTTATGGTAAAAGATTTCCATTAGTTGTTGAGTGAGGATCAATTCCCATGTATTATTATGGATTATAATGGATGTGTGAGTGGTTCTATATAGTTCAATTATGCAATATTTGAATATATTATATGAGATTTTTATTATCTAAATTCGATCAATTATGAACTCAAGATACATAATATATGATAGGACTTACCTATTAAATATATGAGCCCATATATTTGTGTTTTGAATTCATAATAAATATGATCTAAATAAAAAAAATTTCATATGGCGTGATGTATATTATATTTAATATTAAAATTTATGTATCGAACAATTATTCCTATCTAACTTTTTGTTTTATAAATGAAAGGAAAATATTTATTGAAGAAAATAGGGTAATCTACATGTTTCTTCATCACAATGGCATTTCATTTTAAATTATACATTGTTTCGGGGTGAATATTTACTATTTCTTAGAATTACTCCGCAATGCTAATTAATTAGATGTCTATAATAATTTAATTATGAATATTGGGATAGAGATATATTATTATGATTGTGAGAGTTTAGCACTTTTTTTTTTAATTATTACATAATATGATATGGATGTGAATAGAGCAGAGCTCCCCATTTATGATGATATTAGTATCCATACTATATTAATATTATATTTTTAATAATTTTTTTGAAAATATTTTTAATAAATTTTAAAAGTATTCTATTATTTATTTTTATATGTTGGCTCAAAAATTATTTTTTTAATCCATCAATGAACATTGTTTATTGGATATAGTAGGATAGACTAATTAGTAATTACAACTTGAAATCAAGATCTCACATCGATTGTGGATAGTGTATATGATTTATATGAGTTAGTATGTCTTGATAAAATTGTTATTATTTTATTAAGATATGTGTCCTATCATTGAACTGTGTATACATCTATTTCCTTTTGAGAAAAAAAAAAAAGCTTCATATTGATCTAATTCTTATCACCGGCTCTTTAAAATATATATTTTTTATAATTTTTTCTTATTTTTAATAATTAACTAATAACTTAATATGATATAAAATATGTTATACTATAAATTATAAATTTTTAATATTTATGGAATTAAAAAGGTAAATTTTGTGTTATAAATTAAAATTAGTCTATTTGATTCAATTTAAAATTAAAATCTCATTTTTTAAAAGGTTGTTAATAAGAATTCAACTATATATCAAATTTGATAATTATTTTATTTATATTATAATTTCATCATGAAAGTAAACTTTGTTAAAATATCTAATGATAATTACAAATAAAATAAATTTTACTTTGTAAAAGATAACGTTTTCTTTTTTTAAAAAAAAAATATTTACACTTTTGTTGAAGAAATTAAGACTTGTGAGTCAGACTGTGTAATAGATTGAGTGTCCAAACATATTATATAAAATTATTTAATTTGAAATATAATATTAATTTTTAATATTTATGAGTAATAATTAAATATATCATTTTATAAAATTCATTGTATTATTATGAAATATCAAATTTTATTATCATTTTCAATATTTAAATTTATTTTAAATTTAATTATAATTTATTATAAATTATCATAATCAATAACAAACCGGCTATTATTATTCAAATAATTCTTAAATTTATTTAATTTTATATATTTTAATTAATAATATATATAAAATATATTTTACTAATAAATTTTTATTTACTAAAAATATAATATATAAAACTTTATTAATATTATTATAAAAATTATATTTTATATTAATTAATTATTTATATAAATAAATTTAAATAATTATCCACACTTAACATACAAAATTCAAATTTAACATAAATATTTTTATTTTTTTCAAATATGGGCTTATCTTAAAGCTGATTGTGTATTATTCGAATTTATTTTAATTTCCAATAATATCTGAGTTGTTATTATCCCTGCTCACCCGCCTTCGTAAGCAAACGCCATTATAACAACGTGGCATAAAATAATTGCATTCATGTTATGAACAAAACGACAAGTTGCATAGTAAGACTTTCCACGTGCATGCATTGCATATCATCTACTCAAGGGAAGATATCTAAAACGCGGGCTCATTCCTCGGTCGAATCTCTTGGTCTGGGTCGGTGGGGTCATATGGAATCTAAATAATTCATAGAAGTCATCATCAAAATTATTTAGCGAAGTAGTTAAAACGACGTAGGATAATTATGAGCTGGAATGAACGACACCGCCTTCTTTGATGCTAAACAATTGAAGAAAAAGGAAGAGCCCCCAATTACGGCTGGTAACAAGGCCAGTGGCTGAGTCACACCAAAACTCAAGTCAATAAATCAAACTTATGAATCAAATCCAACTCTATTCTAAAAACTCTTGGAAAACAAAATGGGAACACTGAAACATAAATCGCTACTTATCACCACCAGAGGAATTGAAACCAGATCGAAGACAACACATCGTAGTTAGCCACTAAGGAGCAACTAAGAGCCCATCCAAGCACAATCACTCTTCTATAACAAATCAAACTCCCCATTTTCTCAGCAGAGCACTAAGCCTAATCCCACAGTTGGCAAATGGGGGTTGTTGCAAAGTTCTCTTGACACTCAAGCTATCGGGTGAAAAAGCAGAACCCAGATATGCAAAAATAGCTTAAAGCAAGGGAGATCCATTCGCCGCACAAAACCACCCTTAGGCGCAATAGATGATGCACCAAAAGGGGATTCCATACTACAATTGGTCATCATCATAACCTGTCCGTCCAGAGCCCTCAACCATACCTATCACACAATCCTTGCTGAAATGCCCTTTCATTATTAAAGATCAAACCCGTAGGTAAACCAAACAACACAAACCAACAACTATGTACATCTTTACTTAGTTGGGGGAGGGCTTTCCCTCTAAGCTAGGCCAGTCACCAAAAGACAAAGCCCTCTCTTACCGCAGGCAAAGGCAATCAATGGAAAAAAAACAAAACTTAACGACCTGAGAAGATTATAAACGAAAACACTAAAAGAGATAAAATTTTTTCTCTCTTAAAACTAGGAAAGAGATTTTTTCTTTTTTTCCTTTGACACTTTCTATTTCTTGTTTCAGGGTTCGGCTAATTTGATTGACAACGACTATGCATAATAATTTGAGAAAATTCAAAAAAAAAAAAATCTGATATGATATATGAATGCTATAGCAAAGATTTAACCAAGAATTATTTTGTTGAAAATATTGCTTTACCAAATTAATAGTCAGTATAAGTAATATATATATATATATATATATATATATATATATATATATATATATATATATATATATATATTACTTTTTTTTTTATAAACATACTTATATAAATTATATTGTACAAGAGTAAATTTTGGAGATTTAAAATATAACATATTCATAAAATAAATATGATAAAAATGCATATGTTAAATCTAGTATTATAATAATAGATAAAATTATGAATGCATATAGTACATATTAAAGATAAAAATAAAAGAGGATCAATTAAAAGGATTTTGTCATGTCTAATGTAAAGTATCAAATATCTTAACATGAAAATGTGACTTTTTAGTGATGGAAGGGATAAGAAGAAAAATAAGAGTTCTAAAATTTATAATAATTGTTGTTGTAAAAGAGTTTTGAAATATTGAAATAATATGCAAAACCTCAATTCAACTCGAACCCAATAAGGATATTATTTTTCAAATTGAATCTGTCTCAAACTCTACTGTATTCTATCTAAACTCATCCTGTCAAGATTCTGTCGAATCGGGTACTTATAAACATTCTAGCTGTTGCTTTCCCTAAATAAACAATCTTGGTGATCCATTTATTGACAGTAACTATGGTGTCCATTCAAGACAGTTTGAAGTGGGTGTCTTAGATTGGTTTGCCCGTCTATGGGAGATAGAGAAAAATGAATACTGGGGTTACATAACAAACTGCGGTACAGAAGGAAATCTTCATGGGATTTTAGTAGGGTCAGTAGTTTTCACTTTGGCTTTGTTCTTCTTCTTCTTTTTTCTTTACGCTCCTCATTCTTGATTATTCAGTATCAGAAATGAGTGAAATTGTTAAACATTTTAACCATGCAGGAGGGAAGTGTTTCCTGAGGGAATTCTGTATGCATCACGAGAGTCACATTATTCTGTCTTTAAAGCAGCTCGCATGTATAGAATGGAATGTGTGAAGATTGACTGTTTGATCTCTGGTGAAATTGATTGTGCTGATTTTAAAGTTAAACTACTGGCTAACGAGGACAAACCAGCCATCATCAATGTTAATATAGGTATCTTTCTTATTGTTATTAGGCGTATAAACATGTCTTTTTTGCAGGCACATTACAAATTTGTTTCAATATGTTTTTCTTAGTGCAGGAACAACTGTCAAGGGAGCCGTCGATGACCTTGATCTTGTCATACAAACACTTGAAGAAAGTGGATTTACACATGACCGGTTTTACATCCACTGTGATGGAGCTTTATTTGGATTTATGATGCCTTTTGTTAAACGTGCAAGTGATTTCATTTTATCTGCCTGCCTGCTAAGCATCCTTAAATTCTTTTCTTCCCAGATACGATGGTTTTTGTAAAAGTCATTTTGGCTCATTATTGCTTGTGGTGCATAGGCACCAAAGGTCACTTTCAAAAAGCCCATTGGAAGTGTGAGTGTTCCTGGTCACAAGTTTGTTGGCTGTCCAATGCCATGTGGTGTGCAGATAACAAGGATGGAACACATTAATGCTCTCTCAAGGAATGTTGAGTACCTCGCTTCAAGGGTTGCCACAATCATGGGAAGCCGCAATGGCCACGCTCCTATCTTCCTTTGGTACACCCTCAACAGAAAAGGCTACAGGGGATTCCAGAAAGAAGTGCAAAAGTGTCTCGGAAACGCTCATTACTTGAAGGACTGCCTACGTAATGCTGGGATCAGTGCTATGTTGAATGAATTCATCAATACAGTTGTATTTGAGCGTCCTCAAGATGAGCAGTTTGTGCGCAGGTGGCAACTAGCTTGTCAAGGGAATGTTGCACATGTGGTGGTGATGCCCAATGTCGCCATTGAGAAGCTGGATGATTTCTTGAATGAATTTATTGAGAAGCGCTCAACTTGGTATTTGGATGGACGAGTTCAACCTCCGTGTATTGCAGCAGATGTGGGGAATGAGAATTGTGCTTGTACTTTGCATAAGTGAAGAATTGTCATGAGTGAGAACTATTACACTGTTGTAGTACTCGTTTTATTTTGTAACAGAAGACTGATATTTTTTAAGAATCTAAATTTCTTTGTGAGGCCTTCTCTACTTTCCCAATGTTTGACTCACTGTAAGACAGGCCACTGTCTGGTTCAAAACCAAACCAGTTCAATCCGAAATCAAAACCGGTTAAATCTAACCGAAATTGGATCTAAACTTAACAGTCTAATTTTGGGATGAAAGCGTAAGAAGAAAAAATTTTTTATTATTAGATTTGGTCAAAATCGAAGTGAATCAAAATTAAAACCAATATCGATATCATAACCAGATTAAAACAGAAACTAAGAGGATCATTTGGTCTGGTTTCAGTCCCCTTGGCTTTCAGGCCAGCCCCCAAGCCGGCCCTTGTCACACTTAGAGATTCCAAGCATGAGCTGTTCCCTTGGGGGCGGAGTTTTATCACCTTATAGTTCTACGCATTTTCTTGCTTTATTCTAACACTTTCGATTCCTTTTAACAAAGACACAAATGACATGGCATAAAATTGATAGGAGTATGATTAAGATGTACTCAATGAGCTACTATTCTGATTTTGGTTTCCTTTGCTGGCTTTTGTTCATGAAATGTTGAATATCTGGAGGCTTCAAAACTATGACAGCAGGCCAAATCTGTAATTAATTTCCACTCTATATCAGATAAGTTTGTGCAGGATGAAGAAGAATGGTGGTCAATTTGAAGGTGGCCTGATTGTTTGCATTGCAGACTTACTCTAGTGAGAAGGGTTTTCTTGCATTCATACTTGATGGGAAAATACAACTGTTACATCCTTTTTAGCTTGTGCTATTTTTTTTTTTTTTGGATTTTAAGTGCCCGGTTTCCATGCTCAGATAAAGCCCTCCAAACAATAGGACTGGCTTTGAAATTATTTCTTCCATCTATGCTTGTGGGAGTTTTACAGCGGTTCAACTATAATTGGATATTTGTTTTTTGGCATCCGCACTAGTGTTGGCTGGACAGAGTCATCTTTCTCCATGGGTCTCCATCTGTTATAAACATCATGATATCAGAATTAAAGACTTAACTTCAGGGAGGAAGAGGGGTTGGATGAAGTATATCCTGCTTTTGCAGAAAATTTTTTTATGTGTAATATGCATGCCCTTTTTCGTAATTGTCATTCATTCAATGTGTTTCTTTCATCTTACTTGTATCTGGTGATCAGGTGATGGATGAAGACACAGATTTCCAGTTTGGCCAGGTTGATTCCAGGGCACATACGAGGTCCACTACCAAATCCAAGAAAGCTGTATGACTTTATGGGTTCCTGGATTTGATTTCAAAATTTATTACCCATTTTGCAGGTGGGAGGAAAGAAAATGGGATGCTGATGATGAAATGAGAGGTAATTACATCAAATCTGGAGGGATTGAACCTATAGGGATCAGGAAAGACTTCTGGATCATGGTGAATAGAGACGACATCCAAGTTGATTGACCAGCCTTTCTTGATTTTACATCCTGCAATATTGAGGTAGAGCAAATGCCACTGTTTATATTTTGTAAGAAATATATCATCTTTCACTGTGTGCTTTTTGGATTCATACCATCAATTTCAAAGTCCTGGGCAGCTTTTCTTGAAAACCAAGGTAATATTGTAGCTCTTCGAAGAGTCTCACTGATTACCTGAACTTCATGGAAGGGCCTATGATTGATACATGGGAAGATTTTGATAGATAATGTAATTATAATAAATTTGCAATTTGCTTCTCACTTTGTTTGTGTAAGGCATGTTATTAACTTCAGACCACGTAAGATTTGCTCCCTCTGTTCTTTTTGATTGGATTTGTCTATGCTCCTCCTGCAAGTCAAAATCAATTCCAATTAGAGGTGATAAGCTCAAACTATTTTTTTTTTTATCACTTGATGTTTGAGGTTAAAATTACTCGAAGTTGTTCAAGAACTCCAGGATTTTCATCAAGAAATTTGATGAGCCAGGTAAGAGCAGCTGTTGTGGTATCATGACCTGCAACTAGTAGAGTTAATATATTATCCTTCAGTTGTTTGTCAGTAAGTTTATCTCCATCTTCTTCTTCATTTCCTCCTTTGGTATGCTTCATTATCAGTGATTCTAAGAAATCTTGTTGAAAGCTTTTGCCAGTTCTCCTCATTGCAATGATTGAATCAAGCATTGCATACATCCTATCCCTAGCCTGAAGAGGTGGAATATTGCATCAGAAGATTTTGAAATATCAAGCAGCATTGTCTAGAAAGAAAACAAGGTATGCCTTTGATTTTGTCTTCCATGGCCGAGATTAGTTGCTTCATATTCATGCTAGTAAAAATAAATGAGGTGCATTGAAGTGATACCTTAATACCATTATGAAAAGCTGTTCCGGGGATCTTGAATGGCAGGGATGCGAATGAGGAAGAAATGATTTTGAAATTCGACCGAAACTTTTCCTGCTCTTCTCCAGCGGGTTCTAGGCTCATTATCATATTGCCAATTACTTTGAGAGTGAACTGTAAAAAGTTCGAGCTTCAGTTACATCATTGTAAACAATGCAAACGGAAAATGTTCTCTTTTTCTTTTGTTATTAAGACTTAACTGTAGAGGCCTCTTCAAGGACAAATACTTTTCTTGCAGGCCAATGATCTAATGTTTCAATCGCCAGAGTGTTGATGAAATGAAAATATTTTTTTAGCCCATCAACTGATAGGGGTTCTGCAATCAGTCGCCGTAGCCTTTTGTGTGCTTCTCCGGTGGTTTGGAGCAAGCTTGTAGGGCCTAGTACTTGTTGCCCTGTATAGAAAAGATTCAAGCTCACCATCCCATCTTTTCCTGTTAACAAGATTTTACTTGCTTCTCTTCCTGTCATGAACACAGTGAATCTCCCCAGAACAAAACTCTTGAAAACCTTGCCATATCTGAGTAAATTCCATGAGTACAGAGAGAAATAGAAGAAAATAATCAGATAGTTTTTGTAGCAAAGTTGATACAGATAGATTTTGAATATGATCAATTACCTTTCCTGCCTCTTTTTCATGAAGCTGTATATACCAGATGGACTAGAAAATTCAGAAATGAATGAGAAGCTTTCACCAACAATAGGCCAGCCCAAGGTTCCTGGGATTTCCTCCACTGCTTTTGGTGAAATCCATAAATGCAGCAAGAAGAAAGCTGAAAACAGAAACGTGCTTACAAGAACAAAGATCACTAATATGGGCTCCATTGCTCTACCTGATAACTAGGCAGCACCAAATGTTGAGGTAACAATAATGATATGTTCAATATATATAGAGTGATCAGCAATGAATTCTCCTGTATATTCTTTGTTGTCTTTTTGTCTCTGCTATCACTAGTAATCTTGGCTGCACATGTGATATTTTGTAATTTATGAAGAAATCCAACAATATGTTCGATTTTCTCCATGATGCTAGCCTGCACCACCTTGTAGTTATTAACGGCATCTATGTGATGAATAGGGAGTCTTCTTAATTCTCCTCCTTGTTTATGCATAGACACAAGGAGAATAAACAAATTGCTGGATACTTCAGATTCGATGGGATATAAACTCTGGCTCTAAAAACATGGCAAATCTTTGACACGTTTGCTTGCCGTCCTTAGGTGCTCTTCCCCTATATTTTGTCAACAAAGTCAAACGAGGCCACCATTTTCTTACAGCATCAAGAATTTCTTTATTAATTATCTATACCATAACCTGGTAATTTAAAGATGCAAATCTAGATTGACATGGAAAAGTATAATCTTCCATTAAGTTGGACTTCTATGTTTTCTACTGCTGTGATTTGAAAAATGTTTTTGAGATTGTGTTTTTGGAATTTGAGAGCTAAAATGTTAATGGGTTTTTGTTAATGTTGGTTTTGTGAAGGGGTCTTTTTTTAGGGTAGTTCTTTAATTCATAAGCCAGACTGTGGATGAAGTATTTTAGATTTTTATTTTTGTGGGTTAATTTATGAGTTTTGATTATTGTGGAATGTGTATGTGATGTTATGGGTTTTGATTACTATGGATGAGTCAATAAATTTGTTTTTGGGTGTGCTTGACAGTTGTTAGTTATTCTAATAGTTGAAGTGTTTAATAAAAATAATTGTTAAATTAACTGTTAAATGTAAAAATAGTAGTATTATATTTATGACCCTAGCCAAAAGACTTTATCATCCTTTAAAACCAGTAGTGGTAACGTTTCGTGAACCATAGGAGTAAGCATTATTCGGTTCAAACCAAAAAAATTGAACCGAACTCCTTAATTCGATAATTCGGTTCGGTTTTTAAGATAATTCAGTTCGATTTGATTTTATATTATAAAAATTTCAATTATTTTGATTCGATTCGATTCGATTTTGAAGAGGAAAAAATGGGTTAAACTGAACCGAACCGAATAGCTTTATTGATTTTTAAATTGATTTATTTTTTATGGGAAATTTATGAATTATATGTAATTATATATATATATATATATATATATATATATATATATATTGTTTAATTTCATTAATTAATGTTATTAGGTTCAAACCAAGGTCAAAATCAGACCAAATAACTTGAAAATCAAGTCTAAATTAAAAAATAATAAAAAATCAAAGCTAATCGATTTGAACTGAACCGAACTGAAATAGAGCGGTTCAATTCGATTCGATTTTTTATCCATTGTTGTTCGATTCGATTTTTAAAATATGTAATTCGATTTTTATGATTTGATTCGGTGCGGTTTAAACTGAATGCTCACCCCTATCATTTTCTCAACCTCTAAATATTAGTATAAATACTATGCTATCAAATACTAAATGTTACCTTAAAAAACTGTTACCGAATAGGTTTTTGCTTTTAAAATTGTAGATAAATTATTATTATTATTATTATTATTAATATTTATGATGTAGATAAATTATTTTTGAATTTTTCGTTTTTTTTAATTTTCTGAGTTTAGAAGGCTTGAAGGATGTATTGTTAATGGGTTTTGCTTTCTTTTCTTTTTTTTTATTTTTATTAATTTCATTTTAAATAATGTTTTATTAATTTTATCGGACCACTTGTCGGATTTTGAAAAAAGTTTAACGAAAGTTTATCATACAGGTCCAATTGATGAAAAATTTTAATTTAAAGGGTCTAATTGAACTCCAAATTGAAGTTGGGTGATATAAAACCTAAATTGAGCCTTGGCCAGAAAATATAAGGGTATGAGAACCTTTTCCCCTCCTATACCCACGGTGTACAAGGAAAACCATTAAATCAACAAATTTGATCGATTCAAATCAATTTAAATCAAAATAGTAATTTTATATATTTAAATATTAATTATAATGAAAATAATTATAAAATGAATTTTTAGTTTAAATTCCAACTTAACATAATAAAAATTTAATTCAAACTGAATCCAAATATATATATATATATATATATATATATATATAAAAGAAATAAGTAAATAATTTTATTTATTTTTACTAATATATATGTATATATACGCGCAAAAATTCAATAAAAGTTAAATTATAAAAGTCTAAAAAATAAAAACTATGAAAATTTAAACTACAGACTTTATTCATTTGATTTAACATATACAGCAAAATCCATTTTATTGATTTGATTTGACAAAACCAGTCCATATACAGCACTACCCTGTCTCACGAATTCGTCTTCTACTCCATATTTCAATCGCCACACCTTCCGTATCCTTAATTTCTCCCCTTTGTTCACCAACCCCATTCCATCACCACCACAATAAATTTTTCTCATCATGGCTACCATGATTCCCAACCATGTTAAAGGAGCGTAAGAGATATTAAATTTAGAGAACCTCATGAAATAAGTTTAGAGCAAGAAAGCTCTAACAAAGGTGAACATTTTGCTGGTTGAGAATGAAGAAAGGGGAAACTGATTTCTACTGGAAATATAGGTGTTGAGTCCAATTTAATTTCAAGAGCTAATTGTTCTATACAGGAATAGATTACAGAAATCAACCACCCATGAATTATTTCACAAAGACCTAATTCCTTTTCAGCATGTTATAATTAACATCTGTCCTAAAGAGAACGTAGTTTTGTGGGTGACAGAAACAGCTCTAAGCAACACTCACAACATTTACCTGCAACACATATACATGCTCACATATAAACATGCTAGCTGGTTGAATTTTTAATTCCTAATTTTGCAACATATAATTCCCAACAATTGAAGTTTTTTCACATACATTACACCCTCTGGCTGAAATTTGAGAAGGCAGGATGAGGATGGGGCTGCCCATTGAGAGTCTGGTTGTTGGTGGATGGCTGCGGCACGTGCTGCTGCTGGGCTGGGGAACTTCCAAAGTGATGCAGGGCTGGCTGATGGGAGGAGAATTGTGGAGTCAAACCTCGATTGAAGGGGTTTCCATTGACGGCTGGAATTTGGCCAGTTGCTATCTTAAGCCGCTGCACCTCTTCCCTCAATGCATCATTCAGAGCTGCAGACCACAGAGAAGCACATAGGCACCAATTACCAATTATTCTAGATCCAATTCCTTTAAAACATTGGTTGAGGTAAAAAAAAAGGAAAGGATTACGTTTAGAAGGATTATCTACGGTAGTATTCCGAGCCAACATAGAAATAAGTTTTGTGGTGGTTGATTTATCTACTGATACTTTGCATAACTACATCCACACACTAGAATAATCGCAAATTGTGGCACATCAATGTCATAAAAATTCTCTCAAAGGAGAGATATTCAGATACCACAGGGAGAATTTTAAAGCTAAAGTACATTTAAATGTTTAGCGATTAGATAGACATGATTAATTAAGTTATATAGTTCCAAGATGCCCTAAATAAAATGGCAAAACTATTCCTTTCAACATGCTTACCATCTCTAAGTTGTGCTTGTTGCTCCATAGCCTGTAATCGCAGCTTCAGTTCCTTATTTTCAGCTGTTAACCCAGTAGTGTCTCTCTGCACAAACAAAAGAATGCACATAAGCACTAATTTTCCTTGTATGCTTTTAAATGTTTTTTGCGCATTAGATTTCTCTCCCTATAAAAGAAGAATTTATTTATAAAAGAAGATAAGAGTATAATTACAATAACATGTATGAGATATACTCCACATGAAAAATAGATAATTAAAAAGTTAACATAGCCCTACAAAGATAAAGCCAAAAACTAAAATTATCCCATAACAAAATTACTCATTAGGTTTTATGAGAGTTAACTAATACAGTAGCCATATAGGGTAACATGGGGGTGTTATCAAGCTGAGTAGGAGGTTCAGTCTGTATAAACTGGCACAATTCTGAAGCACGCACCCATATAGCACACTAAAGATGAGAAAGGAAAGCAGATCAGATAAGAAAAAGAATGTTTCCTTTTACTGGAATCATTTGATCAGACGCCATTCTGTCAATAAATAATTCTTTTCACTATAATTTTCAATGAGCAAAATTGTATCAAATTTTATGGCAAGCACATGTAAAAGCATGCACCTATGTATCATCCACAAAAGCTCATCATGTATGAAAATATTAAATACACATCAAATGGAAAGTATTACCCAAGGTTGTTGACTGTGGTTAACACTTCAAATAAAATGCAAGACACATGTTAAGGCTCCATTTATTTCAAGGAAAAATGTTTTCATTTTCCCAAAAGAAATTTCCATTAAGCCTCCATTTCATTTTCTCAGAAAACATTTTCTGCATTTTTTTCAGCATTTGGATTGTTTGGGAAAATTGATCGATAGAAAATACATTTCCTAGTCAAAGTAAAAACTAAGCTATTTTCAAAGGAAAAAAGTAAATTCTTGTTTTCAGAACAGAAAATCATTTTGAAGACCTCACAAATTCACAAAAAGGGAGGAAACATATAAGAAAACTGCATAGGCACATACTTATTAGTCTATCAATCATCCCCAACAGCTGCAAATCACAGGCAACAACAGTAGTTTACCCCTTTTTTGTGCAATTTTCTCTCATTTGCATTTATAAGGAAAAAATTAACTCCTTGTAGGTCCGAACGTTTTCATCGACTCAAGAAAATATACACTTTCCGATATACTCCAAACACCATTGTTATGGAAAGCCAATCACTATATTATTTCTCTATATATTCTGTATTTTGTATTACTATTTAGGATTTCTTATTTAGGATTTCTTCCTAATTAGTAGAACACAATTATAGGAATCAATTGTATATATATACCCATGTACAGATTAATTGAAATTAAGGGAAATCATCTCTTTCTACATGGTATCAGAGCAGGTCATCTGTCTAGGGTGACTATTTGTTCTTACCACCCAGCTTAGGAGAGACCTTGGCCGCCGACGGGCGGTTTCGACTCCAATCAACATCGTCGGCGTCGCCTCAACCCCCTCATTCCACCACTGTGTACTGTTGCCTGATCCAATACACCATTAAAGGACTTATGAGGTTTGGCCCTCAGATCCTATTTCGGTATTTGCTTGATTTATGATTTTGGGTTATTTTGCTGCTGTAAGCACTTTGGATTAACGTTTCGGTCAGTTTTCTTTGTCTCAACAAATGGTAGACAATAAGAATGTTATTTCTGATGTGATTCCGGTGATGACTAAGATCACTGAACACAAACTTAATGGTTCGAATTACCTGGAGTGGAGTAAGACTGTTAGGGTCCATTTGCGTAGCATTGATAAGGATGATCACCTTACTAAAGATCCACCTACGGATGATACACGACAAACTTGGCTAAGGGATGATACTCGGTTATTTTTGCAGCTTCGGAACTCGATTCATAGTAAGGTAATTAGTTTTATTAATCACTGTGAATTTGTTAAGGAATTGATGGATTACTTAGATTTTCTGTATTCTGGTAAAGGGAATATCTCCCGTATTTATGATGTTTGTAAGACATTCTACCATGCTGAGAAAGAGTATAAGTCTCTCACGGCTTATTTTATGGATTTTAAACGGGTATATAAGGAACTTAATGTATTGTTGCCTTTTAGTCCTGATGTGAAAGTTCAGCAGGCCCAACAGGAGCAACTGGCTGTTATGAGTTTTCTTGCAGGCTTTCCTTCAGAGTATGAGACTGTTAAATCTCAGATTCTCTCTAGTTCTGAGATTTCCTCTTTGCATGAAACGTTTACACTGATCTTTCGTACAGAGAGTACCCAATCTTCACAACTTGCCAGTAGTGCTCTTATTAGCCGTAATCCAAATGGACAACAGGGTAATAGAAGAGGAAGTAGAGGAGGAATTACAGGCAATAGAAGTAATCAGCGTAATGAAGAGGCTAGTTCTAATCAGGACTCAAGATGAGTCATTTGTTATTATTGCCATGAGTCTAGCCATACAAAATATAATTGTCCGCAACTTCAGAGGAAAAATCAACGATCACAGATAGCAAATATGACAACAGAGAATTCTACAGTATCTTCCTCTGAGACAACTATTTTGGTATCTGCAGAGTATTTTACACAGTTTTCCCAGTATCAAGCATTTCTAAAGCATACCAATTCCCCTGTCACTACGATCGCTGAGTTAGGTAAATCCACTACATGCCTTGTGTCTTCCTCATCCAAATGGGTTATTAATTCTGGTGCGACAGATCACATGACAGGTAATTCTAGTCTTCTATCTGCTTTTCAGTCTAATCTCACTTCCTCTGCAGTTACTTTAGCTGATGGTTCTACTTCTTGTGTCATGGGTTCTAGAACTGCGAACCCGACTTCTTCAATTTCTTTGTCATCTGTTTTGTGTCTACCAAAATTCTCTTTTAATCTACTTTCTGTTAGTAAACTTACTCATACCTTAAATTGTTCTGTTTCCTTTTTTCCTAACCAGTGTTTGTTTCAGGATCTTACGACGAAGCAGATTATTGGTAGAGGACGTAAGTCAGGTGGTCTCTACATTCTGAAAAATCATGTACCGTGATCGCTTGTTTGCTCTAGTACCTTAACACCTCTTGAAGCTCAATGTAGATTAGCTCATCCTTCTTTGTCTACCATGAAGAAGCTGTGTCCTCAGTTTTAGTCTTTATCAGTACTAGAATGTGAGTCATGTCAGTTTGCAAAATATCATCGTTTACCTTCTGTGTCTAGAGTCAATAAACGGGCTTCATCCCCTTTTGAGTAAGTTCATTCTGATGTTTGGGGTCCTTGTTCTGTTACTTCTAAAACTGGATTTCGTTATTTTGTTACTTTTGTTGATGATTACTCTCGTGTTACCTGATTATATTTAATGAAGAATCGTTCTGAGTTATTTTCTATCTTTTGTGCCTTTTGTAATGAAATCAAAACTCATTTTAATATTTCTGTGTGCATATTAAGAAGTGACAATGCCAAAGAATACTTTTCAGCACAATTTCAGTTTTATACAACACAAAATGACATTCTTCATCAGTCTTCCTGTGTGGATACCCCATCCCAAAATGGCGTGACAGAAAGAAAAATCGACATCTTCTTGAGGTAACTCGTGCTCTTCTTTTTCAAATGAAAGTTCCTAAACATTTTTTGGCGGATGCAGTTTATACGGCATATTTTTTTATCAATCGTATGCCGTCTTCTGTCCTTAATGGGGATATTCCTCATACTGCTTTGTTTTCTACAAAATCTTTATTCCCTGTTGAACCCCGTATTTTTTATTATACCTGTTTTGTGCGTGATGTTCGTCCATAGATTACTAAATTGGATCCAAAGTCTCTCAAATGTATCTTCCTTGGGTACTCTCCGGCTGCAAAAAGGGTACCGTTGTTTCTCTCCTACTCTTAATCGTTATCTTGTTTCTGCAGATGTCACATTTTTTGAGTCCACTCTATTTTTTTCTCAATCATCTGTGTATGAGAGTCAAGGAAAAGAGGATGATCTCTTAATATATACTGTCCAACCAATGTCTAGTCCTCTCCCACAGCCTATTCCTTTTGTCTCTAGACCTACTCAACCTCCCGTTGTTCATGTTTATTCCAAGAGATTGGAGATTCCTGACTCAGATCCTCCACCAGCTACTTCGTTGGGAGATTCTATACTTCATACTGATCATGATTCTGATCTAGACTTACCCATAGCTCTTCGTAAAGGTAAACGTTCATGTACTTACCCTATCTCTTCTTTTGTTTCTTATAATCAATTGTCTTATTGTTCTCGGTATTTTGTTACTTCTTTAGACTTTCTTCCTATCCCTAATACTGTGGGTGAGGCATTGTCTCATCCTGGCTGGTGTGCTGCTATGAAAGAGGAAATAGAGGCTTTAGATGCTAATAATACATGGGAACTGTTGCATTTGCCCACTGGTAAGAAAACTATTGGTTACAAATGGGTATTTACAGTAAAGGTAAATCCTGATGGTTCTGTGGCTAGATTAAAAGCACGCCTTGTAGCAAAAGGATATGCTCAGACATATGGGATTGATTACTCTGACACTTTTTCTCCTGTAGCTAAACTTACTTCTGTACGCTTGTTTATCTCTTTAGCAGCTACATATGATTGGCCCCTGCACCAATTGGATATCAAGAATGCTTTCCTTCATGGTAATCTTTAGGAGGAGGTGTATATGGAGCAACCACCTAGGTTTGTTGCTCAGGGGGAGTTGGGTAAAGTTTGTAGGCTTCAGAAGTCTCTTTACGGCTTGAAACAAAGTCCTAGGGTCTGGTTTGGGAGATTCAGTGAAGCAGTATAGGAATTTGGTATGCAAAAGAGTAAGTGTGATTACTCAGTATTTTATAAGCAATCTGAGGCTGGTATAATTCTCCTGGTAGTCTATGTGTATGACATTGTCATCACTGGGAGTGACTCTACAGGTATTTCATCTCTTAAAACCTTCCTCCAAACCCAGTTTCAGACCAAAGACTTGGGATTGTTAAAGTATTTCTTGGATATTAAAGTTATGAGAAGTAAGAAGGGTATTTTCTTGTCTCAAAGAAAATATGTCCTCGATTTATTGATAGAGACAGGAAAATTAGGTGCTAAGCCTTGTAGTGCATCAATGAATCCAAATTTACAACTATTAGCAGGGAATAGTGAGTTGTTTGAAGACCCAAGAGATACAGGAGATTGGTAGGAAAATTGAACTACCTTACAGTCACTCGTCCTGACATTGCTTATGCCGTTAATGTGGTAAGTCAGTTTATGTCTTCCTCAACTGTTGCTCATTGGGAAGCCTTGGGATAAATCTTGTGTTATCTGAAGGGCGCTCCAGGAAGAGATTTGTTATATGATAATCATGGGCATTTGAATGTTGAATGTTTTTTAGATGCCGACTGGGCTGAATCTAAGGTTGACAGGAGGTCAACTACTGGATATTGCGTTTTTGTTGGGGGAAATTTGGTGACTTGGAGAAGTAAGAAGCAGAGTGTAGTTTCTCGATCTAGTGCTGAATCCGAATACAAAGCCATGGCACAATCAGTATGTGAGGTAATGTGGATACTTCAATTACTAGATAGACAGGTTTTAAGACCTCCCTGCCTGCGAAATTGTGGTGTGATAATCAAGCTGCTTTCCATATTGCTTCTAATCCGGTGTTTCATGAGCGGACCAAACATATTGAGATTGATTGTCACTTTATTCGTGAAAAGATTCAACAACAGATCATCTCAACAGGACACATCAAAACTGGAGAGCAGTTAGGAGATATTTTCACAAAAGCTCTGAATGGAGCTAGGATTTACTACATTTTGTAACAAGTTGGGCATGATTAACATCTATGCTCCAACTTGAGGGGGAGTGTTATAGAAAGTCAATCACTATATTATTTCTCTATATATTCTGTATTCTGTATTCCTATTTAGGATTTCTTCCTAATTAGTAGAACACAATTATAGGAATCAATTTGTATATATATACCATGTACAGATTAATTGATATTAAGGAGAATCATCTTTCTACAACCATAAAATAATCTTTAACTAATTTTCAGAAAATCTTCTCCATAAACAAATTATTCTCTGCATGGTCTTAAATAACAACGTAACAGCCATTATTTAAAGATTTTTTAGCTTAATGTTATCATTACCACCATTATCTAACGGATTTTTAAATTTTCAATTGTAAAAGCCATTACAACCATTATTTAAAGGTAATGGACGTTATCAACAGCCGTTAAGTACGGTTGTTATTAACGGTCGGCAACAGCCGTTAAGTACGGTTGTTATTAACGGTCGGCAACGGCCGTTACTTTTCTAGCTAAGAATTCTTTAGTTTTTTTGTTTACCTCTTTAATGTGCAATGTAGCAGAGGATACCTTTTTTGGGGCAAAAAACTTTTGAGCACCTTTTCATTTTCTTTCTAGGCAACTAAGTCATTTTCTCTCAACTCTCTCAATTTTCTCCACAACCAACTCAAGTGAAATCATTCATTTCTCTACAAATTTTTTAGCTCAAGAGCATAGATCATCAAATAGACAAATTAGTTTTGAAGTGAAGGAGATTAAAGGGTGAGTTAATGTTTTTTTTTTCCCCTAAATTTTAGCTATTTTTTAGTTTTTTTAGGTAAATACACAAATAATTAGAAAATAATATCAAAGAAAGTTTTTGTGGTTAATAATTTTTGCTACGTATAAATTTAGGCTTTGACAAGATAAAATTTAAGAAAAATAAATAATCATTAAATTAACTCTTGAAATTAATTTTCATATATCATAAATTAAATAGTAAGTTTACAATCTAATTACATAGTATGTAAGTTTACAACCCAAGCTAATGATTAAATCTCCCAATCCCAGTCCTAGGATCAAAGTCAACATATTCAGGAATCTCCTAGACACTCATTTTGGGAGAAATAAGGTTAGTTTTTACTATTTTCTTAGTTATTTTGGTTTTGAATTGTTTAATACTAATGATGTATAAGAATAGTGGATTTAATATCTTTATTTTATATATTTGTGCTTATTATACATTTTAGTTTTAATTATATCTTTGAGTATTTATTCATTTCACGAAGTTTGCAAATTTTTCAAAAAAATTTGCATAACGACAAGCCGTTCCCATTACGTTGCGGCCATTATAGGCCTATTTCCATTATTCGCGACTGCGAATGTGGCCACGACCATTATTTAAAACCATGATTCTCCGTGAAACAAAAAGAGACTACAATGCAAAAATCTTGTTATATTCTGCATATTAATAACTAGTTAACAGTGGTTCTATTAATATGCAACTTTAATAAACACCATCAACACAATAAGGAAAGCCCGGCCTGAACTTTAGATAAAATTCCCAAATATGTATTATTTGAATATATTTCTTTACATGCAGGCTAGAGGGGTGTTACCATAGACAAGTTAATAAATGCTATTCAAAATTGCTAAGAGAGCTTGAAACGCAACTTAAACCATTTCTTTTGGCTTCTTTTTCCTTTTGAGCTCCACTAGCCCTCGAGTCCATCTAGTCATGATGAATGAAAGACTTCTTCCCAAGCCTCCAATTAAATGCTTAACAGACTTTACCAGCTATTCTAACTGGGACCTTCATTATGGTATGAGTTCAGACTCATGGATTATGATGGGTGGATGGCTATAAAGGGTATCAATTTATTCCCAATCTTGTTCAGCCATGATGAATTTCAAAAGGATATATGGTAGAAGGTGCTAGGTATCCCGCTGGTAAAGTTTCTGGATGCTTGTGTCAGGGGCTAAGGCTTATACCTGCTGCTATTGTTAGTGGGCATGAGAACAGTATGGTAAGTTCCTACTTCCTATGCAATATGTATGGTCCGATTGGTTGTATATGTATTGCAAAAATCAGCGTTTTGCTTTAAAATGAGAGTAAGGTGCATAGTCAAGTAGATAGTGCATTAGACAGCTAGTGAGTACTAAAACCATAATTTGGCTAAACTAAGTTTGAAATGTCCAATTAAATTTTGTTCTAAATCCTTCTTTTAACACAATTGATCATTAATGTCTTACAATTAGTCTTTCCAACAAATTGGAAAAATAGTTCCAGGATCACCATGTTTAGAAATCCACAGATTGTGTCAATGCACCAGAAGCATAATAAAGTCCAAGGAGATCAACTGACCCTGTTAGATCCGGTTGACAATTAGCTCTTTAATAATCTGAAGATCTAGTTGTTTGATAGTGCTTAAGCAGCTACTGAGGCTTGGTTGGGCAAAAATGGCTAAGTAACTGCTTTTCATCATAATAACCATACAATGCCACTTAGCATGCAAGCATAGAACCATAAAAGGTGCCACACTATTACAGAAAGCTTCATTAGAGTCAGAAAAGAACAACCATTCACCGCAATAACAGTACAACATCCTGGTTCCAAATGCAGGCACACTTTGCCCTCAACAAGCATGGTGATCTTATGAATGAGCCAGGTTTATTACCATAGCAATTAAAATTTTGCAGATTGAGAACTAAAGCAATATTAATGTAAATTTCTATTCAAACAACTAAAAGATATATCTTGCAAGGCATCTAATATGTCTAGCACCAATTAGGAATGAATAACTCAGCATCCAAGAAAAACTGGGCTAATGCGAGAAAAAAAAGATTACTAAGATGTGGGAAGAATATACATATCCTCATACATGTTCCTAAAGTCCAAACATAAGTGGATAATATAAACTTTCTAATATAGATATAAACATGACATAGTTAAGAAATAAGGCAGCATAGATGGGGCATATGTCGCAAACATAGGTACAAGCTAAAGTGCCATAGCTTGAAGTATCAAATTTAACAAAGAAATTGTTATCACAACAAAGTTTTAGTATAGGGGAAATTTGAATAAACCTCTGAAATCCAGCTACTTATTCTTTCGCATGTATATAAAAGATTTCTTTAGGACAATAACGAAATATATATATACACACACACTTCTACCTTTATATTAACTTTTCATGTAACACGTAAAAGAAAACTAAAGCTGAGAATAAATTCACAAGAACAAAGAGGTGGTTAAAAGTTGCACGTTATTAAATTATTTGCACCAACAAACCAGAAGTTGCAGATCCATGCATACAAAAACTTTCATCACATATTCACGACATAGAGGAGGAAACGCAACTTCAGTATAAGAAACAGAATCCATAATTATTTTTGTTTGAAATTAAAGAGAAACCATCAAGTAATAGATACCTGCAACATTGTGACCTGTGCAGAGAGGGTGGTTGCTTCTGTCTGAAGTGTCTGTACCTTCCTCTCCAGCTCATTAGTGTATCGTACTTTCCTCTCCTTTGACCGTGCTGCAGATTGCCTGTTAGCAAGAATCCTACACCAGAGAAACATTTCATAAGAAAACCAATGCCCCCAGTTCTCAATAATCGTCCACTTGATATTATACTTACTGAAAAAATGGGAATTTGGACCAAAAAATAAAAAAAAAAATTAAAAAAATTGCATATCAAGCTCAAGCAATGGATTGGATTAGAAAACTAGATTCAGAGAAAGGCTGCAACCTATAATCATCACAAACACTCATCTATCTCCCCATACTAAAAGAAAAATTACAATATACTATCATTTCAGCCACAGAATCTAGCTCAAAAACGATGATGTACAATTAATGATACATAAAAATAAAAGCGATAAAGTTATTATTTAAAAAAACAAAAAAATAAATTAGACTCCAAAGCTCGTACCTCTTAGCTCTCTTGGGATCAATCAAAGCAAGCTCAGCAAGTCTATCAGGACCGATAGCTTTCTTAACGCCATCGACCATAACAGAATCTATCTCAAACGAGGTCGTACTCGACCCATCCATTGAATTGCTATGCCTATGGTGTAACCTCTTCTCTCCGGCACCCACTCCTCCCCCCGCCGCTGCCGTCGCCGCCGCTTTCCCGCCAAATTTCTCATCTCCACCGCCAGTGGTAAGGCCCAACCCATCAAAGAAATCCGAGTCCATGGACAGGCTCCGGAGGTGGTTGATGGGTTTGGGCTTTGTATTTGGGCCACTGTGAGATGCAGAGTCATCAGAGACGGAGCCGGAATCAACAGCCATGGGAGCGCCGCGAGGTGGGGTGGGAGTAGGAAGGTCGAGAGAAGAAAGGTCGAGTTCAGAGGGGTCGAAGAGGAGGAGATCGTCGAAGCGGAACGAGGTGTCAGAATGGGCCCGTCTGTGGTGGGACCCACGTTGCGGTGTATCGGGCATCTGCTCTATGTCCATCGTCATCGGCTTTTTCCCGATAAACTTTGCTAGCTCCATTTTTTTCAGCCGGCAGTAGAGGTGGTTGTTGGTTGTAGGTGTACTTAATGACTGATGATAGAAACACACTGGGTTTTGTTAAAGCTTAGCACTGCAGACACACGAAAGACTTTTGTTAACGCTACAGGGGTATAATTGCAACAATTTTGACAATAGGGTTCTAACTATAAATAATTAAATATACATAATTTCTCTTTTCTTAATTAACTTAACTGGTAACACCTTAACCTAAATTAATTAAATACATTGTTTTAATTCTTGTAATTGAAAATAAATCATTACACACGTCAAATCTAATACATGTTATTTTTAGAAAGTTCATTACATCTATATATTTTTAGAATACAATACATATATCATTTATATAATTATTAAAGTCATCACTAAAAATTTTATTTATATAGGTTCATAAATTTCTCTTTGTAAGTTAACTTTTGAGATAAGATTAAGTGGGTTCATATTATTTAGTATCAGAACCTAACTATGCAAGAATCCATAGCCATATATAAAGGTCATTGACATTTTTTAAGAATATTCTTTAAAAGAGTTTAGAATAAATGAGTTATAATCTCAATTACATTACGAGATTATTCAATTTAAAGAGGTTGGAATGATGAGTTTCACATTAATTTTGCAAGAACATTTTATGTATTATATGTATGGATTTACGATGGAATTAGATGAATTCATACCATTTTGGAGTTTAAGTTTCAAAACGAATCATTTGTAAAAAAATTATTAGAGTTTGAATTTACAGTATTTTCATTAATAAATGTAAATACTGGCAAAATTCAAACTCTAATTAATTGAAACGTTTTTAAAATTATTTATTTTTATTTGATTTATTATAAAAATTAATTTAATATTATGTAGTTGAAACTATCATATATTTGATTTAGAAATAATTGGGTTGTATGTTGGATTTGAATTGTTAGGTTGTGTTATAGGAATATGAATTGATGGTTTTCATTTAAACAAATTAATTTTTTTATGAAAAATAGTAAATAATTTTTTAACAATTAAAAATTATAAAAATAATATTTTATTATAAAAATAATATTTTATTAAATCATTATTAATTTAAGCTTGTAAAATTCTGAATTTATTGAGTAAAAAGCCAAAATAGACATATTCACACATCACCAAAAAGCTGAAGAGCAAATATAAACTTTATTCCATTTAAAGTATAGACGAAGGTAATATAAATTTTTTAATACTAGGGACACCTGTCCATGTTTGAAATAAACTTCAAACCTTAGCCTAGTCTACTCTACTCTCACCTGCACTCTTCCTGCTCCACCCCAATTATATGATTTACGCCTCCCCATCCTCACTCACCCAAAACTCCGCTCAGAGGTTGACTAATAAAAGATTCAGATGAATAAATTGGTGATTTAATTAGTAAATTATTAAAAATTAATTAAATATAACATATATTAATATAAATAATATAATTAATTAAATTTTAATTATTTAAAATAAAAATTTAATATTTATTAAGTTATATTTAATAAATTTTAATAGTATAAAGTTTATATAAAAGTAATAAATATAATAATATATATATATTAAAATAAATATATTAAAAAATATATATATATTAAAAATAAATATATTAAAATATAAAACACATAACTATCAAGTTAGCTTAATTAATTTTTATTTTAAAATTTTTGATGATATTTTGAGTTATATTTTTTATATCAAAAATTACAAAAATTTAAAAAAAAGAGAGATTTTATTAAATAATTGAACCGATCGGGTCACACCGGATTACACTAGTTCATTGGTTCAACCGCCGAATCAAACGGGTCACTTTTTTTATTTGGTTCAATTATAAACTTCAACCAATTTGAGGGTCAATTCACTAATTTAGCTGGCCAATTTGATTCAGAGACAACAAATCAAATATTTACAGTATTAAATTCTAATAATATGTGTTTGAATAATATATAATTGAGTTTATAATGAATTCGAATTTAAAGAATAATATTTATGGTTGTTCAAATTAGATTCAAATTTTACATATCGGTATTCGTTACTTAAACCTATTTATATAAATAATTAATTAAATATAAAATTTATATTTTTTATCATAATATTAATAAAATTTTATATTTTATATTTTAAATAAATAAAATTAAAATATCTTGTAAAATTATTAGATTTTTTTTAAATATAAATTATTAATTAAAAAATATTTTTATGTATTTTATTATTTAAAATATATAAAATTAAATAAATTTAAATATTTTTTAAATAATAATAATCAAATTTAAAACATATTCAAATACTTTAGGATAAATTGTAAACGAGTTTTGAATAAATTCAAACAAGTAAAATAATTTTTATGAGTATCCCACTCATCTTCACTTCTATTCTAGCTCTTTTTTTCTCAACTGTCAATGAATATATCCTTTGACGTCATCCGTGTCCTTAAAAGCACCTCCAACGTTGAAAGTACTATCACTTTGGCCAGAGAAAGGCCCTACCCTAGTGATTTGACGAAGAAAACAAATCGTTGATCCTTTCCAAGATAATTAACTCCTCATTTTCTTTCTTGGAATGATTATGACAAAAGAAATTGAGGAGTGCTTGTCCTTGAACGAGAAGAGAGCATGAATTTGTTGCATTTTGGTTTACTCAACTATAATTTGTTGTGACATTCACAGAATTATAAAATTTTCAATTGCAACAATTGACAAATTCTATTTGGAATTTAGTGCAACCTTTGATGAGAAAGAGAAAGAGATTTTTTTTCAGATGAACTTAGTTTTCTAAGTTGTCTGATTTTGAGATTGAATTTTAAATTGATTTCTTTATATTTATTTTGAGTTTGTTGAGAGAGAGGGTGTGGAGGGGAGAGGGATTAGAAGGAGAGAGATAATAAAGTGGGTAGGAGAGAAAAAAATAGATAGAGAAAGGGGTGGAGAGCAGAAAATAAAGAGAAAGAGAGAGAAAGGTAAGAAAGATAGAGCGAGGGTGGGAGAAGGTAGAAATTAAAGAGAGAGAGAGAGAAAGGGAAGAATAATAGCATAATATTTTTATTTTTATTTTAACAATAAAATAATACAAGTTTTTTAATGAATGGACAAATTTATTAATAGTTTCATAATATATAGACAAGTGCAGAGAGATAGAAAGCTTAAATATTAATAATTATTAAATTAAATATTCATATATAAGTTAATATATTTATTATATACACTTTAATTAATTTTATATAAATTTTAATATAAATATTTTATCTAATAGTTATTAAATATGTTTTTATATGAATTTAAATTTTTATTAGATGTATTCTAAGGAAATAAATTAATTCTTAAAATAGAGAGATTAGTTACTTAATTATATTAAAAATTTAACTGCTAAATAATTACATATCTATTTAGAAATATATTAAACTTTATATTAATAATTATATGTCTCATGTATAAATGGTTGAAAATGTTTTACATAACATTAAATTATCCCATTTAAAGTATGTATCAAAATAAAATAGCTAAAATTTGTATAGAGTTTGTCATGAAAAAATATTATTAATTAAAAAAAAAGGCGTTTAATTATATTGTGTCCTTTTATGTAAAAAAAATATCAATTATAAAATTAAATATTTAATTGTAGTGCTTATAATTTTATTATTAAAAAAATGCAAATGGAGAATAAAATGACCAACTGCCATTAACCGACAGTTAAGAACTTATGATTTTGCTTCCCTAAGGCATTGACCACGAGTTTGAAAGTAGCTTGTTGTTTGATTTTGCTTCCCCAGCGCACTTGCCGACAGTAAGAACTTATTATATATATATATATATATATATATATATATATATATATATATATATATATATTTTATCATTTTTAAAAATAAATTTAATATAATAAATTAAAACTCACTAATAAAATTATTATTATTTTAATATCTCATAAATATAAAAATACTAAATTAGGATTTAAAAAAAAAAAAAAAAATATATATATATATATATAATAATACTGTCTTAAAAGAATAATTATTGATTTTTTAGGAATGAATTTTCAAAATGAAATGAGAAAAATATTTATTTAAATATATTAATTATAAAATATTAAAATATTTAAAATCAAATTTGATAAGATTTTATCATTAGAATACTACCGCTCTATTTATTTTGTTGAAAATGAAAAATATTTTTTTAATATTTAAAGTATTTAAAATATTAATCAACAAAAAATATTTCATTAATAAAGAAAAAATTAAATTATTTAAAAAAATAACTTCTTTTTAATGGAGAAATTATTTTTTAATTTTAATAATTTTATTAAAATATAAAAATATTTATATATGTATAACATAAATATATAATTAAATATTATTAATTTAATATTATAATTAAATAATAAAAAATATTTTAACAGAAATATTTTTTATAAAATGATTTGTTATAAAAAATATTTTTTATATATAAATTATTTTTTTATAAAATAAATAATTTAAAATAATAAAATAACTTTTTCTGAATTTTTTTTTTAGTAGCAACTTAAAATCATATTTTTTTTTCTTTAAATATAATTTTAGTCTTCAACCCACAATCAAAAGGGAACAAAAACTATGGTAATCAATGCTCAATGCTGACAAATGAAGATAGAAGATCTCTTCATGATGGAACTGCAGACCAAATTCGAAAAATAAATGAAAAGAGGCTTGAATTTTTGAATAAAAGGTACGATTTGGGTTAGCCAATCACTTCCTAAAAATCACAAAGGACCAGAAAATCTTTTTTTTTTTTTTTTTTTCTTTGGAGACCTTTTATGAGTCAAAGATTATATGGATTTTTCTCAAGAATTTCTTTTTTATTTTATTTTTTTTCCCGTTCATTTATGTGTGTATCATTTAGAATTTCGTTCCCTACAAAAATAGATGGTGGCCGTTCAAAAATAAAAGATAAAAAAAAAACCTTTTTTCCTGAAAAATATTCTTCTTATTGGAGGGTAAAACTCTTTTTTTTTTCATAATTTTTATAATAAAAATAATTGTTTATTATATTATAATAAATGTGAGAATAAAATTCAAAAATTTCTATTATTGCATCTTCTAAAAAATAGTTAATATTATATATTTTCGAATAAAAACTACAAACTCAATACATGGATTAAAATACATAAATTCAAATTTATATTTATATAATTTTAAGATTTTCATCATACTTATTTCATTAATTTATTACATAATTACATAAATAATTTAAATTATATAAATTAATTTACAGTCTAATTATGCACTTTATTTGCAATCTGATTAATAGCCCTCAATAAGGCATGTCACCTACTACATCAATTTGTTTTTCAAATACAAAATGATGGAAAAAAAAAAAAAGGAGGAAGAAGATAAGGTATGTTCGCACATGGTAAGCACCTGGGATTTGTATACATTTTAGAAATAATGGTTTTATTTGAAAAAAAAATATTTATAAAAAGAATAATTTAATTCGCACATAATTATATTATTTTTTTTATAAATATTATTTTTTTTAAAATAATTTTTTTCACTTATTTAAAAATCATAATTGAATAAAAATTTAATTTAATTAATTACTTTATTTGTCAATTTTTACATTTAGAATAAAAGAATTTAATTTATTTTAATTTAAAAAAAATATTTTTAAAATTTATTAAGAATTATTTTTTTTGTCAATTCTAATATTTACAATAAAGAATTCAATTCATTCTAAAAGAAATTGAAATAAAGTATGATTGTATGATAATATAATTCAATCATTCTCTTACAAATGAATTTTTTAATGAAATCTTTAAATTAAAAAAAAAATTGAATTCTTTTACTTGTTCCCTCTATTTGGAAATCAAAATTTTATAATAATTCAATTCAATTGTTTTTTTTTTTTGTCAATTTTTATATTTAGAATAAAAAATTTTAATTATTTTTAACTACAAAAATTATTTAAAAAATAAAAATCAAATATAATTATATAAGAATTTATTAAATTATTTTCTCGTAATGAATTATTTTAAATAAAGTTATATTGGATATTAAATATAGTAATTAAAATATTAATTAAATTAAATTTTTATAAAATTTTAGTTTGCAAACATAGAGAATATATAATATCAATGAAATATGAAATAAAATGGACTATTTCATGGAACTGATAATGGTTCAAAGCTGCATGATGAAATCATCCATTTTTCTTAACCCTATTTTGCTGCCAAAAACTAATTTTTAATTTATATTCATTTTTAAAACTTTTCATAGAACATAACAGCCATGAAAATAACTATTATGAGAAAATTTTAAATTAAATATCACAAATTTAAAAGAAAATTAAGAGATTATAAACTATTATCAAACATAAGTGTCATATATTCGTTCTATTGAATTTATGTTTAACGGAAATGGACGCAACACATGATATTATTTATTATTTTCTCCAATAATCCAAAAATTAGTCAACATGTATCCATCTAACATTTTTTTTTGTACAATATAATAATTTTAAAGAAAGGAAGACATTAGGATTAATTTATATAATTTTATACTATAGGATAATTATTTGATCATTGTCTTAATGGATACTTAATTGTTTTTTAATTTTATATATAAATAATTAGTGTAAAATTCAGATAAGTTATTTTATATGAGATATGAAAATGACAATGATGATAAGATATTAATTTTTATATAAAAAGTAATTTCTTAAATATTCCTTTTACCTAATTTTTTTAATAAAAAAAGGAAAAAAATAACCAAAATGGTAGCTTAATTTCTCAAGTGGTTGAATGAGACATGCTGGAAATAGAAACATCAATCCATCAATGACAATATATATTATTAATTATTATGCACTTTGACTTAGCTTCAAGAAAAATGGATAAATTATATAGACAATATCTCAATTTAATGTATGTAATATTAAGGTACTCAAATTTTAATTTGTAATATAAAATCCCATCATTTTCGATTTAAGTAACAGAAAATCCCATGTAACATTCAGTAATCAGTTTCAAATTATTTTAACTTACGAGACACTTATCATATTAAAAAGAAATATTGACCAAATAAATTAAAACATTTACATTGGTTACTCATTGTATCCAAAAATTTTAATTTTAAAAAATTTAATCATAATTTTCAAAATTAAAGAAATTTTATCCAAAACATAAATTCTAATTTGGGTGTAACGACCCAAGCTAAGGGCCGTTACTAGTGTTAGGAATCAGGTCAGCTTAAGGCTGCCGAAATCCGTAGTAAGCCTAAAACCTGATAAATATGCATATATTCCTTCATCTCACGAGCTAAACATACTTCAAACTATTACACCTTAGTTTTTTATCCATACATAAACATTCATAATATAATAATGGTTCATAATTTGAACTTTAACATACATAAGATTGAAAATGTAATAGTTCAACATGCATACCCTCAAAATGATTAAAACAACATATACATCATCGTACTCAAACAATTATTACATAATTCAAATTTCCTTTAATCACTAACACATTACTATCCATTTATAAATTACATATTCATCTACCCATATACCATACATAAGGAAAGAGCTAAGACTACCCCTGCAGCTCTCTCTTGAAAGCATCTTCTAGTCTTGCAACCCTGCACCTGGAGTTTAAGGGAATGGGGTAAGTTTACACAAGCTCAGTGAGTAAACTAACCATCATTAATTGTGTCATTCATTCATACATGTGCAATGCATTATTCACATAGATTTTCACATCACAAACATTTTATGTAATTGGACATTATCACCAGTACCTCCCTAAACTTTCCTTTAAAACATGACATGTGTCATGTATCCAGGGGTAACTCACAGATCTCTCTTGAAGGGCAACTTAAAAATCTCCCCTTAGGATTTACTTATGGATCAATAATATACGTAACATTACATAAACATAACATGGGGGGAGTTAGTGGGTCATCCAACATCCATCAATGCACCAACAACAAGTTATGCAATTACGTAACATCTTCATATTCTAAATATATAATCCTAAAATAAATATGACATGATACATGATGATGCTCAATAATTACCTATAAATAGTTTTCATTTTATTAAGGTTAGAGTTACTCACCTCCTGTAGTGTATCAACCACCTACTAGAATGGGAGCTATCCTCAGATTCTTACCCTTCTGAGTCCCTTAAGCCCGATCCTATAATTAGACCCTAGGGTATTATGCAAGGTTCTAAAAATCTATACATATCATAAACATCCTATTCTAGACCCTTAGGAACTGTGAAATTGGATTTTGGAACCTTGGAATTGAAGGAGAAATAAAGTAGGCAGAACCAAGTTCAGCTGCCAGAGTCTTAGGCTTCTGCTATTGAACCTTGAAACATCAGGTACCCATTTTGGGAAATAGCCACTGCGGCTGTCGAAGTCTGGGACTTCAACTGTCAAACCTAAAAAAATTTCATATTTCTAGAAACCACATGTTTCTGCTGGCAAATGTTAGGCTTTCGACAATTAAACCTAGGAATTTTCAGAATTCCTAAGTCAAACACCTATAGATTCATTCTCCCAAAAGCCTCAAAACTCATATCAAAGTTTTAAAACACAAACCCATCACATATACATATCTATAAGGCCTAGAACAACTAGAAAGTATGCTTAAAACTCACATATATTGATCAAAACTCAAATCCTAGATTTTTCCTGTCACACCTCACCCTTCCGTAAGGTATAACATGATCCCGTAGTGTACCTAATGAATTACCGAACTTCGTCTATCGATAACCCATTAAATATACTATAAGAGATTTTAAAATAATTTTCATTCATTTTTAAAATGGTGGGTAATATTGAATAATTATTCAAACCATTAATTGAAGTTTAGGTCATAAATTAAATTTTTGATTAAATTAAGATTTTCAAAAATTTTACAGAAATTTCGGCAGAGTGCCGGCTAAAAATGGAGAAAATAGTTCTTCAAAACCTAAAAAGAAAACACTTTCAATGTACTTTTCTCAACCACAACTCCATAAATGCTCAATTTTGTAACATCCTCATTTTAGCTAGTCCGTACAGTTTACTATTCTGGTGACCAATGTTAGTTCGGGTAGCTAGAATGTTTGAAATTTTAAATAGATTAGAGTGAGAAGTTATAAAGAAACTAAATAATGCTCATAAAAATCAAGAAAAAACTTTTAGAAACGAAATACACTAAGGTTAAACGAGCTGAAACCCCAGTGATGAGTAACCCGAAGGGGAAGTGACGGTGAAGGCCTTTAGCAACCCTAGACCCGGGAGAAAAATTATGAAATAATTTTTGGGACTCCAAAGAAGGATCATTGAGGTTTTTATGACATTAGAATGCCATGAAAATGCTTAGAAAATTTTTTCTATCGGTACACATAATTTTGGCTCGTTAAGCCAAATGAAGGGCATTTTGGTCATTTCGTCTTCAGAGATGATTTTTGACCGACTTGTCCACTTATGTAAATAATTTATGACATAAAATGTGAAAAAATGTTGTTAAAAATTTAATTGAAATTAAATAGACAAGAAAAGGATAGAAAATGATAGAAATTGGAATTATGACATCATAATGATGTCATTAAAATTCTCTCAACCAATCCAATGTTGACACATGGCATAAGTTTATTTAAAAAGACTAAATGGGCAGAAAAATGAAGAAAAAAATCAGAACCCTCTCTTACCTTCTTCCTTGCCGTCACCCTCTCCCTCCATAGCCAACCTTACCAAGCTTTTTAAAGCTTGATTTTCATAGCTTTTACCCAACTAAACCCTATATTCCCAACACAAAAAATTGTTCTTACATCTTGGTGAGTCTTTTAGGAGCAAAAAAAGAAAAGAAAAAGAAGAACCCTAGCAAGTGGGAAGTTCACTCCATTAGAGGTTTGTGACCTAATCTTGGTTTTCTCTTTAAATTCATGTTAAAGGACTATGAATGAGTGCAAATTACAAAGAAAATTATTAAATACCATTTGTATGCCATCCCATAATTTCGGCAGCCTTGGTTAGGATAAGATTGTGATGATTTTTATGGAGTTAAAATGGTAGTATGGCTGCCCTTAATATGCATCTCTTAAGTGGAGTGATGAAATGCAAATGATAATGCATAGTTTGTGATGTTTGAGTTAGGGTTTGGGATGAAAATGAGACTTTGATCATGTGATGATGAAAGTAGGTTTTAATGGTCAATTAGTGACCATTTGGTTCTGTTTGAATAAAAAATGAAGTGGGTTGTGTAGTGGGATTTGAGTTTGGTGTGGCTGCCCTTGGTGACCTGCAGAACTAGGCATGAGTCCAGCAGGTTTGGGCAGCAATGACTGGATTTGTAGAGGTTCAATTGGTGCAAAGCCAATTGGACATGAAACTAGACACATAATGATACAACTTTGGTGAAGAAACCATGCCCAGAAAACCAAACTAAGTTGACCAAAAGATTGCCCTAATCCGAGTGACCTGCATTCTGCCTGGGCAAAATGACCAAATGAACATTGTTTAGTCATTTGGTCATAACTCAGTGTAGTAAGATCCAATTGACCTAAAATTTTACTAGAAGCAAGCTGAGATATGGACCTACAACTTTTTATGAATAAACCTAACCCAAATTATGATCATAACATATTCAAAAAGTGACCTGCAGTCACTGCTCTAATTACTGTAGATTTGGTCAGTCCAGATATTCTGGAAAAATTATAATCCGGCCTGTTGTGGTTTTTGGGCCATAACTTGAGCTACAAAACTCCAAATGGAGTGATTCAAAAAAGGAAATGTAACTAGACAAAATAAGGAACAACTTTCATGTTGATCATATTGCCAAATTCCCACTGTAAAATTGACTAATGAAATAGTAAACACAAAGCTTGAAAACTGAAAATTTTTAACAATTAACATTAAGCTTAGAAATGGTATTGACAACCAATACCAACAATTTTAGAATGCAAAATGTGGTATGTTGGGAGTATTAAAACCAATGTACCTATTGTCTATGTAAAAGTCAGCATTTTGTTGACTAATGAATTGAATAGTAACACCAAAACTTGAATTTCAAGAATTATGAAACTTAAAAGTGTAATATGCCCTAGTATACCTAGCAAGATTGGTTTGGATAGATTGGCATGTCAATAGGGTTCTGTTAGCAGTACTTCATATGGCTTCATGCCATTCTGTGTTTCATGGCTTCCCATGCCATTCTGTGACATAATAGCCTTTGGTTATGTTATTTGAGTTGTTACACTCAGGTTTTATCCCTGATAATTATTACAGCTTATTAGCTGTTCTGTTGCACACTGGGAGACACAATATGACCGATAGTGTGATGGTCCAAGGTACTTAGTACCCAGTGCCAGTTTACCCGTTTATCTAGTCCAGTCGACTAGTATGGATTACTCGGGCAATGATAATAAATTTTACCAAATTTTAATTGAATAATACTGTAATAAATATAAAAAATTAAGTCTACCAAAAATGTAAACATACATTTTGCATATTTATATTATTTTAGTTATTTTATTTTATTTTATTTTATATTATCACCACTAAGCAGAATTGCTTAGCGCGTCGCTTTTGCCACACGCAGTATCGAGACATAGCCGGGAGCCCAAAGAAACATCGACCGAGTGAACTTTCGTGAGTCTGCATCGAGTCGAGTCACCTCACATCTGCAGTGCACTTGGTAGGACATGAAGACTTTGGGTGGCATTTTGTATTTTGCATTTTGTATTAGTTTTGATTGTAATTACAAACTTCTGAACTTATGTGATAATGTAGAGATATGAAATTTCATGTTATTGAAATTTTCTGTATACTATGTTGAAAAATGAAATGTTGAGAAATATTCATGAATATGCTTCAAGTGATGATGTGAACAGAAAAAAAAAAAAAAAGAAATTCTGAAAATAGTATTGAGATTTTGAGATTGAGTTGAAATGTGTGTATAATAGAGTTTTGGATTTGGAAATTATATTGGAAGTGTCTTTTAAACAGGTTCAGAAGAACTGTTTTTCCAATTTATAGTCGGCATTCTGTCGGATTTTTCTATAAAAATTACGAAAAAATTCAAATTTATCAAAAATTGTAAATAAATGAATTAAAAGGGATAAATTATAATTGAAATATGAATTGGTGCTCCGGCACACTGAGTGACATATCTTGCTCAGCTATACTGTAGACGGGTAAGGAGTGTCACATTTAGTGGCATCAGAGCATCGGTTTAGGCATTTTTGGGCCTAGATAGAGTGCATACCATTGCATTGCATTTGTAAGTGTTGAGGTGACACTGATGCAGATCTGTTTGTTTTCTTATTTTGAATAGGATATGGATCCTGCTTCTCAAAGAGCAGTTGATGAAGAGGTGGAGAGTCGTGCTCCACCACAAACACAGCCACAACCTCCACCAGCACCGCATAAGTCTCATCTGGAGAAACTGCAAAAACATGGGGCTGTGGATTTCTTTGGGAAGAGAGAGGATAATCCCATGACTGCAAAAAACTGGTTGGATAGAACAATCAGTCAAAACAAATTTAATCGCACCCAGAGCGTAACTCGAAGTGTGATGTGTCCCTACTCCAGGATGATGCATATCAGTGGTGGGACACAGTAACCAGTAAGGTGCAATCGGAACGGATCACCTGGGAATTCTTCCTCACAGAGTTCAGGAAGAAATATGTTAGTAAAGTGTATTTAGAAGAGCGAAGAAGAGAATTTATCAGTCTGAGACAGAGACAATTATCAGTGGTAGAATATGAGCGTGAGTTTGTCAGATTGAGCCAGTATGGGAGGGAGATAGTCCCTGCAGAGGTAGAGAGGTGCAGAAGGTTCGAGGAAGGGCTCAATGACAATATCAAAGTCATGATAACAGCATTGGAGATCACATATTTTGCTAAATTAGTAGATGCTGCATCAAAAGTAGAAAGGGTCCAAATCAATGAGCAAACTAGAAGGGAAAGACAGCAGAAGAGGGGTTCGGGTCAGTCCAGTTCATTTTCTGCTCCCAGTAAGAAGAGAAAGGGTCCTCTTGCTTAGGGTTCAGGACAACCACAAGGTCAGGGTTAGTCTCAAGGGCCCAGACCACAGTTCACACCTAGGAGAGGCCAGTCCACACCATCAGTGAGCAGCTCTCCAGGGACGGTGTTCAGGGGACCAGCCCCAGCATCTTCTGCCTTTCCGTACTGCTAGAAGTGGTATAAGGAGGACTGTTGGCGAGTGACTAGTGCATGCTTACAGTGTGGATCTACAGAACATCAGATTAAGAATTGTCTAAAGAGGACTACTACAATTACTCCAACACAAGCTGACAGACCTGCTCCTGCACCACAAAGGGGTAGGAAACCTGGTAAATCTGAGGTAGCTGGTCCATCACTGAGGTCTGCATCCAAGTCAACTGAGAGGCCAGAGACTAGAGTACCTGCCAGGGCCTATGCCATCAGAGCTCAGGAGGAGCAAGATGCCCCGGATGTCATCAGGGGTACGTTCTCCCTCTACAACACTTTTGTGCATGCATTGGTGGATCCAGGATCCACTCATTCCTACATTTGCATCAAACTACCCATAGAGAGGGGAGTTCCAGTAGAGAAGAGTGATCAAGACATTCTGGTTACAAATCCACTAGGCCACAGTGTGGTAGTGAATAAGGTGTATAAAGGTTGCCCGTTGAGGATTCAGGGGTATGAATTCTCAGCAGACCTAATTGAATTGCCCTTCCACGAGTTTGACGTGATTTTGGGAATGGACTGGTTGTCACGTCACTAGGCAATAGTTGATTGCAAATTGAAGAGGATTTCTTTGAAAACTTCTGAGGATAATAAGATTACTGTTATGGGTGAAAGGACAGATTTCCTGTCCAATGTTATCTCAGCCACAGTTGCAAGAAGATTGATGAGAAAAGGCTGTGAAGCTTACCTAGCACACATGGTTGATACTAGGCAGGCTAAGCCAAACCTGTGTAATATACCCACAGTAAGAGACTTCCCAGATGTATTTCCTGAAGAGTTGCCTGGTTTACCACCAGAAAGGGAAGTCGAGTTTGCTATTGAGGTAATGCTGGGTACAACACCAATTTCTATTGCCCCTTATAGGATGGCACCCACTGAATTGAAGGAGTTGAAAATTCAGTTGCAGGAGTTACTCGAAAAGGAGTTCATACTCCTCAGTGTGTTACCATGGGGAGCTCTGGTGCTATTTGTGAAGAAGAAGGATGGAACCTTAAGATTGTGTATTGATTACCGGCAGTTGAACAAAGTAACTGTGAAAAATAAATATCCATTGCCCAGAATTGACGATCTGTTTGATCAGTTGAAGGGAGCCGGTGTATTTTCAAAAATTGATCTCAGATCAGGATATCATCAGTTGAGGGTAATGCAGATGTGTCAAAAACTGTATTCAGAACCCGGTATGGGCATTATGAATTTTTAGTGATGCCGTTTGGGTTAACAAATGCACCAGCAACATTTATGGACCTTATGAACCGTATCTTCCATCCATACTTAGATCGGTTTGTAGTTGTCTTTATTGATGATATTCTGGTGTATTCTAAGACCAGGGAAGAATATAATGAACATTTGAGGATTATTCTGCAAACCCTGCGAGAAAAGAAGCTGTATGCTAAGTTGTCCAAATGTGACTTCTGGATGAGTGAAATCTCCTTTCTTGGACACATAGTATCAGCTGAGGAGATTAGAGTGGATCCCAAAAAGATAGAAGCAGTGATGGAATGAAAGCCTCCCAGAAACACAACTGAGGTCAGAAGTTTCTTGAAGCTAGCTGGGTATTATAGAGGATTTGTGAAGGGGTTCTCTCTTATAGCTGCTCCAATGACCAAGTTGTTGTACAAGAATGTGAAATTTGGCTGGAATGACAAGTGCCAAGCTAGTTTTGAGAGGCTGAAGGCTATGTTGACAGAAGCACCAGTGTTAACATAGCCAATGTCGGGAAAAAGACTTTGTGGTCTACAGTGATGCCTCGCATAATGGGTTAGGGTGTGTATTGATGCAAGAGGGGAAAGTGGTCGCCTATGCTTCCAGGCAGTTAAGGCCACATGAACAGAACTACCCTACTCATGACCTGGAGTTAGCAGCAATTATCTTCGCACTGAAGATATGGAGGCATTATTTATATAGTGAAAAATGTTACATCTATATAGACCAAAATAGTCTAAAATATTTATCAACCCAGAAGGAGCTCAATCTTAGACAGAGGCGATGGATTGAGTTCCTAAAGGACTATGATTGTGTGATAAATTATCATCCTGGGAAGGCAAATGTAGTTACTGATGCCTTGAGCAGAAAGTCCATCACAGCTTTAAGATCACTAAATGACTGTCTGTCCTTAGCTCAAGATGGAGCTATTTTGGCTGAGTTACAAGTAAGGCCAAACCTGCCATAGCAGATACAAGATGGGCAGAGGGCAAATGAAAAATTAATAGCCATTATGGATAAAATTCCAGAGGGAAAGGAAACTGATTATGAGGTGAAAGCAGATGGGTGTCTGTACTACAGAGGAAGAGTACGTGTACCAGATGATGGGGAACTGAAAGCTAGTATTCTGAAAGAAGCACACACTAGTGTTTATGCTATGCACCCGGGAAGCACAAAAATGTATAATGATTTGAAGCCTCATTATTGGTGGCCTGGTATGAAGAAGGATATAACTGACTATGTGACTAAATGTTTGACATGTCAGCAAGTTAAAGCAGATCATCAAGTTCCATCAGGATTGCTACAGCCTATAAGCATACCTGGAAAAGTGAAGAGACGATGAGGCAACAGTTCCCTCAACTGTTTGCATCAGATAAATTTCGAGGATGAAATTTTTATTAGAGGGGAAGAGTTGTAACATCCCCATTTTAGCTAGTTCATACAGTCTACTGTTCCGGTGACCAATGTTGGTCCGAGTAGCTAGAATGTTTGAAATTTTAAATAGATTAGAGTGAGAAGCTATAAAGAAACTAAATAATGCTCATAAAAATCAAGGAAAAATTTTTAGAAATGAAATACACTAAGGTTAAATGAGCCGAAACCCCAGTGATGAGTAACCCGAAGGGGAAGTGACGGTGAAGGCCGTTAGCAACCCTAGACCTGGGAGAAAAATTATGAAATAATTTTTGGGACTCCAAAGAAGGGTCATTGAGGTTCTTATGGCATTAGAATGCAATGAAAATGCTTAGAAAAATTTTTCTATCGGTACACACAATTTTTGCTCTTTAAGCCAAACGAATGGTATTTTGGTCATTTCGTCTTCAGAGATGATTTTTGACTGACTTGTCCATTTATGTAAATAATTTATATGACATAAAATGTGAATAAATGTTGTTAAAAATTTAATTGAAATTAAATAGACAAGAAAAGGATAGAAAATGATAGAAATTAGAATTATGACATCATAATGATGTCATTAAAATTCTCCCAACCAATCCAATGTTGACACATGGCATAAGTTTGTTTAAAAAGACTAAATGGGCAGAAAAATGAAGAAAAAACCTTCTTCCTTGCCGTCACCCTCTCCTTCCATAGCCAACCTTACCAAGCTTTTTAAAGCTTGATTTTCATAGCTTTTACCCAACTAAACCCTATATTCCCAACACAAAAAATTGTTCTTACATCTTGGTGAGTCTTTTGGGACCAAAAAAAGAAAAGAAAAAGAAGAACCCTAGCAAGTGGAAAGTTCACTCCATTAGAGGTTTGTGACCTAACCTTGGTTTTTTCTTTAAATTCATGTTAAAAGACTATGAATGAGTGCAAATTACAAAGAAAATTATTAAATACCATTTGTATGCCATCCCATAATTTTGGCAGCCTTAGTTGGGGTAAGATTGTGATGATTTTTATGGAGTGAAAATGGTAGTATGGCTGCCCTTAAAAATGATAATGCATGGTTTGTGATGTTTGAGTTAGGGTTTGGGATGAAAATAAGACTTTGATCATGTGATGATGAAAGTAGGTTTTAATGGTCAATTAGTGACCATTTGATTCTGTTTGAATAAAAAATGAAGTGGGTTGTGTAGTGGGATTTGAGTTTGGTGTGGCTGCCCTTGGTGACCTACAGGACTGGGCATGAGTCCAGTAGGTTTGGGCAGCAATAACTGGATTTGTAGAGGTTCAATTGGTGCAAGGCCAATTGGATATGAAACTAAACACATAATGGCACAACTTTGGTGAAGAAACCATGCCTAGAAAACCAAACTAAGTTGATCAAAAAATTGCCCTAATCCAGGTGACCTACATTTTGCCTGGGCAAAATGACCAAATAAATAGTGTTTAGTCATTTGGTCATAACTCAGTGTAGAAAGGTCCAATTGACCTAAAATTTTATCAGAAACAAGCTGAGATATAAACCTACAACTTTCATGAAGAAACCTAACCCAAATTATGACATAACATAATCAAAAAGTGACCTGCATTCACTGTTCCAATTACTATAGATTTGGTCAGTCCAGAAATTCTAGAAAAATTATAATCCGGCCAGTTGTGGTTTTTGAGCCATAACTTAAGCTACAAAACTCCAAATGGAGTGATTCAAAAATGGAAATATAACTAGACAAAATAAGGAACAACTTTCCTGTTGATCATATTGCCAAATTCCCACTGCAAAAATAACTAATGGAATAGTAAACATATAGCTTGAAAAATGAAAATTTTGAACAATTAACATTAAGCTTAGAAATGGTATTGGTAACCAATACCAACAATTTTTGAATGCAAAATGTGGTATGTTAGGAGTATTAAAACCAATGTACCTATTGTCCATGTAAAAGTCAACATTTTGTTGACTAATGAATTGAATTGTAACACAAAAACTTGAATTTCAAGAATTATGAAACTTAAAAGTGTAATATGCCCTAGTATACCTAGCAAGATTGGTTTGGATAGATTGGCATGCCAATAGGGTTCTATTAGAACTACTGCATATGGCTTCATGTCATTCTGTATTTCATGGCTTCCCATGCCATTCTGTGACATAATAGCCTTTGGCTATGTTATTTGAGTTGTTACACTCGGGTTTTATCCCTGATAATTATTACAGCTTATTAGCTATTCTGTTGCATACCAGGAGACACAATGTGACCGATGGTGTGATGGTCCGAGGTACTTAGTACCCAGTGCCAGTTCACCCGTTTATCCAGTCCAGTCGACTAGTATGGGTTACTCGGGCAATGATAATAAATTTTATCAAATTTTAATCGAATAATACTGCAATAAATATCAGAAATTAAGTCTACCAAAAATGTAAACATACATTCTGCATATTTATATTATTTTAGTTATTTTATTTTATATTGTCACCACTAAGCAGAATTGCTTAGTGTGTCACTTTTGCCACGCGCAGGTACTGGAGACATAGCTAGGGAGCCCAGCAGACATCAGATCGGTTGAACTTTCAGAGCTGTATACTGAGTCCAGAGTTACCTCACATCTGCAGTGCACTTGGTAAGACATTAGAACTTTGGGTGGCATTTTGTATTTTGCATTTTGTATTAGTTTTGATTGTAATTACAAACTTTTGAACTTATGTGATAATGTAAAGATATGAAATTTTATGTTATTGAAATTTTCTGTATATTATGTTGAAAAATGAAATGTTGAGAAATATTCATGAATATGCTTCAAGTGATGATGTGAACAGAAAAAAAAAAAATTCTGAAAATAGTATTGAGATTTTGAGATTGAGTTGAAATGTGTGTATAATGGAGTTTTGGATTTGGAAATTATATTGGAAATGTCTTTCAAACAGGTTCAGAAGAACTATTTTTCCAATTTATAGCTGGCACTCTGCCAGATTTTCTATAAAAATTGCGAAAAAATTTCGATTTATCAAAAATTGTAAATAAATGAATTAAAATGGATAAATTGTAATTGAAATATGAATTGATGCTCCGACACACTGAGTGGCATATCTTGCTCGGCTACACTGTAGACGGGTAAGGGGTGTCACAAATTCAACACAAGCTCAATGCATTTTCAATATCCATTAATTTTATTTAATATATTCACTATACATACAAAAGTCTTAATTTTACAGAAAAGAACACAAAAATAATATCATTACAAACTTAACTGTATAACTGCTCGACCAGTTCAATAGATATATATGAACAAAAATATTTACATCAAACTAAGTTATAAAGGTATAAATAATATACCCGTACAAGATCCTCAAAATGTGCTCCCCTATCACTATAGCAGCTCACTCTACTGCTTTATTCTTTTTCCTATCTGCGACAGCAAATAAAAGCTATTGCTGAGTAATTATACTCAGTGGTACACAACTAAGAAAATTCAAACTCCTTACAAAGCATAGTATCTCAAAGCATAACAAATCAATTTTTTCATAACCAATAAAATGTTTTCAAAATCTCAAGTTAATCTGAATCATTTATTTCAAACCACATTTCACAAATCACAAAGTAAAGGTGTTGCTAAGAATACAGGGTTTAGACCATGATACAAAATTTCATGATCAATGCCGTGTTATACACCACGACAAAGCAATCTCAATCTCACTAACCGTTATTAATGAGGGAAGGGCTATCTAGCTAATGAGTACTCATAGAATCTTACCCCACTAACCGTTATTAATGGGAGACATAAGCAATTTTAATTGCCAAACCCCAAATAGCCGTTACTACTAGGGAGTTCCGAACGGGACTGTCATGCTAACTGTGGTTTAAAAACCAATTCATAAAAATTCCATTCAAACAATTGCATTTCAAATCACATAACATATTTCATTCAAAGAAATTTCCCTTATAGGGTTGGCAACACATAATTAAATAAATTCAAGGAGAAAATCATAAATTGCAACCAAAACAATTTATAGTTACAACACTCAATTACAAAATTAAAATCACTTGAACAAAAGTAGTTGTGTACAAACCTCGACTAAGTCGCCTCTCTGCCTTGACTAACTTTTTCCTTATCCTTTACGGTCTCTTTTTCCACTGAAACACAAAATTAAAGTGTTTTAATGCCTATCCAAATTATTTCTAAGAATAATTTCAACAATTTAATTTTGCATTTCCCATTTACTTATATAGTCCTATAAGTTGAGTTCTTTGTGTTCTTAGTTATGGTGGTTACTATTTACTTGACTAATTTGGTAAAATGTTGACTTTCTCATACTTAATAGATATGCCAGTTCTAATTACCCCTACATACCACATTTGGGTTATAATTGTGTTGGCATTGATTGCTAATTGAAATTTAAACTCCCTAAGAGAGTTTCCAAAATTTCAGTTTTGGTCACTTGGATTTACTATTCTATTGGACCTATCTACAGTGAACATTTGGCTAACTTTTCTTCATCAAAATTGTTCCTTAATGTCTTAGCTTTAATTCCCTATTTGAATCACTCCATTTTGAGTTTTTTTAGCTCAAGTTATGTTATTTTTACTAAGGCTGGCTGGATTAGTCAAAACCTAGAAATTCTAGGCAAATTTAGCAGATTTGGTGACTTAAGTTTGGTTATCAATTGGACTAGGTTATGATCAGAATTTAGGTTTATGTTCTCCATGAAAGTTGTTCTACTATGTCTAAGCTTTCTAATGGTATAAAAATCAGGTCATTTGAACTTTTCTACACCAAGTTATGACCATTTGAACATGTACTATTCATAGGGTCAATTTTATCCAGTCGCAGTGTACCTAATCTTGATTTAACCAAATTTTACACCAACTTGTGGTCAGTTTTAGGGCAAGGTTTCTACATGAAAATTGTTGCTTTGGGTCTTAATTTTCATCTCTAATTAGCCTCAGACCAATTTGAGCAACAAAATTTTATTTTTGGCCATTTGAGTGGACCAAGGTCAAGCTGTCTAGATTTGGACATTACGACATTCACACTTCAATTCATTCCATGCATTCAATCACACTCATAAACACACCAATTGACCAATTTAAGTATCAATTATATCAATTGGTATCAATTCACCAAAATCCTCAAATTTTCCCCAATTTTCCAATTGCCAGGAGCCCTAACTTTTCAATTGTCTAATTCATGTCAAATTCAAGCATTTTAATTACTTATTCTTACTCCATGAAGCAAGTATACACACTTAATTCCATTAAAACACCATAAACCCTAACATCACCAATCATGGCTGAAATTCCCTACGTCCCATACATGCATAATTTTTCAATTTCTTTATATAAATTCATCAATTCTCCACTTACTTCAATTAATTTTACTAAAAGAGAAGATTGGATTAACTTACCTTATATGGAGCTTTCCAATCTTCCTAACTCCCCCTTCTTCCTTGAATTTCTCTCTTCAATTCTTCTTACCAAGCTGTAATTAGGGGTTTTTAGTGGAGAGACTATAAGAATTAGGGTTAAGTTTTGAAGTTTGGAAGCTTGAATTTAGTGTTAATGGTGGAAGTGTGAGAGAGCAAGAGATAGAAAAAGTGGACGGGTTGGAGAAGAAAGAAAAAGACTCATTTTTTTTTCTTTTTAACTTTAATTTATCTCTATTTATACTTATCTAAAAAATTAATTTAATTAAATCAAAATTCTTTATTAGGTCATGCTTATGTAATGATGATATCATAATGCATTTTAATTTTGAAATTTTTTCTTTTCTTTCATTCTCCTCTTCAATTTAAATCTATTTTTTATAATTTTAATTTCCTACATTTTTAATGGACATTTAGGCCAAAAGTCACCTCTAAGGGTGAATTAACCAAATGGCCCATTACTGATTTGATCAATTTTTCCAATAGCATTAAATTGCTTCCGGAATTCTGATTCAATTATTTAAGCTGGTTCTTTATTCTTTTCTATGGTTTTCATAATATCATTAGCTTCACAATAATTCTAAGGCCTGGGGTGCCATAAGGTCCTAGTAAAAAATATGATAGCGACTGAGCTTGCAGTCATTTCTAGGTTCGGTCACCCATCGCTGTAGCCTCGGTTCATTTAACTTATTATACTTTGTTTTCTTCATTTCTATTTTACCTTCATGTAGTTGTTGTAAATTTTCATTCATGGCTTTTTTAGGTGACTTAAATATGATTTTACACATCCCAACTGTCTGGGCAGACATTGGTCATCGGAACAGTAGAATGGACGAAACTAATAAACATAAGGGTGTTACAATTCTCCCCCCCTTTAAAATAAATTTCATCTCAAAATTTTACTTAGTGTTAGTCTCTGAACAGTTGTGGGTGTTGTCTCCTCTTGTCCTCCTCACGTTCCCAAGTAGCCTCCTGGCCTGAATAATGGTCCCACAGCTCCTTAACCAGTGGTATCTACTTGTTCCTTAGCTGCTTCACCTCATATGCCAAAATCTCTATGGGTTTTTCCTCATAAGTGAGGTCTGGATTTACTTCAATCTCTTCTACTGGTAGAACATGTGAGGGGTAGGATCGATATCTCTTTAACGTAGATACATGGAAGACATTATGTATCTTTTCCAACTCTGGAGGTAATGCCAATTGCTATGCTAGAGGACCCACTCTTTTCAGAACCTCATATGGCCCAATAAAGCGAGGACTTAGTTTCCCCTTTCGGCCAAATCTCATAATCCTCTTCTAAGAGGAAACTTTGAGAAATACCTTGTCACCCACCGTATACTTAATATCCCTCCTTTTCAAATTAATATAGGACTTCTGACGGTCTGATGCAGCCTTGAGTCTATCTCTGATAAACTTAATCTTCTCCTTTGTCTGCTGAACCATTTATGGGCTAATTAGTTTCCTTTCACCCACTTCATCCCAACACAGAGGATTTATGCACTTCCTACCATACAGAGTTTCATATGGAGGCATCCCTATCCTTGATTGATAGCTGTTGTTGTAAGCAAACTCAATAAAAAACAAGTGTATATCCCAACTACCTTCAAACTCAATCACACAAACCCGTAGCATATCCTCCAATATCTGAATCACCCTCTCAAACTGGCCGTCTGTCTGTAGATGGAATGTCGTACTGAAGTTCAATCTAGTTCCTAGGGCTCTTTGCAAACTACCCCATAACCTAGAAGTGAACCTTGGATCTCTGTTTGACACAATCGATACTGATACTCTATGAAGTCTCACTATCTCATCAAGATACAGTTTAGCCAATTTGTCCAGGTTATAGTCTATCCTCACAGGCAGAAAGTGAGCAGATTTGGTTATTCTGTCCACAATGACCCATACTGCATCATGATTCTTCTGTGTTCTCAGAAGTCCCATCACAAAGTCCATTGTGATTCTTTCCCATTTCCACTCAGGAACTGGCAATGGGTGTAGCAAACCAGCTGGCACTTGATGCTCTGTCTTTACTTACTGACAAGTCAAACATTTGGCTACATACTTTGCTTTGTCTTTTTTCATCCCATTCCACCAATAATGCTCTTTCACGGTTCTATACATCTTGGTTCCACCAGGGTGCATAGCAAAAGGAGAGTCATATGCTTCTTTCATAATGATTTGTCTCAATTCCACATCATTTGGAATGCACACTCTGCCCTGGTATAGCAGCAACCTATCATTTTTCATTGTAAATTTAGGTTTCTTGCCATTCCGAGTTTCTTCCATCAATTTTTGATATTTTTCATCATTCTGGGCTGCCATTTGGATCTATTCTATCAACATTGGTTTCACTTGCCAAGTAACTATCATCTGTCCCTCATCATCAACCTCCAAACTAGCATGTAGTGCTTTTAATTCATGCACCATGAACAAAGGAGAAACTTTTAAACTAGCTATGGTTTTGCGACTCAGGGCATCAGCTATCACATTTGCCTTTCCTAGCTGGTAGTCTATCAGACAATCATAGTTCTTAATCAGTTCTAACCACCTCCTCTATCTCAAATTCAGCTCTTTTTGTGTGCTCAAATACTTTAAGCTCTTGTGATCTGTGTAGATATAACATTTTTCCCCATACAAATAATGTCTCCAGATCTTTAAAGCAAATACAATAGTTGCTAGCTCTAAGTCATGTGTAGGGTAGTTTTTCTCATGTGACTTTAGCTGATGTGATGCATAAGCAATGACATTTCAGTCTTGCATCTGTACACAACCTAACCCATTGTGAGAAGCATCACTATAAACAGTGTATTCTTTACCTGGAGTAGGTAAAGTCAGGACTAGAGCTTTGGTCAAACATCTCTTCAACTCATCAAAACTCTGCTGGCATTTATCAGTCCATTGAAATTTTACATCTTTCCAAAGTAGCTTGGTCAGTGAAGATGCTAACATAGAAAATTACTTCACAAAACGACGGTAGTAACTAGCTAAATCCAGAAAACTGTAAACTTCTGTAATATTCCTAGGCAGCTTCCAATTAAGGACAGCTTCAACCTTGCTAGGGTCTACCTTTATACTTTTAGCTGATACAATGTACCCCAAGAAAGAAATTTTTTCTAGCCAAAATTCACACTTCAATAACTTAGCATATAGTTGTTTCTCTCTTAAAGTCTGTAGCATGATAGCACAATCCGTAGATGTCTATCGTGCTCCTCTGCACTCTTCAAATACACCAATATGTCATCAATAAACACTACAATAAATTGATCTAAGTATGGCCTGAAGATAGTGTTCATCAGGTCCATAAAAGCAACTGGAGCATTAGTCAACCGGAATGGCATAACTAGAAACTCATAGTGACCATATCGAGTTCTAAAAGCAGTTTTTGGAATACTCTGCTCTTGCACCCTCAACTGATAATACCCTGATCTCAAATCAATTTTGGAGAACACAGCTGCGCCCTTCAACTGATCAAACAAATCATCTATACAGGGTAACAAATATCTGTTCTTTATTGTCATCTTATTCAACTGTTTGTAGTCGATACACAGATGGAGAGTATCATCTTTCTTCTTAACAAACAACACTGGTGCTCCCCAAAGTGACACACTAGGGTGGATAAAGCCCTTGTCAAGCAATTTTTGCAACTGCAGCTTTAACTCCTTCAACTATGCAGGTGCTATTCTGTAGGGTGTAATGGAGAATGGGTCTACACCAGGCATAACCTCTATTTTAAACTTCACTTCTCTTTTTGGAGGCAATCCTGGCAATTCTTCAGGAAACACATCCGAAAAGTCACATACTGTAGGGATGTCCCTCAATGCTGGACTCCCCACTTGGGTGACTCTCACATAGGCCAAATATGCTTCACACCCATTTCTGATCATTTTTCTAGCTAGTGCAACCGAAATGAGATTGATGGCAATAATTGTCTCTCCCATGTATTACCACATCACTATACTGAGGGAGATCAAAAGTGACTGTCTTTAGTCTACAGTCAATCATAGCATGATGTTTGGCTAACCAATCCATGCCCAAGATGATGTCATAATCTCTGAAAGGCATTTCAATCAAGTCGGAAAGAAAAGTATGTCCTTGGATCACCAAAGGATAATCCTTACACATTATGTTGACCCTAACTTCTTATCTTAACAGACTAGTTACTAGGACCTTAAAATCCATTTTCACATCAGGAATAGCAATACCACAAGTGATGCTAGCACTAATATAAGAGTGTGTAGAACCCAGATTAAACAACATATACACATCTTGTTTAATGATAGAGAAAGTACCAGCGACTGTATCAGAAGTTTTAGCCTCTTCTCGCTTTCGCATGGTGTATACCCTAGCCAGTGCACCACTCTGTTTAGGCTGATTAACTGTGGCCTGACTGCCAGAAGTACTACCTCTGCCTCTACCTCGGCCTCTGCTAATTGTCTGTGAACCTCTGGAGGCAGAACTCTGAACTGAGCCTTCAACTATAGTAGGTGGTGTAACTCTGCGAGCACTCACACAGTCTTTGGCATAATGGCCAGTTCCACCACAATTATAACAGGCTCCAATAGCCTTATAACAAACCCCTCAGTGTACTTTTCCACATGTTTCACAAGTACGGACTGGAGCTGTTCCTCTGGATGTCTGCTGACTAGGTCAGGGTGGTATTTGTCTTGAAGATCTACCTCTACCAGACTTGCGTGAGCTAGATCCTCTAAAGTGCTTTCTCTTTCCTGATCCATTATCAGGAGCTTGATCAGTAATCTTTCCAGTTTTCTCTTTCTCTTCCGAACCCTTTTTAGGTGCCCCTTCCAATTCAATTCTTTCCAGCTCTAGTGCTTGTGAAATCAATTCAAAGAAGTTTTCAAGTCTGAATCTCACTACTTACATCCTCAAACTGGGCTTCAGACCAGCCTCAAACCACTTACATCGATCTCTACTGGTGGTAAGCAGGTTCCCCACATAATGACTTAGTCTGGAGAAGTCTCTCTCATACTCTGCTACTGTTTCTATTCCCTTGTTTCAAGCTTAAAAACTCTTACAATTTCATGTCAACATATATGTCAGGGATCCATGTCTGTCTAAATTCCCTCAGAAAATCCGACCAAGTCATAACAGGGGGCTCCACTAAACTATGGGGGATGGTCTTCCACCACTCATAAGCATCCCCTTGCAATAAAGAGATCGAGTATTCAAACTTGAGTTCTTCCATGCAATGTAGCTTCTGGAATACCCTTTCCATTCTTTCAATCCATTGCTCTACCTCTAGTGGATCCACAGTACCCTTGAATTCAGTAGCCCCAAATTTCATTAATTTATCATATTGCCTGGCTATAGGCTATGGTTGCACTGCTGGTACTTGGGTTGGGGCTTGGGTTGGCATGTTCCCAGCCATTTATTGAAATAACGCAACCATCTACTGAGCGAACTAAGCAGAAAACTGCGGCATGGGTGAAGCGGGTGTAGCCGACCCACTAATGTTCTAGAGAGCTGGGGCTTCCCCCTGTGTCTCAACCTCAACAGACTGCTAAACTGAGCGATCACCTTCTTCCATTTCAGTTTAAATAGATTATCTACTCCTTGACAACAAACATAAGGAGGATTATCTCTATTAGTTCATATTCATGATGTAAATGCATCATATGTATCAATAAACGACATTGAGTAGTTGTACTAATTAAAGAAAATATTCAAATGCATAGTTCAAAACTTATTCAAAACATTGCTCTGATACTATTAAAACATGTCACACCTTACCCTTCCGCAAGGCATAACATGATTCCGTAGTATACCTAATGAATTACCGAACTTCGCCTATCGATAACCCATTAAATATACTACAAAGGATTTTAAAACAATTTTCATTCATTTTTAAAATGGTGGGTAATATTGAATAATTATTCAAACCATTAATTGAAATTTAGGTCATAAATTAAATTTTTGATTAAATTAGGATTTTCAAAAATTTTATAGAGATTTCGGCAAAGTGCCAGCTAAAAATGGAGAAAACAGTTCTTTAAAACCTTAAAAGAATACACTTCTAATGTACTTTTCTCAACCATAACTCCATAAATGCTCAATTCAACACAAGCTCAATGCATTTTTAATATCCATTAATTTTATTTAATATATTCACTATACATACAAAAGTCTTAATTTTATAGAAAAGAAAACAAAAATAATATCATTACAAACTTAACTATACAACTATTTGACCAGTTCAATAGATATATATGAACAAAAATACTTACATCAAACTAAGTTGCAAGGGTATAAATAATATACCTGCATAAGATCCTCAAAATGTGCTCTCCTGTCACTATAGCAACTCACTCTGCTACTTTGTCCTTTTCCCTATCTGTGACAGCAAATAAAAGCTATCGCTGAGTAATTATACTTAGTGGTACACAACTAAGAAAATTCTAACTCATTAAAAAGCATAGTATCTTAAAGCATAACAAATCAATTTTTTGATAACCAATAAAATGTTTTTAAAATCTCAAGTTAATTTGAATCATTTATTTTGGACCACATTTCACAAATCACAAAGTAAAGGTGTTATCAAGAACACACAATTTAGACCATGACACAAAATTTCACCATCAATGCTATGTTGTACACTACGACAAAGCAATCTCAACCTCACTAACCGTTATTAATGAGAGAAGAGCTAGCTAGCTAATGAGTACTCATAGAGTCTTACCCCACAAACCATTATTAATGGGAGACATAAGCAATTTTAATTGCCAAACCACAAATAGCGGTTACTACTGGGGAGTTCCGAACAGGAATATCATGCTAACTGTGATTTAAAAACCAATTCATAAAAATTCCATTCAAATAATTGCATTTCAAATCACATAACACATTTCATTCAAAGAAATTTCCCTTATAGGGTTGGCAACACATAATTAAATAAATTCAAGGAGAAAATCATAAATTGCAACCAAAACAATTTATAGTTACAACACATTCAACTCAATTACAAAATTAAAATCACTTGAACAAAATTAGTTGTGTATAAACCTCGAATGAGTCACCTCTCTGCCTTGACTCACTTTTTCCTTATCCTTTATGGTCTCTTTTTCCACTAAAACACAAAATTAAAGTGTTTCAATGCCTATCCAAATTACTTCTATGAATAATTTCAACAATTTAATTTTGCATTTCCCATTTACTTATATAGTCCTATAAGTTGAGTTCTTTGTGTTTTTAGTTATGGTGGTTACTATTTACTTGACTAATTTAGTAAAATATTGACTTTCTCATACTTAATAGGTATGCTAGTTCTAATTACCCCCACATACCACATTCTGAGTTACAATTGTGTTGGCATTGGTTGCCAATTGAAATTTCAAACTCCCTAAGAGAGTTTTCAAAATTTCAGTTTTGGTCACTTGGATTTTCTATTCTAGCAGACCTATCTACAGTGAAAATTTGACTAACTTTTCTTTATCAAAGTTGTTCCTTAATGTCTTAGCTTTAATTTCCTTTTTGAATCACTCAATTTGGAGTTTTGTAGCTCAAGTTATGTCATTTTTACTAAGGCTGGCCGGATTAGTCAAAACCCAGAAATTTTGGGCAAATTTAGGTCTGGCAAATTTGGTGACCTAAGTTTGGTTGTCAATTTGACCAGGTTATGGTCAGATTTTGGGTTTTTGTTCTTATGAAAGTTGTTCTACTATGTCTAAGCTTTCCAATGGTATAAAAATCAGATTATTTAGACTTTTCTACACCAAGTTATGACCATTTGAACATGTACTGTTCATATGATCAGTTTTATCCGATGGCAGGATACCTAATCCGGATTTAACCAAATTTTACACCAACTTGTGGTCAGTTTTAGGGAAAGGTTTCTACATGAAAATTGTTGCTTTGGGTCTTAATTTTCATCTCCAATTGGCCTTACACCAATTTGAGCAACAGAATTTTAGTTATGGCCATTTAAGTGGACCAAGGTCAAGCTGTCTAGATTTGGACATTACCACATTCACACTTCAATTCATTCCATGCATTCAATCACACTCATAAACACACCAATTGACCAATTTAAGCATCAATTATGTCAATTCCTATCAATTCACCAAAATTCCCAAATTTTCCAATTGCCAAGAACCCTAACTTTTCAATTGTCTAATTCATGTCTAATTCAAGCATTTTAATTACTTATTCTTACTCCATGAAGCAAGTATGCACACTTAATTCCATTAAAACACCATAAACCCTAACATCACCAATCATGGCCAAAATTCCCTAGGTCCCATACATGCATAATTTTTCAATTTCTTTACATAAATTCATCAATTCTCCACTCGCTTCAATTAATTTTACTAAAAGAGAAGATTGGATTAACTTACCTTATATGGAGCTTTCCAATCTTCCTAATTCCCCCTTCTTCCTTGAATTTCTCTCTTTAATCCTTCTAACCAAGGTCTAATTAGGGGTTTTTAGTGGAGAGACTATAAAAATTAGGGTTAAGTTTAGAAGTTTGGAAGCTTGAATTTAGTGTTAACGGTGGAAGTGTGAGAGAGCAAGAGAGAGAGAGAGTGGACGGGTTGGAGAAGAAAGAAGAAGACTCATTTTTTTCTTTTTAATTTTAATTTATCTCTATTTATACTTATCTCAAAAATTAATTTAATTAAATCAAAATTCTTTATTAGGTCATGCTTATGTAATGATGATATCATAATGCTTTTTAATTTTGAAAATTTTTCTTCCTTTCATTCTCCTCTTCAATTTAAATCTATTTTTCATAATTTTAATTTCTTACATTTTTAATGGACATTTAGGCTAAAAGCCACCTCTAAGAGTGAATTGACCAAATTACCCCTTACCGATCTGATCCATTTTTCCAATTACATTAAATTGCTTTCGAAACTCTGGTTCAATTATTTAAGCTGGTTCTCCATTCTTTTCTGTGGTTTTCATAATACCATTAGCTTCGCAATAATTCTTAGGCTTGGGATGCCATAAGGTCCCACTTGAAAATAGGACAGCGACTGAGCTCGCAGTCACTTCCTGGTTCGGTAACCCATCGCTGTGGCCTCGGCTCATTTAACCCATTATATTTTATTTTCTTCATTTCCATTTTACCTTCATGTAGTTGTTGTAAATTTTCATTCATGGCTTTTCTATGTGACTTAAATATGATTTTACACATCCTAACTGTCCGGGCAGACACTGGTCACCGGAATAGTGGAATGTGCGGAACTAATAAACATAAGAGTGTTACATTTTCCAAACCCAACGTACATAAACTTCCCCAAGACTTAACTTAAAATGACTTTGCATGAAATTAAAGTTATAGAAACCTAATCTCTCATCAACTTTCTTAGATCTACCCATTAGATCAAGAAAAAAAGGAAGTTACCTCTTTTCTTTGAACTTGAAGGTGAGATAACTAAAACTTTAAAACTTGAATCTACTATTTCACGCTTCTAAATAGAAGAATCCCCCTTTAAAACTTCAAAATCTCTAGGAAATCTCCTCAAAAAGCTCCTTGTATGCCCCAAAGTTGAGAGAGAGGGGAAAAAAAAAACCCTAAGTGTTTTTGGGAGCAAATAAGCTTTGGACCTGTAACACCCCTAATTTTTTTTAATTACTTATTTTATGGGTAAATATTAATATTTTATTTTATTAAAATTTTGGAAAATTATTTAAAATTTTTCGAATTTTAGAAATCAGGCTTGATTTTTCAAAATCAATAAACTTTGTTAATTTTTTATAAATTAATTTAAAGACCACGTGGCAAAACTAAAAATATATTTGGATTCTATAAATTTTTCTGAGTTTTTTGAAATTTTTTTAAAATTTTTGAGCCTTATTTTTTATCTCAAGGCAGAGTGAAAATTTAATTTCGGATATCTTGAATTGAATGGCTGAACCAAACCAAACTAAATTGGACTGGTCTAATCGAATCGGTTCCCTTTCCTTCTTTTCTTCCTCTCCCTTCTCTCTCATCGACGCCCATTTCTCCCTCCTGTTTCTCTCTTCTCCCTCTCCCTCCGTGCCGGCCACTGCCTCCCCACTCCTTCCCGCATTGTCGGCGACCTTCCTCGCCCCTCACCTGCCGCCGGCTGGCCTCTAGGTCCCCAGAAAATCGTGCCAAAAATCCCCGCTACGTGCGCACGCCACTTTAGCTTCCCGAGCTTATTCTGGTCGATCCAGCCACCGATTGGACAGGGTTTTATCTCAAAACATATCTACACCTCAAGAGCTTTCCAAAGACACCAAGAACACAAAAATCCATCAAGAGGTTTGTCCAATTTTCGCTCAAGAAATTTTAGTTCATTTTAACTTTTGGGCTAGATTTCTCGCAAACCGTGAACCCGATAAAAAATCCGAGAGTACTGGAGTACTCCCTTCGACGAGAGCTTTGCGGCAATACCCATTTCAAAATTTTTTGACACCATTTTTCAGTTGGTCCCATGGAACTTCGCAATGTTTTTTCAGGCATTAAATGAGCTTAATAAATTCCGTAAAAATTATGTACTAACTCCTATATTGTGGGCTTCTCGTAAGTACACTCATTTTACGAAAAGTTGACAATTGCTCGGGCCTGCAAATTTTGGATCGGGCAAGCAAGCTAACGGAAAAGCTTCAGAATTGGGTCGAGATTATAGGCTACCCCATCATTTTCAGAAGTCCCATATACTTTTTCAATATCGGAATTGGCGTAAGTAAGCTCAAACCCTAAGTTTCCTTAATTACTTAGTTTCAGGTTTAGATTAAAAATCTATAAAATATTCGTATATAGTTAAAAAATTATAATTTCTTTTGCATTAGCTTAGTAATATTGCTAAGGATCGTAAGGTAAAGTTTAGAACTTTTAGAGCTCATTTAGGCAATTTTTGCAAAAGAGTTAGTTGTAGGGACTAAATTATAATTTTTCAAATTATGATTGTTAACTGTTTGGATGGGCTCCGGAGGGGCCATGTGATATGATTGAGATATGGTTGTGTGACTTGTGAATATAAAAGTGTATTTTGAGCCCTTTTGTAGGTTGGGTAGGTCCTAGATATAGGAAAAACTCTGTCAGAATTTCGGCACCACTTAGGATGTCTTTAGTTCTTTTTAAGCTTGTATTGAGTCAATTATATTAAATAATTATAATGAAATTGTCAGGTGAGCCGTGATAGTCTTTCTCCTTTGCTCAGCCATCAAAGTGACCTCGGTTCAAGTCTGTGAGTAAAATATTGATTTTAATTATAATTTTAATATTATTATATGTTCAGATATGCCCATGCATCACTTATAAATATATATTTATGTAGTTAAGTACTAGGCACGTTTTATATTGTATTCTTAATTGATGAAATGCTATGGGTGTTATTTTATGGTAATTTGGAGCAGTGTGCGTATGTTGGCATGCATGTGATGTGTGGTATTGGATATGGAGAGGATAGGTAGATGCGACTGGAGCTTGACTCGCTGAGACCTGATCCTTTTATGGGTAAGTCAGGGTAGGCATGGCTCGAGATGATATTGCTGGCCCTTGCATTTGGGCTATTAAGCGAAAGTCCAGCTTGAGATGTACTCGCTGACGGAGGTTGGATTAAGAGAGTTATATAGGGGATCAGCTCCCATATATATACTATTTGAATATTATATAGGTGTGTGAGTGCTCTAAATTACATTTTTGTTGTTATGATGTGATTTGTATGAAAATTATAAAGGTGTTGCATTCCACTCTTTAGGATGCATTAGTTTTAGATAGCTATAGAAATTATGCTTAAAATCGGTATTTTACTCTCTGAGTCGAAAGCTCACTCCTGTTCACTTTATTTTTTTAGGATACAGGAGAGTTCTTATTGAGTTTTAACCTGCCTCTCTCCTTCGCAGGTCATTTAGTAATGTTTGTTATGTTTTGTATAATTTTACTGAATTCTATAACTCCGCATGTGTTAGAAGTACTTTCTTTGATTTGGGTTTGTATTATAATTGCCACGTTGGATCTGTAAACCTATTAAATGCATATATGATTGGATTGGATGAGGGAGCTGAGCTCCCATTTGATTTTATGACATTATGAGTATGTGAAAGGTGAGCTGAGCTCCTTAAATTGTTATAAATATTATGCTTATAGGTCGGATGAGTCAAAAACTCTCCATTGTATGATCTATGTTATGGTCAGATTTTGTCCGATTAAATTCTCGAAATTGAGCTTAAAATGGGCTTTAGGATTAGGCTTACTACGGGCCTCGGGGGCTTTAGACTGGCCCAAGTCCTAGTGTCAGTCTGGCTCATTGGTTGGATCGTGACAGGACCGTTTTTATACCCTCTTTGTCGAGACACTTTTGGCTACTGGAAGTCCAGCTTTTGGCTGTCGAAGTCTATTTTATCCAAAAAAGCTTTTGAATAAGAAAAGGGGTTTCGGTTGTCAAAACTCCTTCTGCCAGACACACTCACTTAAAATTTTTAAAATATTTTTCATTCTTAAATATATTTTAAACATTTCAAACCCACATACATAAACATACTTTCACACCTATTTGCCATTCTTTTATCAGAGAATGAAAAATTTTAAATTTGTGATTTGTCAAACCTTTGGCATCTAATGTGGCAAAAGTTAAAATCCTCAAATTAGATTATGGATTTTAGATAAAATTTCTTCAAATTTGAAAGTTGTGATTAGTTAAAATCCTCAAATTAGATTATGGATTTTAGATAAAATTTCTTCAAATTTGAAAGTTGTGATTAAATTATCCAAATTAAGAGTTTTGGATATAATCAATAACCAATGTAAAAGTTTGAATTTATTTTGCCAATAGGTCAATTAAATATTATATTTATCTCTACTAATTTGACACCTTTCGAGAAAAAATTAATTTTATTTTCTATTTATTCACAAACAAGATAATTAAAATTGCCCATAATGATATTTTTGTAATCTAAAATCTATTTATTTAAAACAATCAGTCCATAAAAATATAAATTTTCAATTTAATAAATATCACATCAGTATAAATAATTTAAAAATCAACTACTAAAGTTCACAAGGAAGATTTTATATTACTTAAACTAAAAATTAGAGATTTTATGTAAAACCCCTAATTTTTAAATTTATTATTTTATGGATAAATATTAATATTTTATTTTATTTAAATTTTAAAAAATTATTTGAAAATTTTCAAGTTTTAGAAATCGGGTTCGATTTTTTGAAAAAATAAACTTTGATGATTTTTAAAAATTAATTTAAAGACCACGTGGCAAAACTAAAAATATATTTGGAGTCTAAGAATTTTTCTGAGTTTTTTAGAATTTTTTCGAAATTTTTGGGTCTCGTTTCGGTCCCAAGGTAGAGTAAAAATTCAAAATTTTGTATCTTGAATCGAACTGGCCGAATCGAACCGGACCGGATCAGACCGATCGAATCGGACCGCCCCTTTTCTTTTTCTTCCTTCATCTCCCTCGTGCGCCCGACCTCTCCTCCTTCCTTTCCCGTTTTCTCTCTCGTCCCTTACCCGCAGGCCGCGCCGCCGCCTCCCCAGCCACCCCACCTCGCTGACGTGCCGCCCCACCACCTCCCCACTGCCGACCGATGCTCCAGGCGGCCGAAAAATGCGCGCGAAGACCACCCGACGCGTGCGTGCCGTTTCGTCTTCTTTACAGAAATTCGGCCGATCCGGCCACCGATTGGGCCTGGTATTATTTCAAACACCATCTACACCTCGGGAGCTTTCCATAGACGCCAAGAATACCAAAATCCATCGAGCGGTTTGTCCAATTTTTGTGTGGGAAGTTTTAGCCCATTTTGACTTTTGGGCTAGATTTCTTGCAAACCGTGAACCCCACGAGAAAATCGAGAGTACCAGAGCGCTCCACTCATCGAGAGCTTCGCGACAATATAAATTTCGAAATTTTCTGAAACCGTTTTTCGGTGGGTCCCATGAAACTTTGTAGTGTTTTTCCGAGCATTAAATGAGCCTAGAAAATTTCGTAAAAATTTTGTACTAACTCCCGTGTTGTGGGCTTCGTGTAGGTACCTTCAATTCGTGGAAATTCGACAGTTGTCCAAGTTTGTGAATTTCCAGCCAGACAGACTGGCTATCGAAAATGTCTTGGAATTGGACCGAGATTTTGGCCACCCCACTATTGTCAGACATCTCGAGCGCGTCCCCAGAGTCGGAATCGGCAAAGGTAAACTCGAACCTTGCTTTTTCGTAATTTTCTAGTGCTTAAATAGGATTAAAAATCCATAAAATATTCGTAATAGCTCATAAAAGTATGATTCTTTTTGTATTAGCCTAGTAATATTACTAAGGACCGCAGGGCAAAGTTTTAGAATTTTTAGAGTTTATTTGGGTAGTTTTTGTAAAAAGGGTCAATTATAAGGACTAAGTTGTAATTTTACATATTGTCATTGATGACTGTTTGGATGGGCCCAGGAAGGGCTGTGTGATATGATTGAGTTGTGGGTGCATGGTTGGTGAATATAGAAGTGTGTTTTAAACCCATTTGCAGGTTGGGTAGGTCCTAGGTATAGGGGAGACTCTGCCGGATTTTCGGTACAACTTAGGACATATTTGGTCTTTTCTTGGTTTGTATTGAGTCAATTGTATTAAATAATTGTAATAAAATTGTCAGGTGAGCCGGAACAGCCTTCTTCCTCTGCCTAGCCGCCACAGTGACTGTTGTCAAGTTTGTGAGTAAAATATTAATTTTAATTGTAATTTCGATATTATTATATATTTAAGCATGCCCATGCATCACTTATATGTATGTATCTATGTAGTTAAACTCTAGGCACGTTTTATGTTGCATTCACAACTGTTAAAGTGCCATGGATGTTGTTGTGGTAATTTGGAGCTGTGTGCGTGCGTTGGCATGCGTGTGATGTAGTGTTGACTATTGATAGGACGGGTAGACACGGCTTGAGATCTTCGCTGGGACCTGGTCCTTCGGGGTAGACACGGCTTGAGTTCTTCGCTGGGACCCCGATTTGGTTTATTAAGCGAAAGTCTGGCTTGAGTTCTTCGCTGGCACAGGTTGGATTAAAGAGAGCTGTATAGGGGATCAGCTCCCATATATTTATGATTTGACATTACTGGGTGTGTGAGTGCTCCAAATTACCTTTTTGCTGTTATGATGTGAAAATATTGCTGATGTTGCATTTCACTCTACAGGGTGCATTAGCCTTAGATAGTTATAGAGATTATGGTTAAAATTGATATTTTACTCTCTGAGTTAAACGCTCGCTCCTGTTTAAGGCCACAGGAGGATATTGTTGAGGTTAACCTGCTTTTCTCCCTCGGAGGTCGTTTATTAATGTTTGTATAAACCTGTTAACTCTTAGAATTTCTGCATGTGTTAGAAATTTTTATTTAATTTGGGTCTGTAATATAAATTGTCATTTTAGACCTGTAAACTTATTATTTTATGCATGTTTGATAGACTGGGTGAGGAAGCTGAGCTCCCATTTATTTTTATGATATTTGAGTATGTGGTGTTAGTAATATGCCCTAGAGTATATCATTTAGTATGTATCTTGTACATATTTTTATTAATAAAAGGCTTTTCTATTTTTTCGTTTATATAATGATTTATGTGTAATAGAAAAGGTCCATTGATATTTTGTTAGAAATATTATTCTTAAGTTGTTAAAAATATGAGTGACATTATTTCTAGCATAAAGTATCATAAATAGGTTCACAATTGAGGATACTTCATAATAAGGACATGACTTATCCAGAAAGATTGTATTCACGTTTGTTCCCAAGTTATTTATATGAGATATAAATAAGATGGAATGGTGAGTCTCATGCCATATGACAAACATGATAGGTACTTATAAATGATAAGTAGGCTGAACCAGTGACACTTATGACAAGCACATAGAATTTACTCTTATCAATGTTTTGTCATAAATCATATCAGTGCATATAATCTTTAGACCTGAGATAGCACAGTTATCTTGTATATAGGTAGTTTGAGTTTGATACTGCTTTCATACTTGTACTATGTATGGGTATATGGGCATTTGTTGGCTCCTACTAGTTATATATGGAGTGTCACACCTTACCCCTCTGTAAGGCATAACATGAACTCATAGAAACCTAATGAACTATCGTACTTCACCTTACCGATAACTCATTAAGTACCCTACAAGGGATTTTAAAATAATTTTCTTACTTTTGTTAAGTGGTGAGCATTTTCTAATAGGTATTTAAAACATTTAGTTAAAATTAAAACTAGTTAATATTTTTGGTCCATTTTATTTTTTCGCAAATTTTATAAAAATTTTGACTGAGTTCTGTCTGTATTTTGAGAAACCAGTTCTTCAAATACCTGTAAAAAGCACTTCTAAAAATGTTTTCACAATAACTACTTCAATTTCACAATCAAACTCAATCCATTTCAACAACTCCACAATCATTTCAATCAATTTCTCAAGTTCAAAATTTAATAATCCTCAAAATACTAATAATGCATTTCATTCAAATTAAATAAAATAGTTTCACTCATATTTCATTAGAGACAAAATAATTTATATACATCCTTACAAAATTTACATCAGAAGAAATACAAACTAAACTTTATTACAACTTTATACAAATTTTGTACAAGCTGCTCAAAACCCATTTACATGTCCATACATTTATATGCAATACATACATCAAAAGAAATATTTACAATTAGGGTATAAATTATACTCGATAACTTCAAGCTGATAGCTCCGCACACCTCAGCAGCTCAGTCTGCTGCTCCTCTAATCTCTGTATTTGCGACAGCAATAGAAGCTATCGATGAGTACTAGGACTCAGTGGTGCACAACATACTAAAATAATCTTTATGCAGAACTTAAATCACATTTATTCAAAAATTTGACTGAACATGAGAATTAAGTACAAATCATGCATTATGAGATTTTAATCCCAAACAATTTCATTTTGAAGTATCAAATCACATTTCATAAAACCCACAGTTAGATCATGCCATTCGAAACAAATAGAATCTCAATAGCCAGAGGCTAAAGAGAAGTCACATCACAAGGCTAGCTAGCTCAAATATATGGATATCCATTCACATCCTCTTCTACTGGCACACCTCAACACTTCTCCAGAGAAGGAATCAAAATTCGAAACTAATTACCCCCACTAGTCGTGCTAGTGAGGTGTTCAAATATATGGTCATGATACTGTGGTTTCAAAACTTATCTTAACACTTTGCTAAACATTGTCATTTCAAATATACACAACTTTCAACAATTTCGATCAAAGCATCATAAATAATGTCTCAATTCACTTTTTCAAATCATTCAAAACAATATGCAGCAAATAATTTACAAAAATTACACGTTGTGCACAAACCTCAAGCGAGTCACCTCTTGGCCTCGACTCGGTTCCTCGGGTTCTTTCTCGGTATTCTTTCCAACTGAAACACACAATTTACAATGTTTCAGTACTAGAACTTAACATAAACCCAAAATAAATTTAGCTTCACTTTTACCTAACTCTAATGTGCTAAACTCGACGTTCTTGAAAGTTTTGTATTTCGGGTTACTATTCACTATACTATTCAAGTCAAATTGTTGACTTTCTAAGGCTTAATAGGTATGGGAATTCTAACTCCACCCACATACCACATTTTGGTCACTAAACTTGTTGGTTTTGGTCATTTTCTCAAAACTTAGGTCTTTTAGGCAAAATTGCCAAATTTTCAGTTTTGGAATCCTAAGTTGCACTGTTCTATTGGTCACTTTACTGTTGGAACTTTGTAACACCCCCGTTGTATAGCCTGGTATATTTCACTGTTCCGGTGACCGGTGTCGGTCCGGACAATTAATGGGATTAGGGCCACACTTAAGACAATTTGAGAAGCCATAAACACAAATAATTAGTAATGTTTAATTAGTTAACTATAAATAAGAAAAACAGAACATAAGAGGTTAAACGAGCCGAGAGTCACAGCGATGAGTGACCTCCTCGGGAATGACTGCGAAGTCATTCTAAACTCAAATTTCGAACCGTAAAAAGTGACGCTGCTGTCCTTAGGACCCTTATGAACACAGTGGAAAAGAAAACCACGAAAAGAAGCATTAAGCCAGTCAAATAATTAGGTCAGGGAGCCGGAAGAAATATTGGATTATTTGCAAACCGGGATGAACCGGCGAGGGGCAATTTGGTCAATTGACCCCGAGAGCTGACTCCTGACCTAACTGTCAAATAAAATCGGAGAAAAGAAAATTTCGGAATCGAGAATAAAATTAAAGAACTAATAGAGAAATAAATAGAAAAAAAAAAGAAAAGGAAAGAGGTTGGAAAAGTCAAAGTTGATGACATCATTAATGATGTCATAAACAAATTTATTAAATATTTATTAAATTTGATATTTATGGTCTTCCATAGCAAAATAAATAAAAGAAACAAAAGAAAAAAAAAATTAAATTCATCATCTTCAAAAGGAAAAACGTGACTCACTCTTCCCTCTCACTTATTTCATCTTCCACCATGGATAAGTCTAACCAAGCTTTTGAAACCCTAAATTAAACATGCTTTCCCTAAAATTCTCCACATGAATTTCATTATTGCATCTTGAAGAGTATAGAAGAAGCATAAGAAAGCAAGAAGAAGAAGGATGAAGAAGAACATAAAGTGAAGATTTAAGGTTCAGCTAAGGTTAGTATGCTAAACTCTTCATTTATACATTCTAATGCACATGTGATGGTTGAAAGTGAGCTTAGAACTTGATTTAAATGAAACAAATATGGGGAAGAATTAAACTGAAATTTTGGGCAGCTTGAGAGGAATATGATTTGCATGGATATGATACATTTGAATGAGTTTAGAAACCTTTCTTGGTTGAATGATTAGTATTAAAACCATTAAGTGTGATTAATTGCAACAAAGTAGTGAAATTGATGAGTTAGGGTTTTAAATGCTAGGGTTGTGAACCAAATTTTGGGAAAAATGCATAAATGGCATGTTGGACTTATTGTGAAGTGAAATAATGGTCAATTATGACCAAATAAGTTGTGTGGGAATTGTTGGAATAAAAATCAAATTCGTAGGTCAATGGTCATGCTGCTGGCAGCATGACCAAATGAAGGACCAAAACTCAAATTTTACAAGCCTAATGGATATGCCACCAATTGGAGATGAAAATAGACATAAAAGAGCACAACTTTCATTAAGGAACCATGACCAAAAACTGACTAAAACTTGGTGAAACAATTGACCAAAGTGAGTTGATAGCAGGCTGCCCTGCACCAAACTGACCAAATGAACAGTAACAGTTCATTTGGTCATAACTCGAGCTAGGTAGGTCAAATTGACTTGAAATTTTACCAGCAATTAGATATGATATAGACCTAAAACTTTCATGAAGAACACCAACCCAAATTAGGCCATTAACTCATTCAAATCATTGAGCAAAGTTAAAATTTCTGTACTGAAATTCTGCAGATTTTTAGTTGAGCAGCAATGTTTGGATAGCTATAACTCTCTCTAGAAAACTCGGATTTAGGCGATTCTTGAACCAATGGAAACCTAAGACATAGTACAACATTTCATATGAAGAAAGTGAGACCAAATTATGAACTTAACTTGATCAAATTATTGACCAAAGTTGGACCAAAAATCTGCCAGCACCTAAATTGCAGTATGAGCGATTGCGTGAACAGTAAACTTATTTTGGCCATAACTTGAGCTACAAAACTCCGATTGAGGTGATCCAAAATGAGAATACACTTAAGACAATAAGGAACATTTTCTATGAAGGAAGTTTTGTCAAATTCCAACAGTAGATCGACCAATGGAATAGTGCAACCGGAGAACCAAAGCGAAAATTGGCAATTTTGCCAAAATGACCTAAGCTTTAAACAAATGACCAAAACCAACAAGTTTGGTGACCAAAATGTGGTATGTGGGTGAAGTTGAAGTTCCCATACCTATTAAGCCTTAGAAAGTCAATAATTTGACTTGAATAGTGCAGTGAATAGTAACCCGAAACACAAAATTTCGAGAACGTCGAATTTAACACGTTAGAGTTAGGTAAATGTGAAGCTAAGTTTATTTTGAATTTATTTTAAGTTCAAGTACTGAAACATTGTAAAATTGTGTGTTTCAGTTGAAAAGAATATCGGGAAGGAACCCGAGGAACCGAGTCGAGGCTAAAGGACGACTCGTTTGAGGTTTGTGCACAATATTACTATGCTTTAAAAAAAAATTCATTGATTAAATGAATGAAATATGCATTTTATTGTTGCTTTGAATTGTTGAAAGTATTGTGACCTTACTTATGATGTTTTGATTCAAATTGTGAAATTTATTGTGTATATTTGAAATGACAATGTTTAGCAAATTGTTAAGATAAGTTTTGAAACCACAGTATCATGACCATATATTTGAACACCTCACTAGCACGACTAGTGGGGGTAATTAGTTTCGAATTTTGATTCCTTCTCTGGAGAAGTGTTGAGGTGTGCCAGTAGAAGAGGATGTGAATGGATATCCATATATTTGAGCTAGCTAGCCTTGTGATATGATTTCTCTTTAGCCTCTGGCTATCGAGATTCATGTGATTTCTCTTAGCCTCTGGCTATTGAGATTCTATTTGTTTCGAATGGCATGATTTAACTGTGGGTTTTATGAAATGTGTTTTGATACTTTGAAATAAACTTGGTTTACATGTAAAATCTTACAATGCATGATTGTATTTAATTTACATGTTTAGTCAAATTTTTGAATGAATGTGCTTTAAGTTTTGCATAAAGATTATTTTAGTATATTGTGCACCACTGAGTCTTAGTACTCAGCGATAGCTTTTATTGCTGTCGCAGATACAGAGATTAGAGGAGCAGCAGACTGAGCTGCTGAGGTGTGTGAAGTCATCAGCTTGAAGTCTTTGGGTATAATTTATACCCTAACTGTAAATATTTCTTTTGATGTATATATTGCACATAAATGTATGGACATGTACATGGGTCTTGAGCAGTTTGTACAAAGTTTGTATAAAAGTTGTAATAAATTTTAATTTGGACTTTTTGAATGTAAATTTTAGTATGATGAATATATAAATTGTTTATCTTGAATGGAATATGAATAAATGATATTGATGGACAGTATTTTGAGAATTTTTGAACTTGTGAATTTTGAGAAATTGGTTGAGATTGAGTATGAATTTGAAGCAGTGGTTAGATAATTATTGGAAGTGCTTTTATTTCAGGTATTTGAAGAACGGTTTTCTCAAAATACAGAGGAAACTCTGTCAAAATTTTTATAAGATTTGCGGAAAACCAAAATGGCCAAAAATATTAATTAGTTTTAATTTCAACATAAATGTTTTAAACATTTATTAGAAATGCTCACCACTTATCAAAAATAGGAAAATTGTTTTAAAATCCCTTGTAGGGTACTTAATGAGTTATCGGTAGGTGAAGTGCGGTAGTTCATTAGGTATTCTACGGGATCATGTGATGCCTTACAGAGGGGTAAGGTGTGACAAACTTGGCAAAACTTTCTTCATAGAAAATGTTCCCTAATGTCTTAAGTTTATTCTCCTTTTTGAATCACCCCAATTAGAGTTTTGTAGCTCAAGTTATGGCCATTTGAACCATGGCTGCCGGATTGGAATTCTGGATAATTTTTTTGTGCTGGCAGATTTGGGTCACCAACTTGGGGTGGCCAAATGACTTGGTTAATGGCATAATTTGGGTTTGTGTCTTCATTAAAGTTTTAGGTCTATATCTCATCTAACCACTGGTAAAATTTCAGGTCATTTAGACCTTCCTAGCTCAAGTTATGACCCAAACACGATTACTGTTCATGTATACTGTTCATACTACAGATTTTCAAGTTTGGTCAGTTTGTTCACTAGGTTTTGGTCACTTTTTGGGCATGCTTCCTAAATGAAAATTGTGTCATTTCGTGCCTATTTTCATCCCCAATTGGTCCCATATCCATTAGACTTGTAAAATTTCATTTTTGGTCCCTCAAAGTTGACTTTTAGTCATGGTGCATACCCAATCTGAATTTGGCTTTGATTCAAATACTTCTAACACACTTAGTTAGGTCACAAATGACCATTTCTCTCCTTAAAATATGTCAAAGACATCATTTAGCACTTCTTCACATTTTTTATCCCTAAACCCTAATGTCCAAACCCTAATTCACACTAATTTTTGCATTTACTTGATTCCATGCCTTTAACCATAGTCATTCAACTAACTAAGGTTTATATACCCCTTTCAAACCATTCAATTCATGCAAATCATCCTCATAACCAAGCTGGCAGAAAATCAGTTTAGTCCCTCAACCAATTTTTCTTTTCATTTTAAGTGAAAATCTAAGTTAATTGAACTAAATAAACAAATAAGAAACCATAATTTCCAAAGTAAGTTGCTTACCTCCACTTGAACTTTAATTCTTCAACTTCACTCCCTTATTCCCTTTCTTTCCTTCTTCAATCTCTTTCTCAAGTCACTCTTACAAGTTTGCATGGAAGAATTTGGGGCAAGGTAGGGTTAGATGGATGTTTAGAAGCTTGAACTCAAGCTTTCATGGAGGGAGACAATGGTGGAGCTAAGAGATGATGGCTGCCATTTTGGTTGGGAGCAGAAAATGAAATGTTTTTCTTTTTCTTTTTATGTCTTTTAGGTCTCACTTTATGTATTTGAATGGGTCAAAAATTATGGGAATTTAAAAATAAATTTTGACATCATTTTGATGCCATAAAAGTGATAGAATTAACTCTTTTTTTTTTCTTTCCTTTTATTTTGTTTTTATCCTTATGGAAGACCCAAAAATCCCAATTAAATAAATATATTAAGTATTGCTTTTATGGCATCATGCATGATGTCATCACCTTTTGACTTTTCCATTTTCCTTTTTTTTTTCTATTTATTTTTCTATTAGTTCTTTTATTTAATTCTCGATTCCGAAATTTTCTTTTCTCCAATTTTATTTGACAGTTAGGTCAGGAGTCAGCTCTCGGGGTCAATTGACCAATTCCATATTTCTTCCGGCTCCCTGACCTAATTATTTGACTGGCTTAACAGTTCTTTTTCATGATTTTCTCTTTTCCAATGTGTTTATAAGGGTCCTAAGGACTGCGGCGTCACATTTTACAGTTCAAAATTTGAATTTAAAATGACTTCGCAGTCCTTCCCGAGAAGGTCACCCATCGATGTGACTCTCGACTTGTTTAACTTTTTATGTTTTGTTTTTCTTATTCATACTTAACTAATTGAATATTACTAATTATTTGTGTTTATGGCTTATCTAGTTATCTTAGATGTGGTTCTAATCCCCTTAATTGTCCAGACCGACATGGGTCACCGGAACAGTGAAATATATCAGGCTATACAAATGAGAGTGTTACAATTCTCCCCCCCCCCCCCCTTAAATAAATTTCATCTCGAAGTTTAACCTGGTATTAATCTCTAAACAATTGTGGGTGTTGTCTCCTCATGTCCTCCTCTCGTTCCCAAGTAGCTTCTTGGCTCGAATGATGGTTCCACAGCACTTTTATCAACGGTATTTGCTTGTTTCCTAGCTGCTTCACCTCATAAGCCAGAATCTCTATGGGTTCTTCTTCATAGGTGAGGTCTGGATTCACTTCAATTTCTTCTACTGGTAGTACATGAGATGGGTTTGATCGATACCTCCTCAACATAGACACATGGAAGACATTATGTATCTTCTCTAACTCTGGAGGTAGTGCCAACCGATATGCCAAAGGACCTACTCTTTCCAGAACCTCATAAGGCCCAATGAAACGAGGACTCAGTTTCCCCTTTCTGCCGAATCTCATAATTCTCTTCCAAGGAAAAACCTTGAAGAAAACTTTTTCACCCACTGCATACTCAATATCCCTTCTCTTCAGATCAATGTAGGACTTCTGACGGTCTGATGCAGTCTTAAGTCGATCTCTGATCACCCTGATTTTCTCCTCAGTTTGTTGAACAATTTCGGGTTCAATCATTTTTCTTTCACCCACGTCATTCCAACACAACGGGGTTCTATATTTTCTGCCATACAAAGCTTCAGATGGAGGCATTCCAATGCTTGATTGGTAGCTGTTGTTGTAAGCAAACTCAATCAAAGGCAAGTGTATATCCCAACTGCCCTCAAATTCATCACACAAGCCCGTAGCATGTCCTCCAAGATCTGAATTACCCTCTCAGATTGGCCATCTGTCTATGGGTGGAATGCAATGCTGAAGTTCAATCTAGTTCCTAGGGCTCTCTGAAGAATACCCCAGAATCTAGAAGTGAACCTAGGATCTCTGTCTGATACGATGGATACTGGCACTCCATGCAGTCTCACAATCTCATCAATGTACAACTTGGCCAATCTTTCTAAACTGTAGTCCATCTGAACTGGTAGAAAATGAGCAGACTTGGTTAGTCTGTCAACAATGACCCATATTGCATCATGACTTTTTTGTGTCCTCGGAAGACCCATCACAAAATCCATCGTTATTCTTTCCCATTTCCATTCTGGTACTGGTAGTGGATGTAACAACCCATTGGGTTCTTGATGCTCTGCCTTCACTTGCTGACAAGTTAGGCATTTGGAAACAAACTCTGCCACATCTTTTTTCATACCCATCCACCAGTAATGCTCCTTTAGCCCTCTATACATTTTTGTGCCACCAGGGTGCATGGCAAAAGGAGACTCATGTGCTTCCTTCAAAATGATCTGTCTCAAATCAACATCATTAGGAACACATATTCTACCCTGGTGTAGCAGTAGACCATCATCTCTGATTGAGAATTCTGGTTTCTTGCCCTGCTGAACTTCTTCCAACAGCTTCTGATACCTTTCATCACTCTGAGCAGCCATTCTAATATGATCAATCAACACTGGTTGTACATGCCATGCAACTGCTATCTGACCATCATCATTAGTCTCAAAGCTGGCATGCAATGATCTTAACTCATGCACTAAAGATAAAGGAGTAACCCGTAGACTTGCCATAGTCTTGTGACTTAAGGAGTCAGCCACAACATTAGCTTTCCCTGGCTGATAGTCTATCAGACAATCATTGTCTTTTATCAACTCTAACCATCTCCTCTGTCTCAAGTTCAGCTCTTTCTGGGTGCCCAAATACTTCAAACTCTTATGATCTGTGTAGATATAACACTTTTCTCCATACAAATAGTGTCTCCAGATCTTAAGAGCGAACACAATGGCTGCAAGCTCCAAGTCATGTGTCGGATAATTCCTCTCATGCGGTTTCAGCTGGCGTAATGCATAGGCAATGACATTTCAATCTTGCATCAATACACAGCCTAACCCATTGTGAGAAGCATCGCTGTAAACTGTGTATTCTTTACCCAGAGAAGATAAAGTCAGGACTGGAGCTTCAGTCAAACATCTTTTCAATTCATCAAAACTCTGTTGGCATTTATCCGTCCACTGAAATTTTACATCTTTTCGGAGTAGCTTAGTCAATGGAGATGCCAACATGGAAAATCCCTTCACAAATCGACGGTAGTATCCAGCTAAACCCAGAAAACTACGAATTTCTGTGACATTTCTGGGTGGCCTCCAATTAAGGACAGCTTCTATCTTACTTGGATCTACCTTGATGCCCTCTTCTGATACTACATGCCCCAAGAAAGATATTTCCTTCAGCCAAAATTTACACTTCGACAATTTGGCATATAGCTGTTTCTCCCTCAAAGTCTGTTGTACAATCCGCAGATGTCTATCATGCTCTTCTGCATTCCTCGAATAGACCAATATATCATCTATAAATACCACAACAAACTGGTCGAGGTATGGTCTGAAGATAGTGTTCATCAGATCCATAAAAGTTACCGGAGCATTAGTTAACCCGAATGGCATAACCAAAAACTCATAATGGCCATAGCGGGTTCTAAAGGCAGTTTTAGCAATACTCTGCTCTTGTACTTTCAACTGATAATAACCTAATCTCAGGTCAATCTTGGAGAACACAGCTGCACCCCTCAACTGATCAAACAAGTCATCAATGCGGGGCAATGGATATCTATTCTTTATTGTCACCTTATTCAACTGTCGATAATCAATACATAAACGGAGAGTGCCATCTTTCTTATTAACAAACAACACTGGCGCTCCCCAAGGTGACACACTAGGGCAGATAAAGCCCTTGTCAAGCAATTCTTGCAACTGCACTTTCAACTCTTTCAATTCTGCAGGTGCCATTCTATATGGCGTTATGGAGATTGGGTCCACACCAGGCATAACATTAATCTCAAACTGCACTTCTCTTTCTGGTGGTAATCTTGGCAATTCATCAGGAAATACATCCGGAAAGTCACATACAGTAGGGATGTCTCTTAGTGCTGGACTCCCCACTTGGGTGTTTATCACATGTGCCAAGTATGCTTCACATCCCTTTCTGATCATCCTTCTAGCTAGTGCAGCCGAAATGATGTTTGATGGCAGTAAATGCCTCTCCCCATGTATTACCACATCACCGTACAAAGGGAGACCAAAAGTGACTATCTTCAGTCTACAGTCAATCATGGCATGATGCTTGGCTAACCAATCCATACCCAAGATGATATCATACTCTCTGAAAGGCATTTCAATCAAGTCTGACAGGAAAACAGGTCCTTGGATCACCAAAGGATAGTCTCTATAAATTCTGTTGACCCGAACCTCTTGTCCTAATGGACTAGTTACTAGCACTTCAAAACCCATTTGCACACATGGAACAGCAAGTGAACTGACTATGCTAGCACTAACATATGAATGGGTTGAACCCGGATCAAACAACACAAATACTTCTTGATCAGAGATAGAGAATGTACCAGCTACCACATCGGAAGTCTCAGCCTCTTCTCGCTGTCTCATCGTGTAGACTCTGGCTAACGCACTCCCCTGTGTTGACTGACCAACTGTGCCCTGACTGCTTGAAGCAGTGCCTCTACCTCTGCCTCTTCCTCTACCAACTGACCGTGAACCTCTGGGAGCAGGACTCTGAATAGATCCCTCGGCAGTAGTAGGAGCTGGACCATATCTCGAAGACAGAATACTAGTGCAGTCTCTTGCTAAATGACCCTTGCCTCCATAGTTAAAGCAGACTCCAGTGGCCCAATAACATTCCCCCCCATGAATCTTGCCACAAGTTTCACAGGGGTGGCCAAAATGTGAACCCCTGCTTGACTGCTGACCAGACCTAGGGGGCCTCTGTCTGGAAAATCTACCCCTACCAAATCTTCCACCTCGACCCCTGCTGGGTCCACTAAATTTCTTCTTTCCAGAAGTAGCACCAGAACTCTGTTCAACTGATTTTTCCCCCTTATCTTTTTCTGATTTCTCAACTCTCTCTGATTTTTCTTTTACTGGGGTTGCTTCTGATTCAATTCTCTCCAGCTCAAGTGCTTGAGACATAAGTTCTGAAAAATTACTGTGTCTGAATCCCACTACTTGCATTCTCAAACTGGGCTTCAAACCAGTCTCAAATCTCTTGCACCTTGCCTTGCTGGTGGAAAGGAGACTCCCAGCATAATGACTTAAGCGGGAGAACTCCCTCTCATACTCTGCCACTGATCGGTTTCCTTATTTCAAACTCAAAAATTCTTGCAATTTCTGATCAACATATGCATCTGGGATATATTTCTGTCTGATCTCTCTGATGAAGTCATCCCGGGTCAGCACTGGTGGTTCAGCCAAGCTGTGGGGGATGGTCTTCCACCAATCATATGCATCCCCTTACAGTAACGACACGGAATACTTAAACTTCAGTTCATCTTGGCAATGCAGCTTCTTAAATACTCTGTCCATTCTTTCAAGCCATTGCTCTGCCTCTAAAAGTTCCACTGTACCCTTAAATTCTGCAGCCCCATACTTCAATAACTTGTCATACTCTCTGGCTGGAGGCAGTGGTTGTGCCACAGGTGTCTGGGGTGGAGCTTGAGCAGGCATACCCCTAGCCATTTGTTGAAACATCGTAGCCATCTGCTGTGCGAACTGTGCAGGAAACTGCGGCATTTGTGGGGCTGGTGCTATAGATCCACTAACATTCTGTAAAGCTGGGGCTTCCTCTTATGCCTCAGCTTCAACAGATTGCTCAACTGAGTGATCCCCTTCTTCCATTTCAGGCTGAAGTTAGGGTATCTCCTGAACAAGTAACATATGGAGATTTCCCTCTGTTAGTTCATATTCATGATGTATTGCACTGTATGTAACAAATATGGACATTGAGCAGTTGTACTTAACAAAGAAAAGACACAAATTCTCAAGTTAAAACATACTTCAAAAATTTACTCTGATACCACTAAAACATGTCACACCTTACCCCTCTATAAGGCATAACATGATCCCATAGAATACCTAATGAACTACTGCACTTCACCTTACCGATAACTCATTAAGTACCCTACAAGGGATTTTAAAACAATTTTCTTACTTTTGTTAAGTGGTGAGCATTTTCTAATAGGTATTAAAAACATTTAGTTAAAATTAAAACTAGTTAATATTTTTGGTCCATTTTATTTTTCCGCAAATTTTATAAAAATTTTGATAGAGTTCTGTCTGTATTTTGAGAAATCAATTCTTCAAATACCTATAAAAAGCACTTTTAAAAATGTTTTCTCAACAACTACTTCAATTTCACAATCAAACTCAATCCATTTCAACAACTCCACAATCATTTCAATCAATTTCTCAAGTTCAAAATTTAATAATCCTTAAAATACTAACAATACATTTCATTCAAATTAAATAAAATAGTTTCACTCATATTTCATTAGAGACAAAATAATTTATATACATCCTTACAAAATTTACAACAGAAGAAATACAAACTAAACTTTATTACAACTTCATACAAATTTTGTACAAGCTGCTCAAAACCCATTTACATGTCCATACATTTATATGCAATACATACATCAAAAGAAATATTTATAATTAGGGTATAAATTATACCCGATGACTTCAAGCTGATAGCTCCTCACACCTCAGTAGCTCAGTCTGCTGCTCCTCTAGTCTCTGCATCTACGACAGCAATAGAAGCTATCGCTGAGTACTAGGACTCAGTGGTGCATAACATACTAAAATAATCTTTATGCAGAACTTAAATCACATTTATTCAAAAATTTGACTGAACATGAGAATTAAGTACAAATCATGCATTATGAGATTTTAATCCCAAACAATTTCATTTTGAAGTATCAAATCACATTTCATAAAACCCACAGTTAGATCATGCCATTCGAAACAAATAGAATTTCAATAGCCAGAGGCTAAAGAGAAGTCACATCACAAGGCTAGCTAGCTCAAATATATGGATATCTATTCACATCCTCTTCTACTGGCACACCTCAACACTTTTCCAGAGAAGGAATCAAAATTCGAAACTAATTACCCCCATCAGTCGTGCTAGTGAGGTGTTCAAATATATGGTCATGACACTGTGGTTTCAAAACTTATCTTAACACTTTGCTAAACATTGTCATTTCAAATATGCACAACTTTCAACAATTTCGATCAAAGCATCATAAATAATGTCTCAATTCACTTTTTCAAATCATTCAAAACAATATGCAGCAAATAATTTACAAAAATTACACGTTGTGCACAAACCTCAAGCGAGTCGCCTCTTGGCCTCGACTCGGTTCCTCAGGTTCTTTCCCGGTATTCTTTCTAACTGAAACACACAATTTTATAATGTTTCAGTACTAGAACTTAACATAAACCCAAAATAAATTTAGCTTCACTTTTACCAAACTCTAATGTGCTAAACTCGACGTTCTTGAAATTTTTGTATTTCGAGTTACTATTCACTATACTATTCAAGTCAAATTGTTGACTTTCTAAGGCTTAATAGGTATGGGAATTCCAACTCCACCCACATACCACATTTTGGTCACTAAACTTGTTGGTTTTGGTCATTTTCTCAAAACTTAGGTCTTTTAGGCAAAATTGCCAAATTTTCAATTTTGGAGTCCTAAGTTGCACTGTTCTATTGGTCACTTTACTGTTGGAATTTGGCAAAACTTTCTTCATAGAAAATGTTTCCTAATGTCTTAAGTTTGTTCTCCTTTTTGAATCACCCCAATTAGAGTTTTGTAGCTCAAGTTATGGCCATTTGAACCATAGCTGCCGGATTGGACACAACCCAGAATTCTGGATAATTTTTTTGTGCTAGCAGATTTTGGTCACCAACTTGGGGTGGCCAAATGACTTGGTTAATGGCATAATTTGGGTTTGTGTTCTTCATAAAAGTTTTAGGTCTATATCTCATCTAACCACTGGTAAAATGTCAGGTCATTTAGACCTTCCTAGCTCAAGTTATGATCCAAACACAATTACTATTCATATGTACTGTTCATACTGCAGATTTTCAAGTTTGGTCAGTTTGTTTACTAGGTTTTGGTCACTTTTTGGGCATGCTTCCTAAATGAAAATTGTGTCATTTAGTGCTTATTGTCATCCCCAATTGGTCCCATATCCATTGGACTTGTAAAATTTCATTTTTGGTCCCTCAAAGTTGACTTTTGGTCATGGTGCATACCCAATCCGAATTTGGCTTTGATTCAAACACTTCTAACACACTTAATTAGGTCACAAATGACCATTTCTCTCCTTAAACTACGTCAAAGACATCATTTAGCACTTCTTCACATTTTTGGTCCCTAAACCCTAATGTCCAAACCCTAATTCACACTAATTTTTGCATTTACTTGATTCCATGCCTTTAACCATAGTCATTCAACTAACTAAGGTTTATATACCCCTTTCAAACCATTCAATTCATGCAAATCATCCTCATAACCAAGCTAGCAGAAAATTAGTTTAGTCCCTCAACCAATTTTTCTTTTCATTTTAAGTGAAAATCTAAGTTAATTGAACTAAATAAACAAATAAGAAACCATAATTTCCAAAATAAGTTGCTTACCTCCACTTGAACTTTAATTCTTCAACTTCACTCCCTTATTCCCTTTCTTTCCTTCTTCAATCTCTTTCTCAAGTCACTCTTACAAGTTTGCATGGAAGAATTTGGGGCAAGGTAGGGTTAGATGGATGTTTAGAAGCTTGAACTCAAGCTTTCATGGAGGGAGACAATGGTGGAGCTAAGAGATGATGGCTGCCGTTTTGGTTGGGAGCAGAAAATGAAATGTTTTTCTTTTTCTTTTTATGTCTTTTAGGTCTCACTTTATGTATTTGAATGGGTCAAAAATTATGGGAATTTAAAAATAAATTTTGACATCATTTTGATGTCATAAAAGTGATAGAATTAACTCTTTTTTTTTTCTTTCCTTTTGTTTTGTTTTTATCCTTATGGAAGACCCAAAAATCCCAATTAAATAAATATATTAAGTATTTTTTTTATGGCATCATGCATGAAGTCATACATGATGTCATCACCTTTTGACTTTTCCATTTTCCTTTTTTTTTCTCTATTTATTTTTCTATTAGTTCTTTTATTTAATTCTCGATTCCAAAATTTTTTTTTCTCCGATTTTATTTGACAATTAGGTCAGAAGTCAGCTCTCGGGGTCAATTGACCAAATTGCCCCTTGCCAATTTATCCCGGTTTGCAATTAATTTCATATTTCTTCCGGCTCCCTGACCTAATTATTTAACTGGCTTAACAGTTCTCTTTCGTGATTTTCTCTTTTTCACTGTGTTTATAAGGGTCCTAAGGACCGCGGCGTCACATTTTATAGTTTAAAATTTGAGTTTAAAATGACTTCGCAGTCCTTCCCGAGAAGGTCACCCATCGCTGTGACTCTCGGCTCGTTTAACTTCTTTTGTTCTGTTTTTCTTATTCATACTTAACTAATTGGACATTACTAATTATTTGTGTTTATGGCTTATCTAGTTGTCTTAGATGTGGTTCTAATTCCCTTAATTGTCCGGACCGACACCCGTCACCGGAACAGTGAAATGTACCAGGCTATACAAATGAGGGTGTTACATGGAGGTAGGTGTTGATCAAGATGGAATCTATTCCTCTAAGTAAATAGAGATAAAATCCTATGTTCATTTAATTGTTCTTGATGTTTCAAGTTCCTGACCAGGACAGATAGATTTAATCAGAAAAGAGTTTCTGATGAGAAAATCTTTTTAATCAAGAACTGGAATTAAAAGAGAACATAATATTCATAGCAAATGGAGTTTGACATAAACCATGACTCCAGCTTGAGTTGGGATTTTGTAACAGAGAGATTCTAGTACATGGTAACATATGATTATAGGTTCATTTAAGGTAAACCTTATTACTAATTGGGTAGCCATGGCATGCAATGCTAGGTGTTAACCATGGTCTATGAGGTGCATAAAATGATTTAGAGAAATCATTTATGGTAAGAAAGAGTTCTGATGATATTAAGAGTTGATATCATATCTCATTGCCAATTAGTGATGAGCTTAGTAAGTCACACACATACACAAGTTATCACCTAATTAAATATGATTTAATTAATTAATTAAAAGAGTTTAATTGATTAATTAAATAGGTTTGGTTTGCAATTAGATTGCAAAGTCCCTAGCATGACTTGAAACTAAATCTAGATTATTGGATATATAGTATAAGTTAAATTTATATTTAAAGTGTTTAAATATGAATTTAATTAATGAGAAATTAATTAATAGAGATTAATTAATTAATTTATATTTGACATAAATTAATTAGAAGAAGAGAAATAATTATTTTGGGTTAAGAACTCAAAATTAAGACACAAGGGCATTTTGGTCATTTCGCAGTGTGACACGTGGCACCATGAGATGGTGACACATGGCATTACACATAAGCTTGCAAAATGTCTTTTAATCATGTAAGATGATTAAAATTAAGATTAAATATAGGTTTGACACTTGGCAAAATATGATTGGGTCACTTAAACCTAGAGCTAATCAAAGGGTGACATGTGACAAGGGTTTAATGTATTGACCTAGCTATATAAGTGTTGTTATGAATTAAAAATATGACAACCAGCAGCCACTCCTCCTATGTCATGCCATTTTGAGGCTCTCCATCTATTCTTCTTCATCTCTTATCAATTCAAAGAGATTAGCCATCAATCTCTTGAATTAAAAATACTAGAAATTGTTTCTAGTGTCCTGTTTACATCTTTAATCTCTTAAAAGGCAAAACTTGATTTTCTAAATAATAGAAAAAGCTTTAGAAGCTGTTCAAGGGCTACCATAGGTGTTCTTGGTGTGGACAAGCTAGAGGGACAACATTTGGTGTCCTGAAGATGAATCTCAAAGGCGCAAATACGCTGCAGTGCATCAAGAGGTTAGTGTAATCATTCTTGATTTAATCTAGGGTTCTAAAATTAATCTGATTAATTTTAAAATCTTAAATGGCAAATACAAATCCAAAAACATATTAAAAGAGTTTTAATATGTTGTTTATCATTGAAATCAAATAGTTAAAAATAAATCTTGCATGATGCATGTGACCCTAGGTGAAAATTTTTGAATTCAATGGTATAAACTTGTGTTTTTCACGCTTCTGTTCCTTCAATTGGTATCAGAGCTACTATATTTGTCATTTATATTATTGATTATATGATTTAATTGTGTGATTTAATCATGAGATGATTGATCCATTGCTGGTTGCAATGGATGTGTGGCGACACACATGGTGAAGCCACCATTGGTGGCGGCAACAAAGGTTCCTTAAGGTGGCGCAAGGTTTGCTTTTTAATTTATAATTGTTGTATGATCTAAAAGCTCATCCTATGTCTAATTAAATTGTTTAATTAGAATTTTAATCACACAATTACATTATGATTCAAATCAGAATTTTTAAAATTATTTGAATGTGATTCAAATCTGAATTTTTAAAGTTGTTTGAATCGTATTCAAATCTGAATTTTTAAAGTTGATTGAATAATATTCATATCTGATTTTTTAAAAAATGTTTGAATGTGATTCAAATCTGATTTTTTAAGAAATGTTTGAATGTGATTCAAATCTGAATTTTTAAGGTTGTTTGAATGTGATTCAAATCTGAATTTTTAAATTTGTTTGAATGAGATTCAAATCTGAATTTTTAAATTTATTTGAATCATATTCAAATTTGGATTTTTAAGTTGAATATGAGATATTCAATTTATTTTAAGTATGTATGTTTTATTTAATTGTTAAATAGTGATATGCATGATGGATGATCATGGACTATAAAAGACCAATGTGATTGGATTTATTTCTTTTATATTTCTTTGGGATTGTAAATTAATTAATTTATTTTAATTTATTTTGGGCATGTATTATTAAGTTTATAATAATTTTTGGGTTGCAATTTCATTTATTTAAGTTCTTGTAAATTCGCCTTGGTATGTCAAGGATTACTATGTAATTGGATTGCAAGAAGTTCAAGGAGGTCAAGAGCATTGGTGGGACCAGTGGGAGGACTTCAAGATCAAGTGTTGATTATGTACTCCTTCAGCAACTCTTGTAAAATGAATGAATGAAATGCACCTAGGAATGCCCTGATTCAATTCTTAGTGGCTCAGAATTGAATCCCTTAGAAAGTTCTTGATCATACCATATTTACTGCTTATCCATGAATGCATGAGATGTATGGGAATGTATGCAATTATATGATATATGCATGCTAATTGGATAATGTGCAAAGTGAGACCTTAATAGTAATTAGGATGACCATAAAATCTTCCAAATAAATGATTAAGTTGGAAATGCTATAATTAAAGTAATTATAACATAGGTCATCCATTGAAGCAATTATTTTAAGAAATTTTAAATACTTGCATGAGATGCAATTAATTTAAGAGATTTTCTTAAGAATAATTGTTAAGCATGAGATGTTGCAAATATGTAAATGGTTTGGTGGCCAATATTGGATGTACCTGAGGACATTAAAATTATTTGCATAATTACTGGCTCAATGGGATTAACTTAACTAATGCAAGATAAGTCAATAATGGATGTACCTGAGATTTTGAGCATTAGGGGCTAGGTAAAGGATTGAACCTCACATGAGATGTGATGGGCAAGGAGTTGCTCACTTATAGTTTATTGTAATTCCAACAATGGATGTACCTGAGGATGATCAATAGAATTATAAGAATTCAATCACCCACTAGAAATCCATCCAACTAGGATTTCCGTTTTCTACTTTGGAAGTGTAGGATTCGCTAAGTTAGTGGGATGACCAATTTGATTAAAAGACCATAATCATTTTAGTTAATTACTTGATACATTTACTAATTAATCTGGTTATTTTCTGCAATTAATTTTCTGATAATAATGAGCACAGAACAACCACCATCATCCAATATCCTTGCAAGCATACTTGATCGCAATAATTTGACAGGACCTAATCTCTCTGATTGGCTAAGAAATTTGAAACTTATTTTGAACCTTGAACATATAGGATATGTTCTAAACTCAAATGTTCCTGGTCCCTTACCTCCAGAGACCACTCAAGAGGAACATGAAACTTTGGACAAGTGGAAGGAGCATGATATGAGAGCTAAGTGTTACATGCTTGCTTCCATGAGTAATGAGTTACAGAAGTAGCATGAGAACATGCAGAGTGCGAGTGAAATCCTCCTTCACCTACAAGTTTTGTATGGTGAGCATAGTAGGAATGCTAAGTATGAGATATCTAGGCAGATGTTCCGCATGAGGATGTCTGAGGGACAGAATATTGGGGATCATTTCCACAAGATGATTCGGCTGATTAAGCAGTTGGAACATCTTGACTTCAACATGGATTTTCAACTACAGACGGATTTGATCCTTCAGTCCCTTCCTGACTCTTTTGGGAATTTTGTGACAAATTTCCATATGACTCAACAAGAATGTACCTTAGCTGGTTTACTCAACATGCTAGTTATTGCCCAAAAGAATATGCTGGGCAATAAAGGAAAAGAGGTAGCTTTGATTGCATCTTCTTCTACTGGAAAGTCCAACAAGAAGAAGGGTAATAAGAAAAAGAAACCTCAGATTCTTGGTCCTTCTAAGAAAATAGCTAAACAGAAAGGGAACACTAAAGCTGATGGAGGCAAAGGAAAGTGTTTCCACTGCCAAAAGAATGGGCACTGGAAAAGGAACTGCCCAGAGTATCTTGCTTCTCTGAAGGATAAGAAGGATAGACCTTTGGAAGGTATGTCCATATCTTGTTATTTAGGTTCTGATGATACTCATAGTTCATCTACAGCTTGGGTTTTAGATACTGGTGCCAGTTCTCACATTTCTAATGATATGCAGGAACTAGCAAATAGTAGCAGCTTGCGTTCTCAAGATGTTAGAGTCTGGATTGGTAATGGCTCAATTGTTGAAGCTTTAGCCATAGGATCTAAATCTTTTTACATGTTTAGACATATTTTGTGTTTGGATAATATTTTATATGTACCTGATGCTTTTAAGAATATCATTTCTATATCTAGTTTGACTAGAAATGGCTACGAATTTCAGTTCATAGATGATGTTTGCAATATTTATTTTGGAAATAAATATGTTAGTTCGGGTTATATGAATGATGGTCCTTATTATTTGGATAATAATGACAAACACAAAATGAATGCAAGTGATCTAAATGAATGCAATGCCATAGTGAAAATCAACTCAAGTTCAAAATATATTTGGCACTTAAGGTTATGTCATGTTATAGAAGATAGGATTGCAAAACTAGAGAAAATGGGGATTCTATCCTCATTGGGCTCTGAGCCTACTCCAACTTGTGAATCTTGCCTGCAGGGCAAAATGACTAGATCACCCTTTGTTGGACAAGAGCTAAGAGCTGAAAATATTTTGGAGCTAATACATAGTGATGTATGTGGTCCATTTAAAGAAATGGCTAGAGGGGGCTTTCATTATTTTATTACCTTTACTGATGATAAATCAAGATTTGGGTATTTGTATTTGATGAAATACAAACACGAATCCTTTGAAAAGTTCAAAGAATTTAAATCTGAAGTAGAAAATCAAACAGGAAAGAGTATTAAAGCTCTTCGATTAGATCGTGGAGGTGAATATTTGAGTACTGAATTTGATGAATACTTTAGAGAGCACGACATTGTTTCCTAGCTGACTCCTTCAGGAACGCTACAATTAAATGGTGTATCTGAAAGGAGAAATCGTACCTTATTGGATATGGTACGTAGTATGATGAGCTATACTGATATGCCAATCTCCTTTTAGGGATTTGCATTAGAATCAGCTTTGTATATTCTGAATAGGATTCCATCAAAATCAGTTTCTTCCACACCTTATGAGATATGGCATGGAAGAAAGCCAAGTCTTAAGCATGTTATGATTTGGGGTTGCCCAGCTTATATCAAAAAGCTGAACACTGATAAATTGGAAACCAGATCAGAAAATGGTCGATTTGTTGGATATCCAAAGGATAGTTTTGGATATTATTTTTATTTGCCTACTTCACAAAAGGTTGTGATAAGTAGAGATGCCACATTTCTTGAACAACAGTTTGTTCAAGAAGGTGGCAAAGGAAGGCAAATAGAGTTGGAATTGGAGAATTCTGACCAACCAATAGATCAGATGGATATAGATCCATCTAGTCAACCTACACCCATTGATGAAACATCTACAGCTGTTCCTCATAGAACAACTAGGGTATCTCACCCACCAGTGAGATATGGTTTCCTTCATGAAGAAGAACAAGAGTTGTCTACTCATGAAGAATTAGATCATGGAGATGATCCACTTACCTATGAAGAAGCTATATCAGATATAGACTCTTCAAAATGGATTGATGCTATGAAATCTGAAATTGATTCCATGTATAAGAATCAAGTTTGGGATCTTGTTGACCCACTTGAAGGTATTGTACCTATAGGGAACAAATGGGTTTTCAAGAAGCAAATTGGTTCTGATGAAAAGGTAGAGACCTATAAGGCAAGGCTAGTAGCGAAAGGGTTTCGCTAAAGGCAAGGAATCGACTATGAGAAGACTTTCTCTCCTGTTTCCATGCTTAAATCAATTAGGATTCTATTAGCAATAGCTGCATACTATGATTATGAGATTTGGCAAATGGATGTCAAACAGCTTTTCTCAATGGATACATTGAAGAAAACATTTTCATGGAACAACCTAGGGGTTTTGAATCCCAAGATGATTCTAAGGTATGCAAGCTAAAGAGACCCATTTATAGGTTGAAGCAAGCTTCGAGGAGTTGGAACATCCGCTTTGATGAAGCCATTAAATCCTTTGGTTTTATAAAAAATGAGGATGAACCTTGTGTATATAAGAAGGTTAGTGACAGTGCTATCACTTTCCTTGTTTAATATGTGGATGACATACTGTTGATGAGTAATGACATAGGTATGTTGACAACTGTAAAGGTATGGTTGTCAAATACATTCTCCATGAAAGACTTAGGGGAGACAATTTATATTCTTGGGATTCGCATCTATAGAGATAGAGTGAAAAGAATAATTGGTTTATCCCAAAGTCTATACTTGGAAAAGGTGTTAAAGAGGTTTAAAATGCTTGATTCCAAGAGAGGATTGTTACCAGTGAGACATGGTATCCATCTTTCTAAAGAGATGTCTCCAAAGACACCTGAATAAAGAGATAAAATAGCCAAGATTCCATATGCTTCGGCTATTGGAAGTTTAATATATACAATGTTGTGTACTAGGCCGGATATCGCATATGCTGTTAGTTTGACTAGCATGTATCAATCCAATCCAGGTTTGGAACACTGGATAGCTGTCAAGAATATCCTTAAGTACTTGAGAAGAACTAAGGATTTATTCTTGATCTATGGAGGTGGAGACTTGCAATTGGATGGTTATACTGATTCTGATTTCCAATCAGATATCGATGATAGAAAGTCTACATCTGGATATGTGTTCATTTGTAATGGAGGTGCAGTCAGTTGGAAGAGTTCCAAACAGAGCACGACTGCAGATTCCACTACAGAGGCCGAGTATATTGCTGCATCAAATGCTGCAAAGGAAGCTGTTTGGATAAAGTAGTTCGTGACAGAACTTGCAGCAGTTCCTTCCATTGAGTCAGCAGTTCCACTACACTGTGACAATAATGGAGCAGTCATACAGGCTAAGGAACCAAGGTCTCACCAAAAATCCAAACACATAGAAAGGCACTACCACATTATTAGAGAAATAGTTGGGCGAGGCAATGTAGCCATGCAGAAAATAGCATCAGCTGAAAATCCAGCTGATCCATTCACTAAGCCTATGTCACAGACTCAGCTAGACCGACATCTTGAGAAGATAGGTCTAAGATATTGTAATGAATGGCTCTAGTGCTAGTGGAAGATTGTTAGTAGTATACCCTAGAGCATATCATTTAGTATGTATCTTGTACATATTTTTATTAATAAAAGGCTTTTCCACTTTTCCGTTTACATAATATATTTATGTGTAATAGAAAAGGTCCATTGATATTTTATTAGAAATATTATTCTTAAGTTGTTAAGAATATGAGTAACATTATTTCTAGCACAAAGTATCATAAATAGGTTCACAATCGAGGATACTTCATAATAAGGACATGACTTATCTAGAAAGATTGTATTCACGTTTGTTCCCAAGTTATTTATATGAGATATAAATAAGATGGAATGGTGAGTCTCATGCCATATGACAAACATGATAGGTACTTATAGATGATAAGTAGGCCGAACCAGTGACACTTATGACAAGCACATGGACACTTATGACAAGCACATGGAGTTTATTCTTGTCAATGTTTTGTCATAAATCATATCAGTGCATATAATCTTTAGACCTGAGATAGCACAATTATCTTGTATATAGGTAGTTTGAGTTTGATACTGCTTTCATACTTGTATTGTGTATGGGTATATGGGCATGTGTTGGATCCTACTAGTTATATATGGAGGTAGGTGCTGATCAAGATGGAATCTGTTCCTCTAAGTAAATAGAGATAAAATCCTATGTTCATTTAATTGTTCTTGATGTTTCAAGTTCCTAGCCAGGACAGATAGATTTAATCAGAAAAGAGTTTTTGATGAGAAAATCTTTTTAATCAAGAACTGGAATTAAAAGAGAACATAATATTCATAGCAAATGGAGTTTGAGATAAACCATGACTCCAGCTTGAGTTGGGATTTTGTAACAGAGAGATTCTAATGCATGGTAACATATGATTATAGGTTTATTTAAGGTAAACCTTATTACTAATTGGGTAGCCATGGCATGCTATGCTAGGTGTTAACCATGGTCTATGAGGTGCATAAAATGATTTAGAGAAATCATTTATGGTAAGAAAGAGTTCTGATGATATTAAGAGTTGATATCATATCTTATTGCCAATTAGTGATGAGCCTAGTAAGTCACACACATGCACAAGTTATCACCTAATTAAATATGATTTAATTAATTAATTAAAAGAGTTTAATTGATTAATTAAATAGGTTTGGTTTGCAATTAGATTGCAAAGTCCCTAGCATGACTTGAAACTAAATCTAGATTATTGGATATATAGTATAAGTTAAATTTATATTTAAAGTGTTTAAATATAAATTTAATTAATGAGAAATTAATTAATAGAGATCAATTAATTAATTTATATTTGACATAAATTAATTAGAAGAAAAGAAATAATTATTTTGGGTTAAAAACTCAAAATTAAGACACAGGGACATTTTGGTCATTTCGCAGTGTAACACGTGGCAGCATGAGATGGTGACACATGGCATTACACATAAGCTTGCCAAATGTCTTTTAATCATGTAAGATGATTAAAATTAAGATTAAATATAGGTTTGACACTTAGCACAATGTGATTGGGTCACTTAAACCTAGAGCTAATCAAAGGGTGACATGTGGCAAGGGTTTAATGTGTTGACTTAGCTATATAAGTGCTGTTATGAATTAAAAATATGACAACCAGCAGTCACTCCTCCTATGTCACACCATTTTGAGGCTCTCCATCTATTCTTCTTCATCTCTCATCAATTCAAAGAGATTAGCCATCAATCTCTTGAATTAAAAATACTAGAAATTATTTTTAGTGTCCTGTTTACATCTTTAATCTCTTGAAAGCTTTAGAAGCTGTTCAAGGGCTGCCATAGGTGTTCTTGGTGTGGACAAGCTAGAGGAACAACATTTGGTGTCCTAAAGACGAATCTCAAAGGCGCAAATACACTGCAGTGCATCAAGAGGTTAGTGTAATCATTCTTGATTTAATCTAGGGTTTTAAAATTAATCTGATTAATTTTAAAATCTTAAATAGTAAATACAGATCCAAAAACATATTAAAAGAGTTTTAATATGTTGTTTATCATTGAAATCAAATAGTTAAAAATAAATCTTGCATGATGCATGTGACCCTAGGTGAAAATTTTTGAATTCAATGGTATAAACTTGTGTTTTTCACGCTTCCGTTCCTTCATGTAGAGGGTGTGCTGAGCTCCCAAGTTGATTATATATTGCGTTTATAGGTCGAGTGAGTCAAAAACTCCCCGTTGAAAGGTCCATTTTATGGTCGGACTTTGTCTGATTAAATTCTTGATATTGGGCCCAAATGGGCCTTAGAGTTGGGTTAAGGAATAGTTAGGCTTACTACGGGGTCTCGGGGGCTTTAGGCTGGTTCAGGTCCTAGTGCCGGTCCAGCTCATAGGTTGGGTCGTGACATTTTATGTTATAAATTAAAATAAAAATAATTTACTGTTATATACCCTAAATTTACATACATCTATATAAATTACCTAAGAAAAATTTGTAGAATTATATAGCATGTAATAATGTCCTCATCAATCATTATCATACTTTTCCAAAATCATAATTTTGTGACATATCATCCAGTGTATGATTTGCAAATTGTCTTATCTCTACTTTAATTTTGCGTCAATATTTCAAGGCATTTGCAATTGGGTTCCTCCAAAAGGTATATTATGTGATGTAGCCTACAATACAAATTATAATTATTTATGTAGAAAGATAATTAAGGATATAATGGCCATCTAATCGAGTGAAACAAAGTCAATTAATGATATAATTATTTTAAATCTTTTTTCAATTTTCGATATCATTATCAATTCAACTCTTTGATATAATGATATAATTATTTTAAATCTTTGATAAACGGGTCGGACCGACACATGGCCCAATGCCCTCACCATCCCCTTATTTTTTTTTTATAAAAAAATGTTAGATATATATATTGTAATTATATTTTAAAATAATAATAATAAATTTATAAAGTTGAGATAAAGTTGAGATATTATTATGTTAAAAATATTTTAAAAATAAATAAAATAATAATTAATTATTTCAAAGTATAAATATATACTCTAAAAATAAATACATTAAAAAAATAGAAAATAACAAGAAAAAAAAAACTAAAGAATACATACTCTTTTGATCTCTCTTTACTTAATTTACTTCTCAAATCTTGATTTTCATAATTTTTAACTTTAATTTATAATTTGGGATTTATAATTTTAAATAAAAAAATTAATTATTTTATCTATAATTCAAATATTTCATAATTTTAGGTATTGATGGTTTCATAAATGATATAATTGTTATTAATCTAGTATCAAATTAGCATTTTTTTTAATTTTTTTTTTATCTTCATGTTTTATAAAATGCTTAAATGAATTTACACTTTTATATGTTTGATTATATAAGTAATTAACTGACAATATTTTTTATAATATATAGTAATTAAAGTTCTTGATAGATAAAGTATAATCAGTATAATATTAGAACAATTATATTATAAAATATTCTTAATTTAAGGTATGTGCATTGTGAACAAGTGAGTTTATATTACTATAATAAATATTAAAATTAGCAGTAAAAATTTTATAGCAACATTAATTTTTGCTGTTTATAAAACTAATACATTAACAATTACAACTAATGGTACATAAAAAATATATGATAACAATTGTTTTTATCATTAAAAATTTTTTGTGGTAATAATTGTTGCCGTCAATATTTTTTTTTAGCAACTATAATTTTATTGTAAAATATTTATGACTGAAATTTTATAACAGTAACATGCATTAATTCATATATTGCTATATGATGTGGTGTATTTATATGAATTATTATTAAATTTGAATTGTTTCAATATTTTTCTTAAATTAATTGTCTGAATATAGCTTAAAACTCATGTTGCTTATTTTTAATGAATAAATTTTTTATTATTGTTTGATAAAAGTACAATTTATAAATTTTTATTAATTATAATAATTACATGACTATTTATTTTTAGGAATAATTAACTGAAGTATTTTTTTTATAATAATTAATTTTAAGTCTAAAAATTCTTTAATCATTATTTTCATTTAGTTTCAATACAAATAATAAAATTTTCATATAACTATTATTTATTAAAGCCAGAATATCGATTATATCATATGGTATTTGGTAAATAATTATTTTTGATAAATGATATATCTTGTACATTAATACTAAATTCTTAGTTTTTAGATATATTAGATAGATAGATAAACTGAGTCTATATTTTCTGTGAAGAATGTCTTGATTCATTTTCTTGTGGTGGGGATCGGGGGGAGGAGGAGGAGGAGGAGGAGGAGGAGGAGGAGGTGATGGTGGTCAACTAGGTGGACTTTAATGATTTTTGTTGTCCCCTTAAATATATTATTGATTGTTCTCTTTATTAAGGAATAACAGAAGTAGTAATGATCACTAATAAAAAAATAATAATAAATTTTAGCTTAATAGTATTAAAACTATTTTTAGTGTTATGAAATCTCAAATTTTAATTTCAATTAGAGTCAATTATATATTAAAAATTTGAAAGAATGAGATAGGATAATATACTCCTTTTAAATATATAAATTATATCAACTAAAATCTAATATGTTATAGTTCAACCTCATTAATTGAAAAAACAAAAAGAAAAAAAAAGTAAATGAAATTATAAAAAAGTAAAATTTTATAAAAAAATATTATTTTTTTTATAAACTTTTTCATAAAAAAATAAAAAGTAATTTTTGTATTTTTCATATTTTAATAAAAAATTAAGTAGAGATTTGAAATTAGAAATTAAAGTAAAATGGTTTATAAAATTAAAAATTTATTTCTAGAAATAATTGTGAGAGCATAAAGAAAAAACAAAAAAATTAAGATTGTTTTTCACTCTTTTCTAACCAATTTTAATAAAAATTGAAATGGCCATAATTGTTACAATTTTTTTCTTTTTTCTCCTTTAATTCTTAAAAAAACAAGGAAATTATATTTATATCTTTTTTTTTCTTCTAACAAAATACAGAAATTGACTTTCTTTTCTTTCCTTTTCTTATAAAACAAAGGAGCTCTTGGAATTTTCATTTCTATAAATATATAAAATTTACTACTTTCGTTTATTTTTATTTATCATATTTAAATTTTATATAGTGATTAAATAAATAATTAGATAGTTTCATTTTTATAAAACCATATTAGTAATTGATTACCCTTTATTTCAACTATTTACTCTTTATAGAAATATTTATTGTATTTAATAGAAATAAAAAATAAAATTAAAAAATAAAATAATTAATAATTTTAATTTTTTAAATATAATAAATAATTTTAGATAAAAAAATTTAAATACACAGATAAAAATGGATGGGAGAGTATTATTGAATTTGCCTTTAGATAATCTAATGAATATTAATTAAGCTTCCGAAGATCTTACCAAAACAATGTGATTGTTCAAAATCCATGGAGCCCATTTTTTCCATCTGGCCCAAAAGCAACAGATGCATATAAGAACTTTTTTAAAATAATCAATAAAAAATAAATGATTAAACAATAATTATGAGGGTTAGCCGACTAATAATTCAGTTTATTCCTTATGAGAGTTACCCATAAACCAACCGGTTCAAACTGGTGATATTGAATTGCAACCGGCTCGATTTGAATTTTTAAAATTCTTTTAACATTTTTCCTAGATTAAGTAGATGTTTTACGTATCTTTAATTCTTAAATCATTTTCAAATAAGGTACATAATAATTTATATGAATTTTTAAATTAATTAGCATATTTAAAATTTTTAACATTTTTAATAGATTATGAGTTGATTATAAACATCTTTATTTCTTGGATTATTCTCAAATAAGGTGCACAATAACTTTTAATAAATTCTTGAAGTTAATTACCATAGTTTAGAATTTTAGGTTCGATTTGAAATTAAAATATATATATATATATATATATATATATATATATTTTTTTTTTTTTTCTTGGATTATGCTGATGGTGATGAGAATATTTATTATTGGACCATTCTCAAATAAGATACAATGACTTTTATGAATTTTTAAAGTTAATTAGCATATTTTAAATTTTTAGTTTATTAAAGTTTAATAAATTTAAAAATATATTCCTTGTGCTTAAGTGGTAAAAATATTTAAAATAAATAAAATAATAAATAAACAAATGATTTTATAATTAAGATTTTTTTATCCTGAAAAAATGAATGAATAAACATAACTATAATAATTTATTTTAAAGGCAGGTTGAAAAGTAAAAGGAGCTTTATTTTTTTGAAAAAATATTATTTTAAATATTTAAAAATCATTTATTTATTTTAAAATATTAATTTTAATCTAATTTTTAATATCATTTGTAATTAATATATGTAATAGAAAATTATTCTCACCAAGCCAACAATTTAAAATCAAACACATCCTAATTTTATTGATTTATCATAGCTTTTGTTAAGTTAATTTCAAGAAGATAAAGATTTAAAATTATTATTTAAGATTTTATAAGAATTTAATTTAATTTTCTTTTTAATTTTATATTTTCAATGAATATTTAATTTTTTTAATACAAAAAATTAATTAAATATTTTCTAATAATAATTTATTTTAAAAAATTACACAAAAATATAAGGGAAAATAATTTAGTACATGTACTTTTATGCTTTTCAATTCGAGTATTGAACTAAGTTTTTGCAAATCAAAGATTATATTATCGTGCTGTTAGCAGTTTAAGGATTAAAGTGGTTAACGGCGTTAATTATGCTAACGTGGCATGTTGACATTAGCGCCATGTTTGACATGGCATGATGATGTTAGCACCACGTCTGATGTAATATGCTAATATCAACACCACATAAGCATATCTCTAACTTGCAAAAGGTTGAAAGTACAAGCTCCTAAATTGAAAATAAAGTAAAGTTTCAACCTCGAAGATTAAAAGAGCAAAAATTTTGAAAGTACATAAAAAAATTAGGAAAGCGAGGGACAGAGGAAAAGAAAAGAAATAGAAAAAAAAAAGTTGGGAAATAAAGGGTGGCATGAGGGGTGGGAGAGAGAAAGAGAGATACAATGAGAGAGAGAAGGAGAGATAGACGCATAGGAAAGTCACTCTGTACCGTTCTATCTGTCTCCATATCTCTCACACTTTGTTTCTCTCTCCCATATGCCTCTATCTTTTCTTGTTTACCTCTCTTTCTCTCTTTTTCTCTCCTCTATCTCATTTGATCAAGTCTCTCTCTCTCTCTCTCTCTCTCTTCCTAATTTTTCATCTCTCAATTAGCTGAAGTGAAGAGAGAGGATGAGAGTTGGATGAGAATTAAGAGGTAAAGGGAATGAAGAAGAGAGGCAAATCGGAAGAGAGAGACATACAGGGGAGAGAGAGGGAGAGAAAAAGGGTGAGAGAGAGAGAGAGAGAGTGACTCTCCTTTGCCTCTCTCGTTATATCTCTTTCTCCCTCTTTATCTCATTGTATCTCTCTTACTCCATATCTCTTCCATTCTCTCTCTCTCTCTCTCTCCCCCCACCATGCCACCTTATTTTTTATTTCTCTCCCTCTAGCACCCTCTTTTTTTTTATAATTTTTTCATATACTTTTAAAATTTTTATAATTTCAATATTCTTAGTTAATACTTTCTTTTATTTATAATTTAGAGACTTAATACTTTTAACATTTTGTAATTAAGAGATTATTTGTGTGGCATTGACGTGACACTGCTTTAATAAGGTAGCACTGATATTAATATGCCACATCAAATATGACACTAATATCAATATATCACATTAGCACCATGTCATTACAATTAATAGCGTTGCTATTAAGCTTATTCTCGATTTGCTAATAATGCAATAACATAATTCTTGATTTGCAATTCAATATTCAAATAGAAAATATTTGAAATTACATGTCACTAAATTTTACTTTCCCAAAAACATGTAAGATTTGAGCATTGCATTTGCCAACACAAATCCCAACATGACCGGAAGGCATAATTTGGGGACAAGAAAAGACCTACCGGATACTGCGGCTGTTGCTTGGTTTGTCGACTCTAGCCTTACTTTTTTTCAAATTTTTAAAGTCAAAATTAAAAAAAAAAATAAACTTGTTTGACTATTATTTTGGCTGTTTATACATTTTGGTATATATTTTTTTATTGAATAATTTAATATTTAATTTTTATAATTTAATATTATTAATATTTTAAAATATATTAATTTATTCTTACAACTTAATTATCAAAGTATAAGTTTTTTATATATTTTAAAATTAATTTATCATTAATAATTAATGAAATAATTAAATTACATTAATTAAATTAAAATTAAATGAACTATGAATTAATACACAGTGTTTATTATTACAATAACATTAAAAAAAATTATCAATATGATGTGAATTTAAAATTATTTATCAAAATAACATTTACTAAAAAAATTTAAATAATTAAATATCATTTAAATAGGCAATTTTAATGACAAGAAAACGTCAATTAAACTGACATTTTCCAAAACTCTCAAGTCATGCATCGCAGATGAAGAGAAAGCGCTGGCATTTTCAATATATATATATAAAAGTAAAGTATGACAAAACCTTTGATAAATTTTGATAATTATTTTTTAATTTATTTAATTATAATATTTTTTTTTAATTTAAAAATATAATATAAAATTTCATCAACTTTTAAATTTTATACAGTAAAATCTCTCTAATTCTTAAATTATCAATTTTTCAGTTAAATGCTAATTTAGATAGTTTCAGTATAGAGTTTAGTTATAATTTTTCTTTTCTCTCTCAAGCAATGTGTAAATTAAATTTTTCTTCTCTTTATAGATAGAATAACTTTTCACATATAAAGAGAATAATTTTATATTTTATATAAAAAAAAGAAAAAAATATTAACTAAATGCTATACAGAAACTGCTCACGTCAATTTTTAATTAAAAAATTAATAATTAAAAATTAAAAAAATTTTAATTTTTATTATATTTTAAAATTAAAAAATTATAATATTACAACTATATATACTTAAAAAATAATTATTAAAATTTATCTCATAACCTTTGGCTTTGACCATTGCCGGGCTGTCTTCGTTCGGAATTATTTTAATATTTTAATTTAATTTTAATTTTTTTATTAAAAATAAAAATAAAATTATATAAAAATTAAATTAAGAATGACGTTTATATATATATATTTTTATTATTTTTGTAAAAACATTATACACTTTTAAAATATATAAAATATAATATTTTTAATTATAAATATAATATTATACTATATACATAGGTTAATTTATAATTATATTTATATTTTATAATTAAATATTATATAATAAATAATTAAAATATATATTATATAATATACTATATTATTATATTATATAATATAATATATTATTATATAATACATTTAATCGTAAATTATATATAAATTTTATAGTTAAAAATTATATAATTTAGAAATAACTAAAAGATATAGTGTATAATGTATTATATATTAATATTTTAATTTAATATTTAAATGCTTTGAGTATAATTTTTTTAAAAAATAATTATATAAAATTATCTCAAGAATCGAAAACTCAATTGAAATAGTATCGAACCCAAGAATTGATAACCATACCAAATCAAAGAATTAAAAATTATATCGAATTAAAATCGAAACAATAAAGATCGAATCAAAATCATACAAAAGTTTTGATTCAATTTTAATTCCTGAACAAACCCGAACCGAACACTCATCTCTACCTTCCTTCATGGCTTTTCAACGATTTTGCAAGCAGGGTTTGAGCATGAATGGTGGTGTTGCGTACCTGATCGGAATGGCTCCCAGGCTGCTGGCCAGAGGAAAAGTCACCAATAGTGGTTGAGGAAAGGAAAAAGAGAGAAGAAACAACTAGTGTTTAGTATTACCGGTAAAATTGCCCTTGAGTAAAACATTTTTTTTTAGTTTATTATTAATACAAATTAATTTAAAATTAAATATTATATATTCTAATCATAAAAATTTTAAAATAATAAAATAATTTTTTAATATTATTTAAAATGATATATTTTTTAACACTGAACTTCAATATGAGAGGGGCTCTAAGAATTTTTTTTTTTTTCTCAAATCACAAGATAAATCATAAATTTGAAATATAATTTTAAGTAAATATGATTTTTTATCAATTAAAATTTAATTTATGAAAAATGATTTTAAAAATAATTATTTTAAATACATTAGAGCTTGATAATAATCATAAGTATCAAAATAGGAAAAACAAAATCTCTCTTTATTCCAACGTTTTATTAATTATCAAGTACAAGTGTACAAAATTTTCTACTTTCTGCCCAATTTTGATGTCCTTGTTGTATGCAAGATTTTAAGATGGGAAGATCATTTGGAGAATTATTTATGGTTAATATTTTTTGAAATATTTAAAAATAATTTAAAATTAAATTTGATAAATTTTAATAAAAAATATTTAAATAAAATAATTAAAATAATATTTAAAAAAAATATAGTTTTCATCCTGTAATTTCAACACCAAACAACTGCAAGCTCACACCACAATTAGAATGATGAGAGCAATATAGAGTGATCATGATTTAGTAAATTAAATTATTAAAAACTTCTTAATGTAATTATTAATTTCAACTAAATTTATTATTTTTCATTATTTTATTTCAATTTTTTAATTTTTAGAAAGTTAAATCAATTTAAAATTTTTAATAATTTTTTATATTCAATGAAAGTTCAATAAATTGGGTAATAATTTGTGAGTAGCATATGATTCTCCTTCTTATTATAAAAAATAATTAATTTCAAATTAGATGGATGAAAACACTCAAGACCTCCTCAACTCCTTACACTTAGATTTTAGAAATAAAGTATAAATTGTGGCAACAAAATATTTTTTAGGAAGATTAAGTTTTTATAAGTTTCAAACCTTCAAAAATCTCCACTTTTTCAACATATTTCATTACCCTATTTTATCTTTAAAATTTTTTTATACATTTTTCTTAAAAATAGAGAGGAAAACTAATTAATAAAATTATTTCTAATTTTCTTAATAAATATTTTTAATTTTATCAATAAAACATTTAGCAATGGTATTCTTTTAACTAAAATTAATTTTTTAATTTTAATTATTATGATTATATATAAATCATCAATTTTATAAATTAAACATCATAATCAAGCCCATCCCTTCAGGAAATAGGAATTTTTTTTTTTTGCCAGATTCTAGAATCTAGACCTAGCATATTCTTAAAAATAAACATGTAGTGCATATGAATATTTAATATATGGAAAGTTAGTGGTGATACTTTTACCAAATTAAATAATTAAAGTTCATTTGGAATTCAGTTTAGCAGTCATCTAGTAAATAATTTAATATATGGAATTTAATTAGAAATAAATATTATTAAATTAAAATTCATTGATTTCTAGAGTCATATTCTAATATATTATAAGGAATTTTATGGATAGAAAGTTCATTTGACATTACTATTTGAGTTACTGGATAGAAAAATATTATCTTAAATATGTCTTAAAAACTCTTAAATTTAATTTTAATTCCAATTTATTATAATTTGATCATAAAAATTATAAAATAATTATTTCAAACTATTTTTTCAATAACAATTAAAAAAAATTTCAACCTCAATTTTAACTATACTGGAAATTATGCTCTAAGCCAATTCTATGAATAGCCAATGCATTTGCTCGGATACTCCAAAGAAAAAAAAAAAAAAACCAATAAATTAAAGATACTTAGGAGAAATGGGGCTCTTTGCTCCATTAAAGAAGATGGAAACCATAATGATATATAGCAAATGGGCTGTTTGAGTGGGATGTTTGAAAGTGATTTGGTTGATAAAAATAATGGAAGATGGTGGCAGTCGTGTGGAAAGCACACTCCTCACTTATTTCCTAATATTATCTCATCCCACACGATTCCTTCTCCTCAACCATTAGAGTGCTCTCCAATTCAGCAATCCATTTTCACAGTTTTGTGCATCTTCTTGGGAAAAAAAAGAGATATTGGGTATGAGTCATTCATTAATTAGATCTTTTGAAGTATTTACACAGTATAATATACATTAATTAAATATATAACTAAGCCCATTAATTAACTTAAAGATATTGGCTTTGATCAGGATCAAAATCGTTACCTCATAGCCTTAGAGACTATTCCAACACTAGCAATATTCTACTTCATGCAGGGAGTTAATTTCTTTATTCAAAAGCAATTCCTGCGAGCAATATTTCAAAGATAAAGCTAGGATAGCGAGTACCTTCTCGCAGTTGTGTTGCTAAGTAGTATTATGAACTCTTTTCTCACCAAAAACAAAAGAAGAAAGAAGGCACAACACGTTAAGATGATAATAAAGGTGGTATAAAATATAGATATAGCGTAACGTAATTATTGAGTAAGCAAACATGAAAGAAAGCAAATCATTATTAGATGTGAAAGAAGCAAGAAATTAAGTTCCTCAATTAGCAAGTTTTAATTACAACAGTTGATGACCCAAGAACCGATATGAAATTACAATGTAGCTGAACAAAATCTACGCAAGCTGGAAACTATTGTGATTAAGTAACTAGCCAGTTATAGTATATGTGCTTAACAAAGACATGTAACTGAAGAAACGTAACGCTTGAAAAGCTTGCATATATATATATATATATATACATGTATATGCAAGCTTTTCAAGCGTTAAGTTTCTTCAGTTATATGTCTTTGTTAAGCACATACACTATAACTAGCTAGTTATATGATTACGATCTGCAACTGATAAGAGAGCTGTTTTCTTCTTTTGTCTTGTTCCATAGTCATGCTTTAGTCATGACTGATGAGCTTCTGGTCAGGTATAACTGCATGACTTAAAAGTGCATATCATCTGTTTTGGGAAAGATAGCTTGCTCTTCTTAATTCATCATCTCCACTTACCAGAACAATAATGTCTTAGTTACTTGCTTTCTTTCACTACTTAATTCATTAATTGTTACATATAATTCTTTGCTAATTGATCATATTTGATTCAAATTATAAATTATGTGCATCCATTGTTATTTTCTGTTGTATTCATAATTTTCAGAAGGAAAGTCATAGTTAATTAGATGATGATCAAAAGGTTGGATCTTGGTTTGCTGTATCTCAAGAGACTTTATCAGATAATGAGGTGGTGACAAGGGGGTGTGTGTGTGTGTGTGTGTGTGTATAATTGTTATATGCATACGTACCTATATATTTATGTATATATATTGATCTTCACCAAATATACTAAACAATTATGATCATATCTGATCAAGAATTCTCCTTGGACCAACTCTGTGTATATCATTTTATTTTTCTTATTTTTTTTTCTCTCCATGCCTTGTTGTTAATTACCATTCTGGGAAGATATGAAATTCTTTTTTTTTTTCAGATGAAATTCAATTTTGTTTGCTTATACATACATGAATAAATCTTATTACTGGTAAAGAATTTGCCATTTTCAATTCTTGATCAATAATGGTTATAACCTTTGTATCACCATATAAATAGTATGTGGATTTCTGATAAATAAATAAAAGTATACATATCTTCTTCGTCTTCCATTAGTGGCCATACCCCACTTTTGCCTCCACCATATACTCCATAACAAGCTTCTTCCCTCTATAAATACACTTCTTGAGGGCGTGTGTCCTCCACACTTTGAACTCTCCTCCTCCTCAATCACTATCACCATTATAATACATCTTTATCATTTCCAATCCTTTATCATTTTCTTCCATGGCAACCAACACCAATAATAAGTTTCCTCCGGCAATTAATGATGTTGAGCAACAGGGGACAGTACTAGAGCTTCAAGAAGCCAATAAGGAGGACTTCGACTACTCAAAAAGAGCACAATGGCTACGAGCAGCTGTTCTTGGGGCCAACGATGGTTTGGTCTCCACTGCATCGCTGATGATGGGTGTTGGTGCTGTGAAACAAGACATCAAGGCCATGATACTTACTGGTTTTGCAGGGTTGGTAGCTGGGGCTTGTAGTATGGCAATAGGTGAGTTTGTGTCTGTGTACTCACAGTTGGACATAGAGTTGGCTCAGATGAAAAGAGACGAGCAAAGAGGAGGTAATAATAATGGAGGAAAACAAGAAAATGGAGGTGAAGAAAAAGGAGAGAAAGAGAGTTTGCCAAATCCACTGCAAGCAGCTGCAGCCTCAGCTCTTGCCTTTTCAGTGGGTGCAATGGTGCCACTACTGGCTGCTTCTTTTATAAGGAACTATAACGCGAGGCTAGGTGTCGTAGTTGGTGCAGTGAGTTTGGCTTTGGTGGTTTTTGGGTGTTTAGGGGCTGTATTGGGGAAGGCACCAGTGGTTAGGTCTTCTGCTAGGGTTTTGGTTGGAGGACTAATGGCTATGGCCATAACGTTTGGACTAACCAAGTTGATAGGGTCAAGTGCTCTGTGAGCTGTGATTTATCCAATTTTTTTTTCAAATTCGAAATTTCACAGCTCTGAAAATAATTTGTACAATCGCAAAGCTTTTGCGAATGCTTTTCTTTTCCTCGTGGAGTTGCGTGTGTTGTAACTAGGTTTGATTGTGTTTGGTGTGACATGAGCATGGAAAGAATGTTGGTTTGGTGTAACATTTGAAGTGGAAGAAGGGCAAGAACTGAGTCTGTTAATTAGCTGTTGCGTCTTAGCTCATCATGTGTTTAATTTCAACACTTGCACAAAAAGATGCTCAACAATATTCAAGCACTGAACTTTAACGGTTTGAATTTTAGTATTTATTTTTTAAATAAATTTTTAATATACCAATAAATTATATGGATAAATTTTTATTTAAACTCTATTCACTATAGATTCAAGAATGTAGGACTCGTATATTTAATAAATAAGTGTTAAATCTGATTTTTGGGCCAGACTGGCACTAGAACTTAGATCAGCATAAGACTCCAAAATCTGTAGTAAATCTAATTATTTCTAACCCAAATATAAAGCCCATAAAAGTAGTCTAATTTCAAAAAAGCAAAGGGACAGAGTCCGGTCATAAATTGGATTATCTAACGGGGAGCATTACTTACCCGACCTGTAAACAAATAAAAACAATAATATGGAGAGCTCAGCTCACCCTCACAATCCTCAATATAAATAAATCAATAATTGAGCTCCCTCCATCAACAGTATTAAGTATCTCATGCATCCGAGCATTTGCACATAAATAAGTTTACAACTTCAAAAATTAGGTTATTACAACTCTATATAAAAATAATATACTACTATTACATGCGGAGTTCTGGAATTGAACAAAAGATAATAAAAGTAAAACTAAACTTTTCTAGTTAATCCTGCTAGAAAAGAAAGCGGGTTATTTTCAATAAGTCCACCTGTCACTTGAGGAAAATAGTTGAACATGGGTGAGCATTCGATTCATAGAGTAAGATATTGATTTTAAATATAATTTTTATAACTATCTAGATCTAGTGCATTTCCTATATATGAAATGCAGCATAATCACATAGTATCAAACAATTCAAGCAATATTCATACAAAAGATAATTTGGAGCACTTACACACCCGTGTGTCACATCAATATATATATATATATATATATAGAAGCTGATCCCCTATACAACTAACTCTCTTAATTCCAATGCCTGTCAGCGAGGTCAACTCAAACTAAACTTTCTCTTAATAATCCAAGAGTGGAGGTCAGCAAAATCAATTCAAAGTTGTACTCACTTCGACTTATCCATATACAAGGATCAGGTCCCAACGCGAGTCAAGCTCTAGCTGCGACTACCCGTCTTACTCAAGTCCACATCCATACCATACGCACATCAACACATGCGCACAGCTCCAAATTACCTTAAGACGACATTCACAAACAAGTTTAATAAAATATGCAACAAGAGAGCGTGCCTAGCATTTAACTAAATATAAACATAGGTATATGTGAATGCATGAGCATGCCTTAAATATAAATTATTAATATTAAAATTATAAATAAAATCAAGATCAATTCATAGATTAACCGAAGATCACTGAGGCGACTAAGAAGAGAAAAAATGTTAACTTGGATCACCTAAATAATTATATTCATGAATTTATTAATATTAAAACAAAACAATGACTTGAAAAGTTAAAGATACACTAAATTTTATACCAAAAATTCAGCAGAGTTTTTTTATATACCTAGGACCTTCCCAACCTATAAAACAGCTCAAATAACACTTGTTATTCTAAAGGCCTTAGGCCCACAACACATCAATAACATAATGCCCCTCCTGAGCAACCAAATCTCATATATTTACACTATTTAGCTATCAAGTTTAAAACTAATATTTTGCAAAAACTATCTAAACTAACCCTAAAAATTTTATAATTATGCCCCGCAGTCCTTAACGATGTTATTATATTAATATAATTGGAATCATAATTTTCTAACTACCCACGAATATTTTATAAATTTTATTCTAAACGCAACCTTAGGTAAAACAGAGTATTTGGAGTTCCGGTTTACTTATACCAATTTTGACAGTTGGAATGCGTCCAGGGTGTCTAAAAATGGTGGGAAGCACTATAATATTGATCCATTTCCGAAGTGGGTCCGACAGCCTATGTGTCTAGCCCGAAAATGCAGTTCCGGTCGCCGATAAAATTTTCTCAAAATGAAAATACCTACGAGATGCCTACAGCACTAGAAGTTTGAATATAGTTTTTCTTTAATTAAAAAGATCCATTAAAGATCAAAAAAATTATTGGTAAGTTTGTGGGACCCACCAAATTTTTGATACCAGAAAAATTCCAAATTGTTCTTGTTGTGAAGCTCTTGACAAGTGGAGCTCGCTAGTGATCTTGGAATTTCGGTAGGGTTCACGGTTTGAGAGAAATCTAGCTCAGAAGTCGAAAATGGCTAAAACTTTCCAGCATAATTCGCACAAACCACTTGATAAAAATTGATAAAATTGATGTCATGGAAAGCTCTCGAGGAGTAGAGCAAAATTAAGATAAAACTGGGTTCAATTGGTGGCCAGAATCATCGAAAATGGGGAAAAGAAGTGAAACAGCGCACGTGAGGAGGAAGGAAGTTTGGGTGTGTTTTCTAGCTGGAAAACGAGGCAACTGTGGTGGGGAAGGTCGCTGGTGGGGCGTTGGCAATGGAGAAAGCAGGGGGGAGTGGTGGTCGACGGCGGAGGTGAGAGAGGAGAGAGAAAATGAAGAGTGAATGGGAGGAGCTCAAAAGCATGGGGGAGAGGGAGAAAGGAAGAAGAAAAAGGGCCGGTCTAATTCGATTCAGGACACCCAGAATTTGATTTTTGTTATGTCCTGGGACCTGAAACGAAGCCTGAAAATTTCAAAAAAATTATAAGAAACTTAAAAAAATTTATGGAGTCCAGATATATTTTTAAACTTACTACTTTATCTTTAAATTAATTTTTAAAAATTATTAAAATTAATTATCTGAAAAAATAAAAACCCAATTTTAAAAACTTAGAAAATTCAAATTAAATACCATAATATTTAATACATTAAAATATTAAAATTTACACATAAAATAATTATTTAAAAATTTATGATATTACAATAAGGCTCATCATATATAATGTGTTTTGAGTATATAATAAATTAGACATAGGCAAGAAAAATCTAATTATATATATGTTTTGAATGATATTATATTAACATGGAAATAAAATTTGAAAAGAAAAAGAGCTTTACGTGTTCCTCTTTGGTCAAAGATTAGTGCTTTTACTTAGAAGTTATCAAAATCTAAAGTTCATTGCATTGAATAAATTGGTCTGTAAAATTATCCTTACCATCACGCTGTTAGCATAATTTTCTGAAATACGGAGAAAGAACGCAGTTTTTAATTAGAAATAAAAGAAATTTTGCGGTTGACTAGCTCAAGTGTCTAGCTATTGATTTTTTTCATCTAAATATAATTTATTATAAATTTAAAACACATGAAATGTGATGAGATTCATTTATTAACATAAATATTATGTGTTTATGCCTTAAATTATGGTAGTCCCACATGCTAAAATTTTTCATCAAAATTGCGCCATTCTCATGGTTTGACACAGGCGGATTGTAAGTCATTTTTGGGAATTTGAATTTGTGACTTCAAGGATTTGAATTAAATCGAGTAGGTCAACACTAAAGTTAATTTTCAGTTTTTAACAATTTGAGTTCAATTTTGAATTAATTTAAAGGAATTTTTAATTTCGATTTCAATTTTAATATATATGCAATCCTAAGATTAATTTTTTTTTTAATTCCCTGTTTGTGTCGAATTGAGCAATTAATTCTAATTTAATTCAAATATAATTACAATTGGACTCTGCCGAGTTCCAAATCAGTTCACTTATGGAATCATTGACCAAAACCAAACTTAAATCGACCCTAACTTAAAAGGATCCTACATAATTACATTGCCACAGCAAATTACATTAATTTATTATTTTTTATTTGGAGTTCTTAATTATTTTGATTGGCTGACAATTTTATCGTTGAAATAAGACATTATTTGAAGACTTCGAATAAAGGTTCACAAGTTAATTTAAAACTTGAACATTTTTTTTTTTTGTTAAATTTCAAAAAAAAAAAATGTTTGAAACAATTTCGAAAATTATAAACCAAGTGAATTTTAGCAGGAGGGATCACCAAGGGTAATATAACTGAGAAATGTCAAAACAAATCATAACTGGAACTTGATTTATTGCAAATAGCAAACGAAAGATTTAACGCTCCACCACCAAATTACGAGGAAAAGAATTTGTTAATATAGAACTCAGAAATTTTCCAACAAAAGATAAGATAGCATCAGCCATGAGTCATAATTCTCCAGCTTTATAACCCGATTGTTGTAATTGCTTGATTACATAGAACTCTTTCTCCTATATCACCACCCAGTAAATGAACATGATATCCAAATTCAGCAAGGCATGACATCCATTCCCGCTCCACCGATTTGGACAAAGGGCCTCCTCATGCAGGAGAAACACTCTCTTATCCAGTATAACAATATCGTCTCACAATCGAACCTCCGACAAAACCTCTGCATCTTTACATTAGACAACCAATACAACCTTGGAAGTATTTGTGAAAGCACACCCAGCCAATCCTTCTACCTTATATCTAAGGTATCTTGAAAATGTTCTTCAGTTTGACCACCAGCTTCCACTCCTCCATAGACAGATCATCCTATAAATTATAAAGCAAAGGTAAGCCATCAAGTAGAAGTAGATCCTACAATTAAATAAATTTAACATTATTTTGTCCAGATTTAAGTCAACAAACTTACCCGATAATTAGTCTTCAGAACATCAATTGATCTCCTTGTAACGTGGCTGATAAGTAAATCATTAATCTCAAAATGTCTGCCAAACATTTTTTGCTGCTCCTCAGGGTTGGAGCCAACAATCTGCCAAATATCCAAAACACCCAATCAGACCAAATCTAACATGTTTTTTGGTACAATGGGAAGGCACACGAAGGCAGACCAAATTCAATATAACGCTGATGTTCATAAAAAATTAACAATTGACCATACCTTAATGGCAACCTTCTGGCCCTTCTTGGCACAATCAACAGGCTTATGGTTGTTCTCAATGGAAGCAATCCGACCAATGTCAATAAAATCTCTCTCAGGAATACAAATTGGAGTCCCAACCTGTAAGAAAAGCATAGCATGATGAGGGTTCAGCTAATACCATATATACTTGCAGTACAAAGGATAACACATTTATGGCATAAACCTAATGATATACTAGCATTGGCATCATTGCAAACAACATAAGGGAAATTGGCTAACCCAGGCTACCATGATTGTGTGGCCCTACCCTTGGCATTAGTTTAACAATAAGCAGGAAGCCTAACTTGTTAGATACCGAGGCTATATGTCCAAAATTCAAACCCTCATCGAACATATAAAGGCCGGATTTGACTAAAACCGCTTGAAGCAAATTGAAATCAGACCAGACAATTTTGACCAGTTTGGTCTCGTTTCGGATCAAAAACCATATTTTTCACTTTTTAAAAAAATAAAAATGGAAAAAGATTTTGACCGTCAGATTTGATCAAATTGGATTGAACCAAACCAAAACTAAACTAGAACCCAACCAGAACCGAGGACAAAACTGGTCAAAATGCCCTTGCTCACAAGAGGACAAAAAACCAAAAATGACCTCAAAACAGCATATACCTTAGCTATGCCATCGGCAACATCAACTCCCAAGACAATTGGATCTTTCTTGTTGAAAATGCAATTTGGTAAAATCTGAAGAATGCATGGGAAGACTGCTTCATCTGCAGCTTCCTTCTTCTTTTCCTCCTTCAGGTTGTCAATATAAGCCTTGAATTGATCAAATAAGTGATAGATAATATCAGCAATGAAAATCTTTACACCCAATTCATCTGCAAGTTCCCGAGCCTCTTGGGTCACTTTGACATCAAATGCCAAGATAGTGGCATATTCCTTTTTCTTCTCAAGCATCACGCTCGCCTTCATAACATCCTTTTTGTGTACTGGGCCTATGCCTATGCCACTAACAGGAATGCTCACTGCAGGTGACTTCAAAAACTCCAGCAATGCTTCCAATGACCCAAGGGTAGATGCTTGGACATAGACTCCCTCACCACTCTTATCAATCCGGCTCATCACTGACCTCATGTCTTCCATTGCTGTTTCCATGACATCATCCAAATCATCATCAGGTCCTACCACATATAGACCTGTGCCAGCAATAGCATGCTCAAGGCCCTACAAAAGAATAGGACAAAAGAAATCATAAATTCATTTGATAGGAACGGTCAACAGTTGATGAACATTGAAAATGCAAACACAAGTGCCAGGAATATGTATTCAGAGCCACTCATTTGCTTGAAATTGGCATTTTATTACCATACTATGCAAACTAAAATCACCTGTGCAGTAATCTTGATGCCCTGTGCAGCCTTGATTTCTTTATGGTGTATATATGCACCCTGAAATCAGACAACCACTAAATCAACATCCAACGTAAGATAGGGGGAGAGAGAGAGAGAGAGAGAGAGAGAGAGAGAGATGTATAATTATGGAAGCTATTCCTGAAACAGATAACAAGATGCATGAATATCTAAATCATTACACAAGATAGTAAACTGCACGAGAAGATCTTCATATTTTTGAAAGCTCTCAAACAATGAAGTGAAAACAAGCTCGAATCACCTCCCATTTTAAGAACAATAACATGAAAGAGAAAATGGTAACCAAGAAACTTGCATACATTGCAAGGTCATTATCTACAGTAATGACTTTCCAAATGAACAAATGATAAAACATAAATCATTGTCAAGGAAAACATCATCTTCATCAATGAATTGAAAACAGGCCTGAATCACATCCCATTTTAAGAACAAGAACGTTAAAGAGAAAATGGTAACCAAGAAACATGCACACATTGCAAGGTCATTGTATACAGCAATGACTTTCCAAACGAACAAATTGATAAAAACAAGCACCAATCAAATCCCATTTTAAGAACAAGAATATTAAAAACATAAGAAGAATAATAACATTAAAGAGAAAATGATAACCAAGAAACTTGCACACATTGCAAGGTCATTATCTACAGCAATGACTTTCCAAATGAACAAATGATAAACATAAATCATTGTCAAGGAAAACATCATCTTCATCAATGAAGTGAAAACAAGCCAGAATCACATCCCATTTTAAGAACAAGAACATTAAAGAGAAAATGGTAACGAGCAAGGTCATTATCTACAGCAGTGACTTTCCAAATGAACAAATTAATAATAAAAAAAAAAAGCCCCAATCATATCCCATTTTAAGAACAATATTAAAAACATAAGAATAATTCTATTTCTACTCTATTGCTCTCTCTCTCTCTCTCTCTCTCTCTTCTATGTTCCCTCTCAACTTACTACTACTACTACCATTAAGGCAACTCCCATATTATTGCAACTATTTTAAATTTCACAAAATTAGATGACCTACTAGCATCTATTTTTATTTATTAATGAGCGGATAAATTTCACTTGTTGTCCCTGTACTTAAAGCGTTGTGAAAGTGTAGTCTTTAAGCTTTAATTTGTAACATAAAACTCCTTCAATATTAATTTAATAAACATAAAAGCCCCTTTAACTTATAATAACCGGTTTTCCAGTTAAAAAATTAATTTAACATATTTTAAAATTAAAAGGAAAAGAAGAAAAGATTTAAATACCCTTCACCTACCCTCAATCTCTGCCTCTTCCTTACCCACCCATTCCATCCCTCTCTCTCACCTCACCCCACTCTCAAACTCTCACCAAAATCATGAGACAGATTAATGGCTTCTCTGCAACCGGTAGAAGGCTGCACAGGTGATGGAGAGGAGTAGCTAGGCTCTGTGCCACGGGGTTCCTTACTGCATCACGTTGGTGAATCGTGACAAGCAAGAGGCTGCTTCAACGTGTCACCTCGTTGTGGTCCAGCCACATGCAATTGCTGGAAGCTCTGATGGTCTACATATAAATGCACTCGATGGGCAATAAAGTTGGATTAGGAGGGAAGAACAAATTATATATATATATATATAATCAGTGGGCAACACAGTTGGATTTTGAACCAACTGCAGGGAGAACGAGTTATGAGCCTGCCTTCTATTCAAATACAACAAGAGTATCAAAAAGCCCATCAGGTTGCTCTCACAGCTTCAATCAACAAAAGTTTTAATCTTCATCATCATCTTTCACAGCGTGTTTCAATTCCTATGGGTGTTAAATTAGAATGTCCCTTTTATTAAATTTTCAATCCTCCTTTTGATTATAATGGTAAATTTTGTGATTGTATATGATTCTGATTCTAATTGTAAATTGATTCAATTTGTCTTGGAATGATATGAGTTTTGAGATAATATGATTGTAGATTTGGAATTTATTCTAGTGAATGATTTTGGATTTGGCTTGTTTTGTATTATTTTGGATTGAATTTGAATTGTTTTTATTTGTGATATATTCTTGCTGGGAGATCAAATTGAGAAACGACAGTGTGTGAGAGAGACAAAGGGGTATTTGAGTCATTTTATTATGTTATAACTAGGAAACCAATTATTAGAAGTGAAAAGGACTTTTATATTTACTAAATTTTTAATGTTGTGAAGTTTTATGTTACAAATTAAAGTTTAAGGACTACATTATTACAACGATTTAAGTTCAGGGACAACAAGTGAAATTCATCCATTAATGCGCTGGTCATTTCCAGTTCATTTAACAAAAGAAATGAATTTCCAACAGCACTTTAACAGCTTGTACTTAAAAGAATGCATAAATCTCCTAAAGGATGCAGAATCATGTAAATTTAGCATTTCCTGAATCCTGAGTGCAACAAAACGTTGCTTTCGTGGGGTGAGAGGCCATTTTACAAGCATTTTACTGCTAAAACTGCTTCACATCATTTTATAAATCCCACAAGAGATCTAAAGAGTAAAAGACACGTTAAAAACATCTAAAAAAACATACCTTAACTCGGATCTCCTTCATGGGGTGAGGTGTCAATAAAGCTCGAATAGTAGTAACAATGGGCCCCTAGAAAGCAAAATTAATTAGCAGGATTAGAAACACGCATTTTATCATACCTTAAAAATGAAGAAGATTTGAGCATACCTGCAAGCCACAAACAACTATTTGATCTCCCTCATGAAGAACACCATTGACCAACACGACATCAATTGTTGTTCCATGGCCTTCAATGACCTTGACCTCCAATACCGTACACTGGCAAACAGTGCAAAACAACAATAAAATATTTGCATTTTCTTAAGGTGGTACATTCATCAAAATATGAAAACTCAGAAAGTATGGATACCTGCACTTCATCACTAAATGTGAGTTTCTCAACCATAGTTTTCTGACTCCACTGAACCAGTAACAATAGCAAATCAGGGATACCCTCTCCACTAAAAAACAGCAAAAAGTTAATCATATTAGTACCTGACCACAGAAAGTAAAGACAAGGAAGGGTACAAATACAATTGGATTTTATGTCTAACGAGGGTCAGACCTCAGAAAGGGTTATAGGTTAATGGCGTACCTAATAGCACTTGTAGGGACTATACTGAACGTTTCTCCCATTTCCTTGTTTTTATAGTACAGTTCAGTATTTAGCCCTTGTTCCTTGAATTGAGTTATAATCTAAAATCCAAACAAAAACGGAAATACAAAATTTTAGTATGGGCAAGCAAACTTGAAAATACATAAAGCAAGTGTTAGACTTGCTTGACCTGTGTAAGTCTCATATTGAATTCATTCTGCACATCTTTTGACTGTTGCTTCATTGCCTTCACTATTGGTGCATTGCGACAAACTTTCCATCCATAGAGTCTGTCCACCTGCAAATATTGAAAAAATAATAATACAAAATACCATAAATGAAGGGAGATAGAGCCAAAGCTCTACTTGATAAAAATAATAATAATGATAAAACCTCACCTTATTCAATGCAACAATGAATTCTGTATTTCTCATCTTCAAGAGATTGAGTGATTCTATTGTTTGAGGCTCCAAGCCATGCATAATGTCAACAACCAAGATCGCAATATCGCACAAACCTGAACCCCTTGACCGCAGATTAGTAAAAGACTCATGGCCGGGAGTATCAATAACCAATAGACCAGGGACTTTCAATTTTGCATCAGCTTTCAATTCCTTAGTTCTCTCTCTTATGTTCTCAGCGGGAAAGTATGTTGCACCAATCTGCTGTGTTATACCCCCAGCCTCCCCTTCCTGAACATTAGTGCCTCGGATACAATCCAGCAACTTGGTTTTACCAGTATCAACATGGCCCATAATACAGCAAATTGGAGAACGGAGGTTTTCTTCACCCTGTTTAGGAGTGGCATCTGAAGGTGACGTTTTATTCTTTGAAACAGCTTCTTTTCTTCTATTTTTACAAGTAATTTCAACTTCAGGTTGAGATTTCTTATTTTCAGCATCCAGAGACTTAACTGGCTGTGAGGGAACAGGAGTTTTGGATGCAACTGCTGCAGGCTTTGAGGCTGCAGGAGGAATTGTAAAATTAAAAACAAGAAAACAAAAATTACTGAATTAACCAACAATCAAAAGCAAAAGCGCATAGAAAAGAAAACAAATCCAGAAGGAAAATTCGGCAATGAACCTAACCTGCAGATTGAGAAGCTAAAGCAGCGCTCTTTTTCTCTTTCTTTACAACAGTTTCAGGTTCAGAATCAATCTCCTCATCATCAAAAGCACCCTTAACATTAAGATTAACATCATCCCAGCTCTTTGCATCCCATTCCTCCTCCTCCTCATCATCATCACCACCACCTTGCTCCCTTCCATTCTCCTCAGCTCCATTGACAACTTGTGGTTCCTCTTCCATATTTACTGGTTCCTCCTCTTCAACATTTTCTAATTCCATAGATTCTACCTGAGGCTCAGCATCTTGTTGTTCTGGCTCTTTTTCTTTATTTTCAACATTTTCGTCCACCTTAGTTGGAGCAGCACCATTTGCATAATGATGAGTTGGTTTTGACTTCTTCGTCTGGTACTTGGGTCTTTTTGTTGATACACCTTCTTTGTCCACTGTTGGGATGGTAATACCAGCATTAGCAAGTATTTGATTCCTCATAGCCTCTAAACGTCGTTGTTCCTCCTTCTGCTTTCCTGTTAAGAGTTTGCCTTCTTGTTTCTTCTTCAAAAGTTTCTCCTTTTCCCTCTCCTTCTTCCTGCGCCTAGCCTCTTCTGCTTGCCTCTCAAGTTCTTCCTGCCTACGCCTTTCCTCTTCTTCCTTCCTCCTCTTCTCCTCTTCCTCTCTGGCCTTCCTCTCCTCCATTTCTTTTCGCCTAGCAATTGCTTCTTGCATCTCTCTAACATGCTTTGGCACCTTCTTCTCAGAAGCTTTACCTTTTGTATCATTCTTTTTTGGTTCATTTGTTTCTGTTTTCGCTTCTTCTACTTTTTCTTCCTTCCTTTCTGAAGCAACAGCTGCAGCTGCTGCTGCAGCTTTCTTCTCCTTCTCCTTCTCCTTCTTCTTTTTCTTCTTCTTTGCCGCAGCAGACTCTTCTTTTTCTTCTTCACCTTCCTTCTCAGCCACAGCATCCACTGATGCGACTGGATCACTCTGCACCAGAACACTCTCCGCTTGTTGAGGAGGAGCAGAGGGTTTTTCAATTGGCATCCCATCACCAAGCTCTGCGAGAATCTTATCCAAATCTTCCTCTTCTTGAGCTGTCCTACCACTCTTATTCTTCTTCTTCTTCTTGTTCTTTGAAGTTTCTGCAACCACATCACCCATGTGAACCTGAGCAGCACTAGCTTCAACAATGCTAGGTGGTTGCTCAGCCATGTTAGCTATCTCACTTCCTTCCCCATCATTTAATGTAGCAGAAACACTATTAGAATTCCCCTTTTTCTTAGATGACTTCTTTTTACCTGTAAATGCAATAACCACCCCATCTTCATCCTCAACATCTGCTACATCATCACTAGTTTTAACAGAACCAGACACAGAAGCCTCTTCATCATTCCCCTCATCAACCAATGCTGAACTGAACTTATTACCACCCTTCTTGGTGGACTTGGATGACTTCTTTTTACCTGAGAAAGTAATGGCAGCAACATCTTCATCCTCATCCTTTTCCTCCTCATTGTCATCTAACACATCAAAACTAGCTGCCGCAAACCCACTACCACCACCCTTCTTGCCACCCTTGGAGGATTTCTTTTTCCCGGTAAACTCAACAGCTGGCATATCATCACCACCATTCTCAACTTTATCAACCACATCACCTTCATTATCATCATCAGGCAGATCAGCTGCAGCACTGAACAAACTAGTGCCACTCTTGTTATCCTTCTTTGATGCTTTTTTCTTTCCAGTAAAGCTCACAACCGGTTCATCCTCTACGTCACTATCTTTATCACCTGTTAAGTCAGACTTCTCCTCCTCATCATTATCTTCATCCCCAAGTAACCCAAAGCTTGATGCTGAAAAGACACTGTTACCCCCACTCCTCTTTCCTTTCTTCTTCTTTGCTGCAAAGACAATCTCCTGCACTTCTTCATCCTCTTCCACGTCCTGCTTTTCCTCATCCTCTTTAGACTGCAAACCTTTTTTATTCCCCTTTTTGCCCTTCTTCCCCGCAACCGCAACTTTCTCCTCCTGAATTTGAGGCTCCTCTGACAAATCCGTACCAATTGAGTACTCATCATCGTCGATCACCAGCTGCTTTTTCTTCAATTTTCCACCACCCACAGCGAGTGAGTTCTCTTCATCACGTGCAGTTGGCTTCTTTCGACCCATCGATAAAACTCAAATTAAGGTCAATCTGCAACCAAAAAAAAAAAAACATAATAATAAAATAAAATAAAATCGTACAAACCTTTTGGGGTTTCATGGTTTAAATGAATTCCACAAAATTTTGTGAAATTCAATTGAAGTCCATATATCATGTGATTGGCTTGTAAAAATTTTAAAATTGAATTTCATGGAATTGGTTATAACTAAAGTCACTTCCTATCAGATTTGACGGAATTTGAAATGAATTGCACAAACTTAAAATATCAAAATTTTTTGGACAAAATGCCCATGTATTTATCACAAACACACATCCACTCACTCAATCTCTCTCTCTCTCTCTCTCTCTCTCTGTCAACCTTCTTCCACCCGCTCCCCTTCCCCCACCCCACCCCCCACAACCCCTCTCTCCCTCTCTCTCCCTACCTTTCTCTCCCTATCACTCTCCTCATTTAATCATTCTCTATCATTATGCTCTTAAATGAAGACATTATTTATGCTGTTAAATAGACGTCACATATATATTATTAATTGCTTTATATACTTGTTATAAATTTATTAGATACAAGGTTTTTTTTATATAGGAAGAAATTTTAATTTTTTATTTTATTATAGAGGATGGTTTAGAAAGTGTGTATAAACTAGAATTCATTTCAAATAAATTTTAAGTTTGTATTTGATTTGAACCAAACACTATGAAAATCACTGATCAAAATCAGAAAAAAAAATAACAAAGATATACATCTTGATGAATAAGAACCCTCATCCGTCCACAACCAGATCTAAACAAATCAAATTGGAGGATGAAAGACCTCAAAACCTGATAATCATAAAAATTGCTCAAATTTGCAGATACGAATAGTAATATTGAAGGAGAGAAAAGAGCAGTGAGCTTACTTGTTATGCGATGACGGCTAAAATGATTGAAAATGAATGGAAATAAGAGAAGTAGATGGTGATTGACGATGAAGGTAGGGTTTATTTTTCTTTTTCTTTTTTTTCCCTCTCTGTATATATATGAAGCACAAGATGCAGTGTAACGAGAGCTTAATATGTCTCGGATAGACGAGAAGGGAAGCTTAGACGGAGAGATGCTTGTGATTACTTTCTTCTAGGGTTCTCTATGGGCCTTCTTAGAAGGCACGAGGCCCGTAGCCTTTGTTTAAGAAACATCGGCCCATAATCCACTACATTCCACGACCGACAATAATGTTAACCCCCTTCTGGGATCTGTTCTGATTTTATTTTTCACTTCGGTTTTAAATTTATATGAAAATAAAAATTTTATTAAAATTATCATAATTTTAATAATAATTTATTTTTATTATTAAATTTTATGTATGTGTGTTCTCTTATTTAAGATAAAAAATATATATTTTCATATTTAAAAATTAAGAAGTGTTTTTCTTTCTCTTTTATTTCAAATTCTTAGCATTTTTTTATTTTTTAATATTTAAAATATAAAAACTATTAAGATTTTTTTAACATTTTTGGATTTTTTAAAATCCTCAAAATCCTTAATTTTTTAATCAGTTAAAATAATATATTGGGAAAGTATTCTAATTTTACCCTCATGCTGTTTTAAAAGTTCAGAATTAAAATTATTATTAGATAAATTATACAAATGATATCTCAATTTATGGATATATAATAATAAAATATATAAAATTTAATTTATAACATAAAATATTTTAATTTTTAATTTAAATAATATAAAATTTCTTTATAAAATTTAGTAGTTAATTTTTAGGTAATTGATGTTGATATAATATTATTAAATTAAAAAATTATATTTTTATAAATTAATAATTTTAAATAAATATTAAATTATTAAAATATTAATATATATAATTTTAATTATTATAATTATAAGTAAATAGAAAATAAAATTAAAATTTTTTTAATAAATATTAAATTAATAAAAAAATAATTTTAATATAATAAGTAACTTATTAATAAAAAATAATTTAAAAATTAATTATTAAATATTAATAAAAAAAATTTATTATTTAAATTAAAAATTAAAAATTTTATATTACAAAAAAAAAATTTAAGTGCTTTAATAGACGTTGCAACTTAAATGCCAAGCTTCCAAGTCAACCTTTGCTGCTACTGTCATAGACACTGTAACAAGTTAATGCTCAAGCAGTCGAGCAATTATCGTATAATCCAACCTGTAATTATAAAAACAGTAGTCTAAATGTTGATTTCAGCTTTCAAACAGTAAAATTTTCCTCTTTTAATTTCAAGAATTTCATGATTTCCTTTGAATAAAACAAAAGTAATTGAAAGATTTCTTGGTTATACTATTAAGGAATATAATTTGATGGGAAAGACCACAAAAAAATCAATTTGTTGCAGTTTCTAGCTTGGATTCTTTCATCTTTTATCCATTTCACAAGATACATTTTGCCAAAAATATGCAAATCTGCATACGTTTTAACTCTTTTTTAACCCTTCCTTTTACCTGTTTTTTGTCAAAGGAGGTATTTGGGATATTAAAGGTGCTAAAATTGGAAAAATAATAAATAAATAAAAATTATTATGTATATTGATCCTTCAAGATTCTATGTCATTATAAACAGTATATATATGTGATTTATATGAAAATTATTAATATCCATTTTTGTGTCGTATATGTCTATTTGCTGATTAAAAAAAAAAAAATCTCAACTTGAAAATGGTGTTAAGGGTATAATCGGCACATAAAAGGAACAAATGAATCAAACCCAGATATCTTCAGCGCTCTATACAACCCAGTTTATTTCAGGAGCCCTTTTAGCCCAAGAACTCAGGCCTAACCAAGCTAAAGCCTAGACTGAGGTTGAACCGTGGAAGAGTCTTGTCTGTTCGTAAGTTGGTTTGTTGCAAAAATCCCAGTAGCACTTTCATTGCTTCATTGGTGGAGCCGCCGATTTCTGTTTCTTTGAAGTAAGTATTCTTATGCTTTGTGTTACTTTAACCTTTTGATCGTTCCGTATACTGTGATCTTTAAGCATTCCCTTGTTTTCATAATTTCTGCTCATTTTTATGGGTAGCTGCTTCTTCAGATTTACGACCGCCAGCTCCAGTATTTAGGTTTCGTTGTTCATTCTTCATTTCATTTTGCAGAGGCAATCAAGTTATGACTTTGTTTTAATGACGTGTTTCTTTTGGTTTTTTTTTTTCCTCCTTTTCAAATGATGGAAACTGAAATTTGTCTTAATAAATGCATGTCAAGTTGTAATTCTTGAAATTAGAAAAATTGTACATGTTTCTGAATAGGAAATGAGTTAGATTTGCAAAAACTATTTCTTATTTTTTTACTATGTTTTTGGACACATGTTGTTTTTTTCATTGAATTTTTGTTTTCACCAATTAAATTGTCGCTATTTATTGCATTATAGAGGAACTAAATCAGAGTCTTGCTTAATGAACAGGAGCAAAATAATTCTTTTGATAATTGGTTACATGATGAATAATGGTGTCCCCTGTGCAGGCAATACGCTCTAAATCCATCGTGAATATCTCTTTCAATTGGTTACATGGGCAAAATTAACTGGGTATGCTTTACTATGGCTTAAAAGGGGCATCAATCATCCATAATTGGCTTCTATAGAGCCAACTCAAGAGTGTATACTAGATAGGGTTTTAAGGGAACAAGTTCATGGGCATGATCTATTTTGCTTTTCAAAACAAGAAATGGAAGGGAATTTATCTCAAGGAAGTATGATTCCTGGTGGGACTCCTTTTGGAGGCCTTGACTTGCAAGGATCCATGAGAGTTCATCAGCAAGCACAACACCAACATGCTGTACACCATCAGCAGCTTCCTCTTCATCAACAAGGGTTTCATGAGGGTTTTCCTCTTACGATGGGAGCTGGGCACAACTCTGATCAAACCATTTCCATGACCGATTACAATAAGGGAGATGAGGGGAAAAATTCAGCAAGTGATGTGGATGAGCCAAGCTATACTGAAGATGGTGCTGATGGTCATAATGATGCAAGTAAAGGGAAAAAGGGGTCACCATGGCAGCGTGTTAAGTGGACTGATAAAATGGTGAGGCTGTTGATAACTGCTGTGTCTTACATAGGAGAGGATGCAGCTTCAGATTGTGGTGGTAGTATGAGAAGGAAATTTTCTGTTTTACAGAAAAAGGGCAAATGGAAATCAATTTCAAAGGTCATGGATGAAAGGGGTCACCGTGTTTCACCCCAGCAGTGTGAGGATAAATTCAATGACCTTAACAAAAGGTACAAAAAGCTAAACGACATGCTTGGGAGGGGCACTTCTTGCCAAGTTGTGGAGAATCCAGCGCTACTGGATGTTATAGATTATTTAACAGAGAAAGAGAAAGAGGATGTTAGGAAAATATTAAGCTCGAAGCATCTCTTCTATGAGGAGATGTGTTCATATCATAATGGAAACAGATTGCATCTGCCTCATGATCCAGCCTTACAGCGTTCCTTACATTTGGCTCTTGGAAGTAAAGATGATCATGATAATGATGATGTGAGAAGGCAACAACATGATGATCTTGATGAAGATGATCAAGAAGTGGAAACTGATGATCATGATGAACTAGAGGAGAATCAACCTTCACCTGGGGATGGCAGGGGAATGTATGGGGTCTTAGGGGGCTCTGTAAAAAGGTTGAGACAAGGCCAGGGCCTTGAAGATGTTTATTTTGGGAATTCATCTCAGGATGGTAATAAAGGTTCTTATTCTCGTTTGCAAATTCCCCAAGTTGATATGAATCAAGTTTCATCTGAAAGTATAAGAGCAGCTTGCTTACAGAAGCAATGGATGGAATCTTGCATGCTTCAGTTAGAAGAGCAGAATGTACAACTTCAACATGAGATGTTGGAATTAGAAAAACAGCGATTCAAGTGGCAAAGATTTAGCAAGAAAAGAGATAATGAACTAGAAAAGTTGAGGATGGAAAATGAGAGGATGAAGCTTGAGAATGAGCGAATGGCATTGGAGTTGAAGCGAAAAGAAATGGGTATTGATTTTAATTAGCTGTATGCACCCTGGTTCTGTTAGATATTGTTAATAACAACTGAACTTCTATGCAGCTCTACCCTGGTTCTGTTTTTTGGTAAGCTGCGTTGACTGTAACTGCAATTCACTTAGTAGGGGGACTCTTGTTGGAAATCTTACTCTAGCTGCATATATAAGTGTAAACTGTAGTATACTGACAATAGTTGGCTAGTTACATTGTTTCTATTCTAGTGAAATGGTTTTGCCTATGATTGAAGATATTGTGGCCAGAATCTTTTTCATTTTATCATGTATTTGGCTTCTCTTTTCTTTTCTTCCTTTTTTTTTTTAATATCATGTATTTGGGTTTGGATGAAGTCTGAATATTGAGCACCAGCTCTACATATCATTGTGTTAAATATTTGAATTGCTGAACTTTTTAATGGTGGTTAGCTGATTATGAACATTACAGTGAATTTTTTTTTGAAACAAAATACTTATGAGGCAGCTTTTTCTGGATATAATACTATCAAATTTCAGGAGTTTTGTGCTCTAACCGAAGGTCACAAGCTATGCAGCAGTGGCTTCTTAAATTGTATATGTAACTATTGCTTTTTCATGCCGTTTAATTATTTGTTCTTTTGTCTTGTTGACATTGAATATTGAGCTCATTTCATTGACATTATGCCACAAAGTTTATGAAATCATTCCCATGTTCATCAATGGCACAATATGGTATATTCACAAGATTATTTCTATCATGTCCAAATATTGGGTAAGTATAGGAGTTGAATGGTGGAGTGTTTACTTCTACAGACGATTAAGATTTAAATTTCTGATATCCTCCTCCATTTCCCTCAACTTTTTTTTTTAAATATTAAAAAAAAATTGCCAAATATATAAATTTGCCTCTAAACTAATTGAGACTTATCCATTATACCTCTAACTTCAAATCTTTGATTTATTTCATTTTTAAAAATTTTTAATTTTATAATTAATAAGTTAATTTATTCAACAAATTATTAAATAATTAAATAAATTATTGAATTTAATTCACATATATAGGATGTGGTTCATTATTTATTGATAAATTAAAAAAAAATTATATCTGCAAAAACCCAAGAAAGGCTCTCATTAAAAATGAAAGAATTTTTTCAATAAAAAAAAATAAGATTGGGCCAGCCCAGTTAATCTTTTATAGCCCAAAAAGCTAAGGCCCATCCTAGCCCAGTCTGTAGTCTCAACTCTGACGCCGAACTTTAGTCAACATGTAAATACTGGCTAGCTGCAGCTTCGCGTTCTATCATTGAAGCCGCCGATTCCTGCTTCTCCAAACAGGGTACGATTTCTTATTCTTCTCCGGACAAGGTACGATTTCATTGTTTCAATTTAATGGAAAGGAAAGCCTGTCTTAGAATGTGCATTTTAAGCTGTGATTGACGAAATTGAAAATCGATTGCTGTACTCGAATGTGAAATGAGCTAGATTTGCATTGGAATTTTTTATTTTTGGGGAATATATCTGTTTTTTGTGTTAAGCCGTTGCTTTGATCTATTGATTTGTTATTTTTGATGCAATATAGAGCAGAGTGATTTACTGTCTTGAATTATCAGCATAGATAGACTAAGCAATTTGTACATGTATAATGGAGGTTTATTAGCATCTGTGCTTGAAATGATACTTTCAATGTGCAGGAAAGACCCCTTTTGACATCAAGTGAATTGTTGTGCTATTCTTTTCAGTTCTCAATGTGAGTATCCATATCCACTAAGATGACAATGCTGACAATGCATCTGGTTTTTGGGCTTCAAATAGGAATTACATATATAAAATAGTTCTAATTGTTTAGGGTTTTAGATGCTATTATGCTTATCATTTTTTTTTTGTGCTGCTATTCCTTGTACCATGTGCAAGTGTAGTGGGTCCTTTTATTGTTGCTTCTTGGTGCACAAATATCATAAAATGGTGAGACTGTGCAACAATCAAATATGTGCATGAACCTGTCTATGCATGTGTTGCTCTTATGAAGAGGCAGTATTGAACTCATGGAGGTCTTTTTTATGCATGTTAGCATTGCTTTATTTTAGCTAAAGTAAATTTGTATTATATACTGGTAGTGGAGTCATGAATTTCTTATCCATATTAAATTTTAATTTATGCTGTTGGCATACCAAGGTGAGAGCATTCAGTCGGTTCTGTTTGGAATCGAACCAAATTTGAAAAACCAAAAAACCAATTACATCCAAAATGTCAACCAAAACTGAACTGCATTGGGAGAAGAACCAAATCGAACAGAATCGAACCGAACCAAATAGGTGTGGTTCAATTCGGTTCGGAACGTCGGTTTCCACAAAATGCCCATTACAAAAATGATGCCGTTCTTTCCTCAGGGCTTATTCAAAATCTTGTAGGCTCCATAGCAAGAGCAACAAAAAAACGAAGCTAAGAACAATGGGTTTTACATAGTCCATGAGCAACAACTAAGAATGCCAAACAGGCAAGTAGTAATAAACAAATTAAAAATATTTCAATCACGTAGCAATCAATTTACAAGTTTGCAAGTTCACAAAATAAAACCCATAAATTGATTAACAAAATTTCAACAAAATCGAAATCAAAAACCAAGGGAGAAGAAGACATACGGTGATGCAACATGGGATGAACCAACCATCAGAGGAAGTAATTATTCTTATCAGCGCCGATGAGCCCATGAAGTTTAGTCCCAAACAGCGATGTCAGAGGAAGGGAGAAGAAGACAACAGCAGAAGCTTCAATCAACCTTCGTAAAAGACTAATAGAAGAAGAAGAAGAGGAAGAAGATGAAGAAGAATAAGGAGGATGTGACAACGAGGAGGCTGGGTTGAGAGAGGGAGAGATGTGAGGGGCAAGAAAGAGGCTAACAACAGGGTATGGGTTTGAGTGAAAGACTAGGGGTATGAGACGTGGGTTTATTTATAGTAACTTGGAAAACAACGTAGCATGAAGTGTGTGATTTTTGGTTGGTTTGGTTAGTTCGGTTTTTTTCATTTAATTAACCGAACCAACCAAAAAACCGAAATTATATAAATATTAAAACCGAACCAAACCGTTTAGACCAAAGAACCGAATTGATTGAGCTGAATTGATTAGGTTTAGTTCAGTTTTTCGATTTAAACCGAAAGCTGCACATCCTTGGGCATACCTGTTGCCCACATGTTTATTTTAGCTGAAAAATGTGGTGGTATTGATTTTATCCTTGCCCTCATACAAAAGTTTAATCTAGGTGTGGAGTTTCAATTTGCTTTTAGTTTGTTAAGCGGTGTGGTTTTATTGTCCTATGTTAAATTATCTAATTGAAATGGAGGAAAATAGAATTTTTATGTTTAATTGGAGTTGAGCATTGGTATACCTGAAAATGTTTACAGTTTTGAGGCTGTTTACATGAATAATTGTGGTGAAAATAATAATAGATAACTCCAATGCAGTTGGTGTAACTGCCACAAACTTGGGATTGTACTGCAGCTATTGAGGTAGTGGCATTTGAAGGTGTTGAAAGAGGAGGAATGTCTATGCATCTAGTATGTACTCGCCTTGTTAATGTTTTGATGAGATCATCCTTCGAAGGTTTCTGAATTCAGTTGCTGATACATGTTTTGATAATCTAGAGACGATGGAAAATCAGACTTGGGTACATTTGCATTTAATGAATTTTCGCTGCATGTTCAAGGATCAAAAGGAGCAACATATGCACATTTGAACACACGCCTAAATGAAATGGACTCTGAAAACCAGAGAATTTTGCATTTTCATGCCATTTCATTTTTGGTGTGCTGGTGGGAGTGCGTGAAAGACCAAATTTTCTTTGTATTCTCTCTCTCTCTCTTTCTTTGTAATGGAAAAAAAAAAATTTCCTGCATTTCCATCTTGAAATACAAGAACATCCTACAAAAAGAAAATCTACATGTATTTATTTGTTTTTCATTTCGTATTTCTCTGTTTATTAGTTATGATCTCTCAATATGGTAGCACTACTTCTTTGCCACCAGAATCTTTTGGCTATAATTTTTTATATTTAGGAACCTCTCTTGCTCCATTGTACTTTTTAATTGCGTGCAACTGTGGAATGCTGTTCAATCACTAATTGTCCATGCTAAATTTTCACATTGCTCAAACCTCACAAATATTGTGCACATGCAAAACACCAGTGAAGGACTTCGTTTGCATCCCAAACTGTCCTGTTTCTCATCTCTGCATGGACTTTTTCTCTTTTAATTAAATTTAGGGCAGACGAGGAACCTGTTGATCAAAAGAAGTATCTTGAGGAATCTTGCAAGCCTAAATGTGTGAAGCCCCTACTTGAATATGAGGTGAAGTATTTTGATGTCAAAACATGTCCACAAGATGCATGTTTCAATGTTTTTCAATGCTTTCTTTTCTTCTCCCTATATATTGATCTTAAGAATATGATGCTTGGGTCAATGCCTTACTTGCCATTGAGATGATAACCAACTGCTTCCAAAACTATTGTATTACTCTTCCTTTTTTCTACCTTAATGCAACTATTTTGAATTCCAAAATATGCAAGACTTAATGGCAATTAATCTTTTCTTTTATTATTATTATTATTATTTTTTATGTGTTGTTTCTCAACTCTTGGTCATGAAAGCAACTGTTAAAATCCATATCCATCTTACTGAAAGTTTATGCGTTGAAAATAGAGCTGGACTTTTACTGCAGTAAACTGGAAGATTTCAATATACAAATTGTAGATTGTAAAGTTCCAAAGCAGATTCCTGAAATTACTTATGAGAATAACATTATTACTTACGAGAATAACATTAAAACATTTGAAGTTTGAAGCTAAATATTGAAATAAAGAGCAATAGAATTTTGACAAATATGATTGGCAAGTAATATAAAGATTAATGATTCTTTCACGAAGCTAAATATTAAGACCATGCTTGGTGCAAGTTGTGAGCACAAGGATGCAAATTTTGAGTCTCGAGCTGTTATTTCACTAGAAAATACCAGCAGGTAAAAGCTATATTTCTTTCATTTCAAGACTTACATTGGTGAGATCATACTTGAGTAATGTTGTTTCAAGGGCAATTGTTTGTTGTAATCACAAGGCCTCGGCTTAAAACCGCAAGGGTGGTGTTTAAATCTTGGGAGTATTCTCTTCATGCTAAAATGTCAGGGTGTAGGACTCCAAATTTTCTTTCCTAATCCTAGTTTGGCATGACTGTAACTAGTTGATGGCTTTTCCAAAAACGTACACCAATTATGTCTTTAATTATGGCCTCCAGGGTGCATGTGTACAATTAATTTATGTGTCCATGAAACTCGGTCTAAAAAGGGGACTGCATTCTGCCTATAGTTGAGATTTTCATAAAGTGTGTGACAATTGGAGGAATAATTTTTTGGCTGCCATGAGAGTTTGTCTTAGCAAATCCCGAGAATTGGCCAGGTTGAGATGATATGGATTCGTGTCCTCTGAAATTAGTTAGGGATTTTCTTTTTATGATCAGATATTCCCTACTTTAAAATTTCCATTGATGATTTGTCTTAAGCATGGATGTTAAGGCAGAAAGAAAAGAGAAAGTTATTGTTTAATGGTTACCGATTAACTGTTCAATCATGCTTGCTTTTTGACCATCAGTTTAAGTGAATGATAAAGTAAGCCTTCACGTATGATTGCATCTTCTCAAGAATGGAGTGGGGGGTTCAATCTTGCTTGGTCTCTCGTCTTTGTTTTTTCTTTCCCCTTTTCATTGTAGCTTTACCATGCACTTAAGTGCTACCTGTGCGCTTGTACATTCCAATCCGAGAAAGTACTGTGCATTTTTCATTCCCTTGTTGCTAGATTTAAGATGACATTTGTTGTTTTGATTTATTAACAGAGTTTAGACATGCTGGTGATATGTCCTGTGATTGAGGATAAAACCGAGTCAGTGAACAACTAATTCAATCCGCTTGTTGCAGGCATGTGTTAAGAGGATTAAAGTTGACGAATCTGGGCACAAGCACTGCACAGGACAGTACTTTGATTATTGGTCTTGTGTTGATAAATGTGTAAGTATTTCATTTCATGGTTTTAAGGTATTTATCTACATTGTTGTCATGTTTCATCAGCTAAATTTAGCATTCCTGAATGCAGGTTGCACCAAAATTATTCTCAAAACTGAAGTAATTGAGAGGCTTTTGGGGCAGCTCATTCGTTGTGTTTGAACTTTGTACTCTTTGCAACATCAGCTGAATTTTGTCAGAAGTTTTCTTGGATTGCTTGAAGCATCCCTTAATGATTGTGAAACCTTTTTGACTTTAGAATAAAGGAAGTTATCTTGAATTGCTGACAATTTTATGCTATTGCAGTTTATGATGAAATAGAAAAATGAATGATATATGATTGTGTTAAATGATGTTTTTTTAATAGCCAAATGCATTTTTTGACACCAAAACTTTGTAAGAAAAGTCATTTGAGACCCTCATCTTTAGTTGTATTACATTTAATACCTTAATTACCACGGCATTGTAGATTCTGGTTCAAGACTTGCATGATTTGATGATGCCATGGTAATTGAGATTGTTACCATGGGATTGTAGCAATGTTGCTATCTATTCCATTGAAAGTAACAGAGCTAGATTAAGCTAATTATAGCATTCAACATTGTTGGAGGAAAATTAAAACCACCGACCTTCTCAGTTGGATTCAGTCATTTTATCAGTCGAAGCATTATTACAATCACTTCTGATTTCAAATGCAAGACTGATGATCATTCTAAATTATGCAAGACCACTGCTACTAAAACAACGACAAAAATATCATTTAGTTTAGCCACTTGCAATCCTAGAAAGATAATTTTAATGGTTACAACATATTCAACACCAAAAACCAAGAACAGTATGCAGTTGTTATCGACATTTCCTTGTTGAGAACTTCCATAATCAACACAAGTAAATATGAATGGATTTTACACGTTGGATTATCAATAAATATGGAAAAATCCCTCTCTCCAGTATCCGACATCAAAATCAAACTACAATAAGAAAGCTACAACAATACATAGTAGAAAAAGGTGCTGCATATACTCCAGACATATGAACCACGAAAACTAACTCTCATGCCTCAAGTGACAAAGACTGCACTTCTGCCGCTTTGATTGTGATTCACTTTCTCAGTTTATGCCCTCTTGCCAAAACCAATAGGACACAAAGGAATCTCAAATAGGATAAATAACCATTCAGACTATGCTGGGAGGATCCCCCACCCAATTGCAAACAGCACGTGCCCAACGTGTTCTTATGCAGTCTACCAAAGGTGCATGTTGAGCAGGCTCAGGTTTTGTCACTTCAGTATCTTTGCCACTTGATTCATTTCCCCCAGAACCAGAGGACACTACCACATCTGCCATGAATTCCTCAGGAGTCCACCTAGGTGGAACTGAAACCCTGAGCTTTGTAAGCCTAGGTCTTTGGACTGGCGTCTCACCTCCTAAGGCCATATGGCTGCCGTTTAAATCAGATTTTGCAATACCATTAAAATGGTAAAGATCAAACACCTTTTTACCCATCAATCCACTTGAATCCTTTAGGCCTCCCAAACTCTTATCCAAATCCAAAATGACCTGCCAGAACTCACTCCATACAATAAAGCCTGTACCACAAAGGTGATCAAGTTTCTCAGGAGGAAGTCTGATGCTGGTTTCCCTAAGGACTTGCTGGAAGCCTTCCACACTAATAAAGCCACCCCCACCACTCTGGTCTTGTGCATCAAAAGCTTTCCGAATCTGAGACTCCCTTTCTTCCAGCTCATTCTCATCTTGAACAGTAGTATCAAGAGCAAATAGAACTGTATAGTGGGACTCGCTTCCAACAACCCATATTGGCCATTTAGGGCATTTTAGATGTTGACCAACCTTGCAGAAATTGAGGGATTCCAATAGAGTAAGAAATCCAACTTCCACACTTGTGGATATGCCCTTTAGACACATGCCACCACCTAAATCCATTCTACCATCAAACACATTAGGGACAGCCTGCCCACAGAGCAGTAGATTCACTATTTCCTGTTCCACGGCATTCAAAAGAAAAGACATTATTTAAAGAAAATGCCATTGTTATATAGGGATATACAAAGGAGAGCTACTAATTACAAATTGAAGTATGAAAGCATAGAAGGGAGAAAAAGAACACAAATGATTATGTACCTGAGAGGCATGCCCAAAAGGTGCAGTGACCAGAGGAAGGCTTGGATCATCCCTGTCAGCTTGAACACAATCCTGAAGAGAAGATGCATTTTTGCATGGATAGGTAACATAAACATCCCATGCAGACGAGTCAAGTTAGTGCTGTCAATCAATTAGCCATTAGATTGAATATAAATGAAATTTATAGAACAGAACAATTTATGAAGTTTATGAATGGAATGCACAGAGAAAAAGTGAGTAAATAACCATCGAAAATGAAACACTAGTATGACAACCATGAATAATTCATCTAGCATCCATTACTATTGATTAAAAACATCAATCCTTTATGCTTATAAAGCACAAAAGACATCAACCCCGACATCTGTCAATGATCTTGTGTCCAAGTACCAGATTAACACATATTAGACTGGACGCCATCAAATAAGCCCAGTTAAACGTTAAAGAAATGGATTCAAAACTTCCTACCCCAAACCAAAAATGGAAAAAAGAAAGAACAGAGACAGAGCGAGGGTGATAGAAAACAAAAACATGTCATGGTACACTAAAACCTTTTCTTCAATTAGATCATCATACTTGTAGCTTAACTCATAGACATCGTAGCCAGGTTCAGTTAGTTGACAAAAAGTATGCTCATCTCCAGCCTTAGAGCAATTGCAAATTATGATTAGGCCATGCTTTCAACAGGAAAAAATGTGGATACATATATAAATGAAAAGGATGCTTTTAAACCGACTATGCATACCAATCCTCTAGATAGCAATGCAGATATAAGGAATAGCAGTGCCCCCATACGAGATTGGAAGACGGGAATCATCACTTGCAGCCTCTGCATCGCACTTGCTTGTGATGTGTATGTTTCAATTCTTAGAATTTTATGCAAATCAGATGCTGACTCAATCGAAAGATTCTCAAGCGCTTTTGCAATGGTCTATAAGATAGAACAAACAACAGTAAGCACATATAAGGTATGCATAAAAGTTCTGCAGCAAAAGTCAAACACAATCACAACATATTCAATTCAATCAAATCTTGAACAAAATGCTGAAGAATACTTTGAAGTCAGACCTAATCCAACTTACCTCATCCTTAGCCAAGCCCTCAATATCACAGCAAATACCATTCAAATTAGCAATCACAAGCCTCTTATCACTTCCACATAGAAACAATATTTCACCCATACTTCTGACCAGGGCTCTGCAAATAGGAAAAAGAAAATACAAAAGGATAATGAAATATGGATTAAGGATATATGAGGCACATAACAAGAGAGGTCATGAAACAAATTAAATTTCTGAACCAACCAACACTCCTTTCCAATTCCAACAGACACTCAGAACTCAATTAACCATCATGGATCTCCAATACTGTAGCAAGATTTCAAGCAGCTATTTCTAAACGTTGCTCACCTAATTTAAACAAAAATAATTAGGTACAGATATAAGTATTAAATTTGGAATTTAACAGAAATTGAGTTGCTCCTCACATATGCAATGGAGAATCAGAAGTACCTAATACTTATCCTAAAAAGATCACGTAGCATAAAGAAAATGGTTGTTCACCCTCACATAACCAGGAATTTCATAAATAATTCTATGGAGTATTTCAAGAAAAGACATCTGGACATCTCTTTAAATCATTGTAACAAGAAGAGGGGAAAAAAACACTTTAGCTCCAACTTGGAAGTGCACAAGTGGCAACATATAGTAATCAATTACACAACCAAACTTCGAAAGAGTTGATTGCAGGAAACAACTTAAAAGAAAACAACATAAAGTGGAATAACATGGCACTTCTTGGTGCTCTTTAATAATTTAATTCTGCTTTTCAATAAAAGAAAATTTTGGCAGAAATACAGACAGTGATGACAACTGAAATGTGCCATAGCTGAGCATGGACACAGTCTGGTTCCAGGCCAAAACTGGAATTGTACCAGAAGTTCAGGTCCCAAGGGCTGAGGACCCGGTACCAGACCAAAGGGTTCCCCTCAGTTCCAGTTTGGTTCAGTTCAAATTGGTTCATTTGGTTTAATCAAATCTGACGGACAAAATATTTTAATTTTTATTTTTTTAAGAGAGAAAGTCCAGTTTTGATCCAGAACCGATTGAACCTATCAAAATTGGTTAGGAACATTTTCGATCTGGTTCAAGGTGGTTTTTGACCGGGACCATGTCCAGCCACACTCACAAAACCATAAGCCATAGTTATTAAGAATCACAAGAAAAGCTATAGAGATGACTATGGAGGACTTGGATGAAGAGGAATGCCTGAATTATTAAAAATCAGGCTTTGTCTTTTAATCTGGCGCAGCATAAGGTTGTTGTCATGTCTTCTAGAGTTACCCTTTTTTTTTTTTTTTTGCTGTTTGCATAGCATTCGCGATAATGCGTAGAAAGCAACTAAAAAATGGGTAACAGGCAAGAGTGCATAACACTGAATAAATGTTATAGATAACCAATCCAAGTCCTTCTCTTTGCAAAATTTTAAAATATATGCAGAATAAATCACCTTGCTTTTGCATCTTCACTTAGAGAACTAAAATTATTTGATGCAACATATCGACCTTTAGTAAGTCTTCCTGAATCCAAATTCTGAGGTATGTTTGGTACAACTTTGCCCAATTCATCAGGAAAGAAAAGAAAATACTTGAGAACAAATGCCTGCACAATCAGAGAGAAATAACTGTAAGTGACATCAATTTGGATCTGAAATGATAGAGCACCAATAAAAATAAAATATGACGAAAGGAAAAAACAATTCAAATGCAATAATAAAGGCATACACCAGAATCAAATTATCAAGGATTTACCATACACATGAAAAAATAAATAAAGCATTGTTGCAAAACAGATCACAAGATTAAGCTTTCACATACATCTGGGGTACATAAGAAAAAGTTGGGAAAGAGAAAATAAGAAGACTAGAAGATGGACAAGGACTTCACAGGACTCCATACACCTATCCACTAATCACAAAGAATAGAACTTCTAGACACTCCAGAAAGAAGGGGGAAAAATGAACTGAGCATACAGAACAAAAACAAGAATAATAAATTTAGTTGCAAGGCCTTTCCAAACATGCAAACATATTTAAGATCAAAATATTACCAACGGGAGATTCTAAATATGTCCTTGCCAAGAACAAAATGACAACAGAAGAAAACAATTAACTACTAAGAACATGTTATATATAAGTGAAAAAACTACCATAAAATATGAGAAAATGCAATACAGAAATGGCCTTCATAATATCTTCATCAGAAGTTCTATACTAAATTCAAACCTATAAGTGAAGGAAAATTTTGGAACTTCATGTCAGACAATACCAACATATCTACGTTAAGTTCAAGCTCACAACACTTTCAATTAAATGGGAAGATCACCCAAATAACAGCCAATCTGACACATTATATCCCAAAAGGACAAAAAGAATTATCATTGCACAAGTTTGTTTGAAAGGAATAGGCAACAATTCTAGGATTAATTTAATTATCAACTAAGAATAGACACCAGAAATTGCAACCAATATCCTTCAGACAATTAAGGTTCAGTTGACTTCCATTATATACCTTTTGTATAGTATTGAAGTCATTGACTATTCTAGACTAGACCATAGGCTGCCCACTACCATCTGCATTGGAGAAATTGAAAAACCAAGCCTAATAACATGAAGTGATTGAGCCACAACCAAATAGCAATATATTAATTTTTCCGAAGTCCATTTCCTACTATCAATACCCATTATTTTTCTGTTAAAACTTAAAAATAGTAGGAAATAGGAATAGGTAAGGAATTTCAAAAAAATTCTATAGAAATGGGTTAAAATGTTTGATGGACAAGTTAGACAATTAGCCATCCCTAACGAGAATCATTGAAATTAAGTGTGAACCATGTCAAATCTACTGCCACTCCAATTGAACACAATGTACTACTTGATCCAATACTGTTCACTTTGACATTAACAAATCCACCATGGAGTTCCATATTGACTTAGCCTGATAAAAACATGAAAGGCTCTAGCAGGATGTACCCTAAGCACACCAAGAAAAGGATTTTTTTTTTACACGTGTGATATTACATGACAGCAAAATGTACAAGTACTATGCATATCACATAAATCAGTTAGGAATCACATACTTCCCACTGCCAAAATCTGGAAGAAACAACATTATTAGAAATCAGGTGATTACTTGTATGGTTGCTAAGACGCCACAGGGCCCACCTTCATGCTGCACTAGGCCCATAGATGTTTCTGGATCAAGGCTAAACCTATAGGAATGTTTAACATAATATTAGCCATTTATGGATGCAAACGAAACATCCACAAGATGTTCATTTATCCCAAGGAAATGGAAGCAACAGGAACTCATCTTAACAATATGACAATTTTTTAAAGATAACAAGAATATCAAACACAGCAGAAAAGCAATATGCATGAACATGCAATGAAGGTACAACAAAACTATCAAGGTACTTTCCTCAACTCTTGACTAACATTGGTCTATAACAGGAAATTCATGTGTCGGAACAAGCTAGAAGCATAGAAAAGCAGCATTTTTTTTCTGCCTTAAGAACTGCAAAGTTCAATAATAAGATACTAAAATACAGACTATGGCAAAACATTTCTATAACAGGAAATTCATGTGTCGGAACAAGCTAGAAGCATAGAAAAGCAGCATTTTTTTTGCCTCAAGAACTGCAAAGTTCAATAATAAGATACTAAAATACAGACTATGGCAAAACCTTAAACTTATCAATATAAGGAAGTGGAGGAACACAACTGCATATAAATTTGAATAGAAAAAATTGTCCTTCAGATAAAAAGCGATTGTAATTGCCAACCAGAACCAGCGATTTTTATAAAGATTTTTCGGTTATGGCACACTGCACACATCTAGCAGCTGTAAAGTGTTTCCACGAACTCAATGTCGTTAATAACAAACAAATTTCACATCAAGTTATTTCAATTTACAACACACCATAAGTGATCCCACAAATTAAATAGCACTAGTGCGTAGCCAGAAAGGACTTTGCTAAATTTGCTTTCTCCTTTAATCACGAAATTTCACTAAACTGAAACACAAATTTTCCCAAGTTTACCCCAATTTTCATTCTCAGCTAGAGCTTTGAATTAATCAGCATTTAGCACATTCTACTGCACAACTCCCAAAATTAAAAAGAAAACGATATACACACAATTACCTTATGCCCTGATTACTCCATTGTGCTAGAATGTCTTTCGAAACGACACTCCCAAACACCATTGAGAACAACTGATTTGCCTCATCGCTGGATAATTCTTTTCCCATGTTGCCCCCCTTGGGGCCTAAATCCTTATCTTTTTTAGCAACATCTGTGCTTTTACAGGGGCTTCTATCTATGGCTTTCGATGGCGAGGCGATTTTTGCTGCGCGCATCCGCTTCTCAGCTGCCGCGGCCATGAGCTCTCGCTGGAGCCGCCGGGACTCTTCCGGCGAAACCACAGGAGCACTGGCAGCGTCCCTTGGCTTGCTACGCTTAGGTTCTGGAGGTGAGTTTTGCATACTCATTCTTAGAGCCATTCTCAGGTCCTCTTCCTCTTGATCCGCCATTGAAGAAGAAATGACAACAGCAGATCGAAAAGGCAACTAGAATTTATCAAAATAGGGTTTTCCTTATTTGCATATACAGATCGATTGAAAAAATCGTAACGTATAATTCTAGTAAAAATGATTCGATTTCAGGACGAGAAGATAAAATAAGATTTTGGGATCATAAAATTAAAACAAAAAACCCAAATAAATTAGGGTCTGGATTTTGATTGATCCGCGAATGAATTATCTTTATGAGCGAGACTATTTCACTTTGAACGGAAGTAGAATAAATCATAATGACGGTTTTAACCTCTAGTTTTGAGTTCAGTAGTGAGCATATCCGGTGGAAGGTGAGGGTTATCTGGTAAATTGAAAAAAGGCGTGCTGATTGGGTGGGAAGTGCCTTTCTTCAACGACAGACGTGTTTCGCTGTCTGGAGAATATTTGCAAATATTGGAAGAAGGGAGTATATCACATGTTTTCGAGTACATAGTCGGCAATGTAAGAGTAGTTTAACAACCACTAGATCTTGAGTTTAAAGATGTATTATTGCATTTATGAATGATGATGATGGTCGAGCAAATTGATGTCTGGAATTGAGAAGAAAGTGTTAGTTACCTTGTCAACTGCAATTCCAAAACCAGTTCGTTAGTGTAGTGAGAAATTGAGTTGTGGCTTCTAAGATTGAGACACGGAGACAAAATCATTACATAATAAGGTGACAAAGAAAGGATGGGCGCTGCTGTTAAAATTATTATTGAAAAAATTATTTTTTTAAATATATTAATTATAAAATATTAAAAATTATTAAAAATTAAATTTAATTAATTTTATTTATAAAAATATTAAAATAAAAAAAATAAATTTTTTAAATTATTATTTTAATAATATTTTATTAAAAAAATAGATTCAATGTCAAATAAGCTAATAGAAAATACATGCAATTTTGAGAAAAAATTATTAAAATAATATTTGAATTAAAATTTTTTTTTCAAATATAAGTTTTTTGGCATTAGATAGTATGGGGAATGGAGTCAAATCCAAGATTCTCATATTCAATATATTATGTACATCATTGCTATTCGAATGTGAGTTTGTTAGCTCTAATTTTTTACTAAAAAATCATAAAATTAATAATGAGTTTTAATTTAATGATATTTGAGTAATCTTTATGATTATGAGGTCTTGATTTGAATACTAATTTAAACTTGTAAATATGATAAAATAATATATGAAATATGCTAGTCTAATTACTTGAAAAATTAATTTGAATACGCATAAATGATATGAAAATAACTATAATCATAAATTAAAAAATTAGTTATCTTATTTTATTTTATTTATTGTTCAAGTACATGTGATTAAAAAATATTTATTATGTTTTTAATTATCTAAGCAAGTTAACGGGCAATTATTTTGAAAGGTAAATATTTTGGAGATTGTTATAGTTTAAATGTTAAGAAGTGGTTGGTAGGGTGACTTTGTCGCGATAGGGGATGTATAGGGCATTTTGTAATGGGTTGTTTACGAGCTTCTCAAATGATATTTGGGTGGGAGACTGTCCTCTTACGTTTTTGGCTACCAATCCAATTCCTGATCATCTAAAGGATTTGTCAGTGACTCAGTTTTGAAGTGGTTCTTCATGGAATTGGGATTTGATCAAACCTTTCTTATCTGAGGAGTTTTTTTTTCCTTCTGCGAGTCCATTATGTTAATGCATCGGATCATCTTGCTTGGAAAGGAACTAGTGATGGCAATTTTATTGTTAAATTAGCTTTTCTTATGCAACATGGTTCTGCTTTCATTGGTAAAAAAAATAAGTGTGGAGTATCATTTAGAAAGTGAAAATTGTGTAGAGGATTAAATCCTTTATTTGGCTACTTTTGCTAGGCAAGCTGATGACCAATGTGGAGCATCGTAAAAGGAGTTTCACTATGGATGTTGGATGTGCAGTGTGTGGTGCTCCTCAAAAGTCGCTGATCATATCTTTAAAGACAATCATATAGCTCGTATGGTTTGGTAGTTCATTTAGGACGTGCCTTCCTTGAGTCGTCTGTACAGTACGTTGTTTGTTATTGGTTTTAGAATGCTAATACTTCCCTCCCAAATATGAGTTTTTCTCGTCTCCTATCCAAGTCCTTTGTATCATATTATGGCGGATTTTTATTTGTAAAGGCATTAATCCTTCGGTTAACGTCAAGAGGGTCACCCTTTAATCTCAGGTTCTTACTAACCATTCGGCTTGGCATTCAGTTGATGGATTGCTTATTGGTAGAACAACTATTTCGGTCTCATGGCAGCCTCCCATGGAAAATTGGGTTAAGCTTAATATCGATTGATCTTCTAAAGGGAACAATTATTTCGGTCTCATAGCAGCCTCACTTTTTGCAATCACAAACCACCCTCCTAGAAATGCCTCAACCTTCTAAGCACCCTAGTACAATTCACTCGCCTAACCGATTGGTCATTCACAAGAATTGAAGATTTAAAGCTTTAATCACTCACTCTCTGGTATCTTTCTTTGGCAACTTCCTCGCAGCATTTATTGATCGACTCCTAGAGCCACAACAAGCTTAAAGCTAATATTCGCCTCAACGTTGCTCTCCTATGCCTCACATGGTCTTGATTTAGAAGCTAAACAAGTAAAGGGTTGAGTCTTTCTTTCCCCCTTGATGCAATGTAAACTTATTATTTTGTATGTTTATAATTAGTTTACTGTTTTTTTTTTCTCCCTTGAATTAAGTTTTTGAGTTTTCTTAGACATTGAACTTCTAGGCTTTTTCTGGTTGAGTTTTTGTACAATGATATCTAACTATCCCTTAATAAATGGAACAAATAATAATTTATAGGGTAAGTTTGAATCTAAGAAATTTGGTAGAATTTTCTTGTGTATATGGATAGTGATTCTTTAAGTTAATGGGCAATTGTTGATTTTGGTTGGTTTTTATGTTGATTTTAGTTGAAATTGTTGTTGATTTTTTCTTTTTCATCATACACATTCAATTTCTAATTATTCTTTCACTTTTGACTTATCAGAACTTGCATTTAGCATAAGACATATAATGTGATATCTAAAGTAATCATTTATGAACACAAATATAATGTTATCTTACAGTGACCCCTTTCCTCATTTTCTAACAAGGCAACATTTAATATTTTAAGTTTGAGCTCTCTATTATCACCTAGATAGTAAATAATTTTAATTTATGATATAAAATTCGTTCAACATTAATTTAGTGAATATAAAAGCCTTCCTTACTTATGGTAGTGATTTAGGGCTTATTTAGTTTAATTGTTGAATACAACTTATACCTATTAGCTGGTAGTTGTTACTGTTAACTGACAGCTAATAGTTGATAATAGCTGATTTATGTTAAGTGTTTGATAAAATTATATTTAGCTATTGCTGTTGATATATGAAATGACTAATAAGGGTATATATTATATAATTTATTTTATTATTGAAATAAATATAAAATTATAAATTTATTATATTATATTATTTATTTTATTGTTAAATTAAATATACAATTATCAAATTAATATATTATATCATTTATTATATTATTAAAATTATTAATCTATTATATTATATTATTTCTTTTATTAATGAAATAAGAAAATAATTAAATTTTTTTAAAAAAATAATTAAATAATTTTAAAAATGTAGATAACATAATAAAGCAATTATTATTGTTGATAAAGAAAAAACTTATAATGAATTTTAAGTTTTTATATATAAATAAATATTTTATATTTTATGTTATTAATAAAAAATATTTTAACAAAATTGAAATGTGTTAATTAAAATGTTAAAATTATAAATAAAAAATAAAAAAATATTAATAATATTAATTTTTGAGTTAAATAAAAAATGATAATATAGTCAAAATAAAAATAAAATAAAATCAGCTATTAGCTATGATAAACCGTTTTAAAAATAGAGCTGATACAAGCTGCAGCTGATGGGTACCATATCAGCCACCCATCAACTATCAGCTTTATTTTTTTACACTTACCAAACACTCTAGTTCATCTTTTTTGATGTTTATCAGCTTCAAAAATATAAAATGACCAAAATACCCTTATCATCTATCTTTGTCTCACTTAGCTATCATCTCCCTTACCTCCATTGATGCCCACCGATTATTTTTCCATAAAAACATAATCTCAAATACAATCCCAAAATCAATAACTCAACAAATTCAAAGGAGAGATTCAAATCAATGATTACAAAATATAAACATGAAAAAATACATTAATAAAAGAAATTAAAAGAACAAAATTGCTCTGTACACAAATGACAAAATGGTATTGTTTTGCAAAACCAACAGGGGGAGGTCCCATCTACACACGAAGAACTAGCAAAATTATTGAAAGAAAAAGAAGCACTTGAAGTAACTGTATCGTACCTCGCTAATAATGCAACACAAATGAAGGAATTATGTAGTGACCTTAAAGACAAGTTGAAGGTTTCAGATGAGAATTTCTCTAAAGCATATTCCTTTTTTTGTGTCTAGCTTTGTCGAACAATGCAGAGCTAAAACAAAAATGAAGTCTCTGGAGGAGCTTCACAACGAATCTAAAGCTGTTGAAGCATCTGCTACTCAAAAGAATCAAAATGAAGTAGCAGAAAATGGAAAATGCTAACTGTAAGAGCTTGAAACACAATTTATCACAGCAGTAACCCTCTATTTGGAATTTAAAATTTTTTAAAATATATAAATTAATTAATATAATTGTGTGAGAATTTAATTGAATTATTTTCTAATAAATTATTTATTCCAAACAAAGTTAAGAACAATATTATTATAACACCTTAAATTTAAGAGAGATCAAAATGAAATTTACTCTCTGCTGAACTCTCAGAATATTATGCTGAATGTTCCTGAAGAATAGAGCAAATTGACATCAAACACAAGGTTTCAACTTGTTGCAGGCTTTTTTTTTTTTTCAGAAAATCTTATAGCCGAAGGAAATGAGAATTTATTCCATTATTATCAGTGTTACCCAAAATTTTATCTGAAAATCAGATTAAATATTAATCTTCATTCTTCCATTGTTTATTCCATTGTGCATCACTAAAAGTCAAGCTACAATATATATATATATATATATAAAAGCAGACAAATTTTTCTATGAATGCTGCCACGTAAAATTTCAAAACCTTTATATTTATGTCACGTGACGATATTTGAAGTAGTCAAGTTTTTTTTCTGAATTGTCACATATGATTCTAAAACTAATATATTTATGTCAAATGACAATATTAAATTAAATTTATTAAATTGCTATATATACTAATTATATTACTATATATTTATATCTCTCTCTATATATATAAAGTAAGGAGATTTTCTCTTCATGTTACCATGTGGCATTTCAAATTTTAGTGCTGCCGGTGACATTTACTATATAAAAATTATTATATTTTACAATTATAATAACTAATGTAAGTAATTATTATTTTTTATATTAAGTATTTAATTGTATTTTTTATTTAATTCTAATTTCTTTTTAAATATCTTTACTATTACTATTATTATCATAATTTTTATGGCTAACTAATTAAAAATAACAAATATATTTTAAAAATTTATAAATTTTTCATTTGAGGATTCTTAAATTTTTTATTATTTAATTTAATTATAAAAATTTAAGAATTATACATCTTAAAATTAATAAAATAATTTAGAATTATATTATAAAAATTATCACATGAAATTAAATATTTTATCCTCTTATTACATGGAGTTAAATAATTTACCCTATTTCTTTTTTTATATATTTAATAAATTTTAATTTACATTTATTTTTATTTATTTTAACACGTATTTAATAAAAACATATTTGTTAATTAATTATATATATATAATAAATTATGAAAAAATAAAATAAAATTTTATTTTCATAGCAATGAAAAATAAGAAATTTATGTTAATATTCAATATTTATTATTTTTTTATATTCTTTATAGTATAATTAATAAATAACTAATATTCGCATTAATCATATTATATTGTTTTATTATTATTTATAAAAATTATATATATAATAAATTATGAAAAATTTAAATAAAATTTTATTTTCATAGTAATGAAAAATAAGAAATTTATGTTAATATTCAATTTTCATTATTTTTTTATATTTTTTATAGTATAATTAATAAATAACTAATATTAGTATTAATCATATTATATTATTTTATTATTTTATATATATATATATATGCCCCACTTGAAGTTTTATTTTTTATTAATTAATTATATAAATTTTTTAAATTATGATTAAATTATTAATTTCTTAATTATGCATATATATAAGTTATAAATTATTTAATTATTACACTTTAATACTATAATAAATAGCTATTATTATTGTTGTTGTTATTATTATTATTATAAATACCCAAAAAGTTTAATTTAATTAGAGAAAGAAAAAATTAAGAATTAATTGAACTAATTTATTAATTTTACCTAATAAAAATATATACTGATTTTATATTTGTTGTATTTTTACTTTCTGACAAATAATTTGTCTATATTTTTATAAAACAAATTCAATAGGAGGTAAGATTTTAAAACTATCATATTTATATCAATTGATAATTTTTAATTTAATTTATTGATGACTATTTTACTATATTTAATGAAAGTTGTAATACATAATTATTATATAATTTAATTTTCTCAAAACAATCCTCTTTTATATATATATATATATATATATAAAGTAGGAATGTATTTACAGATAAATGAGATGTAACGCTTTCCTTTTAAGTATCTTTACTATTATCATTATTACCATAATTTTTACGATTAACTAATTAAAAATAGCATATACATTTCAAAAATTTATAAATTTCTCATTTAAATATTCTTAAATTTTTTATTATTTCATCTAATTATAAAAATTTAAGAATTATACATCTTAAAATTAATAAAATAATTTATAATTATACTATAAAAATTATCACATAGAGTTAAATATTTTGTCCTCCTATCACATAAAGTTAAATAATTTGCCCTTTCTCTCTTTTTATATATTTAATAAATTTTAATTTACCTTGATTTTATTTTACTTTAATACATATTTAATAAAAATATATTTTTAATTATATATTGAATGTTATATATATATAATAAATTATGAAAAAATAAAATAAAATATTATTTTTATGGTAATAAAAAATAAGAAATTTATGTTAATATTAAATTTTCATTTTTTTTATATTTTTTATAGTATAATTAATAAATAATTAATATTAGCATTAATCATATTATATTATTTTATTATTATTTAGAAAAAATTATATATATATATATATATATGCATACCTTGCCCTGCTCCTTTGAAGTTTTATTTTTTATTAATTAATTATATAATTTTTTAAAATTATGATTAAGTTATTATTTTTCAAATTATACATATATAAGTTATAAATTATTTAATTATTATATTTTAATACTATAATAAATAGTTATTATTATTATTATTATTATTATTATTATAAATACCTGAAAGGTTTAACTTAATTAGAGAAAGGAAAAATTAAAAATTAATTGAACTAATTTATTAAGTTTACCTAATAAAAGCATATACTAATTTTATTTATATTGCATTTTCACTTTTTGATAAAGAAATGGTTTGTATTTTTATAAAACAAATTCAAGAGGATGTAAGATTTTAAATCTATCATATTTATAATTATTGGTAATTTTTAATTAAATTTATTGATGACTATTTTTCTATATTTTCTAAAAGTTGTAATATATAATTATTATATAAATTAATTTTCTATATATATATATATATATATATATATATATATAAAGTAGGAATTTATTCACAGAAAAATAACATGTAACATTTTCATTAAAAAAATTATCACATGTCACTTTCTATAAATATTTTCTTTTATACTAATTATTATTTAATTTTTTATTTATCTTTTAATTATCATTATTATTTAAAATACTCCATTAAAATTTATTATTTAAATTATTATTTTTTTAAATTTAATTTGTTAAAAATTAAGATATTTTGTAATTAAATATAATATTTATAAATTATTTATATTATTCTATAAATACTAATTATTATTTAATTTTCAATTCTTATTTTAATTATTATTATTTTTTATAATACTACTTTGACATTTATTAATTAAAATATTATTTTCTTTAAAATTTAATTTTTAAAAAATTAAGATTTTTTATGATTAAATATAATATTTAAAAATTATTTATATTATTTTTTTATAAATTCATTTATATAAAATATTATTTATCATATATTTCGTTTAGTGGTAATAATAATAATAATAATAATAATAATAATTTTAATAATAATAATAATAATGATAATAATAAAAGTAATTAATGACAATTAATTTATGGAACATTGACTATTAATTTATGATTTCATAATTAATCTGTCACGGCCCAATTTCAAGAAAACAAACGGACAGAGTCCGGCCATAAAATGGACTTACCAACGGGGAGTTTTCGACTCACCCGACCTGTAAACACAATATATAGTCAATTGGGGAGCTCAGCTCAGCTCACCATCCACATGCTCATCAACATAATAATAAATGGGAGCTCAGCTCCCTCATCCAATCCATCAAACATGCATAGCATATTAAGTTTACAGGTCCCAAAATAATAATTTAGTTTACAGACCCAAATCAAATAAACACTTCTAACACATGCGGAAATTCTAAGATTTAACAAGTTTATGCAAACAGTAATAATTGACCTGCGAGGGAGAAAGCAGGTTAACCTCAAAAAATATCCTCCTGTGGCCTGTAAAAATTTTTGAACAGGAGTGAGCGTTCGACTCAGAGAGTAAAATAGCAATTTTAACCATAATCTCTATAACTATCTAGAACTAATGCACCATGTAGAGTGAAATGCAACATTAACAACATTTTCACATCATAACATCAAAAAGGTAATTTGGAGCACTCACACACCCTGTAGTATCAATCATAACATATGGGGTGATCCTATCTGACTCTCTTAAATCCAACTCGGTGCGGTGAATTACTCAGCTCGGACTTCCACTTAATAACCAAATCGAGGGTCCCAGCGAATTACTCAAGCCGTGACTACCCCTCAAAGGATCGGGTCCCAGCGAATTACTCAAGCCGTGACTACCCTGTCCTATCCATAGTCCACACCACATCACACGCACGCCAACGCATGCACACTGCTCCAAATTACCACAACAACATCCATGGCACATCAACAGTTATGAATGCAACATAAATCGTGCCTAGAGTTTAACTACATAAATATATGCATATAAGTGATGCATGGGCATGCTTGAACATATAATAATATCGAAATTACAATAAAATTAATATTCTACTCACAGACTTGACGACAATCACTGTGGCGACTGGGCGGAGGAAGAAGGCTGTCCCGGCTCACCTAACAATTATATTACAATTATTTAATACAATCTGACTCAATACAAACAAAGAAAAAGACCAATACGTCCTAAGTCGTGCCGAAAATCCGGCAGAGTCTCCCCTATACCTAGGACCTACCCAACCTGCAAAATGGCTCAAAACACACTTTTATATTCAAAATCCATATATCCACAGTTCAATCATATCACACAGCCCCTCCTGGGCCCATCATATCAGTCATCCATCACAATATGCAAAATTTCAATTTAGTCCTTATTATTGATCATTTTTGCAAAAACTGCCCAAACAAGCTCTAAAAATTATAAAACTTTGCCCATGGTCCTTAGCAATATTACTAAGCTATTGCAAAAGAATCATAATTTTCTAAGCTACCACGAATATTTTATGGATTTTTAATCCTATTTAAGCACTAGAAAATTACGAAAAAGCAAGGTTGGATTTACCTTTGCCGATTCGACTTGAGGGGCCTTTTCGGGGCGTCGACAATGGGGATAGCCAAAACCTCACCCAATTCGGAGACTTTTCCGATAACAGTCTGTAGGAAATTCACAGACCTGGTCAACTGTCGAATTTCAGCGAATTGATGATAACAACATTAAGCCAATAAGACGCGGGTTAGTACAAAAATTTTTTCAGAATTTTCAAAGCTCATTTAATGCTCGGAAAAACCTGCGAAGTTAGTGGGACCCACCAAAAGCGGTGTCGGAAAAATTCAAATTTATGTCGTTGCGAAGCTCTCGACGAGTGGAGTGTCTTTGGTAGCCTCGATTTTCTCGTGGGATTCACGGTTTTCGAGAAATCTAGCCCAAAAGTCGAAATGGGCTAAAAACTTCCCGAGCAAAAATTAGACAAACCGCTCGATGGATTTCGGCGTTCTTGGTGTCTATGGAAAGCTCTCGCCGAGTAGATGATTTTAGACACAAGACCCGGTCCAATTGGTGGCCGGATCGGTCGGATTTTGGCTGGAGAAGCCGAAACGCCGCGCGCAAGGGAGGGGCGTTCGCGCTCGTTTCAGCCCGTTTGGGGCGGCGGCCGGCAGTGGGACGGTGAGGCGGCGCGGCGAGGTGGGGACGCAGGGAGGCGGTGGCCGTGGCGAGGGAGGAGAGAGAAAAGAGAGAGAAAAGGGAGAGGGAACGTCGCGCGCAGGAGGAAGAAAAAGAGAAGAAGACCGGTCCGATTCGATCGGTCCGATCCGGTCCGGTTCGATTCGGCCGGTTCGATTCGAAATACAAAATTTTGAATTTTTACTCTGCCTCGGGACCGAAAACGAGGTCCAAAATTTCGAAAAAATTCCAAAAAACTCAGAAAAATACGTAGACTCCAAATATATTTTTAGTTTTGCCACGTGGTCTTTTAATTAATTTTTAAAAATCATCAAAGTTTATATTTTCGGAAAATCGAACCCGATTTTTAAAATCCGAAAAATCTCAAAAAAATTCCTAAAATTTAAATAAAATTAAAATACCAAAAATGCTCATAAAATTTAAAATTTTGGGGTGTTACATTCTTCCCCCCTTACAGAAAATTCGTCCTCGAATTTTTTTTACACGAGGCAGAATAAAGCACATGATTATACATTGAACAGATAAGGGTACTTGCTACGCATGTCCCGTTCTGACTCCCAGGTGCACTCTTCCACTGACTGACTCCTCCACAAAACCTTAACCATAGGGATCTGTTTTGATCTCAACTGTCTCACTTGGTAGTCCACTATGGCTACAGGCTGCTTCTCAAATGTCAAGTTCTCTTTTAGCTCTATCACATCCGGCTGTAGTACATGAGAAGGATCTGGAATGTATTTCCTGAGCATGGAGATGTGAAATACGGGATGAACGTGAGAGAGGTTGGGTGATAGCTCCAACCGGTAGGCAACTGCTCCAACTCTATCAGTAACCTCAAAAGGTCCAATATACCGAGGTGCCAACTTGCCCTTCTTTCCAAATCTCATGACTCCCTTCATTGGAGAAACCTTCAGGAATACATAGTCGCCCACTGCAAACTCCACATCCCTCCGTCTGGGGTCTGCATAACTCTTACGCCTCGAAAAGTTTTGATCGTTCCTCGATTAAAGGAACTACCTCTGAAGTGTATTGCACTAGGTCTGCATCATGCACCTTCGCTTCCCCCATTTATGTCCAACACAGAGGAGACCTACACTTTCTTCCATATAATGCCTCATAGGGTGCCATCCCTATGCTGGAGTGGTAACTGTTGTTGTAGGCAAACTCCACCAAAGCTAGCTGCTCATCCCATTGACCTCCAAAATCCAAGACACTCATGCGAAGCATGTCTTCCAGTGTTTGGATTGTCCTTTCAATTGTCCGTCTGTCTGAGGGTGGAAAGCCGTACTGAAGTTCAACTGTGTGCCAAGTGCCTCCTGCAACTTTCTCCAAAACCGAGATGTGAACTGGGGCCCTCTGTTAGATATTATGGAAGCTGGAACTCCATGCAATCTGACTATTTCTCGAATGTAGAGCCGGGCATACTGTGCCACAGAGTATGTAGTCTTTACAGGTAAGAAGTGAGCTGATTTGGTCAAGCGGTCTACAATTATCCATATCGAATCATATCCTCGCGTGGTACGAGGCAACCCAGTCACAAAATCCATAGTGATCATTTCCCACTTCCATTCTGGGATAGGGAGCTCTTGCAGCTTCCCTGACGGTCTCTGGTGTTCAAACTTCACCTTCTGACAAGTTAAGCACTTGGACACAAAGTCTGCTATGTCTCTCTTCATGCCATTCCACCAATAGCTATCTTTCACATCATGGTACATCTTGGTGGAACCTGGGTGGACATTGTACAGTGTGTAGTGTGCCTCTCGCATGATTTCATTCCTGAGGTTGTCCACATCGGGCACACATATCCTAAAACCTTGCACTAGGGCGCCATCATTGGCAAATCCAAACTCACCACCTTCACCTTGCTGTACTCTTTCTATAATCTTCATCAGTTGTTGGTCTCTGTGCTGGGAAACTCTAACTCTGTCCCTCAAGTCTGGCCTCACTGAAAAGTGAGCCAACAATACCCCCTCATCTGAAAGATCTAGGATTAAACCTTGATCCATCAGCTCATGTACCTCCTGAATCAATGGTTTCTTCTCTACTGAAATGTGCGCCAAACTGCCAGAAGATTTTCTGCTCAAGGCATCTGCCACAACATTGGCCTTTCCATGGTGGTACTGGATGGTGCAATCATAGTCTTTCAGAAGCTCCATCCATCTCCTCTGTCTCAAGTTTAAATCCCTCTGTTAGAAGATGTACTTCAAGCTCTTGTGGTCGGTGTATATCTCGCACATTTCACCATACAGATAGTGTCTCCAGATCTTTAGTGCAAAGATTACAGCCGCCATTTCCAAATCATGGGTGGGGTAGTTCTGCTCATGCCTCTTCAGCTGCCTTGAAGCATAAGCCACTACCTTTCCATTCTGCATCAAAACACACCCTAGGCCAACTCTGGAGGAGTCACAATACACGGTGTATCCTTCACCACTCACAGGTAGTGTCAACACGAGGCGATGAGTTAGACACTCCATAAGCTTCTGGAAACAAACCTCACAGTCATCTGTACAAATGAATGGAACATTCTACCTGTTCAACTTAGTTAGGGAGCGCTATCCTAGAGAAATCTTGTACAAAACGCCTATAGTAGCACTAAACCAGAAAACTGCACCTCGGTGATTTGTAGGCCTAAGCCAATCAGTTACAGCTTTAATTTTCTTGGGATCTACTTGAATACCGTCATTAGAAACCACATGTCCCAAGAATGAGATGTTTTCTAGCCAAAATTCACATTTTGAAAATTTGGCATATAGCTGGTGCTCCCTCAACGTCTGCAACACCATCCTCAAGTGCCACACGTGTTCTTCCTCGGTCCGAGAGTACACCAAAATGTCATCTATGAATACGATGACAAAACGGTCCAAAAATGGCTTGAACACCCTGTTCATCAAGTCCATGAAGGTTCTTTGGTGCATTAGTGAGTCCAAAAGACATCACCAAGAACTCATAATGACCATATCTTGTCTCGAAAGCCGTTTTGGACACGTCCTCATTCCCGATTCTCAAGCGATGGTAGCGATCGCAGGTCTATCTTGGAAAAGAATCTAGCTCCTTGGAGCTGATCAAACAAATCATCGATCCGAGGAAGTGGATACTTGTTCTTCACAGTCACCTTGTTCAGCTGTCTGTAGTCGATACACAACCTCAATGACCCATCCTTCTTTCTCACGAATAGAACAGGAGCACCCCAGGGTGAAGTGCTCGGACGTATGAAACCCTTGTCCAAAAGCTCCTGTAGTTGCTCCTTCAGCTCTTTCAATTCTGCTGGTGCCATCCTGTAAGGTGGCATGGATATGGGGTTTGTACCCTGCACAACATCAATACAAAACTCTATTTCCCTTCTTGGTGGCAACCCTGGAAGCTCCTCTGGGAAGACATCCATAAATTCTCTGACAACAGGAACATTTTCCATGCTGACACCTTCTATAGATGTATCTCTCACCAATGCCAAATACCCTTGGCATCCACGCCTCAACATTTTTCTAGCACTAATTGCTGACACCAAATTATATGGAGCCACACTCCTGTCACCATCAAAGCTAAACTCTTCCACACCAGGTATGTGGAAATACACCTTTTTGTTCCTGCAGTCTAAAATGGCATAGTGAGTTGCCAACCAATCCATCCCCAAAATTACATCAAAGTCCATTACTGGTAGAGGAACCAAGTCTGCTGGGAGGATCTTTCCATCCACTACTACTGGGCTACCCGGAAAAACCATATCTACATCTATGTTGTCACTAAGTGGGGTGGCTACCGACAAAGGGCATTCTAAAGTTGTAGGGTTTCTACCCAACCTCATGGCAAACACAGGGGAGACAAATGAGTGCGTAGCACCCGGATCTATCAAAACACGAGCCTCATAAGAACAGACGGAAGAATACACGCCTGCTGCATTTGAAGCTTGAGCATCCTGGTGGGTCAGGGTGAAAACTCGAGCTTGACCCCTACCCTGAGTGGCAGAACCCTGATACTGACTTCTACCTCCTGATCTGCCTCCAAATCCACGTCCCCCTTGTCCTCGGCCCTGTTGGCCACTGAACTGACTGCCTGCCATGTTGGAAGCACCCGGATACAATTGTCGAGGAACATTCGCAACAGAACCTTGTGACCCCATCTGTGGCTCGCTGAACACGGGGCATTCTCTAGCAAAGTGACCTGGTTGGCCACACCTGAAGCATACTCCTGATCCCATCAAACAAGGTCCTGAATGTCCTCTTCCACACTGTGCACAAGGTGCCAAGGAGGATCCTGAACCAGACCAGGCTGCTGTACCGTGACCACCTTTGGATCCGTACCACAGTGCGAATTCTCGTGGTCTGTGTCTAAAACCACTTCTCTTGCTCCTACCCTTTCCTCTGTAATTACTCTGGCCACCACTATCCGGAGTACCCATTTGGGGAACACCTGAAGAACCCTCTGCTCTATTTTTCTTTGCTCTTCCGCTGTCATCCACAGCATAGCTAATCTTAATCTGTCTGGCTCGATCAACCACCACATCAAAAGACTGACCAGACATCATGGCCAGATTTGCATACCTCCTGTCAAGCCCCTTTAGGAACCTCTTCACCTTCATAGTTTCTGTAGCTACTGCTGTAGGGGCATATCTGCTCAATTCGAAGTGCAGCATATTCATCTCTGGACACGCCATTCTGTCTTAGGGCCTCAAAGGCCCACTGTTTCTGGTCTCTGAAGCTTTCTGGCACAAACCGATTGATGAACAGTTCCACAAACTGAGTCCACGACAAACCCTCCATCCGAGGTAACACGTAGTCATTCATCCATTGTCTAGGCATAGGCCCCATGACATGCTGCATACACTCTATCAGTCTCCTATCAGTCAACTGTAATTCTGTTCCTGCCTGTTTGCAGGAATCCAAAAACCGATATGCATCGTCTGACACATCATAAGTTCCAGGCACCAACTTCTTGAAATTGATGATTTGTTTGTAAGGTTCCCCTCTTGGTGCGGTGGACTGCTGCTGCTGTGGAGGGTGGACCATATACTGCGCCATCATATCGATGGTTCTCTGCAGACCAGCTAGAGTAGCTGCCATGGGGTCCATGGGACCCTGTGCCATAAAGGACTGATCCTGTACTGTTGGCAGCTGCTCTTCTACTTGAGCAGCTCTAGGCCTCCTACCCCGCCTCCTCGGGGCAGGCGCCTCATCCTGTGCTGACACCTCGTCAGGCACATGCAGTTACAGTGCGATGGCAGCTCTCCTACTTCTACGTATTTTCCTGAAATTCAGCAGCATTAGCCCACAAAATTCAAAACTGCACATTACATAGCTATATAGACTCATATTTATACACAATATATGAAGCAGAAACTAGAAGCAAAGACGACAATGCAAGACGAATGTGGACCCTATTTTTCCGCATGTGACTCCTAGTAGACTCTTCCCAACACTTTAGACAACATTCCCTAAGAATCTGGAGCCTAAGCTCTGATACCACATCTGTCACGACCCAACCTATGGACCGGACCGGCACTAGGACCTGGGCCAGCCTAAAGCCCCTGAGGCCCGTAGTAAGCCTAACTGTTCATTAACCCAACTCTAAGGCCCATTTGGGCCCAATTTCAAGAAAACAAACGGACAGAGTCCGGCCATAAAATGGACTTACCAACGGGGAGTTTTCGAATCACCCGACCTGTAAACACAATATATAGTCAATTGGGGAGCTCAGCTCACCCTCCACATGCTCATCAACATAATAATAAATGGGAGCTCAGCTCCCTCATCCAATCCATCAAACATGCATAGCATATTAAGTTTACAGGTCCCAAAATAATAATTTAGTTTACAGACCCAAATCAAATAAACACTTCTAACACATGCGGAAATTCTAAGATTTAACAAGTTTATGCAAACAGTAATAATTGACCTGTGAGGGAGAAAGCAGGTTAACCTCAAAAAATATCCTCCTGTGGCCTGTAAAAATTTTTGAACAGGAGTGAGCGTTCGACTCAGAGAGTAAAATAGCAATTTTAACCGTAATCTCTATAACTATCTAGAACTAATGCACCCTGTAGAGTGAAATGCAACATCAACAACATTTTCACATCATAACATCAAAAAGGTAATTTGGAGCACTCACACACCCTGTAGTATCAATCATAACATATGGGGTGATCCCTATCTGACTCTCTTAAATCCAACCTGGTGCCAGCGAATTACTCAGCTCGGACTTCCACTTAATAACCAAATCGAGGGTCCCAGCGAATTACTCAAGCCGTGACTACCCCTCGAAGGATCGGGTCCCAGCGAATTACTCAAGCCGTGACTACGCCGTCCTATCCATAGTCCACATCATATCACACGCACGCCAACGCACGCACACTGCTCCAAATTACCACAACAACATCCATGGCACATCAACAGTTATGAATGCAACATAAATCGTGCCTAGAGTTTAACTACATAAATATATGCATATAAGTGATGCATGGGCATGCTTGAACATATAATAATATCGAAATTACAATTAAAATTAATATTCTACTCACAGACTTGACGACAATCACTGTGGCGGCTGGGCGGAGGAAGAAGGCTGTCCCGGCTCACCTGACAATTATATTACAATTATTTAATACAATCTGACTCAATACAAACAAAGAAAAAGACCAATACGTCTTAAGTCGTGCCGAAAATCCGGCAGAGTCTCCCCTATACCTAGGACCTACCCAACCTGCAAAATGGCTCAAAACACACTTCTATATTCAAAATCCATATATCCACAGTTCAATCATATCACACAGCCCCTCCTGGGCCCATCATATCAGTCATCCATCACAATATGTAAAATTTCAATTTAGTCCTTATTATTGATCATTTTTGCAAAAACTGCCCAAACAAGCTCTAAAAATTATAAAACTTTGCCCCGCGGTCCTTAGCAATATTACTAAGCTATTGCAAAAAGAATCATAATTTTCTAAGCTACCACGAATATTTTATGGATTTTTAATCCTATTTAAGCACTAGAAAATTACGAAAAAGCAAGGTTCGGGTTTACCTTTGCCGATTCCGACTTCGGGGACGCACTCGGGACGTCTGACAATGGGGGGATAGCCAAAACCTCGGTCCAATTCGGAGACTTTTCCGATAACGGGTCTGTCTGGCCGGAAATTCACAGACCCGGTCAACTGTCGAATTTCCGCGAATTGAGGATACCTACACGAAGCCCATAACACGGGGGTTAGTACATAAATTTTTCAGAATTTTCTAAGCTCATTTAATGCTCGGAAAAACACCGCGGTTCGTGGGACCCACCAAAAGCGGTGTCGGAAAAATTCGAAATTTATGTCGTTGCGAAGCTCTCGGCAGTGGAGCGTCTTTGGTAGCCTCGGTTTTCGTGGGATTCACGATTTTAGAAATCTAGCCCAAAAGTCGAAATGAGCTAAAAACTTCCCGAGCAAAAATTGGACAAACCGCTCGATGGATTTCGGCGTTCTTGGTGTCTATGGAAAGCTCTCGCCGAGTAGATGATTTTAGACACAAGACCCGGTCCAATTGGTGGCCGGATCGGTCGGATTTTGGTCGAAGAAGCCGAAACGCCGCGCGCGCAAGGGAGGGGCGTTCGCGCGAGTTTCCGGCCGTTTGGGGAGCGCGACCGGTGGGGCAGTGGTGGGAGCCGTGAGGTGGGGACGAGGGGAGGCGGTGGCGGGGAGAGGAGAGAGAAAAGAGAGAGAAAAGGGAGAGGGAACGTCGCGCGCGGGAGGAAGAAAAAGAGAAGAAGATCGGTCCGATTCGACAAGTCCGATCCGGTCCGGTTCGATTCGGCCGGTTCGATTCGAAATACAAAATTTTGAATTTTTACTCTGCCTCGGAACCGAAACAAGGTCCAAAAATTTCGAAAAAATTTCAGAAAACTCAGAAAAATACGTAGACTCCAAATATATTTTTAGTTTTGCCACGTGGTCTTTAAATTAATTTTTAAAAATCATCAAAGTTTATATTTTCGGAAAATCGAATCCGATTTTTAAAATCTGAAAAATCTCAAAAAAATTCCTAAAATTTAAATAAAATTAAAATACCAAAAATGCTTATAAAATTTAAAATTTTGGGGTGTTACATAATCATAAATACTCTTTTTTATATTAATTATTATTTAATTTTTTTATTTCTCTTTTAATTATCATTATTATTTATAATATTACCTTAATATTTATGATTCAAATTACTATTTTTTTAAAAATTAAAACATTCAGTAATTAAATGTAATATTTACAAATTATTTATATTATTTTATAAATATTAATTACTATTTTTTTATTTCTCTTATAATAATTATTATTATTTATAATATTACTTTAATATTTATAATTTCAAATATTATTTTTTTATTTTTATTTTTAAAAATTAAGATATTTTATAATTAAATATAATATTTAAAATTTATTTATATTATTTTTTTATAAATTTATTTTTATAAAAATATTATTTACTAAATGTTACCCTCTATAATAATAATAATAATAATAATAATAATAATAATAATAATAATAATAATAATAATAATAATAATAATAATAGATCATTGATGGCCATTAGTTTAAAAAAAATAATTATTAATTTGTGATCTAATAATCAACTATCATATAATTTAATTTTAAATTATTTTATATCTTTAACAAATATTTTTATTGCATTGTTATATTTTTTATAATAAAATTTTTGTTAAAAAATTTGAGAGACAAAAGTGTATACATAAAAAGTTATAAAAATAAAATATAGAGATTTGACTTATTTATAATTAGTATATATTATTTTTTATATTAATAATTTAATATTTTTTTATTTTATTTTTTAAAATTAATTAATGTTTATTATTATTATTATAATTAATTAATATTTATTATTATTATTATTATTATTATTATTATTATTATTATTATTATGGCCAATTTATGACTATTTAATTGAAATGGCAAAGTAAATAAGAAATATTTTACTTTTAAAAAATTGAATTTAAATATTTTTGTTACCATTTTTAATTCAATAATATTTAGTTATAAATTATTTTTTTGTTTAAATGATTTTCATTTATTTGTCAATATATAATATCATATGAGATTTTTTATACACATTAAGTACTATTCTTTCATCAAGTATTTTTATTTAATCTAAATATGCTCAAATATTTTTTATATTTTATTATTTCTTTCAAAATTAGTTATTATTCTCAAATTTATTTATTTAAATATATCTAATTAATATTTATTTTATTATTAATTTTTTAAATTTTATTATTTAATATTTTTTAAACTTTGAATATCTTATTTCATTATAATTATATATCAAATAAAATTATAATTAATATTTTGAATACCTATATTTTATTATAATTAATTTTCATCAAAATTAATTTTAAATTTTAATTAAATATCTATATATTAGTGCATAAATTATCTCTTAATCATATTTTTATATAGAAGTAGAATTTTAAAAATAAATTACAAATATAATAACATTGAAAATTTAGCTACAAATAAAATAATTTAGAACAATTAAAATTATAATATTATAATCATAAACTTTACATTTTGAAAAATATTATGTATTTATAGTATTTATTTTAATAATAAAAAATGATGACATTTTAAAATTATAATTTTTATGAAATGTATTTATTTTATATTACAAATTTACGTAAGATGATAACTATTTTTGTTAAATAATTATTTTATAAAAAAATTAAGATTAATAAAAAAAATTTACATTTAGATGAAGTAATTTTAAAAATAATATAATAGAATGTTATTTTTAATTTATAATAATATTATATATTTTTATTATTATTAAAATTAAACAATTCAATTCACATTGAGAATTTGATAATTTTTTATTATATTAATAATAAAAAAGTATTATATTTATATATTTTTAAAATAATATTATTTTTTTTATTAATTTAATATATTTTTTTATGATTTTATAAAAAATAAATATGAATTTATATAAATTATGAGATAAAATACATAAATTTTATGAAATTTAAATTATTTTTTAAATAAAATATTTTAATTACATTTTAAATAAAAAAATAATAAAAATTATTCTTAATAAATATATAAAAAGAATTAAAAAAATATTTTAATTAATTATAATATAAATTAATTAAAAATTTATTATTATAATAAATAAAAATTTATTTAAATTAAATTAAATAAAAAATTTTAATTTAAAATTAATTTAATAATAATAATTTACTTTATTTAAAATATAATTAAAAATTAAATTATAAATTATACATACATAATAACATGAATATTATACTAATTTATATAATAAAATGCACACCGTTACTTGAAATTGAAGCGTTAAGAATATAAATTTTTTACTAATAATAATATTTTCTAAAATTTTAAGATCCTCGAAGTCCACCACCACCTCGTCATCTTCAAAACGCACGAGGACAAAAACCTCCTAACCGTCGAATGACAGAGAGAGAGAGAGGGAGAGAGAGAGATAGTCGACGAAAGGCGTTATCCGCAGTGACGGCCACACACCTCACTCCCGCATTCCCTTCTCGCCACGTGTCCTACGAAACTTCCGTTTTTACTAGATAGCCTCGTCCCCACCATGTACCCGCCCACACACGCTCTCTCCCTTATCGCTTTCGTATGTATCCACTGCAAGAGCTGGCTGCTCCTCGAATCCAGCGAATCTCACCTCTGCTAATCCTTTTTATGCTCTTATAATTCCACTCGCAAAGCTTATATTTTTATGGTTTTCTTGTAGTGGTTTTTGGGTGGGGTGTGCGTGTGAGAGAGAGAGAGAGAGAGAGAGAGAGAGAGAGACGCAGGGAGAGGGAGAGATGGATCACGCGGCAGATGCCCACCGGACCGATTTGATGACGATAATGAGGTTTGTACTGAATGAACAATCAAAGCACCCAGGTTCGCGTGGGGATTTCACTATCTTGCTCAATCATATTGTTCTTGGCTGCAAATTCGTTTGCTCTGCTGTTAACAAGGTCCCTGTCTGTGTTTTCGTTGCTTCTAATGGTTGTTTCATTTGTTTTCTATTTGGTAATCTTTAGTAATCTCCATTTGTTCAGGTGGGTTTCTATTTGTGTCTAACAGAACATAATGGTGAAAAGGATCATATAGCTGATCCAATTAGTTTGGGATTAAGGTTTAATTGTTTCTTTGTTTATAGCCTTGTGAAATCTGTGTTCTTGTACGTTGATTCCATTAGACTATTAGTGCGTGGAATGTAAAAGATACTGTGTAATTCCAGGATAAACATTGCGTGACTGGCTTGTTAGTTTATACTTTATACTCAAATTTGGCGGCTGAATATACAATGGAAAGGGCGAAAAAAGAAGAGGAAAATGAGATCTTTTTTATAGTGTTTGAAATGCTAGATTAAATTTATCTTATTGTCTATTGTAGTCTTGTATGCAAAATTATTTCCTATATTTTCCATGTTCAGGCGGGTCTTGCCAAGCTTATTGGACTTGCTGGGGAGACAAATGTTCAGGTAAGTTGTTCATGGGTCCCAAAATCCATGCTTGTTTTAATATGCTTATTTATCTTGCTATGTGTAATTTTCTTTCACCGTTTATTAAAGTTATCCATGAAAAAAAAGAAGATATTTAGAAGAGCTCTCTCTTTTTTTTTTAATATATATTAATTAATAATAGGAGGGATTGTTACATTTTAATACATTTTGCCCCTTTTGCTTAAAGGGTGAAGAGCAAAAGAAACTGGATGTGCTTTCAAATGAAGTATTCATCAAGGCTTTAGTAAGCAGTGGCCGAACAGTAAGTAACCTGATGAAAATCTGTTGTTATATAGGCTTTGGCTTTATGAGTAATGACTTCGTTTAACAGTTCAATTCTTGTGGCAGTGCATACTTGTCTCTGAAGAAGATGAGGAGGCAATATTTGTGGAGCCTGACAAGCGTGGAAAGTATTTGCCCACACACTCGCTTGTTACTAGTTATTGTAGCCTATAATGTTATTTTGTTTTTAAAATATTATAGACCACTTATTGTAGACCACATTTTAATTCACTAATGGTATGGTTCTGTTGTATACAAGAGCAGGTACTGTGTTGTTTTTGATCCATTGGATGGATCCTCCAACATTGACTGTGGTGTTTCTATTGGAACGGTACAACCTTCACTTCAAATCATGATAGATTCTGTAATTGAATTGAAATCCTTTACTTACTGGCACTACTAGAAGTCATTGTTTTTCCACAATAACTCGATATTGCAGTTCTATATTGAATGTCTTCTCTTTCATCTAGATCTTTGGGATTTACATGGTGAAACATGGCCGTGAACCAACTCTAGATGATGTTTTGCAACCTGGGAAAAATATGGTAGCAGCTGGCTATTGCATGTATGGAAGCTCTTGCATGGTATGAAATATCACTTTTTTTAGATTAAAATTTTCTCTGGTGGTTGAGTAGGGGGATGTTTAATGTTTATTTCTATCCTTTGACTTTTCTTTTTTGATCTAAGAGAGTGTTTAATTTGGAACTTATTTCAATGGAGCTTTAGAATTACAGTTCCTGAAGTTTTTTTTGTTTGTGTTCCAGACTTACAATTCATATGTTGTCCTTATTCGAGAATAAATGATTTTGCAGCTTGTGTTGAGTACTGGAAGTGGTGTTAATGGTTTCACCCTTGATCCATCCCTTGGGGAGTTCATACTTACTCACCCTGATATTAAGGTATGTTTTACAAGCGTTGGATCGATTGCTTGAAATAATTCTTCTTATTTTATTTATTTATTTATTATACTTTTCATTATTCATAATGTTGTAGTAAATTGTGAAACTTTAATTTTTGCAATAAGTTGAACCACAAACTTCCTGTGTAAGGAAGTTATATTTACAAGAAATTTAACCTATCCTTTTTTTTTAGTGTTAGAATTGGCCTGATGGGTATGTCTTTCTTCATCGCAACTTGTTTTAGTATATCCAGAGTCTTTTGATAGCGCACGAGGCCTAAGGGATATCCGCTTGAATGAGAGAGAAACTGTTTTTCAAATCACATAAACAATAATAAAGGATGCTAGCCATCTCTGACTCTTAATATTTCTGGTTTATTTTGGAGTATTCACTATTTCTTTCTCATGTTGTCTAAGCATTAGTTTCTCACTTCCTTCCTCCCTACCTCTTCCCTTTCCCAAATAGATTCCAAAGAAAGGAAAGATTTATTCAGTAAATGAAGGAAATGCTAAGAACTGGGATGCTCCAACAGCCAAGTATGTGATATTCACATTCTTGCAGTTTTCTATTGATTCTTCACTGTAGTTTACTGACATTATATGTCCTTAGGTATGTGGAAAAATGCAAGTTCCCTGAGGATGGTTCCTCACCAAAGTCTCTGAGATACGTTGGAAGGTATATATCATGATAACAACTACAATATTTCTAGTTTTTAAATTGTTCATTTGGAATTTAATTATTGCAATTAAATGTTAGTTGGTCTGTTCTGTCATCACTGATTGATATTCCTGATTATTGAATGGAAATGGACAGTCTATTATCCACTGATAGGGATAATATAGGAGGTTAAACAGTCTCTACCTCCTGGCTTTCTTCACAGGATTCTGCTTTCGAAGCTTTCTGTGCTATGGCACATGACATGAAATTTGGTCTGATAATATTTGCCTTCAACTTGTCATCTGTTTGGTTGCCTGTTTTCTTCTCTCTGATTCAGGGTCTTAAGTTGATGTATAAATTCTCCTTTCCCTTCTTTTCCTTTTATTTTTCTTGAGAAAATCTGAAACATCATCGACAGTGTGTTAGTTATTTCTCTCTAGTCTTAATCGTTCTCGAACTTGAACGAGTTTCTCTGATTACTTTTCACTCTAATAAATTTTATGTTGCACAACAGAACGCTATATTTGTAGCAGAATCCATTTTTAAAGCAAAACGTGTTGTCACTTTCATAAAAATTGTCCGAAACAAGTTAGTCCATTCAACTTGTCTTTGTTGAGTGAGAAAATTTCAAAAGTCCATTCCACTACCTTTCAAACCTTGCAATCAAAAGGTATCAAGTTGAAATACTGAGGGATTTCATAGCCATTCTGCTTAGTTGACTGGTGCTGCTTCTGATACATCTGAACCAATTATTTATTAAGTCTAGGACACCTGACCTCTTATATCTAGTATTTGGATATTTTGGTAATTTAACCTACTAAATTGGTAGTCCATATCTAATCACAATCAGTTTTGAGCTATTTAAATAGCACAAAAGCTATTTTTTGCAGGAGTCCTTATGGTTATCCATTTGTTTTCTTAATCACTGCAACTATTTCCATGTTATCAAATTTGAAGTTGCCAACAGGGGTAATGTTGTGCTTATACTTTGTATTTACATGTGATCTGCAATTGGTGGGCATATCTGCTTAATGGTTCTTCTTGAAGAGTTGAATGTCCTACTGTCCTTGTTTTACAGAATTTGATACTGACCATTTTTCTAAATTATGATCTAGCTTTGTTATGTTCCATTAAAATTTCATAATTTCTGATGACATATTCTTGGTCAACAGCATGGTGGCTGATGTGCATCGCACATTACTCTATGGGGGAATATTTTTGTACCCTGCAGATAAGAAGAGTCCCAATGGGAAACTGCGGTATGTTTTCTTGTGTGTTTTGTCATATGTTTAGTGTTGGTAGTTCCCTTCAGAAGTTTGATTTTGATTAAAATATTCTCTCCTGTATGTGTTGTGGATTCAGTTAGTGATTCACTTTGATTAAAATCTGTATAACCCAGTGTGCTGTATGAAGTCTTTCCAATGTCATTTTTGATGGAACAAGCAGGAGGTCAATCTTTTACTGGCAAGCAAAAGGTACTGAGCTGAATCTCTCTACTCGTCTTTGTTCTTGATACTGAGCCGAGTCTATATGTCTTGCAAACTTCAATATGCAAAGTTGTGCTTCTACTGGAAGTTCTACGCGGCAATACCTGTTTTCTTGCACATTTATCCACACTTTAAGGGGAAACTGTATTAAGTTAATTAGTTTTCTTACAAACATTACCTTTATGCTCCTGGAATATTTGCTTTGGCCGGCCATGACTAGGACAAATCACTCTAAATGATGGAAATTACATTTGAGTTGCATGGCATTATGTTAATTAGTAGCATGAAGGTAAATAAACATTTGACAGAAGAAAAATAATGAGCTGAAGTGCCTTCTTGAACTAGAACAAATTTGTACTCCTTTTTTGTCATTGTCTAATTTAAACTAATTATCTTGGCAGGCACTTGACTTGGTTCCAGAGAAGATACATCAGCGATCTCCAATATTTCTGGGAAGCTATGATGATGTTGAGGAAATCAAAGCACTCTATGCTGCTGAAGCATAGAGCGCAGCAAGAATCATTCTCTTATAGTGCTTACATGGCCTTATTAATTGTAATCTGGCTACTTGACCGCCCTTCTTCTAATCATCATATATTTTAAAACACTCTTTCTCAAGTTTCTTTCAATAAATGATATGTTTATTGGTGATAACTCTAGTTTTTGGTTAATATATTTTGGATAATATTAAAATCACCATGTTGAAGTGGTTTGAAGAGGGTGTTGATGTGCATGGATCTAGGTTCTATTTTCAAATAATGACAAAAAAGCTAAGTTTTTTGTTTTTTATTTTCTTTTAATACTTACACTTAAGAATATACTCAGACTAGCCTATGCACGCCAAGATTAAATCAACTCCTGAGCAATCTTAAGGGCACACTGATCTTTATTCAATTATTTTAATTTTTTCTATTCATGCTATAGGCTTCAAATTAGTCTAGATGATGACAACGAGTAAGGTATTTATGAGAATCATCATAACTGAACTTGAATCTGATTAATATTTTTAAAATCTAAATTCATTTTAAATTTAATTAAAATTTATTTTTAAATATTCAAACTTGATTATTATTACTCGAAAAATATTTAAATTTTTTTAATTTTATAAAACTTGAATTCGATTAATATTTTTAAAATTCAAATTCGTCTCAAATTTGATTAAAATTTATTTTTAAATACTCAAATTTGATTATTATTATCCAAAAAATATTCACATTCATTTAATTTTATATATTTTAATTAAAATTTTTCATAAAAAATTATTTTTATTATTGATTTATATTTTAAAAATTTAATGACTTTATAAAATATTTCAATTTTATTTTATAAAAAATAAAATATATAAAAATTTATAAATATTTATTATAAAAATATATATTTTATATTTAATTAAATATTTATATAAATAATTTTAAATAACAAATTCTTAATATATAAAACTTAAATTTAAACACATCATAAATATTAAATTATAAATCTAAACTCGATTATATATTATACAAACTTGCTCAACTCCAGATATTTATAAAAATCTAACCGCTTATTACTTCTGCAAATTAAGCCTGGCCACTAGTTCGGTCCGTGCAGCGATTGTGGATTGTCATTGTGGGTTAACATAACTTACAGCCGACTGTGGATTGTCATTATGGGTTAACATATTGAAAGGGATAAGCTTGTGAAGCCAAATGTTTGAATATAACGCCAAATAGTTAAGGTGGGTCACGGAGCAATTGTTATAAGAAAAGTTGAAACATGGAAGAGCCAAAAAGTGTATAAGAATGTTCAAAAGAAATTGTTCAACCCCATGACTTGTTGCTTCACCCTCATGAATAATGATACGCTGCTATCAGTATTCAATACTTCGATTGGCAGTTCAAATCTATCTTTCCTAAAAAAAAAAAATACAAGAAAAGAGAAGTTCAAAATAGCTGTTTTTGTGAGGTACGGCTAGGTAATCATTTCTTCTAAAAGCAACCCTTTTCACCCACCAAAGGATAAATTACTATAAGCTGTTTGACACCTTATAATTTTAATGTCAAGCGGACAATTTAAGGATCTATTTAGTATTATTATTAAAATTATTATTAAAAAATTAATTTTTTAAATATATTAATTAAAATATATTAAAAAATAATTTATAATTAAATTTAATAAATTTTAATTATAAAAATATTAAAATAAATTTTTAATAAATTAATATTTTTATTAAAAAATAATTTTAATACTCTAAATACAATACTGAACAGACACTGTCTATCATTTAAATAGTCCGCTAATGATTTCACCAGCCCCAATTAGCAAACTTTAACCATAATAATGGGTCCTGACCCAACCCTCACGTGTCTTTTCATCATATCACTCACACCAAACCCAACTATACGCCGTACTATATTCGAACTTTTCTCTCTTCGTTCTCGTTTCCTTTGTCCCTGTGTATTTCTCTTTTTTATTTATTTTTTTAACCCGCTCAAACACCCATTAATTCCAAAGTATCGGCCATAGCTGCTCAGATCTAACTCAGAACGTTCCCAAACTTCCATAAAATTACGAAAATGTCAAGCGACAGCGACGACGAGGATGAGCTCCTCCAGATGGCATTGAAGGAGCAAGCGCAACGTGATCTCAACCACCAGAGACCACTGTCGTCATCTTCTTCCGGTCAGCGGAAGCCGGTTGTTAATTTCGTGCAGCCACCGAAGACGACAGCCACTACTCCACCCAGGCCGGGGACAAGAATGGTACATAATCAGCAGCAACAGCAACAGAAGAAGAATAGGAGAGTGGTCGAGGAGGACGATGATTCGGAGGTGGAAATGCTTAGTATATCGAGCGGAGATGAGGAGGTGAGTAAGGATCGAGGAGGGGCGAAAGGGAGAGCTAGCGGAGGAGGAGGGAGGGGTGAGGATGATAGAGCGTGGAATGGAGAAGAGCCTGATTGCTGGAAAAGAGTGGATGAGGCTGAGGTATGCGTAGTTTACTCTTATTTTTCTTATATGTTAATGATGTAAACATATGCAGAGGTTGTTTGCTTTGCTGGAATTTCAAGGAATTCAATAGGCAAGTGTCTCTGGTTTAGCCGGAAATAAAGTTGATTGGATTACTGGAATTCAGGTGGACATAGCTCTTTCAGAAACTCTCTATGTATAAGTGGATATACAGATACTTGGCTTGGCCATGTTATTATCTCCTCTGCTTTAAACTGAAAGATTGTTTGGGATGGGGGAGGTGCTTGATAGGAGAGGTTCATGAGGCAGAGGAATGGGGCATGGGAAGTTTTTAAGTAAGAGATGTGTGCATGGTTTGGGAAGAGCTTGCCATGGGTATGGTGGTTAGTTATTGTAGTCTAATTGGAAACAAATTGCATTTGAGGCTTGGAACTGGTAGCATAAAAAGGTTTGTATTATCTCATTAGAACTGTAATTGAAGAGTTGAACTGCTTGTTATTTTGGAAATCTGATAAAATTTTAGTACTGTTTGATTTAGAGTGAGGGATTTACTATGATGAACATAGTCACTTATCAGATTCAGAAACCATGCTTTTATTTCAGTTCTTATGATTTTGTTAAATTCTTAGATTGAAATCTGTAATACAGAAAGATTTACTGCTCAAATCAGAATTCCTGAGAGTGAGAGTAACTATTGAGAAAATTACGAACTAAATGTGGCAATCGAGTTAGGTCAGGTAGGTTTGGGTCAACCAGGTCTGCTTTTGGGAATTTATTTTGGGTCATTTGGGATGTTGAGGTAATTCTAAAAATCATTTTGGGGAGCTTGATGCAATTGTTTAAGAAAGGATTTTTTTTAGGATCATTCAAGTTTCTCAGGTTCAATCCTAAAATTTTTTGGGTCCTTTGGGTTTAATGTGGGTTCAAGTGGGTTTTGATCTTTTTTCTTAGCCAGTTCAGGGTCAAATTTTCACCTCTATTGTGGACGTACCATCCTTGAAATGCCGAGGCATTAATCTCATGCTATATCAGTATCTATTGTTCCATCCAGTTGTAGAATGTTAGGTGGACTAGGTTTGCCCAGCAACCTTGAACTACTTGAAATTTATGTGAAATTTGACAAGAATCATTGGTTTAAGATGGTGCAACAACTATTTATGTGCATAGTAATTATATGATTATCCAAATCACTCACATGTTAGAACCATTGAACTCTTCATTTTGCCCTACCGTACCCATGTAGATACAACACGACATGGGATACGACATGAAATATGCGTCCGACACATATTCATGTAGTCGGACACTCGAGTAACAAGATATCTCAAGATGAAAAGCATATTGAATTAAAGGGTAGGTAAAAAAACAAGTTAAAAAGACAATGCAACTTTGAATTAAAGGATAGGTCAAAACAAGTTAAAAAATATTGAACATTTTGAGAATCCAATGGTTGCATATGACAATTCATTGTGATTGGCCCATTTTGAACAAATTTCTTCAACCCTTTTGGCCGACATAATGTATCCAAGCACCCGTGTCTAAATTTAGATCCATATCCCATATTTCTATTTAGAAAGTTCACAAGTCTGACACATGGATGTGCACCCACTTCTAACACCCATACCCGAGTCTAAGTAACATAGGCTAGAATAGAGGTATTCTGTTCTCCAAGTTGATTTATGAAAACAAAGAATTGAATATTAGAGGCAGTTAAAAGATTGTTGCATCTGCACTTCCTCTTATGCAATTACATGGACACTCTTATTAATATTTATTTAAAATGTTCATTTACTCTCTCCACCTCTTATGTTTTCTCTGGATTCATAGTAAAACATTATTGGTAACTTTAGATCTTGGAATAAAGGTCTGAAAGACATACTATTTAAAGATTTTTTTTCTTCGTTTTGAACTTTTATGCCCTTTGATTAGAATGTTCTATGTTAAGCATGCAACCTTTTAATAGGAATTTCAATTATTTAAAGTAAGTATTTGTGTATCAACAATGTAATGAAATAATGCTCCTCTAACAGCTTGCTCGTAGGGTTCGTGAAATGCGAGAGACAAGAACAGCGCCAGTGGCTCAAAAGTATGAGCGGAAACCTTCAGCATTTGGAAGAAAGGGCCTTAACAATCTACAGTCTTTACCTCGTGGCATGGAATGTATAGATCCACTAGGGTTGGGGTAAGTTTCACTTTCATAATTCTTGTCTTGGATTGCTTACTTATATTCTCTTCTGGAACTTGTTGATAAGTAACTTTTTTGCACTGTGGTTGGCTTGTTTTGTAATGTTATCGTAGCTTCTACCTTTTCTTTAATGCTTAACTCTGCTAGTTGACTGCTTTAATAATTTTGACCATATGGACAGGATTGTGTTATTTGTTTTTGAAAACTTCTCATTGATTTCCTTTCAAGAAAATAATATGTATTTTACAATCTTTTAGCAACTGTAATAATGTAACTGTAGCAGAACCATCAAGTATTTTTCCTAGCGGCTAGCTTAGACTGAACTATGTCTTTATTCTAAATTATTCATCCCTTGCCTTCACTTTTTCTAACCTGTGTTTGTATTTTGTTGTCAGGATCATTGATAACAGATCTTTAAGGTTGATCACTGAATCATCAGAAAGCTCTCCAAAATCTGACAAAGAATTTCTGGATAATAATCTTCGCGGTACCTCTGTCTCTCTCTCACTAATGTAGATCATCTATATAGCTCTACCCATTTGATGTTGCAAGGTTATTGTAGCATTTAAGAAAAAAAGCCTTTTGATAGTAAAAGATGATTAACGTTTACTACTACGCATTATAATTTTAAATGATTCCAATAATTATTTTAGTGGGTGCAATAAAACTTCTGCAAGTTGGGATATTTTATATTAGTTTATAATTAAAAAGTAAAAAACTCAACTCAACTCAACTCAACTCAACTAAGCCTTTATCCCAAAGATTTGGGGTCGGCTATATGGATTCGCTTTCTCCACTCTAAACGATTTTGGGTTAAATCCTCAGAAATGTGTAATGCTTCTAGGTCATGTTGTACTACTCTCCTCCAAGTCAATTTAGGTCTACCCCTTTTTTTCTTTCTATCCTCTAATCTAATGTGCTCTACTTGTCTAACTGGAGCCTCTGTATGTCTACGCTTCACATGACCAAACCATCTCAATCTCCCTTCTCTCAACTTATCTTCAATTGGCACCACTCCTACCTTTTCTCTAGTACTATCATTACGGACTTTATCTAGTCTAGTATGGCCACTCATCCACCTTAACATTCTTATCTTTGCAACTCTTATCTTAGACGCATATGGTTCTTTCAGTGCCCAACACTCACTACCATATAACATAGCCGGTCGTATGGTTGTACGGTAAAATTTTCCTTTCAACTTATTGGGAATTTTACAATCACATAAAACTCCCATGGCACGTCTCCACTTCAACCATCCGGCTTTAATCCTATGACTAACATCCTCCTCACATCCCCCATCTACTTGAAGGACTGAGCCTAGATATTTAAAGTGATTACTTTGGGACAGTACCACTCAATTCAAACTAACTCCTTACCTATTACCAGTTTGGCCTTCACTAAACTTGCAATGCATGTATTCTGTCTTGGTTTTAGCTAACTTAAAACCCTTTGACTCTAGAGTACTTCTCCAAAGCTCTAGCTTTTTGTTGACTCCTTCTCATATCTCATCTATCAGAACAATATCATCCGCAAACAACATGCACCAAGGAATACTCTCTTGTATATGTTTCGTCAATTCATCTAAAACTAATGTAAAAGGTAAGGGCTTATGGCTGATCCTTGGTGTAATGCAATTGAGATCGAAAAATCTCTTGTGTCCCCTCCCACCGTGCGCACAATAGTAGTTGCTCATTCATACATATCTTTCAACACTTGTATGTACCTAATAGATACTCTCTTTTGTTCTAACACATTTCATAAGACATCTCTTGGAACAATCATAAGCCTTCTCCAAATCAATAAAAACCTTGTGTAGATCTTTCTTCACATCTCTATATTTCTCCATCAAGCTTCTAATGAGAAAAATCGCTTCCATAGTTGAACGACCGAGCATAAAACCAAATTGATTGAGAGAGATAGAAGTATCATGACGTAGTCGATGCTCCACAACTTTCTCCCACAACTTCATAGTAATGTTAATAATATAACATCTGAAAAGATTTATCATTCATGTGTTACAATGCATTGAATAAAAATGTAATTTGATACTTAAAAGTTTGATTGTAGAGTTAGGAGTTCTCTTTACTTTTGAAACCCTTATTTAGGTGTGTCCTATTCCTACTGTTAATTGTATTGAGGAGGTGTGTTTAGTACAATGTGTGAGAATTAACCTGTGATACTTATCCACAATAACAATGAGAAAAATGATGAAAATTCATAAAGGCATTAACCATAATTGAATTCACCAATGGATTGCTAAAATAAATTTGTCAATTATGTTTTGCTTACTTCTTTTTTTTTTTTCTCTCACTTAACCTTTCATTCGCAGAGAAGTTGTTATATTTATCTGAAAAGTTTGATGCAAAGCTTTTTCTATCCCGAGTCCATCGAGATACTAGTTCAGCAGACTTGGAGGCTGGTGCTCTTGCGTTAAAAACCGATCTTAAAGGACGTATGCTACAGAGGAAACAATTGGTTAAAGACAATTTTGACTGCTTTGTCTCTTGCAAAACAACAATTGATGGTATGGAAGAATGACATATCTCATGGATTACTAATCTTAATCTTAACTACAACAAATGAGCTGGAGATTTTGGTTACGCCCAGCCTCCTGGGTTGTTGCTTTTGCCATGCAAAGTGTATTATATGGATATCTTGCTGGTAGTGATATGCTAAGTGTCTCTTGTTTTTGACATGGAGATCCCTAATTCATTTACAGATATTGAATCAAAATTGAAACGAATTGAAGAAGACCCTGAAGGTTGTGGGACTTCTCTCCTGTTCAATTGCATGCAAGGTGTAAGCTCACTGGCCAATCGTGCTTTTGAGCCTCTATTTGAGAGACAGGTTAGTAAGATTTTAACGTTTTAAATTTGCTTTGAAGTTTTTGCCTTTTGGTCACTTGGCAGTTTTTGGTTTTGTAAATAGGCTCAAGCTGAGAAGATCAGATCTGTCCAAGGAATGCTTCAGAGATTCCGAACGCTATTTAACTTGCCAAGTGCTATTCGTGACAGCATTAGTAAGGGTGAATATGACTTGGCTGTAAGGGAATACAAAAAGGCGAAGTCAATCGCTCTGCCCTCTCATGTATGCAAGAATCAAAATTAATTACTGTCATTTTGTTTCACTGTGGCAGATAATTCTAGTCCAATTTTTAGGCATCAAGTGCATATGGTCTGCTGTTGAAATTTGTCTATATGTTTGTTGCTCTCCTAATTTATGTTACCAGCGAAGGATTTTAAAGACAAGCATTCACAGCTTGTGATTTCTCATTTCAGACCATATTTTCTGTCTCTACATGGAGGTTATCTAATTTGATATTCATAAGATGAGTAGTTGTAGCCGCAATATATGCTCTTATGACAACAAGGCATTCTTCTGGTACTTTATTAATTTTGCGCAGGAAACCAGGAAGGGTTTGCTATCCTTTTTTTAACAACAACAACAACAACAACAACAACAACAACAACAACAACAATTATTATTATTATTATTATTATTATTATTATTTGTGTGTGTGTGTGTGTGTGTAGACTTCATCATTTTGTAACTCATTTTTATTAGTAAAACTGTAAAATCAATCAGACACGGATGTGCATTTGGTCTTATGCCTGGAGTTCTTAGACTTTTGTAGGGGACCTTCTATAGAGCTTTACCCAAATCTGGGCAAGAAATTGAAATAAACTGAGTTATTGTATGAATTTTGCTATCATTAATCTTTAAATGTGAAATGAGACTCTAATCTACCCACCTTTTATCTCGTAGTTGCATTTATGTGCTGGTAATTGAGAAACAAGCCCTATGCTTTAGCTTTCTCTCCTCTAGAATATTAGAATGTTGTACATCATAAGGTTACATCATCCTGTATAATGGATTGGCCTGTAGTCTTTAACTATTGTTTTTACTTTTTAGACACTGTAATGTCTTAGCATGTATTTAAGTGATAGAAAGTCTTCAGTACAATTTCTAGTTTCACTAATCTGTTGAATCATTAGGAGAACACTGGTTCATTTTCCTTTTCATGTGTTTTATTTTTTATTTTGTTTTTTAGATGGTTGTTGATTTGTGTCAATTTCAGGTAAATATACTAAAACGTGTCCTTGAAGAGGTTGAAAAAGTGATGCATGAATTTAAGGGCACACTTTACAAATTAATGGAAGATCCACAAATAGACCTTACAAATGTAAGTTTATCATACTTCTTTTTAAAATTTGTTGTGGTGTATAGTCATTTGCTGTCAAGACATTCTAAAATTTTGCCTTAAGGTAATGCTTGTCTGTAGGTTGTAAATAATATGTAGCGATTATTCGAAATAAAAACTTATCATTTGCTGTGTTTAATATACCACTTTTGATGGTTGTTTCTATACTCTGCTGTGATTTGATGGAAACAATCATATATTGGAGAAACCACTGTGTAAAAAATTGTTAATGGTTTTTTTAATGGTTGTCAATTTTAGTGTTGCTTCTTGGTTCTTCATGTTTTTGTCCTTAGGTCAAGGTACTTGGTTTAGAATAACGTTGTTCATTTCCTTGAAAATATATGCACTTGATTTAGGTAGCATTCTATGCTAAAAGAAAATAGCGTAAAGGCTATAGAGTTGCTAGACTGATTTGATATGTTGCGAATAATTTTCATATTCTGAATCTAGTTTATAGCTAATAGGTCTTGGTGTAGCATTTTGATCTGAGTTCAGCATGGGTTATTTGAGTTACAAATTTTTTCTGTTTTAAAGGATAGACAAATTTTTATTTCATCTAAAATTTTTGAAGTCTTTGGCATCTAATCAGTTATATCTTTTTAAAAAGAAGAGCCCTGCTGGGAACATTATCTCAAGAGGTCAATTATTGGCACAGCTTCAACTGCCCACTGCTATGCTGAACATTAACTCATTTTAAACATGATGACATTCACTCACTAGTCAGCTAAACTTACAAACTGCAATAGATGTAGTTAACTAGATACCCATTTAATTGGAAACTATAAAGGAAATTATTGTTTATTAACTACCAGTGTTATATGGGGTCCTTGTGACATGGCTAGGTAAGGTGAATGAATGTAAATGGATTTTATAGTTCCTAAATAATATTTATGCATTGATAGGAAATTAAATGTCTAGTTGTTTTTTTCTTCTTTGCTGGCTACTGATAAAATTGTGGTTCATTTAGCTTGAGAATACCGTGAGGCTGTTGATGGAGCTGGAACCTGAATCGGATCCTGTATGGCATTATTTAAATGTGCAGGTCAGTTAATCAACAAACACTTATACGAGGAATGTCTCTGCAAACAAATTAATATATTTTGGTTGATTTCCTTTAGCATATAATATCATGTTTATTAGCAAATGGGATTTCAAGATTAGGCTGTAAATTCAGTCATGTAATGGATCCTTATTGAAGTTTTATGCTTCATTACACATGTGCTTCCAGCGGTTCAGCTCCACACTTCACCTACAATTGATAGTTGATTCTAATCAACCCTTCACTATCACTATTAGCATGTGTACAAGACTAAAAAATTCACTCATCTGAGTGTTAACTATTCGAAAGATTTTGATATCACAGATGGAAAGTCAACTTGTTGATTCTTAATGTCTCTTTGGCAGAATAATAGAATTCAAGGTTTGCTTGAAAAATGCACTTTAGATCATGAAGCTAGAATGGAAACTTTGCTTATTGAGATGCGTGCAAGAGCTCTCTCTGATGCAAGGTGGAGTCAAATTCAGCAAAATCTAAATCAATCTGTAAGTGCAAACATTTTGGGGGACTATTTTACTTTAATTTGTAATCCGTGAGTTGATGCTGAACAATGATTACTGAATGTTCTCTCTCTCTCTCTCTCTCTCTCTCTCTCTCTCTCTCTTTTAACTCAGTCAGATGTTGACAACAACATTCCTCTGCGAGTAGACTCACAAGCAATAGAATTGACTGGTGAAGAAGTTGACACTCTTAGAGGAAAGTATATTCGAAGGTTGACTGCTGTACTGATCCATCATATGCCGGCCTTCTGGAAAGTTGCACTTTCTGTTTTCAGTGGGAAATTTGCCAAGGTAGTCTGAATGTTGACTTTCTTCCTAGATATTGGTTTATAAGTGCAGATTTTATATTATTTAGCATGAATAACCTTTTAATGTAGGTTTAAAAAAAAAAACATTTCTAAGCCATATGGTACATTATATGCGTGCTCATTCCTTTTCCAGTGCATATGGGGGGTATCATTTCGATTTTCATCTGCTTAAAGAAGCATCAATAGCTTACTTTCATCTATTCTTCATGAGAAATAAGACAACTAAGGGTTGAGGAAAAACAGGAGCAGAGAATGGTTGAAATTAGAGAATGAAGGGGAAATGTAAACAAGTCTGAACTCCAAGTACCTTTTCTGAATTTTGTTCTGTCATGCATAAGTGACATTATTCTGAAATGAAAAAATTACAAGACATAAGATAATGTGGGGTCGTTGGTACCAAAATCTTGAATATAATTTGTTTGTTTATATCCTTTTGGCCCAATCCCCCAGAATAGGTACCAATTCAATGTACTGGACAACCACTTGTAATCCAGCATCTTTTGATTGAGATATACTTGGTGAGTTCACCAAAGCTTAGGGACTGATTAGAATGTTTATGTCTGCGCATGTATGAACCTGATTTTCAAGTTAAAATTTAGTGCAGTGCAATATATAAAGAGTTTCTTCCGTAACCATGCCAAATACAGTGAAGAGCTTGTGGGTACATCCTGATTTTTTTTTATGTACTGTGAGCTTTGAAAGACTGAAATTAGTGATGCTAAGAGGTTTTATGAAAATTATATTTTGATGTTGATGATTCATTCTAACAATCTTGATGGTTCCTTATCATGTGAAATTAGTTAGCATTGGTGCTAGCATACTTGCACTAGCCTCTTGCTGAACTGGAATAAGTGATTGCTTAAACTGCCTGATTCTGAAAATTTGCATTACACGGGTGAAAAACATAGTGTAAATTCATTATACAACATTTGCTATCATCAAAATTAATATGAAGGGGTATTTTACGATACAATTAGGATCTAATAATTGCTTTTTTATGAGGGTCCATTTGGATAAATTGGATTTTTAATGAAGAGGTATTTGAATTTGACATTAATTTTGGTGTTTATAATTTCACTCAAAACAAATTCAAAGCCACCCTTGTTTCAAATGCAAACCTTCCCAAATGGACCCTAAGAAAATTTCAGCATTCATTTTGATCATGCATCATATTCTTTCAGTCTTCCCAAGTTTCTGCTGAATCAAATGTTAACACTTCAGCAAATAAAGCCGATGAAAAAGTTGGGGATGGTAGGTACTCGACACATTCTATTGATGAAGTTGCTGGAATGATTCGCGGTACTATATCTGCATATGAAGTGAAGGTAATATAATATGTACTGTTCATTTCTCAGTGTTATAATTTTTTGCTAGACCATCTTGTTGCCCTTTGGAATTGCACTTCAGGTCTTGTGGAAAAAAAAAAAAAAACCCGAGGCAGAGCTGTTTTCTGCAATTTCTTGCATTAATGGCTTGAATCCTTGCACTGAGGGGTTTGAACTCGGGCACTAATAATGAAATCAGTAGACAGGAAATATATTCGAATCAAAAGCTCTCCAAAAATTCTTTTTCCAAATCATCTAATAATACATCCTCCTTTTATCTCAGTGCACTGCCATACCAGCTAGATATGGCAGCAATACTGACATACTGAACTTTTTTGTGCCCATTTTATTTAAACTTTGATTTTATCCTAGGTAGCACTGCCATACTTACCCTTTCTAGCCATTCTTAATATCCTATTGTAGTTTCCTTGTCTATTTCCCCATCTCATGTCAGTGCTACCTAGGATAAGTATGGGTAGAAAGGATAATTCTGGTAGGTACTGTTTTGGACAAACAATAATGCTTTTTTGTTTAGAAGGTTGATTGGTTTCCTAGAATTTAGTGTTGACCTCATCAAGTTTTAGGCTGTTTCCATTCTATTTTGCTTTCTTTTTTTTTTTTTTTTTTTTTTGGCTTAGAACTTGGAACTGTTTTCTGTTGAGTTGAGTGTGAAATCAACTTCACCATGCATCTGCCCTTGTTATATCCTTTTTTAAGGATACTCTTTTATATCATTAAACTTCATTTACTCTGCCTTTTCTAATGAGAAACTCTGTGCTCTCTTTTGCATATCATATGATGCCTTGTTGCCTTTCCATGCGTGCATCAGCTCCTGTAATTTGCTTGAGGCTCTTCATTATTTTATTTTCTGTTAATTTGAAATGTTTTTTATGTGAATAATTAATTGGACATTTTCTTAAGATGCATTCCACAATGAATGGAACACACACTACATATTTGGAGATGTATATAATAATTATGGTTGATAATTCTTGTGGTCAATATAACTACACTAGTGACAAGTTCTAGTCACGCTATGCTTTCCAATTTGACTTCTCGGCAAGGACAAGAAGTTGTTATGGTAATACATTGATGGCTTGTGTGTGTGTAACCAAAAAGTTTATTTTTGAACAGATGTTGGGCCTGTTTTTTATTTTATATTGTATTCTTTTAAAATTTCCTGTTAAATCCTCCAAAATATTTCATGGGTAATCAGTTGTGCTATTTGGGTGATGTCATTATTTTCTTGCATATTTAAATTTAATTTCATTTTGCTTTAGGCTGTATCTATTGTAGCCAGTGATTCTGTTTCTTCCCTGCTTTTTGGCCTGTAATTCCATAGAATTCATTGCTAGTGCAGGTTCACAACACCTTTTGTGATCTTGAAGAATCAAATATCCTTCGGTCTTATATGAGTGATGCCACAAAGGAAATATCCAAAGCCTGCCAAGCTTTTGAAGCAAAAGATTCAGCTCCACCTACTGCTGGTGTGTAAGCTCTGACTGAATCTGCTGTGTCTTTATGTTGTGAACTGACTGTATTACCACTTCTTTGTTACAGTCATGGCACTCCGAGCTCTTCAGGCAGAGATTACTAAGATTTATATACGTAGGCTTTGCTCTTGGATGCGAGCAACAACAGAAGAGATATCAAACGAGGAAACATGGGTTCCTGTATCTATTCTTGAAAGGAATAAATCTCCATATACAATCTCTTTCTTACCTCTAGCATTCCGCTCAATTATAGCCTCAGTGATGGATCAAATCAATTTGTAAGTTACTAGAGCTTTCTATTATGAACATTGTGAATGAACATTATAATTAATGTTTGGACAAGTCCAAGGTTAGTGAACTGATCTATGATTTTTGGGCTGCAAGACTTTCCTCATGACCTCAATATGAGGATGAGAGTCACTACTGCATGTATATTCTTTAGCGTTTCCTAATTTAAATTTTTCTATTGGTTTTCTTGCATGTTAAAAGAAGGAAAAGAGAAACCCTTTACATAGCATAATTGCTTGTCAAAAGTGGACCATTTAAAACCCGCAAAAGCATATTTCTAAAAAATAAAATTTTGAAATGGTTGGACAATGTTTGTGTAGTTTGAATGCTAGAACCTCATTATTTTTTAACAATTATCTTTATGATGCAATATTATTGAATTAGCTTTGCAGGTTTCTGTAACTGCATATCCCCTTCAGCTCTTCCCTTCTTTCCTTCTTCCAATCTAGACACAACTACATTCTGGGTTGGGCTCGGAACTGGCCTGATCAAATCCAGGACTGAAACCAGTCAACTTTATGTGTGCCCGAACCAGACTGGAACTGTCTTGGAGGAGGGCTGGTCCTGGTCCTTCCTTCCCTTGAACCAGAACTGGCGGTTCTGCCCAAAAGTTCTGTTTTGAACCTTAAAAAAAAGATAGAAAATTTGAAAAAAAAAATCAACTGTTGGATTGCCTCAACCCGGATAGAACTGAAGCCAAAACCATGGGAACCAGCCTCCTGCAGTGGTTCAGGTCTCTTCCCTCCATGGACAGAAACTAGCCGTGGCTGGGACTGTCCCATTCCCCTCTTTTTTTCCCCTTGTCCCAAATGGATAGCTTTTGGTTGTGGTGATGATGTATTTGGCTGGGACATTTTTTGGGGATCAGGTTTTACAGTTACTGCATGATAATATTGTTTCTTTGGCATTGTTGAGGATTTCTTCTTCTGAACATTTAACTTGGTGCCAACCTGCATGATTGGAGGCCTTTGCTGCTTTGAATTTTTTTTAATCTCTTGTTTCACTTGGAAAAGGATATCTGATCCTCATTTTTGTAGTGATTTCATTATTTCTCCTTTTAATTAATTGTTCTTTGATCCAAAAAGAGGATACAAGAACTGCAATATACTATCTTTTATTGCCCTGTTACATTTCTTTTCCAGGATGATTCAGTCCTTGAGGTGTGAAGCAAGAAAATCAGAAGAGATGTCTTCACAACTTCAAGAAATTCAAGAATCAGTTAGACTTGCCTTCTTAAATTGTTTCCTAGATTTTGCAGGTATGATGAATTAGTCATTACCAATTTGATGTTTAGACCTGAAAACATAATTTATAAGTCTCATATTTTTTGCACTTATCAGGTCATTTGGAGCAAATTGGGAGTAAGCTTGCCAAAAACAAATCAAGCAAAGAGAGTCTGCATTTGCAGAATGGATATACTCATGAAAGTGAAGACAAAGTATCATCTGATCTCCTTGGAAGTGTTGTAAATCCTCATCAACAATTGCTGATAGTGTTAAGTAATATTGGATACTGCAAAGACGAACTTTCTTATGAGTTGTACAACAAGTATAAAAATATTTGGCAGCAATCTAGGTATGTAGTCAACTCTTTGCCCCTCTTCCATGGAGGGAAGAAGTATCAAAACAGCCATTGCATTCTTTAGCCTTTGAAATGGGTCGTATATGAGAAACATATGGTTGGTTTTGTAGGACGCTGATTGGATAACCTGCTTTCTGGCCCAAGCTGAGGGAACGTGCTTGGGTCATTATTACTTTGGCATAACTAACCTATCCAAGCTTTTTAAATGTTCGAAAATTGGCCTGAGAGTCATTAGTCATGACACATGACTCAAGACCAGCTAGGGATTGATATGATTTACCGTTCATTGTACATTTAGCATAAATGTGCAAGTGTGCATACTGTGGATCAACTATAAATATTAGGAAAAAGAATTACGCCCTGTGATTGGTTGTATTGGCACTCAAGATTATGCTTCAGATATGGCAACTGGATCATGGTTATTCTTTTTCACATTTTTGTTATCTTCCTAGCGGACCTGTGTGTGTTTAGACATGCATTTATGTTTGTATATTCTGCCTGCGGATAACTATTATGAATGTGCTATGTTGTCTCTGTAACTGCAGGGAAAAAGAAGATGACAGTGATATACAAGATCTGGTGATGTCCTTCTCTGGTCTTGAAGAAAAGGTCCTTCAGCAGTATACTTTTGCAAAGGTATAGCATACTTGTTCCTTTAATTTTTATGCTAAATTGTTTGAATGCATGTCCATGGAGGATTGTATGTAGCCAGGCTAGTAAATATGAGTGTATTGGGCAGCAGAAGTTGCCTCATTATTTGATTTAGAAAAGTGTAATCAAATTTGAATCAACTAAGTTCTGGAGCATCATTTTCTGTGGAACTGGGTATATTTTGCGCATATCTGCAGCTTCTGAGCCAAAGGTGTTAAGACCGTAATTTCTTGTTGATTGTGTATATTTATCATATCAATCAACTGGGTATCTAAAAACCCTTTCATGCTCAACATTCCTTGTGAGAGATGCTGATGGAAGACAATGACGAAATGTAAACTTTCTTTGACTATTTATTCATTATGAGTTCATGATTTAAGAAATTCTGTCTTCTTGCCAGGCAAATATGATCAGAACAGCAGCTATGAACTATTTGCTAAACTCTGGTGTACGATGGGGATCCGCACCTGAAGTCAAAGTGACATTTGATGATTTTATAGTTGATTATTTTCTTTATTATTCTTCCCAAAAATACTATGCCAAACAGATGGTATTAAAAAATGATGAACCTTTGCAGGGTCTTCGTAATGCAGCCGTGGAGTTATTGCACTCTCTAGTAGCTGTTCACTCAGAGGTACAGGATGTGTATACTTCCATCAAATCACAACAAATTGAGTGTGTTAACGGTTGCACATTTTGTAATGTTTTGTTTGATATACTAAGCTTTAAGGAGCAAGTGTTCACTCGGGCAATAGTTATGCATCTCTCATCGTTGTAGTTCTCTCTTAGATCTTCTTATATCCTAATAAAATCCTCATTGCAGGTCTTCACTGGTGCTAAGCCTCTCTTGGATAAGACACTTGGCATTCTTGTGGAAGGTCTAATTGATACTTTTCTGAGCCTTTTCCATGAAAACAAAAGCAAAGATCTTAGGTCACTTGATGCAAATGGTTTCTGTCAGCTCATGCTTGAGGTAGGGGAGGGGGACATGGTTTTTCTTTCCTTGGTATGATTTATAGAATTGAGCTGCTTATTCTTGAATAAAACTTATGTCTTAAATCCATACATTTGTTTCTATTTCATGCTGTACGACGAATGGAATTTGCTGCTTTGCTTCACTGGGTCTAAATAATTTGAATTTTTTGGCTTGCCTGTAAACTATACTGCTCTACCCCAAGGAGGGGTAAGAAGGGGTCACTTTATTGGATGCCTGAGGGGACCAAGCATATATACATATAAGATAAATTATAGTTTGACATTTCTTTTTTTCTTTGGAGGGGGAGGGGGGTAATGCATTGGAACAAATTAGATTTATTTGCTTCATCTGCAGGATGCAGCAGTTTTCAAGATACTATGAGTTGTATAACTGTTCAAATTATTTCACTCATATAACTGGTTAGTCATTTAATTTCCCTATGTGTTTCTCCTGCAGCTTGAATATTTTGAGTCCATATTGAATCCATATTTTACACCTGATGCAAGGGAGTCACTGAAGTCCCTGCAAGGTGTGCTTTTAGAGAAAGCAACTGAGAATGTTGCTGAAGCTGTTGAAAATCCAGGGCATCAATGGCGATCTACTCGTGGGAGTGAAGATGCACTTGATGACAGGCAACAAGGGATGACTGTGTCTCCAGACAACCTGATTGTAAGCATCATATCCCTCTATGTTTAGTTAATTTGCCTACAGATTCTGCTTTGAGGATACACTGGATCAGTTGTGCTCTTCTTGTGATTAATCTAACACGGGTATAAGTAAATGTATCAATTTTGGAAAGCTCCAAAAACAGAGAGAACTGGAGTAATGGGTGCAATTCTATGAATAATGATCTATTTGCGAAATCTAGGATCCTTTTTGCAGGAAACCAACAATCCACGTCTTTAATAATAGTGACAGTAACTATTAGTAAGATAAAATTATGTGTTTTCACCTGTATTTTCTAATGTTTTCTCCAAAATTTTTGGTTGTGCTTCAGGCTCTTGCTCAGCAGTGTAGCTCTGAATTGCTTCAAGCAGAACTTGAGAGAACACGAATCAATACAGCATGCTTCATTGAGTCAATTACCTTGGATTCGGTGCCAGAATCAGCAAAAGCTGCTTATGGCTTCCGAAGGTCAATGGATTCCCCTAGCAGAAACTACAGAGGCACACAAGCAATGGGATCCCCAAGTTTCTCTCGGCAGAGGCATTGATGATGAAGTCATCATTGGTAATTGCAACTTTTGCTTTCACAGTTTTCCCCATATGTATGTGCAATTGTTGTATTGTATATTAGCAGTACATCCAATTGAATGAAATCCATATTCTTTCCATTGTAAGTTCCTATGAGCTCGTCTCTCAGTAGTCTTTCTTCCTTTTTTTGGTCTTTCTTCTTTCTGAAGTCCTAATAAAATGCCCAAAATTTTTTCATTTATGGTTTTAGGATATGACTTCCCCAATTAGTTTGTAATTGATTTACTGAAAGCAACAAACATGATTTTATAGTTTGTGACAAGAAAATGCTTAACGGAAGGTTGCAGTTATATTTTAGTGTTTACCTTTTATATATGCCAAACGACAGATGGTTTAAGATAGCACAAGAAGTTATCATCCCTGTTCCCTAACAAGCTTTGTGATGAACTGGAATTTGTGAAATCTAACGAGCTGGAAGCTGAATCAAGTCGCTTCCCTACTAATTACAGTACAAATTCAAGTGCCTTTTTATTTATTTTCCCACCTTCCTAGTTCCAATCTTGAAAATTGGCATTGAAAATTGTCTGTTTAATGCTGTGAGATGTACATATTTATACATCAAATTGCTAGCTTGGCAGTACGTTTCCTAATGTGCTTAAAGCGCAGTGAGCTTAATCAGACCAGGAAGATGCTAGAATTTTACCATGATAGGCTCGTGCCGTTTTTTCCAGGATCTTAGGCCTCCCAGATAGGCAGCTGAATCTAACCACCATAACTCGATGAACAAGTGATTAACTTTCTGGTGCTTAGCTTGAGCAGAGAGTCTGGGTAGCCTGTAACTCTCCAAAATCAATCATTGCCTTGGGAATGATTCACTTGAGTTTTAATGTTGCTTTTTATAAAAGTCACGAATCAATTAATTTATTTATTTATTAAAAAAAAAAAAGAACTATTAGGCATTCCAAGAATTTTAGTAATCTTTCCTTCGTTACATATATGGTTCCTAAAACAAAAAGATTCACCAAAGGCAACCCATACGAATTATCCAAATTCATCACTTACCAATTACATGATGGTCTAAAAATGTGGGCTATTATAAATGCTTCACCCCCATAGTATGTCATCAATTTGATACAAATTAAGCTTCAGTTGATCTGAAGGTAAAAGATTTAATGTGAAAACAGGTAACATATCACTGAAGACTGCATCTTTAACTTCACCCTCCAAATTAAGCTGTCCTCAACGGCGGAGAAACCAATATGACACCATCTCCTCTGACAAAGAGAAATGGAACTGTGCGCCTTGTAGTCTGAAACAGAAGGAAACCATGCAATAAGAGAAAAACTAGTTATAAATTACAAAGGGCCCAAATTAGTGTAAATTGTTTATATCCTACCAAGAAATTTTCTGTATTTACTTTTTTTTTATTATCATTTTTCTTTATGTTATGGAAAGTCAATCATTATATTATTTCTGTGTATATTTTGTATTCTGTATTCCTATTTAGGATTTCTTATTTAGGATTTCTTCCTAATTAGTATAACACAATTATAGGAATCAATTGTATATAAATACCCATGTACAGATTAATTGAAATCAATGAGAATCATCTCTTTCTACATGGTATCAGAGCAGGCCATCTAGGGTGACTATTTGTTCTCACCACCCTGCTTAGGAGAGACCTTGGATCAACATTGCCGTCGCCTCAATCCCCTCATTCCACCGATCGATTACACCATTAAAGGGCTTCTGAGGTTTGGCTCTCAGATCCTATTTCGGTATTTACTTGATTTGTGATTTTGGATTATTTTGTTGCTGTCAGCACTTTGGATTAGCGTTTCGGTTAGTTTTCTTTGTCTCAACAAATGGCAGACAATAAGAATGTTATTTTTGATGTGATTCCGATGATGACTAAGATCACGGAACACAAACTTAATGGTTCGAATTACAGGTGGAGTAAAGGGTCTATTTGCGTAGCATTGATAAGGATGATCACCTTACTAAAGATCCACCTCACGATGATACACAACAAACTTGGCTAAGGGAGGATGCTCGGTTGTTTTGAACTCGATTCACGGTGAGGTAATTAGTTTAATTAATCGTGAATTTGTTAAGGAATTGATGGATTACTTAGATTTTCTGTATTCGTAAAGGGAATATCTCCGTATTTATGATGTTTGTAAGGCATTCGAGAAAGAGAATAAGTCTCTCACGGCTTATTTTATAGATTTTAGCGGGTATATGAGGAACTTAATGTATTGTTGCCTTTTAGTTACGATGTGAAAGTTTATGAGTTTTCTGCCTTCCTTGAGTATGAGGCGCTAAATCTCGATTCTTTCGAGATTTCCTCTTTGCATGAAACATTCACACGGGTCCTTCGTGCAGAGTACCCAATCTTCAGTGCTCTTATTAGCCGTAATCCAAATGGACAACGGGGTAATAGAAGAGGAAGTAGAGGAGGAATTGTAATGGAGAGGCTAGTTCTAATCGGGACTCAAGATGAGTCATTTGTTATTATTGTCATGAGGCCATACAAAATATAATTGTCCGCAACTTGGAGGAAAAATATCACATATGGCAAATATGGCGTGAGAGGATTCTCTGATATCTTCCTCTGAGAAAACTGTTTTGGTATCTGCAGAGGATTTTGCAGTTTTCGCATCTTTAAAGCCAACAGTTCCCCTCTCACTGCGATAAATCCACTACATGCCTTGTGTCTTCCTCATCCAAATGGGTTATTGATTTGCAACAGATCACATGACAGTAATTCTAGTCTTCTATCTACTTTTGGTCTAATCCCACTTCCTCTCATTACTTTTGATGGTTCTACTTCTTGTGTCATGGGTTAGGCTGAATCCGACCGTCAATTTCTTTGTCATCTGTTTTGTGTCTACCAAATTTCTCTTTTAATCTACTTGTTAGTAAACTTACTCGTACCTTAAATTGTTCTATTTCCTTTTGATCATTGTTTGTTTGAGGATCTTTTATTGGTAGAGGGCGTGAGTCGGTGGTCTCTACATTCGGAAAATCATGTATCGCTTGTTTGCTCGATCTGTAACACCTCTTGAAGCTCATTGTAGATTGGGTCATCCTTCTTTGTCTACCATGAAGAAGTTGTGTCCTCGATCTTTATACTAGAATGTGAGTCGTGTCGGTTTGCAAAACATCATCGTTTGCCTTACGTGTCTAGAGTCAATAAGCGGGCTTCATCCCCTTTTGAGTTAGTTCATTCGATGTTTGGGGTCCTTGTTCTTACTTCTAAAGCTGGATTTCGTTATTTTGTTACTTTTGTTGATGATTACTCGTGTTACTTGGTTATATTTAATGAAGAATCGTTACGAGTTGTTTTCTATCTTTTGTGCCTTTTGTAATGAAATCAAAACTCAATTTAATATTTAAATGCGCATATTAAGAAGTGACAATGCTAAAGAATATTTTTCAACACAATTTATCTTACATGACACAAAATGGCATTCTTCATCGATCTTCTGTGTGGATACCCCATCCCAAAATGGCGTGGCGAAAGGAAAAATCGGCATCTTCTTGAGGTAACTCGTGCTCTTCTTTTTGGATGAAAGTTCCTAAACACTTTTGGGCGGATTCTACGGCATGTTTTTGATCAATCGTATGCCGTCTTACGTCCTTAATGGGGATATTCCTTATCTTTGTTCCCTACAAAATATTTGTTTCTGTTGAACCCGTATTTTTGGTTGTACTTGTTTTGTACGTGATGTAGTTACTAAATTGGATCCAAAGTCTCTCAAATGTGTCTTCCTTGGGTACTCGATTCAAAAAGTACCGTTGTTTCTCTCCTACTCTTAATCGTTATCTTGTTTGCAGATGTCACATTTTTGAGTCCACTCCATTTTTTCTCAATCATTTGTGTATGAGAGTCAAGGGAGGAGGATGATATCTTAATATATCTTGTCCAACCAATGTCTAGTCCTCTCTCACACTGTTTCTACGTCTCTAGACCTACTCGGCCTCCGTTGTTCATGTTTATTCCAGAGATTGAGATTGACTCGGATCCTCCACCGCTACTTCGTTGGGAGATCCGATCATGATTCGATCTAGATTTACCCATTGCTCTTCGTAAAGGTAAACGTTCATGTACTTACCCTATCTCTTCTTTTGTTTCTTATAATCAATTGTCTTCTTGTTCTCGGTGTTTTGTTACTTCTTTAGACTCTGTTCCTATCCCTAATATTGGTGAGGCCTTTGTCTCATCGTGTCTTGCTATGAAAGAGGAAATGGAGGCTTTAGATGCTAATGGTACATGGGAACGTTGCCTTTGCCACTGGTAAGAAAGCTATTGGTTGCAAATGGGTATTCTGATGAGTAAATCTGATGGTTACGTGGCTAGGTTAAAAGCACGCCTTGTAGCAAAGGATATGCTCGGACATATGGAGTTGATTACTCGACACTTTTTCTCCTGTAGTTAAACTTACTGCTCGCTTGTTTATCTCTTTAGCACTACATATGATTGGCCCTGCACCAATTGGATATCAAGAATGCTTTCCTTCATGGTGATCTTCAGAGGAGGTGTATATGGAGCAACCACGGGTTTGTTGCTCGGGGAGTTGGGTAAAGTTTGTAGGCTTGAGTCTCTTTATGGCTTGAAACAAAGTCCTAGGGCCTGCAGTTTGGGAGATAGAATTTGGTATGCAAAAGAGTAAGTGTGATCACTATTTTATAAGCAATCGAGGTGGTCTAATTCTCTGGTAGTCTATGTGGATGACATTATCATCGGGAGTGACTCTGCAGTATTTCATCTCTTAAAACCTTCCTCCAAACGGACCAAAGACTTGGGATTATTAAAGTATTTTTGGGTATTGAAGTTATGAGAAGTAAGAAGGGTATTTTCTTGTTTCAAAGAAAATATGTCATCGATCTATTGACAGAGACAGAAAATTAGGTGCTAAGCCTTGTAGTGCACCAATGACTCCAAATTTACAAATGTTAGCGAGGATAGTGAGTTGTTTGAAGATCCGGAGAGATACAGGAGATTGGTAGGAAAATTGAACTACCTTCTGTCACTCGTCCGACATTGCTTATGCCGTTAGTGTGGTAAGTCGGTTTATGTCTTCCTTGCTCATTGGGAAGCCTTGGGACAAATCTTGTGCTATCTGAAGGAGCTAAGAGGTTTGTTATATGGTAATCATGGGCATTTGAATGTTGAATGTTTTTGGATCTAAGGTTGATAGGAGGTCAACTCTGGATATTGCATTTTGTTGGAGGAAATTTGGTGTCTTGGAAAAGCAAGAAGCGAGTGTAGTTTCTCGATCTAGTCGAATCAGAATCTGAGCCATGGAACAATAAGTATGAGAGGTAATGTGTAAATTTCAATTACTAGAAGAGACAGGTTTTAAGACCCCACTGCCAGAGAAATTGTGGTGTGATAATCAAGCTGCTCTCCATATTGCTTCTAATCCGGTATTTCATGAGCGGACCAAACATATTGAGATTGATTGTCACTTTGTTCGTGAAAAGATTCAACAACAGATCATCTCAACAGGACATATCAAAACTGGAGAGCAGTTAGGAGATATTTTCACAAAAGCTCTGAATGGAGCTAGGATTGACTACATTTGTAACAAGTTGGGCATGATTAACATCTATGCTCCAACTTGAGGGGGAGTGTTATGGAAAATCAATCATTATATTATTTCTGTGTATATTTTGTATTCTGTATTCCTATTTAGGATTTCTTATTTAGGATTTCTTCCTAATTAGTATAACACAATTATAGGAATCAATTGTATATAAATACCCATGTACAGATTAATTGAAATCAATGAGAATCATCTCTTTCTACACTTTAATACACTCCCTATTCGTTTGAATTATAGCAGTTCCCAAAGGTTTTCATAGCAAATTTGAGGCCATTTGCGCTTCCATTGGAATAAATCATTTGCAAGACAATAATTCAATTGAATTCTCACACACTTATGCTTAAGTTCTATTTCTTTTAAAATAAAATTTTTTCCAAGTTAAAATCTTTAATTCCAAATATGAGAATTGAACAAAAATAAATCAATTAAATTAGATTAAATTCTTATAAAATTATAGTTTCCAATAGGGGGTTGGAATAATTCATTTGTAAGAAAATAGTTCAATTGAATTTTCACACAATCACACTTGATTTCTATTTCTTTTAAAATAAAATCTTTTTTAAGTAGAAAAGAATTGAATTCTTTCATTGTAAGCATAGAATTGACAAAAAAGAAATCAATTAGATTGAATTCTTATAAAATTCTAGTTTCCAAACAAGGGAAATAAGAATTGATATGGGCGAAAATTTACTTTTACTCTTCCCAGGGTTGCTTATCCATCATTGCCAATTAAATATAGTAGTACACCATGATAGTTCATAAAGGTGCCCAAAATATGCAAGTATTGCTATTGCAACAGAGGAAGCAATGCTTCGTAATAATTAACTTACTAAGACCCCACCCAATGATTCAATATTACTCACTGATACCAATTCTACGTGTTGAACAGGAAAACAGGCAATGGGACAAATTTAAGAATGAAGGAAAAGATGTTACGTACGCGAACAATCTCTTCATAAGTTTCGTCATCAATTTCTAGTGAAGTAACAATTTCTTCAACATCCCCAAGAATCATATTTAGATGCTGATCATAAGCCTGCAACACAATAGCAGCCCACAAATGAAATTTAGGGATTTCCATTGAGACACACACTATACATAATAGCTAAGCAAATATATTAAATTAACTGGCGAAGGAAAACCTTTCTTCAATTTTTTTTTTTCTTCAAAATAATATTCAGCAATATGTTTCAGAAAATATAAAGCATCCATGCTGATGAAATGCTGTATCACAATCATTATTTGGGCTTGCATTTAGTAGTTAGCCACTTAGTCCTCAAGACAAAATGATGTGATCTAAACGATACATGTAAAATGTCAAATGCTACTCCATTCATTTGTAGCGTAGGGTGTAATTGACGAGAATAATGTTATATGCAATGTTGACAAAAGAACTGAAGCCGTCCATCAAAATATCATGTTTATAACTATAGTGACAAGCAATTAAGCAAACAAATCTATAAAATCCCAAATCTACATATCCATTGTTACCAACACATAAACAAATTCACCCTCAAATCTACTTATCTCCAATTGCATATTAAAACATTTTCAAGAATCTGCTGCTGCCAGGAGACCTATAAATCATAAAAGAGGATATTTTACTGGTACTTCAGGGAAAAAAAAAACCTAAACTAATAAAACCCAATTTTCATATACAAGCTGAAGATAAAAATATCTCAATTCTTAATAAACCAAAAGTCAATAATTTCAATTTGTACCAAATGACCCATAAAACTACTTCAGAAACCCAATTAAGCCAAGTAGGCAGCTAAAAGCCTAAAAGAAGCAAAACCCTAGACCAGTAGCAGCTCACCAGCAAAGAAGGAAAACTAAAATATAACATGGGCGTCCTTTATGGTCGGAGAAAAACCCTTAATTCTGTATCTGGGTTTCTCATCAATGAACACCAAAGCAAACCATAAAGACTCAAAAAGAACCACAATCGTATATGTACAGAAAATATAGACATACGTGGAGTTTGCCACGGAGCTCACGTTCGGAGCGGAGCTTGACGTAGATGCGCTCATCAAGACTGAGTCTAATGAGATCCAATGGCTCTTTCACTGCGCTCTCTTCCTCGCTCGCCATTTCTCTCTCTCTCTCTCTGTCTCTCTCTGTCTCTCTTCAAGGGTTTAGGTGTTACTGATAAAAAAGAAAAGTATGCCTCTAAGCCCTATATCATATGGTTATCTCGTCGGTCGGTTTGGTTTTAAATCCAACTGAATTGAAAAATTAGATAATTTATCATGATTAATTGAATTTAATTGATTAATGATAGACCGGCAACGGGCCAGTTTTGGTTTGAAGTCATTGGTTTGGCCCGTTTTACAATTTGGATCAATTTCAATTTCATAAAGTTTGGATCTGGTTCTGATTTGACATATAGTATTATCAAATTACAACATTAGACATTATTTATTTAGTTTTTAATATAAAATAATTAAAATGATTCAAATATAAATTCAATATAAATTTTTTAAAGAAAAGAAAATAATTTTTGAATCGAGCCGATTTTATTCAAGTTCAAAGAAAGGGGACCGCAATAGCCTCCTACACCCAGATTTTGGGCTAATTCATGTACCAAAATCGTTTGCTTGGCCGGTTCTGATTTTGACCTAGGTTGGTCCCAATCCCAGTCACAGTTCAAACCAACCACACAAAATTAAAATTTTTAGTTAATTTGATTCATAATTATTAAATTCAACTCAGTTGAATTGGTCTAGATTTATAATTAAATTAAATAAAAATATTAACCTGTGTGAGACGATTGGCCTAGTGATTGGATTAGTGACCCAATCAGTTTAGCTGGTTAATAGAACTAATTATTTTTCTTTAGTATTCATAAAAATTAAATTCAATAATATATATATATATATATAATTTAATATTATTTTAAAATTTTATATAAAATTATTTGAGTAATATAATGGATAAAAAAAAAATTTTATATAACAATTTTTTAATATATATATATATAACTCAATAAATATTAAAAATTTAAAATATAATTTAACTTGATTTAATAGTTAAATATATATTATTCATTTATTTTATTAATATTCAAGTCGCGCTTAATATTTAATTAATTATATTTATCTATTCTTATAATTAATTACTTTTTAATTAATTCATATATTTTTAATTAATTTTATTTTAATTATGGTTTGGTTGAATTATTGATTCTGAGCGTATATTTGCTAATTTGCCCCATCACCGCGTATTGGCATACTGAAAACTTGGGCCTTTAAATACTAAACCTTAGATCTCAACTAACGGAGTAAACAAAAGAAAAGCTTTTTAAAAATTCAATCCAATTTGATTCAAGTTTTTAATTAATCTAATAAAAATATCTTAACAAAATTTAAATTTGTAAGAATAATTAATCAAATTAAACTAATTAAATCGATTAATCAAACTAAATAAATCTAGTTCAATTTAATTTTTTTAATTATAATAAAAAATTACTCGCCTAATTAGTGTACTGGTGTGAACCCGCCCTGCCCTTTGCTCATCCGGAATTATTATTTTGTCTGTGAGCTTATTTACCTTTTAATTTTCAATGTTTATTTTACTTTTAAGAATTAAATTATTTAATAGTTAAAAATATATAAAATCGCTACATGATGTGTTAATTACGATAGAAATTTATGACAATTTTTTATTAAAAAATATTTTTATAGATTAAAAATTAAGGAAATTTAAATTTATTTTAAGCATAAATAATTTAATTGTTAAAATTAAAATTAATAATCAAAAGGACTAAATTGATAAAAAAAAATAAAATGAAAGTTTTTATTCAAATTGAAAAGATGATAAAGGTTTAAATTTCTTTGTCATTTGGTATTTTTCTAAAAAAACAAAAAAGTTGAATAGGCTTTTATTCAATTCTGCATTTCATGAGGTGTCAATTGGTAAATTTGCTATTAATTCATGTACACTCTTTTTCATTCCATATCTTCCATGCTTCAAAACATTTACCGATATCTTATCATCAAATTTTTATTTAATGGAATTATTTAAGATACAATGGTTTAATCATAATCATTTATCATAATGAAATTCACGTAAAACCCACCATAATCAACGATTACAATGAAACAATTTTACATATATTGATTTTATTGGATAATTTTTCTCATTATCATCATCATCTTATACCTATTTTTTGAGCAAGTTCCAACCAACTTTAAATATTTCACTTTTTCTCTAATATTGCTGCTTTATGTTACACTTCTTGCTGACCTTGATTCCATTCATGAACTCACATCATATGAAAGAAGATTCAATTGATCCAAAATAATTGAAGCAATGCAAGAAAAGCTTGAAGCCCTGAAATTTAATGATACATGAGATTTGACATATTTTTTTGTAGATAAGAAGCCAATGAGTTGTAATTGGGTATACAAAATCAAATTGAGATCAAATGAAAATGTGAAGACATACAAAACCAAACTAGTGGCCAAGGAATTCACCCCAGAACGAACATATAAGCTTCCATGAGACTTTTTTTCCTATGGCAAAAATGAACACAGTTAGAATCTTACTAATTTAATGCTATTAATTAAGGCCTGTCATCTTTATTAGATGAATGTACACAATGCATTTCTGCATCGAGACCTTCATAAAGGTGTTTACATGATACCTCCACTAGGCTTTTATGAATTTGCTTGAAAGGGAGTGACTAAGTAAGTTTGTAAACTTAAATAAATCTTTCTATGATCTCCAGTAAGCATCAAGATATAATGGTTTGCAATATTCTCAAATGCTTTGATTTATCAGTTCTACTCAATTTAAATTTGATCAACTCAATGTCTACTCAATATTCAAATATTATTGCAATTTTGATGTACGTGAATGAAATCATTATTGCAGGCAATGACTAACAAAGAATTCAAGCTCTGATACTATGTTATGTTCAAAAACCTTCATGGTAAACGAAAAACAAAATTCCTCCCCTTGAAGAATATATGGAAGTTATAATCATTTTGATAAGATTTTCTTGGGAGCTATTATTCGTTTTGAAGAATATAGGGAAGCTTAGGCTAACCTCAACGCTAATAATTTCTCCCTTCTCTCGTGTCATGCATGCTTGGCTGCCCCCCTGTTTGGATGAGATCAAAATCAACTTCAACGCAGTAGTCAGCAAAAGAAGAAGGTTGAGATCTACTGCTGCTATGGCCATGAACCACCAGGATTTTACTTACGGCTGCTTATGTTGAAATCACAAGGAAATTATTGATCCCTTGATTTTAGAGAGTCTTTCTTGCCGAGAGGTGGAGTTTCTCGTCAAAGCAAAAGGTTTTAAAAACAACAGTATTGAATGGGACTCGCAATTAGTCATTAAGGTCTTGCAAGGGGGCGTTGTCCTCCTTAGCATTCATGGCATCATTAAAGATATCAAATCCTTATCTTTCTCTCTCCACAAGGTTTCCTTCTTGTTTGTTAAAAGGAATTGTAATCAAGTAGCTCATTCTTTAGCCAACCAAACTCTTCTTGGTTCGTTTATTACTTGTAATTTCTTAGTCTCAATATTAAATTAGTTTCTATCATACTTCACATGATATTCTTTTTTATAGAATTATCACCTTATTAATATATAGCAAAATCTGATATATAGCATTCTCTTTTATGGTATTATCACATGAGTAATATGTGACATTCTCTTACATAATAAATTATAAATTATATAATAATTACCCTATTAATACTATCATTATTATAAGGTAACTTACAATATATTAACGTGTGTGTGTGTATATATATATATATATATATATATATATATATATATATATATATATATATATATATATATATTATTTCTATTATGAAAGCTTTATTCAAATGTTTGAGAGATAAAACTAATAAAAATAAAATTTGAAATAATTAATAAAATAGTCTGACGAGTAACATTTACTTTTATAGTATTATCACATGGTTAATATGTAGTATTTTTCACATTGTATTTTTTATTATATATAAGTTATAAATTATTTAATAAGTATTATATTACTACCACAATAAGTAACAATTATTATAAGATAATTTATAATATATTAATTATTTATATTTATATCTATATTGTATATAGATAAATTTTAATTATTTCTATTATGAAGTCTTTATTAAAAAGTTTAAGGGCTAAAAGTAATAAAATAAAATTTAAAATAATTAATAAAAATTTAAAATATTATATTATTTTTATATATTAAAATTAAAAAAATATAAATTAAAATCATTGATAGCTGTATATTAGTACAGATAATTCCCCAGTAATATAAACAGTAAAATGTAAACTCTCTATTTTTAACAGCTTTTCAATATCATTTAACGATATTTCAAATTCAAAACTTTTCAATATAAATTTTACATATTTAATTTTATTATTATATTAATCAATTCTTGTAATTTGAGTGATGATTACTTCTTTTAATTTTTTTTTTTACTATTAAATTAGATTTTATCAATTTATTGATACATAATTGATTTAAAATAAAGTTGAATCATTATTGAATTTAAGAATAATTATTAATAAAGTAAAATTTATTTTATAAATAATAAATCCAAATATAGTGATGGGCGAGTTGGATCCTTAAAATCTTCTGAGAATGATGGCATTTGCTCCATTTAATTATTATTTCTTGTTTTCTGATTTTTTTTTTGACAGAATAATATTATTTTAATATAATAAATGATAAAACCATCAACTTTCATTTATTATATTCGCAATGAATTTTTTTATTATAAAGTATCATTTCATTCAAACTCGACCAACTCAATCAGTACGCAAAGTTACTATTTCCTCAATTTTCCATTCAACTTTTACCAAACTTGCAAGAATATATATATATATATATATATATATATATATATATATATATATATATATATATATATATATATATATATATATATATCACAATTTTCAAATTTGGTCACTGCACAACTCTCAAAATCCTTTTGGTAATTTTCATTCTTTTAAAAATATGACCTAATAATTCATATTCTAAATCAGAATTCTCTATGGAGGTTTTTAAGGGAAATTATGTGTTAAGTAAAAAATTAGGCTTAAATTTAATTAATTTATTAAATAAATTTACATTAGTAGAAGATATTATTGTTAATTAAATTATACACATTTATTAAATATTTTTTTATGAAATTAATTATAGGGATTGTGTATAAAGAACTTGTTCATGATCTTACAAAGAAAATGAGAATTCTAACTAATTTTCAGATAATCAAAAGCTGAACTCTTTTAAAAAATAATATACTATATTTTATTTCCCAAATTAGAGTATTAATTAACTTATATCCTATAGCAAGGAAGCTTAAAGTTCCATTTAGTTTAAATAATTATTCTAAGGAAAAATTAATCAAATGTCTAAATTTTTATTCACAAAATGACAAAAAAATTATAATTATTAATTTATAGTAATTATTATATTTTATCATGTAAGAAAGCATAAAAATAAAATATTAGCCAAGTTGTCATTTGTGCCCCACTTCATTCCAAGTGCATGAATTTGGGCAAGAACATGTTAAAAGGTAGCATCATCAGCATCAAGTGTCCCTAAATAATAAAATATTTCAAATTGCATATATATAAGCTCTAATTTTTACATATAAAAAAAATTTGATGATTAAATTAATAATTTTTATGACTCAATGATTTAATTAGTTAGTAAGTCTTAAATTAAAAATATAAAATATCAATAATATTAATATTTTAATACTTAAAAATTTAAATATATATTTATTTGACAAATAAAATGTTACTTATTTTGTAAAATAATATATATTTTTTGTTTTTTAAATATAAATTAACATTTTAAAAATATGTTAAAATAATTTTTTATTTTATATATTATTTATTTTGAAAATAAAAATTTTTAATAATTATTTTAATGTTTTAATATTTTATCTAAAATTAAAATTTTTATAAAAAATATATAACTAACTTAATAAATACTAAAATTATTTTTAATTTATTAAATATATTTATTTATATTAATAAATAAAATATTTAATTAGTATATATTTCTAACATTCTGAATTTTTAAATAATTATTTTATGTGTAAATTATGATATTTTAACATATTAAATATTATAGTGTTTAATATGAATTTTCTGGATTTTCAAAATCGAATTTGTATTTTTCGAGATAATTAATTTTAATGATTTTTAAAAATTAATCTAAAGATCATATGATAAGGTCAAAAATATATTTGGACTGCATAAATTTTTTTGAGTTTTCTATAATTTTTCTGAAATTTTTGAGTCTCGTTTTAGGTCCCAAGACAGAGCAAAAATTAAATTTCGAATGTTCTAAATCGAACCAACCAAATCAAATCAGATCGAGTCTGACTAATTGAATCGGACTGGCCTATTTCTTTTTCCCCTCCCTTTCTCTTCGCGTGATGCACCTTCCTCCCCTCTTTCTTTTTTTCTCTCTCTCCTTCCTCCCTTATCACGGGCCAACCCTCCCCCCTCCTTCCTCCCTTGCCGGAGCCCTTCTGGCCAGTCTCCCCCTTTGTTGCCACCCCTCCAGCCGGCCATAAAACGTGCTCAAAAGTCCCTTCTCCATTTGCCCAACCTTTCATCTTCTTTTGCCAATTCCAGCAAATTCAGTAATCAATTGGACCGGATCCAATCCCCATTGTGTTCTACTCCTTGAAAGTTTTCCATATATATAAATTTTCTCAATTTTCATATGACAATTTGCGCGAATTGAGCCTAAAAATTTTTAACCCATTTCGACTTTTGAGTTAAATTTCTCCCAAACTGTGCACCCTACTGAAATTCCGAAACCACTAGCATACTCCACTTGTCAAGAGCTTCGCAATAACACTAATTTGAAATTTTTCTGACTCAAAAATCCAGTGAGTCTCAGAAACTTGCCAATGATCTTTCGGGTCTTAAATGAGTATATTTAAATAAATAAAAATTATATTCTAACTCCTAGCATTGTGAGCTTTATGTAGATATTTTTGTTTTAAGGAAATTTTATCGGCGATTGGGACTACATTTTCGAGCCAGACAGGTGGGCTGCCGAACTCACTTCAGAAGTAGGTCAGTATTACATTACTTTCCACCATTTTTAGATGCCCCAAATAAGTTCCAATTGTCAGAATTGGCGTAGGTAAACTCGAACTCTAACTTACCATTTTTAACTAATGTTAGGTTTATGATAAAATTTATAAAATATTCGTAGGTAGCTAAAAAATTATAATTCTTTTTGCAATAGTAAAATAGCATTGCGAAGGATTGCGGGCATGATTATAGAATTTTTGGGGTTAGTTTTGATAGTTTTTGCAAATTGTTAATTTTAAGCTTAATAGTTGAACAATAGAGTTATGTGAGTTTTAGCTGGTTTGGCAGGCCTAGGAGGAGCAATATGATGTTGTTGTGATGTGAGCCTGAGGCTATTATATTAGGAAGTATTATTTAAGTTGCTTTTCAAGTTGGGTAGATCCTAGGTACAAGGGAAACTCTACCAGATTTCGGGTATAAATTTAGGATGTCTTTGACTCTTTAAATTCTTGTTTTATTTTAATATTGATAAATTCATGAATATAATTATTTAGGTAATCCGAGTCAACCCTTCTCCTCTTCTCAGCCGCCTTAGTAATCTTCGGTTAATTTGTGAGTAGATATTGATTTTATTTATAATTTCAATATTATTAAATTATATTCAAGGCATGTTCATGCATTCACATATAAGTATGTATATATTTAGTTAAATACTAAGCACACTCATTTATTGCACATTTTATTGAACTTATTTGTGGATATCACATTAAGGTAATTTGGAGCTCTGTGTGTGTGTTGGCATCTGTATGGTATGAATATGGGTAGGACAGATAGTAATGACTGGAGCTTAACTCGCTTAGACCCGATCCTTATATATGGATAAGTTGGGGTGAGTATAGCTTTGAATTGATCTTGCTGACGCCCGCACTTGGATTATTAAGAGAAAGTCTGGCTTGAGTTGACCTCGCTGGCAGGTATTGGATTAAAAGTACTGTATAGAGGATCAGCTCGCATACATATGTATTGATGTGACACACATGTGTGTGAGTGCTCCAAATTATTTTTGGTGTGAATATTGTTTGAATTGTATGAAACTATGTGAGTATGTTTTATTTCATATATAAGAATATATTAGGTTTAGTTAGTTATAAAAATTATATTTAAAATCAATATCTTACTCTATAATTCGAGCGCTTACCCCTGTTTAACTATTTTTCCTCAGGTAACAGGTGGACTTATTGAGAATAACTTGCTTTCTTTTTCTCACAGGTTTAGTCAGAAAAGTTTAGTTATGCTTTTATTATTTTTGTTTCAATTCTAGATCTCCGCATGTATCAGTAGTGTATTATTCTTATCTGGGATTGTAATAACTTAATTTTTTTGGAATTGTAAACTTAGTCATGTGAGATTGTTTTAATGTTTGGAATTTAATTACTGTGGATGGAAGGAGTTGAGCTCCCCAAATATTTATTTATCTGTTTTGAGGATTATAAGAGTGAGCTGAACTCCTAAGATTTTTGATACTTTGAGTTACAGGTCGGGTGAGTTAATGCTCTCCATTGGATAATTCAATTTATAGTGGGATTCTATCTGTTTATTTTTTTGAAATTGGACTGCTTTTATGGGCTATATGTGTGGGTTAAAAATAATTAGGTTTACTAATTTTATAATTATTTATTGGTCATATTATTGATCAATCCGATTTCTCAATTGGGTTAAACTACAGCGGGTCAAATCAAACAAGGGCCAATTTGGATTTAGACTGAAATTAATTAAATTCAGATTTAATTAAAATTGTTTTGAATTGAACCATAATCGAATTATACTGATTTAAACTAGTTCAGTTCTGATTTTAGAATAAAAACATGATTTTCATTTAAAAAAAAATAAAAATTTTGACTATCAAATTTTAAATAAATTAAATCAAAAATAAAATTAAATCGAACCAAAATTACCCAATCAATTTCAGTTTTAGCTAAAAATCGGACCAGCTCAGAAAACTATGCTGCCGACTCAATTTGGTTGGTATTACGACTGACATGGTAATTTTTCTTGTGCAGGGAGTGTGTATAGAGCGTGGAATCAAAATAAACAATGTCATTTTGGACCCACCAGATCCTCTCATACATTGAACCTGCTGAACCTTTATTTATAAATATTAAGAAACACACCTTCATATATTAATACCCAATTTTTTTTTTTACCCCTTGTGATGGCTTTGTGCTTGGTAATTGATGTTCTTCCTAGATTTTCGCCTTTATTATAGGCAATTCTGTTTCTTTCTCTCTCAAGCTTGCATGGTGTTGGCTGTGTGGAATTTTTCTGCTGCAGATAAGTAGCTTGGCTTCTCTATTACTGAACATTGAGGATTTTTTTTTTCGGTTTGAATGTTTTGGTGCGTTTTCTATGTAACTATTGGTGAATTTGGGAAATTTGGAACTGGGTATTTTAGTGAAGTTTTTCTTTGAGATTTTGAGCTTGGTATTGAGTTCTGAAAAGGGTTTGTGTTTGTTTGCCTGGTGCGAATTGAATATACATGTTTGAGGATCTATGTAGCTGGAGAATTTGATGAGATGCTTAAAAAGGTGAAAATGAGAAATGAGTTTGCTTAGCTTGATAAGAGCATAAAGCATGTTAATTGGCTTTCAGAGAGAGAAAAATGAACAGTAAATAAGGTTTTAGGAAAATGGGCTCATGGGTATGATCTAATTCGTTCTGGAAAAGAAAATGGAAGGGAATTTGTCACAAGGAGGTATGATGCCTGGTGGGGCTCCTTTTGGAGGTCTTGACTTGCAAGGATCAATTAGACTTCGTCATCAAGCTCCGTACGCACATACTGTAAACCAGCAACAACACCCTGGTCATCGCCAAGGCTCCTCAATCCATCCCTCAGTTCATGAGGCTTTCCCTCTTACCATAGGAACGGTGGACAACTCTGATCAAACCATTTCCATGACTAATTACAACAAGGGAGATAAGGGGAAAAATCCGGCAAGTGACGAGGATGAGCGGAGCTATACAGAAGATGGTGCTGATGGTCACAATGAAGCAAGTAGAGGGAAAAAGGGGTCAGCATGGCAGCGTGTTAAGTGGACTGATAAGATGGTGAGGCTTTTGATAACTGCGGTATCTTACATAGGCGAGGATACGTCTTCAGATAGTGAAGGTGGGATGAGAAGGAAATTAGCAGTCTTACAGAAAAAGGGCAAGTGGAAATTGGTTTCCAAGGTCATGGCTGAAAGAGGTTTCCATGTTTCACCGCAGCAGTGCGAGGATAAATTCAATGACCTTAACAAAAGGTATAAAAGGCTCAATGACATGCTTGGGAGGGGCACTTCTTGCCAAGTTGTAGAGAACCCTGCACTTTTGGATGTTATAGATTATCTAACAGATAAAGATAAAGATGATGTTAGGAAAATCTTAAGCTCAAAACATCTATTCTATGAAGAGATGTGTTCATACCACAACAGTAATAGATTGCATCTGCCTCATGATCCAGCATTGCAACGTTCCTTGCAGTTGGCTCTTAGAAGTAAAGATGATCACGATATTGATGATATGAAAAGGCACCAACAGGATGATCTTGATGAAGATGATCAAGAAGTGGAAACTGAGGATCATGATGAATTTGAGGAGAATCATACTTCACGTGGGGATAGCAGGGGAATATGTGCGGTCTCAGGGGGCTCTGTGAAAAGGTTGAGACATGGCCAGGGCCATGAAGATGCTTGTTTTGGGCATTCATCTCAGGATGGTAACAAAGGTTCCTATTCTCACCTGCAGATCGGTCAGGTCGATATGAATCAAATGTCGTCTGAAAGTACGAGAGCAGCATGGTCACAGAAGCAGTGGATGGAATCTCGCACAATTCAGTTAGAAGAGCAAAAGTTACAAATTCAACTTGAGACGTTAGAACTGGAAAAGCAGCGATTCAAGTGGAAAAGATTTAGCAGGAAAAGAGATCATGAACTAGAGAAGATGAGGATTGAAAATGAAAGGATGAAGCTTGAGAATGAGCGAATAGCATTGGAGTTGAAGCGCAAAGAAAACAGTGTTGATTTTAATTAATTGTCTGGTCCTATCCGATTTTGTTCATCGTATGTCATATTGCTTTCAGTTTTGGTAATATTCTGTTCTGCAGTATCTGTTAGGAGGAGAATCTTGTTGGAAATATTACTCTGCCTTTTTAAATTGTGTAAACTTGAGGTATTGAAATACCATTATCTAGTTATATTGTTTGACTTTAGTGGAATAGTATTGTGTTTGGTTGAAGATATTGTGGCAAGAATCTTTTTCTTTCAATCTTTTCTTCTTCTTTTTTTAATTGTCATGTATCTGGAGTTCTGGTTGAAATTTGAATATTTAGCCCCATTTTGATGATTAAGATATATATATAGTTGTTGTAAATGTTTGAATTGCTGTACTTCCAAATTGTGGTTTAGGAATGTAGAAATCCATTGTTTATATTTAATTACTTTACACATGTATGAGGTATTAATATGGATACAATAGGTGCAATTCCGGGAGTTTCATGCTATAATTTTAGGTCATAGATTTTGCAGTTGTGTGTCTCTAAGCTGTTGTATGATCATTGTTAAATTTCATGATGAAGCATGTTTTCTTGTCTGGTTGACATTAAGATGGACAAGTTCATGAAGGTCTTTCCATCATTGAAGATATAATTAGGTCCTCATTCTTCTATAGTTGTGTTTTGTGGAGAGGGTATTTTCTGCCTCCCCTTTAAGCTTGTTTTGTCAACTTGCTGGGTCAGATGTTCACCGATTGTATTGTTTTATTTGCCTTTTTGGCAGGCGGAATTTGTCTTTATTATTTTATAATTCTATAGAACAAAAATCCTGTTCTCTAACAGATAATGTTTTCAGTTAATAGCTGAATCCTGAGAGGCAATTATTTTGCAAGTTGGCAATTGTGTAAGTTTTGGTAGGATAAAACAACAATGGACTGAAAGGAATACGTTTCTATGGAGATTTTTGACCTATTGGAATAGCCTATTGAAAAGTTTTTTGTTGTGTGGCAGGGAAGATAAGCATATTATTTGTCATGTTTGTATATTTGTGATATGTTCTTTAGGACTCAAACACTGCATTCACAGGATTTCAGCTTCTACCGGGCAAATAAAAACCTGCTCTTTAGTGAAATGTGTGGGTGATTATGTACTATCAAGTAATAGCAGTTTCATTGAGAAGGAGACATGCAGCAGCCTTCTTTATAGACATCTCTCTCTCACTCCTTTTAATTATTTTTTTTTTTTTTCAAAAAAATGCAGCTGTTATGAATGAAGATCTTATCATTCAAGCCTATGTGAATTGCTTCAGGATAGGCCAATTTTAGCGTGCTGCAGCTCAGGTGCTGTAGTTTATTCATCTGTTGGTACTGTCATCAGGATTTAGGAAAATGAGAGTTCAGAGCTTATCAGAAACAGAACTTCACGGCTTGCTGTTCATTACCTTGACGATATCGACCTGCAACTCATGCACAAAATTGTTACTGCAGCAGATCATTTCTTTTGATTGATTGCCGAGGGAAAATTCTAAATGCTGTCTCAAGAATGTATTGTAATCTGTGCAACTCAGACCTGTGGCAAAGATGTGCTGTTACAGGTGAAGTGATTGTTGCAAGTAAAAAGATAGTAGGCAACAAAGCAGTCCTCCATCTATAGGTATTTGCTAGAGCTTTTCTTTCCCTCTTTTATGCATGGTACTATTGCTAGTGCTTTCTTTTCCTTGTTGATACATGGTTGAGTTTTAATACGGGTACGGTGAAGAAGTATGTGATTGGTATGAGGGTGGCCTTGGAAGTGTGTGTTTAGTGTTTACAGCTGCAGTATGGATCATCTTTGCTTTCAAAATCGAACGCACATTCTTTCTGAGAACTATTTATTGGGAAAAAAACGCTGACATCTAGAATTTGAGAACATCATGGTTAAAAATAAGATTTCACCATGGTTTACCTTTCATTTCATTTATACAGTTCATTAATTCATACCCACCCGGAAGAGGATTAACCGGTTTACATATAGAAGGCTTTTCCTAGAAAAACAAAGAAGGATTGTCCTGTTATTCCACTGAAATGAAAAGGCATGCTCTTTTGGGCCAATAGGATTGGGCTTCTGTGCCTTCCTTGAATTTCTTGGCTTGCTTCATCTTTCCACTATCTTATAATTGTAGTATTTATACTTCAAGGTGTATCAGTTGTTAGTTATTATTACTAAGAGCAAAACTAAGAATGACAATGGAGAAGAATGCTTGACACGCAAACGAAAGTTATGCATGACATCAACTCTAAAGGTAGTATAAGTGAGTTTACTCCTTATATTATTGATTAGGATTTGAATTTTGAAGTCTAATCATAAATAGGTTAATTTACTTCATTTGCATATATTCTAATCTTGGTTTGGACTTCTTTGATCAAATTAAAAAAGTGACAAATGAGTTTTAACTTGATGATATTGAGGTTCTTGAGTTCCAGTTGCAGCTAATTGTATTAAAAAAAAAAAAAAAAAGAAGTAAACTTTACAATTTTTTTTTTCCTAACATAAGAATTAACCTTTTTGTTCTTTTTGACAAGCTGTAAGAGGTATACAATTCCAATATCTCTCTTCATCTTCCTGTTCCAATATTTGAGAGTCCAGTATTTCCTAAGGAATTGTATTCCTGAATTCCATGGGAATTGGCCCTCCATCACTTGACATTTCTCTGTGATCACCAATTCCTAAAGCATTTGCATTTATTTCTCCAAACACATGGTGGTTTGTGGGAATATAAAATGTAAAATTCACTAATAAAAAAGAGCAAGCAATGATTCTTCCTGCATTTATACTAGTGTTCCAATCTCTCATTGTGGTTTGCATTGGCTAGTTTTAGAATGCCGATTGCTTCCTTTAAGCATAGTTGTATTACATCAAGTGTATTTGGATATTTGTGTCTACTTGCTTGGTATGCTTGGTATTGTTGTTAGAACTACTGCTAAGAAAAAAAACTTCTTAAATATGTTAATTTATGTGTATTAAAAATTAATTTAAAATTAAATTTGACATTTAAAAAAAAAAAAACTCCAGTCGTTTTTACTGTTTTTAACAGCACTGAAACTTTAAAAAGCAGCTTTTAAGATTCATAATAATTATCCGAAACTGAACGCAACAGAGAAGTCACACAGTGAAGATCCTGCCTCATATTTCTCATCATTTCACCTCTGGTTTTCTTTGGGAATCATGAAACAGTAAAAGGTTATGATTGGAGAGGATGACAAGCTAATTTCTGAAGTGTATTCAGTATATAGCTGAAGGAAGTATAATTTTCATGTCCTAATTGATTGATGTTTATTTTGGTACCTAAAAAATATTTAAGGTGATGGCCTATGGGGTGTTAGAGTTTGAACCCTTAGTCTCTTATATTGTGAGACAAACACTTCAATGTCAGTGAGCTATGAACCCCATGACTGACTGATGCTTTTAACATCTGTGCTATAGATGACCTCAACCACCATACAAAATCTTTATAGCCATTCTTTTTTCTTGAATTTCAGATCATTTTAAGCAGAACCATTATATGTAGCTTGAATTTGATCTGATGAGAATGTGCCTTTTCTTGATTGCTTAATTTTGGGGTTTGAACATGACAAATGAGGGTAAGTGTATTATTGAAAGAGAAATTGCCCTTGTTTGTTCCATGTAAGGAAAGATTCTGAAGAGATGAGACACTGATTGCTTTGCATGCATGGTCACAAGTTGTCCCCTTTAACATTTATCTCCAGTGAAGAATATTCATAAATCATATGGGCATGATGAAAGGAGGAGCTGCTGGATTTTGCATGACTAAACTAAGATCTGCAGCTGAATTAATTATTAGTTGCTCGTACAGAATGCCATGAGTGTCCTCCATTTTTGGTGCTAAATTTTGCTTGATAGCTACTAATTATCTTTCATGTTTTGCCAAGTTCTTGCAAGAAACAAGAATGAGATGATTAAGTACAATGGAATACCAAGTATGATTCTTCTCATTTTACTTCTGTTGAGAAAAATATCATTTTGCATGCGTTGATTAAAAACAATTAAAATTTATTTTTAATGTAAATTTGATTATAAATTAAATTCACTGATACTGTAGAATAGAGACATGATAGATGAGGAAACTAGAGCCTGGTTTTTAAGGAAGATGGACGATAGCCAGCCAGCCAGCCATATCAGTCCTATTTCTCAACAGCATTTTCAAGTTTCCACAACAATTTCCAGAGAAATCGGATTATGCATCCGTAAAATAATTGAGTTGTGTTCGTTTAACAATTTTGTAAGAATAGATCATGCAGTAATTGAGTTGGTGAACTGAATTGATGAGGTGAGGTGTATTAAGAGATGTAATGGCGCATGTTAAACAAATTACAAATTCCGTGTTTATATTACTAGCATAAATAAACATGCCGTGTTAATATTTCATAATTGCTGTTATACGTGACTTTTCACATAAAAATATCAAATTAGTCTTCCCATCTATATATATATATATATATATATATATATATATATATATATATATATATATATAACAAATGTTAAATTTAACAGTGATAATTTTTATCGTTAAATATATAAAATTTGTTATCATAAATTTATGTCAGCAATGTATAAATTATTGTATATTATTATTATAAAATTATAGCCTTTGGTATTTTACAATAACAATTATTACCACTAAAAATTTTTAATAATAATAATAATTGTTATATCTTTTTTTATATCATTAGTGGCAATTATTCATATAATTGTTGTATGTTAATTTTATAAGTAATAAAATTAATATTTTTATAAAGTAAAATTAATATTTTTATAAAATTTTTATAGTTAATTCTAATATTTATTGTAATTAAATGTATACATATTATTTAGTCAAAATATGCGTTATGATGTTAATTTTTTAAAAATATAATTAAAAATGAATTATTGAAGTTAAAATTGAAAAGTTCATAAAAATGTATTTTACTTGTTATTTTGAAAAACCATTTATTAATATAGATAGTTGAGAGGTGATAGCTAAATTTTCTTATTCATTTAGAAATTGGAAAATCCATTTAATTAGGAGGTGGGATTTTGTAGATGGTTTTATTTATTGAATGGAATAGGCAGTTTGTTCTTGTTCACCACTAACATAAGCCTCACCATCACATCAACAAAGGTGCTCAAAAGGAGAAAAAAAGATAGGACAAAATCTAGCTTCAAGATTTTTTTTTATGCTTCTTCTTTTTATATATTGCAAAGCTGAAAAGCACTTTTTGACCTTAAGAAATGATAGGCTATTTAATATATATATAGAGAGAGAAAGAGAGAGAGAGAAGGAATTGTAAGATTTATATATATTATCAATATGAAAAAATAATAAATAAAATTATTTTTTATTTTATTTTAAAATTGTGTTTTTGACTTATTTATTATTAGATCAATGATAATAGACTGATTTTTATTTATGCATAGTTGATGACACTCTTTTAGAGTTCAATCTTGATGGGGTTATATATTTAGCTAGTGCTAGCTCACTTTAGAATTCAGTGTGGAAAAGATAAAATAAATAAATAAATAAATATAGAATTTTTGTAATGAAAGATTTTTATTTAGTGTCTCTATTTTTATGAAATTAATTATTTAATTTTTTTATTTTAAAAAATATATTAATTAATTTTTATAATTTTTATTTTATTTATTTTTTAGCTCTTCTAGTTATTATTATTATAGACATTATTTAAATTTCATTTAGTCTTTATAATTTAAAAAATATAATTATATAATTTACATATTTTTTAATTTTGAATTATTTAATCCTCATAATAATAATAATTTCTCTCTTTTGAAACTAACAGAAAATTTCATTTAAATTAAACGAAGACTAAAAATTAGATAGAATAAAAATATAAAAATTAATTTATATTTTTTAAAATAAAAAAATAATTAATTAATTTCATTAAAGTAAATAAATTAAATAATATTTTTTTTTTCTGCCCAATTTGTGGGCCGTTTGGAAGTTAACCTACAGAGTATTACCAAACACAAAAGTCTTTTAGCAAAGGCTTATCTTGTTATCCATAGAGGAGTCTCACTCTCACATCAAGAGAAGTGGACATGAGCGAGTGAAATAAAGGCCGAAGTGGAGGCGAGAGAGAGAAACATAAATGGCTTTTTGTTACTGCTCTTCAACTCTCTCCTCTTTCTTTCCCCTATATTGTGAGTTGTTGTTTGTGGCCACATGGGGGCCTCCACCCTTCTTTGCCCAATATGGGCATTTTTCAGTGCTTTCTTCAAGAGTTCCATCGACATACTCACCCCACCATTTTTTTGACTAAAATGTGAACTGCGAGTTGGCATGGCTAATTGTTTTTTTTTTTCCTTAATCACTTCACTAATTATGCGTTTTAATTAATTCAAGTCTTGGGATCATTTAATGACATTTTACTACTAGCTTCACACACACAGACACACATATATATATATATATACATTCACATGTTCTCATGTTCCAATGATACAACTTTTTAATCTATATATTGATTAACATTCAAATCTCCACACTTGCTTTCTAATCCCTGCCAATTTACTCTATAGTCAATTAATCATTCCTAGTTGTAAATTTTAATTATGTCTAAGTCTTTGAGGTCATTGTTATAAAAAAGGAAGATAATCAATAAGTATTGGGTGTAGTGGTAAATTCTATTATATTCTTAGAAAGAAAATTTAGATTCAATATTTAGGGAAGTTATCGTTAGAAAGAACAATCACGAACTCTGAAAGAATTAGTTTTTTATGGAATGTAAATAGACACAAAAAAGAAAATAAATTTATAATAATGGAGATTGAGATTGAACACCCTATTATTGAAAGTGCTAGTAATGGGATTATATATAGATTAGTGAATTAATTAATCACGATTGCTAATGAATCTAATCATTGTTTTTTTTTTTAATTTATGTAAAAAAAAAAAAACTAAAATAGAGGACAATAGGTGGGGAAAGTGGCAAGTATCATAATACGTTGATAAAAGCATATGAGTCATTGTAACATTATTTTAGAACTTGATGGGTCACATTCAAGTGATTATTACTTATTTAAAAAAATAAAAAAAAAGAAAAGAATAGAAAAAAAAAAAAAAAAGCTCAACCCTTAAACTTTAGAATACGTGTGATTTGTATATGGTATATCGTCCTTTACAATTTTGGTTGTGACAGGATAAAAAGAAAAAAAAAAATATTATTATTATTATTTTAGAAAAAAAAAAAAGAAAAGAATCCACATTGTGGTTGCTTAGCTGGTGCCACATAAATGTAGAGGTTAATCCACATGGAAGACAGAAGATGTAAGCACATCACATGCCCACCCATGTGAAGTAAACCTTTTGTCTACTTGTAACTTTTTCTATATGGCCCAATGGTAAAATACATATATTCACTCTTAATTTTTATAAAAGGTTCAATAATATTATCATCCTTTTATTTCATTATGCATCTTCATTTTTAAATTTTGACATTATTAAAATTTTATTATATATCCTCAAATCCGAGAGCGTAGAAAATATGGGTATAAATATATATAAAAAAGTGTTGATATGAGTTAATTATATAAGGACTCTCTTTAATATGTGTTTGCTAGAAGGTTAAAAAGTCAAGGATTAAATATTATCTTTAAGATATTTAACCTTTAAAAAGATTATTTATTAATCTAGATCTCAAAAAATATATAAATATTAATGAGATAAAAAATTACGTAGTTTCTAGTATCCAAACAATAATAATGAAGAGTTAAAAATTATAAGAATAATAATTACTCTCCGTTTTAACTTCGTACCAAACACTCCCTTAGTTTTTACTTGAGAGAGAAACTCTCCATTTTCCTTTTGTTTTTCAAAGTCTTTGTCTCTTTCTTCTTTTTGTTGTTTTAGTAGTTCCCCTTGCCCTTCCCTCACTGGGTTAGGGCTGTAAACAATGGTTTTGTTTGTGAATTTTGATTTGCATAATTGGACTTTAAGGAAAGTGTGCTTGCATGGGTTTTTATGATGATTGTTTATCTTCTGGCTCTTCTTTTGGGTGTTAGGTATTCCTTGTGATGTATGGTGGTGTTTGGACTATTTTGGATTGAAAGGAAGATGGGTTATGGTTTTAGTTGGTGTGATACCTCTTGGGGATAGTACCAATGTCACTGTTGTGGCATCTAGTCTCTCAATAGCCAAGGTGTTAAAAGGGCTCTGGCTCATTGTCCATTCATATCCTCGATCCGATTGTCATTGTCAACTTTCAGATTGCTAGGTGATTGTTTGTTGTGGGGATAGAGTCAATCTGAGCTTGATTTCAATGTTGAGGCCTTCCTCCTTTGAGCTTTAGTGTTTGCATCTTTCTCCTGGTTGCATTTGATTCATTAGTAATGATGGCGAGGAGAAAATTTTCCTTTTACACTAGGTCAACATTTGCGAGTTTAGAGCCACGATCTCTAGGGTTAGGTTTCTCTGTTTATGGGCTTTTGGCTTCTTGTGAGCTTGGACTTAGGGGCTTGTAACAGTAAACTAGGCGGTTTTTACTTTATGCATCTTTGTATTGAGGCTTATGGCCTTTTATGTATTGCACCTTTAAGCTCATTAATGAACTTTTAACTTAAAAAAAAAAAACCTTCCTCCTAAATATCTAAAATGTTCTTTTCGATTTTTTTTTATTTTTTATAAGTCCAATAAGTCAATTTTCTTTCAAAGCTTATCATCTTCACTTATGAAAATAGACCTTCATTACTCTCTCTCTCTCTCTCTCTCTCTCTCACACACACACTTATGGACATCAAAAAATCTAAACCAAGAAACAATGTTTAATCTAGTTAAATCTAGATCTATTATGACAAAATATTCTATGCTGGTGGGTAGCGTCAACCCTTAAGTTTCTCTCCTGAATCTCTACACAATGCGGGTGAAAATGAATTCTATGTGGCAATTCTTGTCAAAATCAATCAACAACAATATATTTTATCAACAAAATTCAGATGGATTTAATCTCCGTCAAGATCTCCTCCACCATCCACCAGGTTATCATCAATGGTGATGCACTTTTTACATGTTCCTAACCAGTGATCAAGCTTCCAACCGTTGCTAAACATGTGGAAGAAATTTTCAGATCCACTTGATCTGAAAATTGCAACAAAACCCCAAATTCTTCGTACTATAATTCCAACAAAGGGAATCAAAAGGTAGAGTTCAATTTTCACAAAAAGAGGAAATGGATGATTTTGATGTTGATTGTGACATAGTGAAACTTATTATGGTGATATTGTTGGTGAAGCATGTTCATTTCTCTGATATATGTAGGAAACGGCTCATGTGAGACACTAATCTATGCATGCACATGTAGGTCCATGGAAACTAGTTCAAAACTTTGAAGGTGCTAGCCATGCCCAATAAGGTGAATAGATCATCAGCGACAACAACAGAGAAAACACAAGATTTTATGTCCCTTTAATCAAAACAAAAGCACAAAAAGTTTTGGTCACTCAAATTGGTAATTTGCGTGAGGAATCATTTCAAAAGGAGTCATTGTCTTGAGATGCACTCTTGCAATTGTTGCAATAAGAAGAGTTTCTCTATGGTGGCGAATTCAAAGAGCCACTTAAAGCACCGTGATGAATAAGATGGAAGTGTTCATGTAAAACTACCTTTTCCAGGAAATATAAGTTGTTTGTGAACATGGCGTTGTTTGAAGGCAACATGTCGACTATTGTTAGGGAAGACTATGATTGTAACAACCAGATTTTTTTTTAATATATATATATATATATATATATATATATATATAAAATATTTTAAAATTTTTTATTTTAATTTATTACTATTTTATTTAAGGTACTAAATTAGTATTTTCATAATAATATCTTAGTTCATGAATGTTATTTTGACATGTATTATTATTATAATTATTTTAAATTGTTAGTTGTAATAAAATAAATTAAAGTTAATTTATTAAATTAAAATAAAAATAATTTAATTTCTTTAGAGAACATTTGATTTTATTATTGTTACTAAAGTTCATTAAATTTAAAATATAGTAAAAGAATCTTTGGACTTGATTGAAAAACATAAAAAAGTTCAAGGACTAGTTATGTAATTAAAAGATTAAAAAAACAAGAGTTTTAAAATTTTGCAAACAGGACCCCCCCCCTCCTCTCGTCTCTCTCTCTTCCTCCAGTCTCTCTCCCTCTCCCTCTCCATTCAATGCGTCTCTAGCCGACCCAATGGCGGGCGACGGCCAACAAAGGTCCAGCGAGCTTCAAGCAATCCCGAGCAACACCGGCAACCCCCCTTGAATGGTGAACGGCAACGAAAGGAGACCTTAATACATGCAGCAGTCACGTCCTTTCAGGCGCGAGCCTATTTAGTGCAAGGCACAAGGATCTAAAAGTGATTTTTGGCAGTGTAGTTGCCCTAAATGGGAGTGAGGATATTGTTGCTGGCAATCATCAGTGAATAGCCAGCCAGAGTAAGTTCATGGTATCAGCGGATTCAGGAGAGATAAAGGAGTAGAAAAACTGATCTGTTGGGATGTACTATAGTAACTATACAATGTTCTCGATGTTTGTGCTGGAAGCTGTAGATTGTAATGTTGACACGGGATTATTTTGTGGTGCTGTGTGCTTCCTTGTAGTGTTCCAGGGTGAGGGTGTTTGCAGACTATCTCTGTTTTGGTATAGTTATGCCAGAATAGAGTTCTAATGCTGCAAAAGAGTTTGGAGCTCTTAGTTAGCAGTTTAAAACCCTTGAGCTAGAACATTGAAGGTCACAGTTGGGCGATAACTAGAGTCAATGACTCAGTTATCCTAACTTGAGCACAGAATTATAGCATAAGTGGCACGAGACTAGAGGTTTTTAGTATGATTGTAGTGTAATAATGACAGCTACTTAGTGAGATCATCTGGTCTCCGATATAAGATCGTTGGCAGTATTGGTGTTACGGTGGACGTATTGCCTAAAGTTTAATGAAAATAGCACCTCTTTTGTGTGACAATGGAGCATAAGTAAGGCTCTACTCCCTAAAGGAGACTCGAGGTTATGAATAATATTCGTAGCCTGGGAAGTGACATTTTAAGAAAGTTTACAATATAAAAAGAGAGCAGATAGCCTTGTATAGTTATGGTAATGTGGTAGATGTAATACCTCTCTTATAGTCAGTTATGCTACAGAATGTGGTAATGTCTTCTCAGAAGAGACAGAAAAGTACTATTAATATAATGATATGTGGAATGATGTCCGAAATAGGACTGTAGTGTAAGAGAAAATAGTAGCTCAGGCACCCCTTCCCTCCCCCCCCCCCCTCCTTTTAGGGAGAGTATGATTTTCGTTATGAGGATTATAAGGGATCAGATCATGATAGATGCAGAGTTTTTGAGCAGCAAGGAAAAAGGGGATCCTGTAAATTCCCTTCTTGAGGTATTAGAGGGTAATTTATAGCTAAGCAAAGGAAAGGATAATGACTGCAAGTCAGTTAGAATAAGTCAGTAGATAAAAGGAATTATAGAAATGAAAATTGGACAATTGGTTTCAGAGGTAACAAGAGAGAAATTTGAATGGTAGTGAAAGTGCTAATCAGAGTGATTGAAAGACCAATTCTGAGTAGTACAAAGGTGAAGATGACCTAGCATAGACACTGAAAAGTACAGTTATCTAGCATAGCTGTTAAGTCAAGAAGAAGAATAGAACTAGGGAATAAGGTAATCAAGGTTCCATTTTGGGTAAGATAAAAGAGGTGAATTAAAGAGCAAACCAAATAGCCAAGAATAAGACAAAATTAGAAAGATCAAAGTGAGATATAAAGCACATAAAGCGCCATCCTGGGCAAGGAAAATAGGATGAACTAAAAGGCAATATTTGGAAGCCCAGAACAAGATTACATGAGTGAGGATGGTCGTCAAGATATAGAATCTAGAAATGTATGACTTAGAGTAGGACATAGCTCGGGCAGTGTTAGGAGATGAGATGTGGAGTTCAAAGTTGCAGGATATGGATCAAACTCTGCCTATTCCTGTTTCTAAGATGGAGTAGGTAGTAATGGGATAAGTCCATTTAGACTTATAACAGTATAAGGAAAGTTAGTTGAGAAATGCAACCAGAGCAAGTAAAAGTTATAGGATGTGCAATAGTGCCTTGAACTGTCCTATCAGGCAAAGGAGTGAATTAATAAGTAGTAAGTTAAATAAAAGTAAACCCAATAGTTCAAATAGGCATGACGAACAAAAAGGATGGTGGAAAATGGCACATAGGCTTAAGACCTAAGTAGAGGTGGTGAGATGGCAATTATGGGGTCTGCGATCAAGGATTAGGTATGCATTTTCAGTATGACCAATAGAGTCACTTTATAAGGAAACATGAATGAAAATGAGTGACAGAACGACAGAAGGAGATAGAGCAGAAAGAGATATGTATGAATGACAGTCACAAGTCACTAAGAAGTACAAGGATAAAAGTTATGACAGTAAGCATGATTGGAATCCATTTTGGAAGAGTTTATTAGTGAGAGCTATCTTCTTGAATACAGTAAAATATAGGGATGCAAAAGAGTTAAGGTAGGTATAAAAAGGTAAAAATGGAGTACAAGTGAAGATAGAAAATCTTAATATGAAATATCAGGCAAATCGGTGCTACAACAGAAGGATTATTGTAGTTGATATCTTATATAGAAATGATGAAATTTCAGGGAGAAGACCAAGAGACATGAATATTGTGCTGATGTCAGTAGGAGGAGATTTCTCCTTCTCTTCAAGTTTAGATCCTACCTTTGGCTCTGGAAGTCTACATAAGCAAGAGAAATAATGTTGAGATGACCCAGTATTTAAAAACCTAATAGGCACCAGTCTGTACATACTCTTCTTAAAAAGAAAATGATGGTAAGCATATACCTAATGTCATGTATGAAAGGACTATCAAAGTAGTGACTAGAATTAACTCGAGTTAGTTACCAGGGCTTGCAACCCTTCTGAACTATCAGCTAGAGGAAGAGCTAGTTGTGAATAAGTTTTAGTGGATGAAATTGTTGTTGATGGGTAACTGTAAGGTTAAATTTTGAAAAGCGGTGGGTAGTATATATGGTTATATTAAGGAGAATGAACACGTGAACTATCTTGACTGGAATTAAGGCATAGCACATATTTCCCACAGCCATCTTAATTCAGATGGAACTTATAGTTTTTGGGGCTCCTATCTAACCAAGATGAGCGAGATCCTACTAAGGGTAGTAGGGAATGACAATGTTTTAATGGTCAAGTTGGAAAAAGAAATACAAGGAGAATTTCCTGTAGTCAATCACGAGTGATATATAATGTGAAGGATATGCTAGTAGATGCCAATTGTAAGGTTAAAATTCTAGGAGTAATGAAACTAATAGTCAAGATGGAACTAAAAAATAAAAAGAAGATTAAAGTCGATGATGGGAAGGACACCCTTGAAGGGAAAGGTATACGGGTGAGAGAGAACAAAGGTTAAAGAATAAGTATGATAGATTAGGGAGATACTAACAATAGTAGAAAATAGGAAAAAGAAGTAGATAAGATCCAAAGGACAGGAAAAGAGACTCAGTCCACTTTCTAGTTTGATAGATAGAATATGGATGTTCAACACTGGGATGGTGCTCTACAGGACTAGTTACAAAAGATAAACAGGAGTTGGTCTAAGGACCTTAGTAGTGACACAAAGTAAATTGTAAATTCGAAGTACCACGGGAGTGAGAAGATGCATAATGGGTGATCATTGAGCCCATAGGACAAGTAAAGATTTAGGACAAGATGCCTATGATAGGTGCTACAGGAAAGCATCTTAGAACATACCATAGGATAAGGAACATAACTCATGTCCTTGGGAAATAGAGGTTGTTGAAATAAAGGAATGAGGATTAAAGTCACTAAGAGATATGCTAGGGTGCAATGAAAGAGGGGAAGCATCAAAGTCTATTGAAGTTATGAGTTATCTAATCAAGTGCAATGGAGGTATATTGAGTAATTGAGATATCAAAAAGAATAGTCAATGAATAGTTAAGAGATAAGAATCCCTCTAAGAAGAGATGATGATAGTTTGGACACTATAGTAAAGTCAAAGAGCAGTAGAGCGTATCCTTTAGCATGCAAAGACCTTGATGAATAAATGTCTGCCTCTGTCTTAACAATCTTCTTTTCCTTACTTTTGTTTGTTCAAAAATTTGGGGACGAATTTTTCTTAAGGAGGGGGAGAATGTAACAACCTGATTATATATATATATATATATATATATATATATATATATATATATATTATTTAAATTTTTTTTTAATTTATTACTATTTTATTTAAGGTACTAAATTAGTATTTTCATAATAATATTTTAGTTCATGAATGTTATTTTGACATGTATTATTATTTTAAATTGTTAGTTGTAATAAAATAAATTAAAGTTAATTTATTAAATTAACATAAATATAATTTAATATCTTTAGAGAACATTTAATTTTATTATTGTTACTAAAGTTCATTAAATTTAAAATATAGTAAAAGAATCTTTGGACTTGATTGAAAAACATGAAAAAGTTTAAGGACTGATTATGTAATTAAATATAAAAAAAAGAGTTTTAAAATTTTGCAAACAGCCCCCCCCTCCTGTCTCTCTCTCTTCCTCCTGTCTCTCTCCCTCTCCCTCTCCATTCAATGCGTCTCTAGCCGACCTAGTGGCGGGCGACGACAAGCAAAGGTCCGACAAGCTTCGAGCGATCTCGAGCGACACCAGCTACCCCTCGTGGATGGCAAACAGTAGCGAAAGGAGACCTCAATGCGCACAACAGTTGTGTCCTTTCAGGTGCGATTCTAGGGTTTTCGGTGGCATTCCGACCAGTGGAGGGTGGTGCTCGACTCTTGGGATCACGAGCTTCTCATCTTGACCGGCGGTGTCCCATTCCATGGTGGTTTCCGGCAGTTTTCGAAGAGAGAGAAAGAGGAGAGAGAAAATGATGGCAACCAATTTTCGACCAATTTTCGGGTGATCCGACCGTCGAATTAGAAATCCGAGACCAGCGATGGACTCAGGGCAATGAAATCTTCGAAATGGGACTGGCCCCGCTCCGATCGGACACTGTTTAAAAAAGACGATCATTGGACAGTCCAGATCGCTTGATGAGAATTTTGAGCTTTTTTTATTCTCAAAAATCAAAAACAATTTTATGATAATTATTAACAATTTTTTGGTGTAATTTAGGTGCGATCGTATCGATAGTAGCTCACTGACGCCGAGATTGCATTTTCGACTAGATCTGGCTGTCCGGTGGCTTGTTATGAAATGTGGTCAATATTATAGTTAATCATAGCATTTTCAAACGTTCTGGACGCATTCCAGGTGTCAGATTTAGTATAGGTAAACCCGAACTCTAAGTTGCTCAAGTTTTGCCTCATAGTGGGTTTAGAATAAAATTCATAAAATATTCGTGGGAGATCAAAAAATTAGGATTCTTTTTGCAATAGCTTTATAATATTGTTAAAGACCGCAGGGTAAAGTTTTAGAATTTTTAGAGTTCATTTGAGTAATTTTTATAGAATATTAGTTTTAGGGGCAAAAACATAATTTTTTATTTTATGAGAATTGCTTGGATTTGAGGGCCTAGGAGGGGCCATTTGATATTGATGGGATGTGAATGTGAGACTTGTGGTTTTAGAAGTGTTATTTGAACTATTTTACAGATTTAGTAGATCCTAGGTATAGGAAAAATTCTGTCAGATTTTCGACATAAATTAGGCTGTCTGTTGTCTCTTTAGAGTCTTATTTTCAATTAGTACTAATAAATCTATAATATAATTATTTAAGTGATTGAGGTCAACTATATTCCTCCATCCAACAGCCACAATAGCCCCTGATGTACTGTGAGTAGATATTTATTTTATTTACAATTTCAATATTATTATATTTTTGACATGCTCATGCATCACTTATACTTATATTTATGTAGTTAAATACTAGGCATGTCCTGTTTTGCATTTATACTTGATGATATTACTTTGGTTGTTGTGTTTTGATAATCTAGAGCTGTGTGTGTGAGTTGGTGTATATATAGAGTATATAGATATGGGTAGGACAAGTAGACACAACTGGAGCTTGATTCGTTGGGACCCGATCCTTATTATGGATAAGTTGTCACACTTTACTCCTCTGTAAGATATGACATGATCCCGTAGTATACCTAATAAATTATCAAACTTCGCCTACCGATAATTTATTAAATATACTACAAGGGAAAGGGATTTTGACAAAACCATTTCCAATTAATAATCTGGCGTGGTGATAAAATTTGAAACTAAGTGTTTTCAAATCTAATATCTATTATAAATCTTTTTAGGAATAATTAAACATTTTTAAAATTTTACAGTGATGCTATAAACTTTATATGAAATTAATTTAACCTTTAAAAATTTTATAAAAATTTTGACAGAGTGCCGACTAGAAATTTAGAAAAGAGTTCTTCAAAACCTGCAGATAAACACTTCCAATATGTAATAAATCCACAACTCCAATTTTTCTCAACACCATTTGATTTCAATCAACTCAATGTCAAGCAAACTCAATATTTATAGAATTCTAAAAAAAATTTAACTACTATATTTATATAAAAATAAATATAAACAAATTTATATTACAAAAATAAACATTTGACCAAAATGACAGTACCAACTTTTATACAACTGCTCAATGTACTTACATATAAATAGTTACATAATTACATCAAAATATAATGTCTAGAGGTGTACCTACAATATACTCAAAATTTATCCCAGCCTGTCTTCAAGTCATAGCTTCAAGTGATTTCACTCAGCTGCTTTGTCCTTACTTTCACCTGCGACAGTATACAAAACTATCGCTGAGCGGTGAACTCAGTGGTACACAACTAATAATTTAAAACTTAATACAAAACACATTTTGACAATTCATAACAAGGAGCTTGTAATATTTAAATTCTTCAAAATTCATAAAATCAAAGTTAATATTTTTAATCATGCAAATCTTTTTTTTTTTTTGAATGACATTTGGATCGAGCAGTAACAATTTATCCAAATCATAATAAAATATTTAAAATGTTCACAATTCTCTTAAACCATGAAAGCAATATAATATTTTCAACCACTAACAAATATTTATTCCAATAACAGTTTATCAAAGTATGCATAATTTAAGGATACTGAAAATATTCACACAGCTTAGAGCATGACACTAAAACAATGTCGGGTTGTACACCACGATAAAGCCAAGTCTCCCAATAACCAAAGGCTAAAGGGGTATATACGGGCTAACTAGCAAATATGAGTACTCATTCAATTTTTCCTCAACTAGCACACACCTTAACACATCAGCCAGAGAGGGAATTCAATTCATCCCATTAGACAAGCCAATGAGAAATTCAATCGCATTGCCATGCCGACTGTGGTTTCAAATCATATTCAAAACAATTTCTTTTCACAAAAGTATTTACAAATCACTAAACATATTTAATCATTGTAAATTCATGCACAAGGTTAACAATACTTCAAATGTATAATTCACAATTTATAATTCTCTATACCATGCAACAAATCTTTAAATGCATAGGAGAAAACATAATTAAATCATACAAAGTCATTTAATAAATTAAAGTTTCTTGTACACAAGAGAAAATACAATTATCAAATTCATTCAAAATCCATTATAAATTTAAAACATAAAAATAGGCTAGTTGTGCACAAACCTATTATCAAGGCTTGACTTAGTCTAATTCCTCCTCCTTCTTTGGAGGCTCCTTTCCCACTGAAACATATAGTTAAAGTGTTTCAATATCTATTCAATTTATTTCTAACTAATAAATTTAACAATTAAATTTTGTACACTTAATTTATCCCCTAAAATTTATAACTTTTGAGTTCTTTGCAATTGTTGTATTTGTGGTTACTATTTATTTTATTATTCAAGTCAAAATGTTGACTTTTTCATACTTAAGGGATATATTAGTTTTAATTGCACTCACATACCACATTTTGGGTTACAATTATGTTGGCATTGATTTCCAATTGGAATTCCAAACTCCCTAAATGAAATTCCAAAATTTCAGTTTTGAGTCACTTGGTTCTACTATTCCATTGGACTTTCTATAATGGAAATTTGGCCAACCTTCTTTCATGAAAGTTGTTCCTTAATGTGTCTAATTTAATTTCCTTTTTGAATCACTCTATTTGGAGTTTTGTAACTCAAGTTATGTCATTTTCACTAAGGCTGGCCCGATTGGTTATTTCCAGAATTCTGGATAACTTTTTGGTTCTGGCAGTTTTGATAACCTAATTTTGGTCAGCAATTTGGATAGGTATGGTCAGAATTTGGGTTTGTGTTCCTCATAAAAGTTGTTCTACTATGCCTAAGCTTTTCAAGGGTATAAAAATCAGGCCATTTGGAACTTCCTACACCAAGTTATGACTATTTGAACATATACTGTTCATATGGTCAGTTTTGCCCAGTGGCAGGGTATCTAATCCAGAATCAACCAAATTTTACACCAACTTATGGTCAGTTTTAGAGCAGAGTTTCTATATAAAAATTGTTGCTTTGGGTCTTAATTTTCATCTTCAATTGGCCTCACACCAATTGAAGCAACAAAATTCCAGTTTTAGCCATTTAAATGGGCAGAGGTCAAGCTGCCAGAATTCAACCTTATCACATTCATATCCTATCTCAATTGTTACCATCAATTCACATTCATAAACACACTAATTGACCAAAATTAAGCATTACCACATCAATTGGTCAATAATTCTCAAAACCACACCAAAACCCTAATTCTCCACAACCCTAATTTCTCCCCATCCCATGAAATTTTATGTAACTTAGCATACTAACCATACATACCACATTATTTAAGCTCTACTTCATGTTTAATTTAAATAAACACCATCAATTTTCACCATACCCATGGCTGGCCGAAATTCACACATGTGTCTCCTACATAATTTTATCAATTTTACATGCTATTTCTTTATAATTCAACTCAATTCAAATGACTACACACTAATTTAACTTGGGAAGAAACTTACCTTTCATAGAGCTTTTCCACTCTCAAAATCATTCATTTTTTTCTTGTTTCTTTTTCTCCAAATCTTCACTTTGAAGCTTGATTAGAGGTTTTTTACAATTTAATTGGAAAATTTATGGAAGATAGATGGGGATTCAAGCTTAGGTGAGCTTGAAAATGGAGGAGAGAGAGGATGAGAGAGGGAAGACAAAGGAAGGTTAAAGAAGACCACTTTTTGCCTTTTTAATTTGTATTTCTATTATTTATATTTATCTCTTAATTTTCATAATTTAAAATAAAATTCTTAATTAAGTCATGCTTGCATCACCATGATGATGTCATAATTTCTTTTAAATTAATTTTCTTTTCCTTTCTTTTTCCACCAACCTCTTCATTTCTAATATGTTTTTAATAGTTTTAATTTTCTACATTTTATTGGATATTTAGGCCAAGAGTCACCTCTAAGGGTGAATTGACCAAATTGCCCCTTACCGGTCTGATCCGTTTTTTCCAACAGTGCTAAATTGCTTCCGGAATCCTGATTCAATTATTTGAGCTTGTTTTCAATTCTTTTCTGTGGTTTTCATAGTTCCATTAACTTCGCAATAATTCTTAAGCCTAAGGTGTCACAGTGTCCCACACGAAATTTGGGCAGCAACTGATCTTGCAGTCACTTCCCAGTACGGTCACCCATCGCTGTGACCTTAGCTCATTTAACTCTTTATGCTTTGTTTTTCTTATTTCAATTTTACCTTCATGTAATTGTTATTTATTTTTATTTATGGCTTTTCTAGGTGACTTAATTATGGCTCCGAATATCCTAACTGTCTGGACAGACATCAGTCGCCGGAACAGTAGTCTGTACAAAACTGATGAATATAGGGGTGTTACATAAGTCAGGGTAGGCCAGACTTTGAGTTGATCTGGCTGACCCCCGTATATGGATTATTGAGCGAAAGTCCGACTCGAGTTGATCTCGCTGGCAGGTCTTGGATTAAGAGAGCTGGGTAGGGGGATCAACTCCCCATATATGTATGCGTGAGTATGAATATGACATGGGTGCGTAAGTGCTTCAGATTATACTTAATGTAATTTTATATAATTTATATGACTTGTATGAAGATGATACATTTTATTTCCAGGGATGCATTAGAATTAGATAGTTATATAGTTTGTATGTAAAATAAATATCTTACTATATGAGTCGAATGCTCACCCTTGTTCACCCTATTTTTCAGGCTACAGAAGGAGTTTTTTTTCAGAGTAACCTGCTCTCTTCCTCATAGGTTTAATATCAATTTTTTAATTATTTATTTATTTTTTAAAATTTGAAATCTAAAACTCTGCATATGTTAGCAGTAGTATGGACCCTATTAAGAATTGTGTTAATTTAAATTCTTGAGGTTAATAAATGAAGATTTATATGCTATTTTAAAAATTTGTAAATGATGGTATCAGGGTTGAGTGGGACTCCCCTGACTTCATTTTTTTATAGTTATCAGATTGGGTTGACCCGAATAAAATTATTTTATTTTATTTTATTTTTCTTTTATTTACATGTTGGGCCTCAGTTTTTGGGCATTGGGTATAGATTTAAGAACAATAAGGCTTACTACGGGCCTTGAGGGCTTTATGTCAGTCTAGGTCCTAGTGCCGATCCGGCCTATGGGATCGGGTTGTGACAATGATAGGGTCAAGGGTAGTGTCGTAGCTATGGAGGATGATAAAGAGAAGGAACTGATGGTGAGAAATGGGGAGAGAGAAAGTGCAATGGAAGGGGGAGATTTTTTTTTTTTTTCGAGTGCATCTATAGAGAGTTCAAACTCTTAAGAATGAGCTTAACAATTGTTAGATTAAATTTTTGTATTTAGATTCATGCACTCTCTATATGCATGTTAATCAGTTCTGAACATATCTCAATGCAAATATTTAATCTAACGATTGTTAAATTCGTTCTTATATTAGATGTACTATTTTTTTTTCCAATACCATGTCAACATTTTTTTTTAGCCTTCACCCATTTAACAGGGCTTCTCTTCATGTATGTTGCTAACTAGGACAATAAAGATTTAATAATACTAAAATCTAAAAATAAAGTATGTAATGATACAAAAAAAAGTTATGATGAAGGGTGGTTTTTTTTTAATAAAAATCAAAGATGAATTTGTACATTTAATCAGCCAATAAGTAAGTGTTTCCCCTCTCTTTCTTTCTCTGTTGGGCACATTTAATATAAGCTCAAGCTATATGAGAATAAATTTAATTATCTTTAAATTAAATATTTGTATCAAAAGATACATAGAATCAATTAAAGTGTATATATAAAATGCACGAATTAATATACAAAAATTCAATCTAACGGTAGATATACTCATATTCATATGAGTTCAAGCTTTTCATAAACACACCCTTCTCTTTTTACTTTCATGTTTACATTTTTCCATTTTTTTATAATTATCTTTCTATTTTCCATATTCAGGTGATTCAATTTCTTAATCCTATTTGTTTGCATTTTAGCCCACATAGGTCTTGGGCTTAGTTTTCAACGCTCCATTTAAATCCAAAATCAGGTTAGCAATTTTTATTACTAGCGATGCCAAATTTTAAAATTCATCATCACTATAAGTTAAGGAACTCCAATATAAGTTGAGACCAAATGATATTAATTAATACACACCATTGCAATATAATAGTTAACTTAAAATAAGTTCCATCTAAATTTAATAAAAATGAATAAATTTTTGTGCATTTATATTTATAAATCATCATCATAAAATCTAATCAATCATGATTTCATCTGCACATATCATGCCATCATGTTATATATATCTAGTTGATATGAAAGAAATGTGAAAATAAAATATATAATATCCAATCTAATTATTAAGTAAATTAAAGAGGTTAAGATTGAGCAAAGATTAATAGTTTTGATAGGAAAAAAAATTGTTATGTTATAAATTTGAATTTAACAAGCAGAGGCAAATGAGTAAGCCGACTCAAGAGCATGTGAAATGAGTTTGCTTAAATTTGGACTAATCATTACTAAAAAGGTTAGAACTAACTAATAGTTAGTTGGTCTTCCACCCTTTGAATTTTTAATCTCTTCTTGTAATCTTTAGGAGCAGGACTCTTGACACTCCCCTCAAATGGCAACCATTTTGATTGACACTTAAAATGTTTTACTTGAAACCTTGAATTTTGATGCAGTGGCAACACTAGGAACCTTAATACTTGAATTGAATTAGGCCAGACCTACTCTAATACCGTATCATAAACGTAAATTGAACGGGCAAGTCGAATGAGTGAGTTGAGCCAGTAGTCTGTAAAGTGTGAGATGGGTTTACTTAGATTTTAACTTGAAATCTTCCCCTTATAACGTTGAATTTTGACATAGTGACAATATAATAAATCTTAACACTTAAATTGAACTGAGCCAAACTTACTCTTCCCTCTATATTTATTGCAACCTTTATTTAGATGTGCGACTCTTCACATATTCATTTGGGTGATATGAACTACAAACATTATAATAGTGCCAACTACAATTTTTTATTGATTTGCTAATCAAAGTTATTGTCATGACCTAAATTATGGGTTGGATCGGCACTAGGACTTAGTTCAACATAAGGCTCCCAAAGCCCGTAGTAAGCCGAATTATCCCTAGCCTAACCATAAGGCCCATAATTATTGTCCAAATTCAAGAAATCAAATGGATATAGTCCTTCCATAAATTGGATTACCCAACGTAGAGTATTAACTCACTGGACTTATAAGCACAATATATCCGAATCTGGGGAGTTCAGCTTACCCTCACAATCCTCAAACAAATAAACATAATCCAATGTTAGCTCAGCTCCCCCATACAGGCACAATCACATAATAAATTTTACAACACCCAGCTGAATAAGTTATTACAATTCCAAAAAAGTTTAATACACTACTAGTACACGCGGAGTTTTATAATATTAAACAAGGAAATAAAAATGCAATGAAACTGCTTTGGGCAAACCTATGAGAAAGAAAGTAGGTTAATCTTAAAGAGCCCTCCTATCACCTGGAAAAAAAATTATTGAACAGGAGTGAACGTTCGACTCATAAAGTAAGATATTGATTTTAAATACAATTTCTATAACTATCTAAGCCTAATGCATTCCTATGTATGAAATATAACATACATACATATTACCAAATAAGTCAAACAATATACCCATGTGTCACATCAATTATATATATATATATATGTATGTATGTTATATATATATATATATAGGAGCTGATCCCCTATACAACTCTTTTAATTCCAACCTCTATCAGCGAGAACAACTTGAGCCGGACTTTCTCTTAACAATCCAAATGCGAGAGTCAATGAGATCAATTCAAAGCCATACTCACCTTGACTTATCCACAAAAAGGATCGGGTCCCAGCGAGTCAAGCTCTAGCCATGACTACCCGTCCTACCCATATCCATAAATACTCCACACGCACGCCGACACACTCACACAGCTTCAAATTACCTTAAAGCGATATCTACAATAATATCATCAATTAAATATGCAATACAAGTCGTGCCTAGTATTTAGCTATATAAATATATTTATAAGTGAATGCATGTGCATGCCTTGAATATATAATATATAATATTGAAATTATAAATAAAATCAATATCTACACACTAATCACCAGAAATCACTGCGATGGCTGGGCTAAAGAAGAAGGCGGATTCTAATCACCTAAATAATTATATTATATATTTATCAGTATTGACACAAAACAAGGATTTAAAGAGCTAACTTGCAAAGTAACTTAAACAATACTTCCATAACCCAAGGCATCAAGTCCATATTTCAATAACATCACATGGCCTCTCCTGGGTCTGCCAAATCAGACAAACTCAAGCAATCAGATAATTTAGCTATAATGCTTAAAACTAACACTATGCAAAAATCATCCAGACTAACTTTGAAAATTCTATAAATATGTCTCGCAATCCTTAACAATGCTATTAGGCTATTGCACAAGAACTTATAATTTTTTAGCTACTTACGAATATTTTATGAATTTTTATTTTAAATTTGGCACTAGGTAAATAAGGCAATTTGGAGTTCGGGTTTACCTACGCAAATTCTGACACCTGAAATGCGTCCGAGGCGTCTGAAAATATTAAGATCAATTGTAATATTTACTATATTTAGGGACGAGCCACCAGGCAGCAAAATCAGGCCGAAAACTCGGTCCCAGGCATCGATGAACTATCATCAATCTGATCCCACCTAAACGAAGCCCAAATTTTGTTAATAATTATTATATAATTATATTTAATTTTTGGGCATCAAAAAGTCAAAAATCTCATCAAGCGATCTGGACTATCCGATGATAGCCTTTTTCAAATGGTGACTGATCGGAGCGGGGTCAGTCTCATGTCGAAGGTTTCATTGCCTTGAGTCCATCAATGGTCTTGGATTGTCAATCCAACGGTCAGATCGTCCTAGATTTGATCAGAAAGATTGAAAAAAACTCAAAATTCTCTCCTCCATAACTTTTTCCTCCAGCCACCATTTGCTGCAAAATTAGTATCAAAAGAAAGCTCTCGAAATAAGCTTTCTAATGCCACTAAGAATACCTTGATCGGACGTTGGATGAAGCCGAAATCGCACTTGGAAGTTGATGCCCCTGTGTGCGCATTTTTCTCTCTCCTCCCTTGTTTGCCACCGCTTTTGGTGGTTCTAGTGGCCACTAGAGCTTGCCAAGAGGTTCTCAAGCTGCGTTGGCCGTTGCCCACCACTGGACTAGCCAAAAACGTAGTGAACAGAGAGGGAGAGGGAGAGATGCGGAAGAAAGAGAGGTTTATTTTTTTGGGGAGGGTGTCTGTTTGCATATTTTAATTTTTTTTTTAATTCTGAGAATGAATCTAGACATCCATATTGTCTAGAGTCATTCCTATAAATAAAAAGATAATATACAATAAATAATGATAATAATAAAAATAATAATAATAATCAAATTAATAACAATAAGTAAATATTAGAACCAAGATTAATAATAATAAAATAATATATTTTATTAATTAATTTAATATTAATATTTAAAACTAATCATTTAAATTAAGATTGAATTATTAAATAATTTATAAAATAAGTTCAGAAATAACATTATATATATATATATATATATATATATATATATATATATATATATATATATATAATATTTAATGTTATTTCTAAACATTTAATTAATTTATAATTATAAAAATTATAAATTAATTAAATGTTTAGAAATAACATTAAATATTATATATATATATATATATATATATATATATATATATGAAAGTATTATAAAAATTATAAATTAATTAAATAATAATAGAATAATATTTAAAGCTATATAAAAATATAAAATTTATATTTTTCTAAAATTCAAGTTATTACGGTTGTTACTTGTTTACCTTGTTTGCTTAAGGTAATATCCTTGTTTTCAAAGAGTTCTCTTTTTTTCTTTTTTATATGAATGTTAATTGTAACTAAATGAAAATATATTTATTAATTAAGTTCATATTAAACATATCAATTGAATTAATCCCAATTTATATCAAACATCATCATGAGTGTATTACTTTAAAGGCACCAAATCTGCATATGGGCGATTCTCAAAATTTTTTTGCAGGACAAGGTATATCATTCTTTTCTCCATTAATAAATAAATAAATAATACAATATTAATTGTATTAGAACATATCTATATATATTATATATGTAACCACATGGGGTTCCCCATTATGCACTCAACTTGTTATATGACCTAACTTTACAAAAAATTCTCCCAAGCACCATTTGTTTACCATCTCATGATTCCTTTCTTAACAATTACAAAATGATAGCCTGAATTTCCAGCTGCATGATATATAGATGCCCTCATTTTTTTCACAAGATATTTAAATAATACCAAAAAAGATTAATTTAAAAGATTATTGAAAATTTATTATTTTAAAATATTTATTATAAAATTTTAAATTTATATATATATATTACAAGATAAATATTAAATTATTAAATTACTAGTTAAATGAAAATAAAAATATAAAAAAATACATAATAAATTTTTATTCAATGAAAGTATGATAAACAGATAATATGTATAATAGAGATAATCATATCTTTTTCTTATCGTGAAGGTAAATAATTTTAAAATAGATAAATAATAAAATTTAAATTCAAAATCGTACCACTCTCTTTACTGTTAAGACGTAGAAAGATCAACTAAGAGTACTACTAATCCATGAATATATAATGAATTTACAGTAGTTGGGGAGTAGCAATAGCATAGTGGAAGGGTAGAGAAGTTGTACAAGGCATCTAATCTAATGTCTATCCCCAATTCCATTCCAGCTAGAGAAGTTCTTGCCAGCGAAGCATTTACAAAAGAACAAAACCAGTAAGTATAATGCCTTGTAAAAGGAGAAAAAAATATTTTTATATATATATACACGTAAAGCAATGTACCAAGAAAAAAAAGAAAAAAAAAAGCAATAAATTAAAATCTACAAGAACAAAGCTACCATAAATGCGTAAGACTCTTTTTTATTTTTTAATTTATCTTGTGATTGGCATGATGTTCCATTAAAGCATAAAATCCTCTCATATTTGCCTCAAATTTTGACTTTTGACTTTTTACCTAAAATCCCACATATTTTTTATTGTATTAATTTAATTTTAATATTATTGTTTACTTTTCTTTCCATTATTGATTTACCCTATTAAATATAGGTTTTTTTTAAAAAAAAATTCAATAAATGTTGGTTTTGGGCAAATTAATTTTACTGATTAAATCTTAAGGATTAATTAAATTGACAAGTAAATTTATTTATTTTTATTTTATTAATCATGACTTAACGTTCAAGATTAGCATTTAATTAAGAGTAATTAATTAATATTATTGCATATGTCAAACCTGAGATGTGAGTCTTTCAACTCAAAAAGGAAATTTTGATTTTTTAACCTCTAATACTTATTTATTAGGGTTATTTTTAAATTTTGGTTAAAAAATTAATTTCTTCAGTGCATTGATTAAGGCATTTTTTTTTTTTTAAGTATTGAACGTGTAGAATGATGCCTTCTTCATGCTGTTGATTTTACGTATTGAATACTTAGGTAGTGTTTAGTATTTTAATTTTAATTAAAATATTATTTTTTGTTTTATATTTTATTTATATTATTTAATAGTACAGTATTTATATTAGTTTTTAAAAGTTGAGTAGATAGTTTACAAAAGTTATATCTTTTAATTTTTACAGATTAAGTGAGTATTTTGACTAGATTCAATAAAATGATATCATCATTCTTAAATTTAACAGTTAATCTAATAATTATTTTTATTGAATACTTCTATTTTAAATCACTATATAATCATTAATAATTAATATTAATAATTAATTACTAATAAAATAACTAACGATTACTAAATAATTAATAACCGATGATTACTAAATAACTAATAAATGTTAGAATAAATAATATTATAGTGTTAATCAATCTATATGATATATTTTCATTTACCACTACATCAAACTCATTTGGGTTTCTTCCCAAAATTTTTTAACATTATTAATTTTTTATATCATATTAGAAATTTATGAGTAACTTGTAAATTATTTATTTATTTATTTATTTATTTATTCTATTTCATTCCCACACTCAATTAATTGAAGGGCATAGTAATTTAATGACGAAAAGTGTGAAAACAACCCATGAATTGTTTTGTTGAAGATGTGACTAGTCTTTCTCATTATCAATATCGTGTAATTCATCCTCAATTAGGATCTATCCATCATCATAACAAAATTATAAAAAATAAAAAATAAAAAAAAATGAATGGTGTCAATTCTTTTTTATGTTTACCCACCTTAATTATATGGTATTCGTTTTACTTATATGCCCTTCATTTAATTACAAACTATATATAATCCCATAAAAAAAATAAAAATTTACAAACCATATTATATATTTTTTTGATCAAAATTAAATCCCTCACATTATTAATTTTTATTTGTTTATATTAATATTTTGTAAAAGTATATATATAAAAAAGTAAACAGTCATCAATTACTGCACTGTAAAACCAATTTGCTCCCCAAAATATAGTACACAAATGCATAAATTGATCTCAGATTATTTGTGCATTTAATGAGCTATTGATTGATTGGGGCCCACTTCTTGCATTATGTGTTGGGCAATCCACTTGATTTTTATTTTGACTCAATAATTGAGTTTCTGATTTTGTAAAATTTAAAAATTACAAAAAAGAAATATAATTTCCCCTCCCTCATTTCTTGGTATTTTTTTATAAATTATTTTTATGTAATTTTCTTTTGATAAATAATGAAAATGATTTTAATATTATTAAACTAAAAAGTATTAGTATTACTAGGTAATTCTTACCTATATTTTCTAACTTTGAAGCCTCTAAAGGAATTTTGCGTTTCATTCAAATACTTCTTTCTAGAAAAAAAGAATTATGGAATGATATTTTCATGATTTGAAATAAGGGTTTGGTTTAATTAAATAAAAAAGAAATTTACATTGTTAATTAAATTTTATTATTAGATTTTATAACATATAATTATAATATTCTCATTTAATATTTTATTTTTAATATTTATATATATAATTTATTTTTTAATAAAATTATTATTTTATTATTTTATAAAATAATAACTATAAATTACAAATTAATGATCATTTAATATAATTTATTATTTTATTTTTTAAAATTATAAATTTAAAATAATTGATTAAAGAAAAAAATTAAACACTACTATAACGACATTAATTAGCAAGCCAAACTCTTTTTAAAAGTGTTACGTGATAATTTAAAAAAAAAAAACATAATCTCTTTTATAATATAGATAGATTACACCAAGATAATATATATATATATATATATATATATATACACTGTAATGACCTGAATTTTAAAATACAAGTTTTAAAATTTTATATATGGTATTAAAATATTAATTTAATAATATTCACTTAATTTAAAATTACTAAATAGTCTAATTTTAATTGAAATGGTTAGTTTTATATATTAATATTAAATTAATTATCATAATATAGTTTAATTAAATTATTATTAATTTTATACACATTATAATAATTATTATTATTAACGTTGTTATTATTATCAATTTAAATGTATTAAAGGAAGATTAGGGACCTATGTGAACAAACAAGAAAAGTTTAGGGATTTTAATAAAATTAAAAGTTAAAAAAAAAAGTGCAAAGTTTAAAAAAAAAAAAAATTGCTAACAGCCCCCTCCCTCTCGTCTCTCTCTCTCTTCCTCCCGTCTCTCTCCCTCTCCCTCTCCCTTTCCCTCTCCCTCTCCGTTCACTGCATCTTCGGCTGACCCAGTGGCGGGCGACGGTCGGCAAAGGTCCGGCGAGCTTCCAGTGGTCTCCAGCGGCACCGGCAACCCCCTGGACAGCGAGAGGAGGCCCCAACGCGCGCGGCAACCGTATCGTTTCAGGCGTGATTCCAGTGGTTCCCGATGGCGTTCCGGCCAGCGGAGGGTGGCGCTTGACTCCTTAGACCATGAGCTCCCCATCCCGACCGGCGGTGCTCCGTTCCATGAAGGTTTCCGGTGAGTTTCGAAGAGAGAGAAAGAGGAGAGAGAAAAATTAGGCAGTGGCTTTTCGGCCATTTTCCTTGCGATCCGACCATCGGATCAAAAATTCGAGACCACCGATGCTCAGGACAGCGAAATCTTTGAGATAGGACTGGTCCCGCTTCGATCAGACATCGTTTGAAAAAGGCAATAATCAGACGGTCTAGATCGCTTGGTGAGATTTTTGCACTTTTTTATTCTAAGAAATTTAAAAACAATTTTATGATAATTATTAACACAATTTAAACTTAATTTAGGTGTAATCGGATTGAGGATAGCTCATAGGCGTCGGGACCGCATTTTCAGCCAGATCCCACTGTCCGGCAGCCCGTCTCAGAATGTGGTCGATATTATAGTCTATCCTAGCATTTTCAGACGTTCTTGACGCATTCCAGGTGTCAGATTTGGCATAGGTAAACCCGAACTCTACATTACTCAATTTTTGTCTTGTACTGGGTTAGAATAAAATTCATAAAATATTCGTGGATGATCAGAAAATTTTGATTCCTTTTGCAATAGCCTTATATTATTGCTAAGGACCGCGGAGCAAAATTTTAGAATTTTTAGAGCTTGTTTGAGTAGATTTTTACAAAATGTCAATTATAGGGACTAAAACGTAATTTTTAAGATTGTGAGTATTGGCTGGTTTGGAGGGCCTAGGAGGGGCCATATAATGATGATGAGATATTGGTTGAGTTTAGAAGTGTTATTTGAACCATTTTCGCAGGTTGGATAGGTTCTTGGTATATGGAAAACTCTGCCTGATTTCTGGCATGAATTAGGCTGTTTGTTGTCTTTTTAGATTTTTATTTTGACTTAGTACTAGTAAATTTATAATTTAATTATTTAAGTGATCGATGTCAGCTATTTTCCTCCATCCAGCAGTCACAATAGTCCTCAGTGTACTGTGAGTAAAATATTAATTTTAATTATAATTTTGATATTATTATATGTTCAAGCATGCCCATGCATCACTTATAAATATATCTCTATGTAGTTAAATACTAGGCACGTTTTGTATTGCATTCATAATTGATGAAGTGCTATGGGTGTTATTTGTGGTAATTTGGAGCAATGCGTGTGCGTTGACATGCGTGTGGTATGGTATTGAATATGGATAGGACGAGTAGACATGGCTTGAGAGACACTCGCTGGGACCCGGTCCTTTATGGATAAGTCGGGGTAGACACGGCTTGAGAGACACTCGCTGGGACCTCGTATTTGGTTTATTAAGCGAAAGTCCGGCTTGAGAGACACTCGCTGGCAGAGATTAGATTAAGAGGGCTATATAGGGGATCAGCTCCTATATATGTATTGCTTGACATTGTTGGGTGTGTGAGTGCTCCAAATTGCCTTTTTGCTATTATGATGTGATGTGTATAAAAATTTTGATAGTGTTGCATTCCACTCCTTAGGATGCATTAGTTTTAGATAGCTATGTAAATTGTAGTTAAAATTGGTATTTTACTCTCTGAGTCGAATACTCACTCATGTTCACCATATTTTTCCAGGCTACAGGAGGAGACATTTTTCAGAATAACCTATTCATTTCCTCGCAGGTTATGAAAAAATTATTTAACTGTATTATTATTATTTAAATTTATAATTTAGAATTTCGTATGTACTAGTAATAGTATTAATCCTGTTAGGGACTACATGAATTTAAGTTTTTGTATTAATAAATGAAAAATTTTTATGAGTTTTAAATAATTTATAAATGATGAAATAGGGTTGAGCTGGGCTCCCCTAATTTTAGTTTCTGATAATTACTGGATTAAGTTGGCCTCAAATAAAATTATAACAGTTTAATTTAAATTATTTTATATATATATTGGGCCTAAATTGTGGGTCTGGTCATGGGTTTAAAAGAAGAGTTTACTACGGGTTTAGGGCTTTATACCGACTTGTGACAAGGTTAGTCATAGGTTGTGTCGTAATATATATATATATATATATATATATATATATATATATATATATGGGGGCCAATATAGAAGACAAATTATTAGAAGGACAAATTATTATATTAGAGAAACATCCCATTAATTACAAGCTATAAAATGGGTAATGGTCCTAAAAAATTGTAAAGTTATTTTCAAATGATGGATGATAAGAAGATTATAATGGCCATTAAAACAAGTTTAATCTTTGATCACCATTTATTATGGTAGGTTGCAAACCCTAACAGAATTGGCCACCATTTACTTCAATTCATAAATAGCTTGGCCTTATAACATGACCTACATCTAACTAGTTTAATTCAACAGTGGATCCCACTTTCAAATGTCCCTTTTTAAGATAAGTTTTATCCCCAATTTTCTTTGCACAATTATGAAATCAAAATTTTGTCAAACTATATTTGTCATAATCCCCACAACCACACTATACTATACTATATCCTACACCACACCACAGTCTCCCCCATCAAGTACCCTTTAGCTAGGGCAATTTTGGTATTTCAAAAATATAATAACTAGTATAGAAAATTCTGAATTACAGAGACAAACCCAGATCACAGAACAGGTGATGAAATTAAAATAAATAAATTATTGTGAAATTTAGCCTCAATCATTAAAGGTCAATGTGACATCCATGTTAGGGTTATTTCAGTAATTTCATTAGCCTTCCATATGTAGCCAACCCCTCCTTTAAAATCCAAAATAACCCCCCTAAAAGCAAACTGATGTTCATCTTCTCAAACCTGAAAACAGCCACCAAAATTATAAATAAAATAAGAATAAAATTAAAAAAAAAAATAAATTTAGCTGGACAGACAAAAACCAACTAATTATGGCGCTGCTGTTGACAAATTCTTGCAATATTTATTTTTTTAATTAATTAAAAATACATACACTCATACAAAATAAAAAATATATATATTAACATACGCTTTAATAAAATTTTAATAATTTTATTACAATATATTTAAATTTTATATCCCACACAAGCATACATTGGAAAACTAAAAAACACTTACCGAGTAGACTCAAATTTATTTATTTATTTATTATGTCTTTTTTGCCACTTTAATATTCTTTATAATTTATTTTATGTAATTGAAGGTGTGTTACTTGAACGTAATTTATAATTTCTGTTTTTTTAATTATACTTTTTACCAGGCAACCCTACCAGAACAAAAATACAAAAGAAAAAGGAAAAAAAGATTCCACAGCTAAAAAAAAATATTACTAGTAAAATAAATATAAAAAGAAAAGAATCAACTCCTTGAGATTGTCAAGCAGATCTCACCGAAATAAAGTAATAAATTCACTATACAAGCCATCTTCATAAAACCCTCAAACAGAATTCTCCTTCTTCTTTTGCTTTGATGATGATATATTTTTATGTTTTCTCATAATTTTTATTTTTTTTTCTTTCACACACAATTTGTACTTGAGAAACAGAGAGAAACAAAAGAGTCCTATGCTAGGGGACTCAAGTAGTGTTCTAGCAACCACAACAACAGCCGCTGATGGTGGTGGTGGTGGTGGTGCTGCTGCTGCTGCTGCTACTGGTGGAAGTAGCAGGGACCCTCCTCCTACTCCTCCTCCTCTTTCTACTCATCAGATACCCGGTGGTGGTACCCATGAAAGCATTAGTGAAATTGGGCATGTGGGGTCAAACAATTCAGGTGAAGATGATAGAGGAAGAGGCGATGAAGGTGACCGGAGCTTTGGAGGTAACCGGTGGCCTAGACAAGAGACTTTGGCACTCTTGAAAATAAGGTCGGATATGGACGTGGCGTTTCGCGATGCCAGTGTAAAGGGTCCTTTGTGGGAAGAGGTTTCCAGGTGATTGATATAGATTTTTAATTTTTTTTTTTTGGGGGGGGGGGGGGGGGTTTCATTATTGTTTGTGGAGATCTGACTTCTGAGAGAGTATTCAAATCTCTCTCTATTTCTTTTTCCTTTTCTGGCTAGTGTTTCTTTTAGCCGTTTTACAGTTTATACTCTTGCAGACAGATTACACTTTTCTCTCTGATTTTTGATTGGGAGAGAGTACCCTTTTGCTTTAAACTGAATCCATTTCTTTATCTTTCTTTCTCTCGGAAAAATAAATTCAGCTTCTGCAAGAAAAGAAATTAAAATTTTATACATTTTTAATTCCTGGGTTTTCTTTCATTATTTCATTTCTTTTTTCCAGTAATTCAGATAGGAAACTGAGCCTGAATTATACATGTTTCTTCATTAAAGATGAGAATTAAGATGCTAAGCAACACAGATTGTATTTATCTTAGCTCTTTACTGTAATTCCCAAGTGTGTTCATCAAATTAATTCGATCCCATCATTTCCAGCTTTTAGCTCTTTCCTTGAATTTATCTGGGTGATGTTTAATGTCTTAATTATGGACTGTGTGTTTATTTTATGTGCCAAGAATTTTTTTTTTATTTTTTTATTTTTGTTTGCTGAATTTTATTAAGATGGAATAAAAACAGAAATGGTTTTTTCCTTTTGTTGGAAACTGCTGTTTTCAGGAAGCTAGCAGAGCTTGGTTATAATCGAAGTGCCAAGAAATGTAAAGAGAAATTCGAGAACGTCTTCAAGTACCACAAGAGAACCAAAGAAGGCCGTACTGGTAAACAAGAAGGCAAAACGTATAGGTTTTTTGATCAATTAGAAGCGTTTGAGAATCATCCTTCTTCACTTTCAACACCACAGCCACCACAACCGCAACCGCCGCAGCAGCAGCAGCTTAAGCCTCAAACTCCTGCGGTGACAACCATAGCAATGCCAGTGGTTAACCCTCGTCCTCCTCCTCCTCCTCTTAGTGTTGGTGCACCTCCTATTAGTACTGTTACATCAACAACGCCACCAACAGCTGCAAGTATTTCTCAAGGCATTGTCACAGCAGGAATAAACCTCACGATCCCTTCATTTCCACCTGCAAACCCTACAATCTTACCCTCTGCACAAGCAACAAACCCTACAATAAACCCATCTTCTTTCTCTAATTTTTCCCCAGATCTCCACTTCAATTCCACATCTTCATCCACTTCCTCAGACGTGGAACTCCGTGGGAGGCAAAGGAAGAAAAGGAAATGGAAGGATTTTTTTGAGAGGATAATGAAGGAAGTGATACACAAGCAAGAGGATATGCAAAGGAAATTCTTGGAAGCTATAGAGAAACGTGAACACGATAGAATGGTAAGGGAAGAATCCTGGAGAATGCAAGAAATGGCAAGAATCAATAGAGAGCGTGAAATTTTAGCCCAAGAAAGATCCATTGCGGCTGCAAAAGATGCTGCTATAATGGGATTTTTACAGAAGCTATCTGAACAGCAAAATCCAGGCCAAATACAGAATAATCCTCCACCGGCACATCCACCACCACCACAGCCACCAGCAGCAACAACAGTACCAGTACCAGCGCCACCAGTACCAACACCAACACCACAACCAATAACTGTGGTGCCGGTGGCACCAGCAGCGCCGCCACAGTATGCGACAAATCTGGACACGAAATCAGACAGTGGGGATCAGATTTTGACGCCGCCAAGCTCTTCGAGATGGCCTAAGGTAGAAGTTGAAGCTTTAATTAAGATGAGGACTAATCTGGACTCCAAGTACCAAGAAAATGGACCCAAGGGGCCGCTATGGGAGGAGATCTCAGCTGGAATTAGAAAGCTTGGTTACAATCGAAGTGCAAAAAGATGCAAAGAGAAATGGGAAAACATCAACAAGTACTTCAAGAAAGTAAAAGAGAGCAACAAGAAAAGGCCTGAAGATTCAAAAACATGTCCATACTTTCACCAACTTGATGCTTTATATAAAGAGAAGAACAAGAACGATCCTTCATCAAATATCCAATTGAAACCTGAGAATTCAGTGCCTTTATTGGTACGGCCAGAGCAGCAATGGCCTCCTCCTCAACAAGAGCACGGCCCTGATTCAGTGATGGAAGATTTGGAAAGTGAGGATCATCAAAATCATCAAGATGAGGATGACAAAGATAATGATGATGAAGAAGAAGATGAAGCCGGAGGATATGAAATTGTAGCAAAAAAGCCAACAACAATGAGCTAGCCGGGTGAGAAAGAGTAAGTTTTTAATTATTTTAAGGCCAAAGAAGCAAGCAAGAAAAAGAAATTCTGTGAGATCTAGCTTGATGATAATTGGAATTGAAAGCGGTGGCAGGTAAGATTCCGGCAGCCGTGAATTGGGGTGGACAATCTCATAAATTTGTAAGCAAGAACACACACATGGTGAGGGATGAATTGCATATAGTCAGTGGATTATATGTTTAATTAATTTTATAATTTATTTATTTTTTCCTAAATAAATAAGTAGAGAAGAAAAGAGAGATGAAGATGAAGAAGAAGAGAGAGAGTTTCAGGTTCAAAAAATAAATAAAAATGAGAATAGCTAGTGCTGTATTTTTCTTTTATTTTTCATAGTGGTGTAAATGTTAGAATTTGGAAAAATGTTTTTCTTTTTTTATGGCTGAATATTTTCCAAATTTCCATGGCTGGATTTTAAAGGGTTGATGCAGAAAGAGAGTAAAGATCAACGAGAAGAAAAGAAAAAAAGAAAAAAGAAAATACTTAGATGTGAAAATTATGATGTGTGTAGTTGATAAATAAGACATAAGCTGAAAATGGAGGAGCAGCAGGGAAGAGCTTTCCAAGAGGGACCTTGCCACTACATGCCAACATCACATGCAGAGGATGGACCTTCAAAAGGGTCCACTATGAGAGGAATCTTATATGTTCTTAATCTCAGGACCTAACCTAATTAAGCACACACACTTGATTAATTATTGTTATAGCAGGCATGTGATTATAAAATACATACAATCTTATAATCATACGATATTAAAAAAAAAATAATACAAGATTTACATAGTTTGATTATAAGATTTATATTCACAGACAAAGTGAAAGAAAAAGTTTCACCATAATAAAAAAAAGTAAGATATAATTATTCAGAACTCTAAAACTCTGATTTTAGTGTATTTTTAAAATTTTTATTTTACAAATTTACTACAAAGTGTAAAAAGTATAATATTTATATTAATTCATCTTTTTATTTCAATTAAATCACAATACGAAAATTTCAAGTTGATCATAATTTATACCTTTATTTCTAGAATTTATATGAAAAAATCAGATATATATATATATATATATATATATCTTTTAATTTTTATAAATTTAATTCTAAATTTTAATATTATTTTTCAATTTTAGCAATTGAGACATAAAAATATTTTTAATAAGAAATTAAATTTAAAGTTAAATTGAAATTTTAATTGATAAAAAGAGTTTTTTCATAAAAAATATGAAGGCCCATTTTTAGCAATTTTATGTATTTTTATCTATGAAATAATTTAATTATTAAAATTGAAATAAATTTCAAAGATTGAAGACTAAATTAATAGAGTTAGAAGATTCACATAAAATTAATAAAAATGCATGTAAAGATATGAATTTTTAGTTATTAGGTCATTTAATTTTACTGAGTAAATTAATTCCTTCCAATGAATTTCAAGGAGATTGCCAATTGTTTTGCTTTGTATTAATAAAATATTTAGCTGCCATTTTATTTCAATAAAATCGTTATTACCCAATTTTTTCACAAATTTACCTAAATTTTTTTACATATTAATTAAGATTAATTTTATAATATATATTATATTTAATTTTATATATACATATTAAAAATGTTACTTATTTATCATGTAAGAAAATCTTGCTCTATAATTTTATCCAAATTAAAATTGAATTATTTTACTGATGCAAATTAAAATTTTATGACATAATAAAGATGTGTTTGGCAATAGCTTTTAAAATAACGTTTAATGTTTTGATCCCAATTAAAATATTATCTCTTTTATTTATATTATTTAATAATATAATATTTATATTAGTGTTTGAAAGTTGAGGGAGTAGTTCATGAAAAACTGTCATTCCTAACTTTTAGAGGTTGAGAGATCATTTTAACTAGAATTAATAATATTATATTACTATTTTTAAATTTAATAATTATTTTTACTGAATACTTCTGCTTTAATAGTTATGTAAACAGCTAACCACTAATAGTTAATATCTAATAGCTAACCATTAGTAAAACAACTGACAACTATTAAAACAGCTAACTACTACTAAAACAATTAATATTATCGAACAAGATCAAAATTTATATAAATTAAATTATTATAGTTGAACTTAAGACTCATCTAATTAATCACTTGGTATATATGGCTACATAGAACTATAAATTTCCAAATATACAATTGAATTTCCAAAATATATAAAATCACTTAAATTTTTTATGAAAATTTTGCTTGACATTCAAACTGCACAAATGCATAATCTTGAACATAAATTTTTTTAATTAAACTGCAAGAAGTTCATAGTTTAAATTATTGAGCAACATTGGTTATGATATTATTATATTTTATTTATTAATTGTATCCTATATTTTCACACCAAGATTAAGTTTCCTCTCTAATCGATTTTGTACTTCTCTATGTGACCATGGTGTATTCAGTATAAATAATTTAAGTGTAAAAAAAAGAAAGAATTAATGAACTTAGAAAAATTAAAAGTAAAATAATGAAAGAGGAAAGGGTTTACATGTTCATGAGTTTAAAAATTTTGCATTGGATTATTTATTTAAAGATATCATATGTTAGTAATCATAGAGTTGTGGCTTTTCATTATTTAATTTTGTAGAGTATACAATCTCATAAAATGAGTCTAAATTATCATGTGTTTTTATAAAAAGAAGAATTTATGAATATAATGGAATATCAACTATCAAATCATATAATAGAATTTATTAATATATGAAATAAATTATTTATAGTACTAATGGTTTGGGACTTACATGGCTTCATTGCATATCTTATTTTTTTTATTATAATTGAAATTTTACCTTTTTAATTCACAACATTCTCTGCAGGAAATTATATTAATAAAAACTATAAACAAACTGAAAATTGAGGATCCCAAGTTATATATATTTTTAATTAAAGGGAAAAAAAATTGGTACTTTATTATTATTATTATGAGTAGATAGAAGGTCTGGTACAGCTAGCTATAATTTTGATTCTCAAATAATGTGGTCCTGTGTCTTGCAAATGCCATTCTTTAGCAACAATGCTGCAATTTTTCTTTTCTATTGACTAAATATTGTAGGGATACCCTACAATCCTTGGTCTGAAAATGCTGCAAATTTTGTCCATTAAAGAGAAGTGCCCCACAAATATATTGATTGGTCTGTATTTATTTTTATTTATAAATGGATAGAAATACATATTGTATTGTACAGTTGCAGTATAAGACAATAAAATCCTCATCTTCCCATCACTACTTATATACATTATGGATTATTCCATCACCTGCCTTCTCCTTCTTCTTCTTATCCACTTATTACAATAATTTTTTAAAAAAAATATTGAAAAATTGAACTTAATACCCACAGAAATTATACCTCAATTTATAATTCTATAGAGAATTTAGTCTATAATAGTTATGTGTACAACGGCTATAAAATTTGAGTCATCTTAAGAAAACTTTCTATCACAAAAATTTTATGTGTAAATCAAGAAAGATTAAAGGGAAAAATCAATTTATTAAATAAAAAAGTTTCTCTCAATTATTGGTATGATTTAATTAAACTTTTCATCAAATATATTTTCTAGATATATAAAAATTTATTTATTCAAAATTTATTATTAGAGCGATAATTGAATTTTATATTTATAATTCACATTATATTTATAATTATCATAATCTATTAAAAATATTTTATAATATACTCTAATCATTAATTTTAATGAAACATATTTAAAATCTACCATAATCAATTATTATAATACAACCATTGCATATCATCAAATTATCTGTCAGACATAAAGATGCATGCAATAATTTTAGAGAGCAGATAGCTCTCTTCTTTTTATAATTTTTCCACTTCAATTCATTAATAAAATTCATTAAAAACAACTTATAATTCAACACTTATCATATTGTTGCATCTCAAGCTGATATCCGAGTCGGAATTGACGGTTCAGGTTCTCAATGGAGGGGAGTGAATTAAAATCAAACCATCAAGCCGATTTTGATTCTTAGCTCGTTTTGATACATTTTAAAAATTATTTCGATTTTGGTTTTTGACAATTTTTAATTTCGGTTCGAAAATGATTTGATTGTCAACCAGCTTCTATAATTTAGTTCAGATATGTACTCTAGTGGTTAATTTAGTAAGATAACTTTATCTCATTTTGATTCGACTCTTCACATCAGCATGATAATTAAATATTGTCTCTACTTATGAGTGTGATGGGAGGCGGCGACTGATTGTTCAATGGTTCATCATAGATCTCTTTCTATGGGATTAAATTAAATTGAGAATATCAACCAGTGACTCTAAGCTTCAAATCTAAAGAAATTATGACTATCATATCAAGAAATCTCTTAATTTTTTCATTTAAAAAAAAAAAAGTAAGATCTGTCCGATTATATAAAATTTGAACAATAGGAACATGTTAGAGCAATTTATTTTATTTTATTTTATTTTATGGATTGTTGAATCCATTGCTTACAAAAGTTTAACAATAATAACATGTACAGCATCCTAGGCAATCCTAAGCATTCTAAGTTAACAATAAGAAATAAGGGGGTCCCACATTTCATGGCTTATATATGTAACTCTTGGGCACCCACCGACTTAAGAAATAAAGCTCTAATGCTGATGTATATAGCAAAATTTTTCATTTTATATTTTGTTTTCTTATTTTAATTTTATTTTTTAAAGTAAGTTCTAATCTTTTGTATTATAAATTGGTAATACTTAATCGTTAAATTATTAATTCGACATTAATTTAATTTTACTTTTTAATTTTAAGCAAAAATTTTAGCTAAAAGATTGCATTTCTCTAAAAGTAGATTATTTATATTTGTATCTTTAAAAAAATTATTTTATTTGCGCATTGTGGTTTAATTGACATTGAAATTTAAAAATTTTTATAATTTTAAAAATTAACATTAATAATTAAAATTCATTGGTATAATTTATCAATTTTTCTAATATGTTCAAATATGTATTCATTAAGACTCATTTATTGCTTACGTGGAAATTATAATTTATAGTTTATTAAATATAATTTGCTCAATTTTTTATACAAATTTTCAATAAAATTGTAATTTCTCATATAAATGAGATGTATTAAATAAATCTTAATAAGTGTATATTTGTACCCATTAGAAAAATTTATAATTTATAAGGTGCATTTGATATAATCTCAACCTCATATGAGGATTAATTTAATAACCGTTAGATCAAATATTTATATTAAGATTTGTATAAAATTAATTAAAATATATTTAATAAATACATGAATTTAGATGTAAATATTTAATTTAATAACTGTTAAGCTCATTCTCATAAAAGTTTTACCTTTCCAAACCATATCCTAATTTATTTGACATGCTTATAACATACAATATGTAGTGAATTTTTCTTTAAATTGAGTCTGTTTGAAATTCAAATTCAAAATCTCACAACTTTAAAAACTACTTCAATAGATGATTTAATTTTTATTAGAGGGAACAAATTAATTTAATTAATTATGCTTTAAATTTAATTAATTTATCTTTGAAATGCCCCTAGAAAAGTGGACTCATACAAAGGATAACAAAGAGTGAATTTTTTTTTTTATATATATATAATTTCATCTGATTAAACTTAAAATGGATTCCAATAATATAAAATTAGATTTTGAATAAGTTATGTTTAACAAATATATAAATATTAGATTTAGATTGGTTTTGAATTTTATATAATGAATATTCGTTATTTAAACTCATTTATATAAATAATTAATTAAATATAATATATTTTTTATAATAATATTGATAAATTTTTTATGTAATATATTTTAAATAAATAAAATTTAAATATTTTTTAGAATTTTTAATATATAACTTATTAATAAAAGATATATTTATACATAAATTATAAATTAAAATATATAAATCTAAATGTATTAACGTAATAATAATCAGATTTAAAACACATTATGATAATTTAAAATAAATCTTAATTGAGTTTATGGTGAATTTGAATATTACAAATATTATTAAGATTTTAATTCAAATTGGATAAGAAAGTATCCTCTAACAAATTTTTTACGATTTTTAATCTATCAGAAATTTCGTCAGGAATTTCATCATAAACTCAATTAAATCTGTCACTATATAATTAAATTATTAACAATCAAAATTTTATCATAAAATTCATCGTTATTTGATATAATTTGAAATTCCGTCGCTAAAGCTCCTTTTTTTGGGAGTCTTACCATTCCTACTTGCACCACATGAACTCTTATTTTTTGCATTTGCAAGTCATTAAATATGAAAAGCATTTTCAACGTAGTTTTAACGAATCACACAAATGATATACACATTGATGGAAAACCCTTTGTATACATAGAATTTAATTTTAAGATTTTAAAAAAAATTATTTATTTATTTAATATTTTCAATAATTTACACATTAATTTTCTAAAAAAAAAAATCGAGAGAGAAATATTCTTTTACAGTATTTAAAACAAATATAAATCACTCATTAATCATGAAATCTTTTGAAATTAAATTCGGCTTTCGTTTTAAATAGTGAGAAGCAGCCAAGTAGGTGGTGAGTCAAAAAAACAATAATAATAATTAGCAATATAATTTCTCATAATATGAGTTCATTATTTTGAAATGACAGAAAGAGAGAAACGTTAATTAATTAATTAATTAATTAATTAATTTCCATTGACCAATGAATCTACTCCTAGAAAAATACTTGCAAAAGTACAGGAATGATGAGAGTACGTCCAGATTCCATTCAGATTGGACTAAATTAATGATTACATGATTTCTTCTATTTTATTCAAATCATCATTCAGCACAATAATTTTGACGAAAATTAAATTTCTTTACATTAACTTAAAAAAAAAAAAAAATTCATGCAATAGAAGACTTTTTTTTCATAATTTAAAATTAATATTGAGTTAAAATATAAATTAGAATCTCATTAGAAAATTATTAATTAATTTTACTTTTTATTATAAGTAATCATTTAATCTCTATAATTTAAAATTTTAATGATTTAAGCTTTGTAATCTAATTATTCTTTCAATGAATTAATTTTTCTATCTCAATTAGTAATTAACAACACTTTAAAAATAATATTATAGAATTAAAATTTATAAAATTAATTTTTCTTTTTTTATTATTTTCTTAAAAAATTATTATGTATGTTTAGAGAACTAAATTTTAATACTTTTAGAATTCACATAAATATAGGCTTTTTCATAAATTATGAAGAATGAATTCTATATTTGTTTGAGTTAACAAAGTATATATTCTAGATTGTAGTGTACAAAAAAAATTGACATACCGATTAATCCATCGATCTAAATAAATTTAAATTGAAATTAATAGTTTTATATATTTAAATATTAGTTATGATTCAAAAATAATTATAAATTAAAATTTTAATTTAAATTTGGAGTTGACCTAATATATGTATATTATAAAAATTAAAAAATATTAAAATAAATAAAAATCACTTAAATTGAATTCAATCTATTTATTGTAAAAATTAAATATATATAATTTTATAATTTAATTTATTAATTTTAATTTAAATACTATTAAAATTAATTTTTTCGATATGATTTGATAAAATACATCAAATCTATCAAAATCAATCTATGTACACCCCTAATTCTAGGTGTTATATAATTTACTGTTTTTTTTTTTTTTTTTTTTTTTCATCATCTTGCTCTTTGTCAAATGAGCAAATCCAATTAATGCCAAAAAGAGAACTCATCCACAAAAATTGCAAACAAACTCAAAATTAAATAGAGAACCAAATTTATCTCAAAAAAATACAAAGAAATAATTGCAATTCAAAATCAATTCATCCAAAATTAAAGAAAACATTTAAGACTAGCAGCTACCGTCAAGGACTGTCAGCCGCCTGCCACTGTCATCATCGCCGCTGTCGTTCGTCAATCATCGAAATTGACTAAGCGCAACATTACTAACAGTCCATTGGTACCATTCATGCGTTCTAGCTCCTCACAATTAAATAATAAATTATCAAAAAAATAAGCTATGATTCAAAGTCTGAATAATCGTGTAATAGTTTTTCTTCGACATAGTCACTGGCAACCGGCGAGACTTGACTAGCCGGAGGCGATGGGAGACTACCACTACACAAGCAACATAAATTTGAAGCACAAACTTCACCTCTCATGACAATTTGTTTTGCTTTTAGGTTACTTAACTGGCGAACCAAAACGAGCAAACCTTCCATGATTTCTCGTTCGAGTTCTTTCTCAATCTCCAAGGCTAGCTCCTCCCTTATTCTCATCTCTTCTTCAGTAACATGCATGTTGAAGTAATCCCTCCTATTATTTTCAGCTGGAGTGCATGTGCTATTACTTTCATCGTCATCTACATCGGGGACAAAGGCTAAATTGGACCAAATGAAAGTGCTTTCATTTGAGAAAGGTGGCTTGGATTTGAGTGCAAATGGGTTTGATTTTGTCTTATACAATGGAGAGGGTCTCATTATTTTGTTGATAGAGGGCTAGGCATGTATATAACATACACTTGTGTATGCAAAATGCGTGCCGGCCGGCATCTCTACTATGCTATCTGCATATTTCGCCACTGGGCAAATGCTTAGCACTTAAGCATATATCATGCTGTAATTAAATTAAATATTTATATTTAAATTTCGTGTATTAAATTAGGGTGTTTTTACAATTAATTAGGGTGTTTTTGACTTGGTTCATTACTCTTAATCAATATTATCTTTTTCTTTTAATTGGCATCTATGATATGTGCCCTCCAATTTGAATACAATAGTGATGCAGCCTGGCAGGGCAAATGCATTGGACAAGAACGGCCTCATCAATGGCCTGGGTATGATATTAATTAATTAATTAATAAATCTGAGCCATGCGTACGCAACTGATATATAGTTGACTTGTGGAGTCTACCAAAAGGCAATAAGTTGCGGCGACCCGCGACCGACACCTTGATTAAGTGCTATAAATATATAGCACCCATATCTAGGAACGAAATATAGACTTTTCTTTTCAACAAGTGTTATTCTAATCCAAAAACTTTAAAAGTAATTTTTTTCCTATTTTTATCTGTTATATTTAAAATATTTAAAATATTAATTTTTTAATTTTATTCTTTATTTTTATTAAATATAATAAATATTTATATAAAACATAACTAAATAAAATAAAAGATAATTTAATCGATTATTAAAATATTTTTATAAAATTAAAATTATTTAATAATTTCTTTAATTTCCATATAAAATTTAAATATAATAAATAAAATAGATAAAAAAATATTATTTAAATAATAATTTAATGTTTAAATATGTATTTTATTTATTTAAATGAAAATTTTGAAATAATATTTATATATTTAATTTAATGTTAAATTCTTTTTTAATTTGACAAAAATTACACCAATTAAAATCCATACTTATACATAGGGGTGTTCGGTCTCGATTTAGTTTGAGATTTGCCTAAAAATCAGAATCAAATCAGAATTTCAAAATTTTGGTACGATTCCATTCGGTTCTTCATTGTTTTGGTTTTAATTTGGTACAATTCTCGATTCTTCAGTTCTAGTTCGATTCGGTACGATTCCAGTTCTGTTATCGGTTCTTAAAATAATGTTATGTAATTATTTTCTTAAAAAGTTATACTTGAATTAGCATTTAAGTTTTGAATTGAGTTATTAATACATAATATATTATATAATATATTTTTTAGCTATACTTAAATTATATAATCTTTAATTATAAGGTATATGTATACCTTATGATTAAATATATTATACAATATAATAGTATATCATATAATATACATTTTAATTATTTATTAATCATATAATATTTAACTATAAGATACAGATATAATTAAGAATTTATATATATATATATATATATATATATATATATATATATATAATGTAAGATAATAGTATTCTTATAATTAATAATGATAAGATAATTTAATGCATTTATAACTAAAATTATTAAGAAAATATAAAAAATTGAAATATAATATTAAGTTATATTTAGTTCATAATTATATATATATACATAAGTATATATAATTATATTGAAAATATATAATACATCTAAAAAAACATAGAAAAATATATATATAAATTCGATTCTCGATCGGTACTAGTTCAGTATGGTTTCAATTCAATTTCGGTATGATTCCGGTTCGATTCTTAGTAAAAAACTAGAATCAAATCAAAGTATCAAAATAAATTCAGTTCGATATGATTTCTGTCGATTCAATATAGTTCTTTGATTCAATTCTCCAAGAACCGTGCATAGCCCTACTTATATGCTCTAAAAACCCATTAAAAAAAAAAAAGTTAAATGGAGCCAATAAGTAGAGACGGATCTACAAAGGCGCAATGGGCAGCTGGCCCGTTGCCCCAGAGAGATCCTTTTAAATTATATATAAATTTATTTATCTTTTAAATTATACATAAATTTATACATAAGAAGATCCTTTCAATTTCACAATCTTTGACACTTAGAAGTTTAATTTTCATTGTTACCATTGTTATTTCTTTATTTGAAACATTCTAAATTATATATATATATATATATATATATATATATAAAATAGAGGTGTATAGATCTTTAAAGTCGCTCAAGTGGTAGATTTGTATAAGGAGAGAGAGTTGCTTTTAACTTACTTTCCTGCTATGATTAGGATTATTAAGAGGAAATTAAGTCAAAATAGAACTAGGACTCTCAAATCAAATCTAAAGTCTTAGTTAATTTTTTTTTTCTCTAAAATATAAATATGAAAATCATAAATTCCCTTTTACTTATAATAGCCAAATTCACTCTTTGTACATTTAAAGGTATTGATTACTTAATTTAATTGTTGGTGTGAATTCTTCTTCTTTAGTTTATGGAGCGCTTCTATTTCTCTTTAGAGTGTGTAACATCATCTTCAACATTATATTCAAGTTATTCAACAATATAGTTCAATTTAAATAAAATTTATTATTTAAATATTTAAACTAAAACAAAACTATCCATGACACATTATTTATTGAATTTTTTAATTTGCTCTTAATTTTCAGCCCTTAATAATTAAAATAAGTATTGCTATCATATTTTTATACATACTAAGCTTAGCTTTAAATTGTTTATTAATATTTTTGTTGTTTTCTATATTCACATAATCTTAATTTGTAATATATTATTATTGTATCACTATTTTTATAAAGAACTTAAATAATCACATAATAGTTTACATTAAAATATCTAAATGGGATGGCATTCAAATCTCACTCACAATAATTTACTATTACCTAATGCATAAAAGTAATATTTTTAATAACATCAATTAAAAAAAAATTACCTTAATCTAATAGGTAAATTTGAGCAAACATTTGAGTTAAAATTCCTCTACCAACATTTGAAAGATATTTATTAAAAAAATTTAATAATAAATTCAAAATATAAAAATTTTAATAAATCATGACAAATAATAAAAGAATATTATTCTAAACTTGCTTTTATATCAACATAAAATAATTATAAATATTTTGCAATTTCATGAAATAAATATACGTGTGCGTACTTGTGCATGCAAGCTTGATTGTGTAATTATACTGCCTACGCTAACATAAATTTCTATATCCATTCTCACCAACAAGAATTAATTCAATTAATAAGATTCGATTAATGTTCTCATTAAATTAAGAGTTTGAGTCTTATGAATCGTCACTTTTAGCGGGCAATATATGCAATCTCTACTATAATCTCTTAATAGGATTAGTGGTATATTTTGACTTGGATCGAGAGTCTTCTTTTTTTTTTTTTCTAAAAAAGAAAAAATTAGGGGAGGAGATGGGGTGGCCTAGTACCTTTAGTACCTTCACTGATAACAGTATGGCACAGAATTAGGAGTTGTACCAATATGTATAGCCATTAATTTTTCAGAATGGAGTTATTGGTAATGAAGCATAAGAATAAATAATTGCCTTAATAATGTGATTATAAACATAGGTTTATGCCATGTTTTTTGAGGCTTTGTTAAAGCTAACGTTGGAGAGATCGACTTTGACTGAGTAGTTGTATGTGTCAGTCAGTAAGTTAAGGGCAGTTAATTAATAATTATTAGTAGTTATCATTTCCTAACCAAAGTTATTTCATGCCAAGGAAGAAAGGCTAATGAAAATGACAACCTTAATTAACTCTGCAAAAGCTGGCTGCCCAGTTCATCCACACGTGCCTCCCTCGTGCTCAACTTGCATCTCTCATAAGCTTAGTTATTGACTAGTCACCTAACCTAGAACTGGTTATGGGTTGGTTAGGTTTTAATTAAATTGAGCTTGATCTTAATTAATGATTAATTAAATTTTAACTTTATATAAAGGTTTGGTTTGATTTTTTTTTTTTTTAACTTTAAATCGAAGTTTGCAAATTATAATTCCTCAGTTATGCTAATTATACAAAAAAAATTATCGAGAGCACTAATTTTTAGCCCTTTTTCAAACATAATTTTTATTTTTATAATATTTTTAGAAAGAGAAATTCATAATTTTATATAAAAAAAAAAGAATTCTAAAAATATATAATTTTTTTTATTGAATTAAATTGATTAAAATCAAAATTAAAAGCATTTTAAATTAAATAAGATGAAATTCATCTTTAAACTATTTTAAATTGAAATCAATTGAAGCCTTAAAAAAAAAAAAAAAAAAAAAAGGTCACCGGTTAGTTCTCCGTCTGACATTTGTTCGTACGTTTGCTGCGGAAAGTAGATCCAGTTATAAATAATAATCTTATACATTATTAATATTTAATCGCCGGCCTTCCTCAGAGGCTAATCAATTTAAAATATTTTTTGATAATTTTTAAGTCATTCAATTTTAAAACAATTATGATAATATTTTCTAATAATTATAAATAACTAAGCTTTTTTTCCCAGTATTTTTAACTTTTTATGTAGTAAAAAATATCTCCTTATAATCAATAAGTAATAATATCAATAGCGTGTAATTAATTCTCAGATAAATTTTATCGGTAAAATTAATAATTTAAATTTTAAAATCTTGATTATTAGAAGAGTTTTATCAAAATATCACTATTAATTCAAATGTAAAAAACTGAATAAAAAAAAATTGAAATTTGTATAACTAAGGCATGCAAATGTTTTTTTAAGAGGGAGGATCAGAAAGAAAGGTATTTAAATTTAGGTTTGTCAAATGAATGATAGGACTTTAGCCATTTAATTAAATTAGGTGAGATTAGATTAGGTTTGAGGATAGTAATCGGTAGGGTATCCACAAAAATCATTATATCCAAATTTGATTAATATTTTTAAAATCTAAACTCGTCCTAAATTCGAGTATTATTATCTGAGAGAAATATCAGTACTCATTTATTTTATATTTTTTAATTATTATTAATATTTATATTTTAAAATTTTAATAATTTTATAAAATATTTAAATTTTATTTTATTTAAAATAAAATATAAATATTATTATAAAAATATATATTTTATATTTAATTAATTATTTATATAAATAATTTTTATTCAATATATAAAATTTTAACTCGACTTACTTTTATCATGAATTTTATTTTTTAAATTTAAATTAATCTTAAATTTAATTATATACCATCTAAATTCATTATATTAAAATTTAATCGAATTAAATACTCGTTTAAGTTAGTTAGGCCATGTATATGTAATTTCAACTACCAGGTAGAGATGAAAATTAAACATTGAAAAGAATATCACCATATAGAGATATACATAACAGCAACATGACTATCAGAAATTCTCAGGAAACTCTGGTGAAGAACCTTATCCATGGCCATGTAAGGTGTTACTGAGGATAAACGTTAGAGTATAGTGTGTTGTGAGTGACACTTGTGCCTATGCATGATAGCAACTGGAGCTTCCAAATATTAACACTGTTAACTGTATATAACGGAATTTCTACGTTCATCCAGATAGTGACCACTCGTTTTTGTGGACCCTCACCACGTAATGGGGCAATGCAATAATCTATACTCCCAAGAAACTTGGCACGACGTACCCCACTCTTCTACATTATTATTATTATTATTATTATTATTATTATTATTACTATTGAAAATTTAGAAATTATAATCATTATAAAATTAAAAGTTTAAATTTTTAGTATTTAAGTATTTTATTATTATTATAATTACTATTATTTTTCTAGATTATTTTATTTAGAAAGGGCAATTAGTTTTGTATTCCTAATTATAATTAAATTAAAATTTTTAATCCTAATGTAATTATTGTTGCAAAATTAACTCTACAAACAAATAGGTTTTTATTTGTTTAGTATATAATAGTTTAATTATAATGGTATCATTGAATATTAAATAAAGATTTTAAAAATTAATCCTTTAAAGAATTTTCTTTTTTATTCTTGAGAATTTATTTCTCCTGATCTTTTATCTTTTTCGTTCTATGTTAATTTGGTGTGAAAGTAAGTTGAGTTCATCCCTTGTGAGTGCCTTTGATATTTTGCCTTAGTTGTTTAAAAAGAAAAAAAAGCCAGATATTGCAAACAGAGTATCATGAAGCAGAACAAAATCGTGCTTCTAGTTTACCCCACCACCAGTCTTTCCTTCACCAAAACCTAGCTCCGCCACCATCACCAAATGTTCTTTGGTAACTAATGCTTTATTTGAATCCAGAGAAATGGAGAGAAGAGAAAAGAAGAGACTAGAAAATGAAGTTGGTTACTACAAAACTAGTGATGAATAACTGCAAGATGAAATTGATTTCTACATGATTGGGCTACCAAATCTTGATTACTGGTTAAATAAACATGATGGTAATTCACACGTCTAATGGTTTATATAATAAATATCAAAATTTTTACAAGACAGAAAAAGAAAACATCAAGATCTTCAACAACTCTTCTGAGTCAGGAAAAAGAACTTGGAGTGTGGAAGAAAGATATTGTGATTCAAGTGTTGTAGAAACGAAAGCAGAACTTGATGACATGCTTAAATTGAAAGCAGACTTTGATAAATTACTAAAAGTTGACTTGAAAGTAGAGCTTGATAAGATCAACAGCTGTGCAAGAACTTAGAGGAGAACTTAAAGATTTAAGATAACAACAACAAGAGCAGCTTGAATCAGAAAAGCAACAAAAAATTGAAGATGAAATTGTAGGACAAAAAGAGCAATTTGAAGATTCTGAGCTTGGAGAATTCGAAATTGAAACGTTGGTTGTTGCTTCTTCGACTATGATTTTTCTATGAAAATCCAAATTGACAAACCTGAATTGGAAATTTGCGAGCAACCTATTTTAGAACACGAAGTTGATCAAACTAACAAAGTCATGGAACCTTTGGAAACTCCAATGAAAATCGAAGAAAATCAAGTTAAGAAAATAACAGAAATTAAAAATTTTTCAAATTTCCTTATTCTTACTAAATTAAAGAGCCTTTTAATTATTTTTATGAAATCTTGTTAAAGATGTGTTGGAATAAATGATGTTCTTCATTTCAACTTTGACGCAGTCTTTTAAGAAGGTAAGACTTTGAGTTCTCTTCACCCTTAATTCTTCTACACCTTAAAACTCAATGTCGATTTTCTCCAACCAGGGAAGAATAATGTCATATTAAAAGTTTAGAAATTATAGTCATTACAGAATTAAGAAGTTTAGAGTTTTATTATTTAGGGATTCTATCAGGTTTATTATTAATTTTCTAGTTTATTTTATTTAGGAAGTTTAATTAATTTTATATTTCTAATTAGAATTAAATTAAGATTTTTTTTGCTATACCTGGTCTATTATAGATTAAAGACATAAGATATATAGTGAAATTCATCTATTAAATACATGTAATTCACATGTTTATGTCTTAGATCTATGGTAAATTTGATTTAGATAAAAATTCCTCATTAAATTAAAGTCTCTAATCCTAATGTAATTATTAGGATTGTAAAATTCTATAAATAGGTTTAAATTTTTTATTATTTAATAATTTAGATTATTATAATATTATTGATAATTAAATAAAAATTTTAAAAATTAATTCTCTACAAATTTCACTTTATTTTTAAGAATTTTTTAATTTTGTTAATATTTTTGTTGTACATCAATTATTATATACAACAGCTAGAGAGGATAATATATAAGTATATGTATAATTTATATAATAATAATAAACTTTTCTAATCAAAGGATGAGTTGATTGAATAAGAAATTATAATCAATAGTATGGGCTTTGGGGAAAGTCAACACATGGAATACATTAATAATTTCATACACTAAACCTAATTGAAGATAACTTAGAAGATTCCTCTTGGTAGGACCTTTTTTTCATCTCTGGACCTTACATGTGATGTTTGCATGTTAGCCTGGGCCCTGCTCTAACTGGGTTAATTAGTTTATTGTCCTTTTTTTTTTTTTCTTGGAATTGACCATTTTATTTTGCCTCTTTAGGGAAATTTCACTTTATTTTTTTTTGAAAATATTAATTTCATTATCTATTTTTCTCCTATTTTATTATATTATAAATTTTAAGTTATATAAATATATAAAAACTTTGGTTTGAATCTATTTTAGAAAAGTCGTATATTTGCAGATGATTCGATATTAAAATAAAAGCACACTTCAATATAAAGATTTGTATAAATCTTTATATTTAATACAATTTTTTTTTAATCTCAAATAACAATATATTAGTTTGAAAGAGGCATCAGATCATCCAAAGAAGAAGATGATAGACCAATTCTCTCATATCATTGACACCCAATGAGCATAAAGAAAGATACAGCAGTGATTTATTTATTTGTTCTATGATCTCCCTAATGGACACAAAGTAAAATACAAAGACTAATGATTCTATTTCTTTATTTTGTGTAGTTCCATCTTTATACCCACTTTATGTAACAACAAACAATTAACAAAATAATCTCTCTTTTTTTTTTTTCAATTAAAAGAAAAAAAGACGAAGAGAAAGAGAAACTAAAAACAAGTATTGGTCATCCCACTATAGAGAAATGGAACCCATGTGAATGAGCACATAATAAATTAATTAAAGAGTTGGCTGCCACAACAGCTTCAGCACCTTAATCATCGATCCACTTTTGAAAGATCTATGCTCAGGCCGGCCATTTTGTCTCAGACTGCTTCTTCTTCTTCCACAGTAAGTTAGTAGTTTGAATTTGGAAATTTTTTATCCTCATCGCCATTTCCTTAAGTAATTAACCTTGCTGTAAAAGAGAGTTTTAACAATGTCCTCATGGGTTCTCTGGTAAGAAGCTTCCCTACCTTATCTCACTCACCATTGCCCAGTGAAGCAGCCGCAGGTTTGCTTGCTACTACCTCAAAACAACCTCCTCCTCCTCCCTCATCTTCTTCCTCGGTGTCACCGTCGTCTTCATCATCTTCCTCAATGTCGTCATAGTGATCCGTTAATTTCTCCGACTGCTTTTCATGTTGAAGAGGCCATTGCTGCTCCGGCCGGACCATTAAGGGCTCCATTGTGGTTATAGGATGATGAACTGAAGCATGACCACCATGGTTGGCTGAACTCTCATTAGTCTTGCTCTTTTCCTTGTATAGAGCATCGAGTTCGTGGAAGTATGGGCATGTTTTTGCATCTTCAGGCCTTTTCTTGTTGCTTTCTTTCACTTTCCTGAAATACTTGTTTATATTCTCCCATTTCTCTTTGCATCTTTTCGCACTCCTGTTATATCCAAGCTTTTGCATTCCAGATGAGATCTCCTCCCATAGAGGTCCTTTAGGTCCATTTTTTTGATAATTAGTATCAAGATTGGTTCTAAGATTAATGAGAGCTTGAACTTCAACTTTTGGCCATCTAGAAGACCTTGACACAACAGCATTCTGTTCATTATCCTTTTTCGGAACATCCAAATTCATTACCACTGGTACATAACGAGCCGGTGGTGCTGGCCTAGGCTGTGGTGGCGCCGTTGCGGGTACTTGTGCAAGTGCCGGTGACGGAGCTGTAGCTGGAACTGAAGAGGGTGCTGGTGCCGCTATTGGTGCTGGTGGTTGGGGAATATCCAGCGTTTGTATTGAGTTTTGCTGTCCCGATATTTTTTGCAAGAATGCAATAACTGCAGCATCTTTAGCAGCAGCGGTGGTCCGTTCTTGGATCAAAATTTCATGCTCTTTATTAATCCTTGCCATCTCTTGCATTCTCCAAGCTTCCTCGCGTGCCATCCTTTCCTGTTCGTGTTTCTCTACTGTTTCCAAGAACTTCCTTTGCAACTCTTCTTGCTTCTTGATAACATCCTTCGTTATCCTCTCAAAGAAATCCTTCCATTTTCTCTTTCTTTTTCGAGTTGCTTGAAAACCTTCATCGGATGCTGTCGAGGAGGAAGTAGAACTAGAAAAAAGATGGGAAGTAAGATTCTGAAAAGATGGGAAAATAGTTTGAGAAGGATTTAATGGTTGTGATGAAGATATTGGCATAGCATTGATTGTATGATCAGGTGATGACGGAGCAACGTTATTATTCTGAGTGTTTGCTGTTGATGCAACAGTTGCATGAGAAACAATAGGAGGATTATTAGACCAAGGCAATGTGGCAGCAGCTGTTGTGATTGGAGTTTGAGGTTTTGGTAGCGGCGGCGGTGTTGGTGGTGGTAACTGAGATTGGTGCTGGTGATTTTTGAGAGCTTCTAATTGATCGAAAAATTTATAAGTTTTGCCTTCGGATTTGCCAGTTCGGCCTTCTTTGGTTCGCTTGTGGTACTTGTACACATTCTCGAACTTCTCCTTACATTTCTTGGCACTTCGATGATAACCAAGCTCAGCTAGTTTCCTGATGACAACATTTCAAGAACTCCATGTCTGGCTTTATCCCATTGATTAGAAGAAAAAACATTCAATCGTAGAACAAATCTAAAATCATTTGATAGACTTAAAATAAACAAGAAGAAACAGAAAAACGCAAAAAAAAAAAAAATGAAGATTGAAATGGAAAAGAAAAGATGAGAGAAGACCTAACAAACTATGATGACATGTGGAACCATACCAACCATGTTGGGAGCAATACACATTTAGTAGGCCAATTCCTTCCTTCTACTAGGAATTAAGCCACAAAGAAAGAAAGAAAAAGAAACTATAAAATGAAAAAAAAAAAATCTCTTTTGTGTTTAAAATAAACAAAACAAAGCTACAGAGAAGAAACCTAGATTATAGAGAAATTAAGCTAAATTCAAATCAAATTACACTACAAATTAATTAACTTTTCTCTTTTGTGTTGATACCGATCTATCAACAATTCCCTTCTTCTCTGTTTAATTAAGGGAAAGATCCAAAGACAACGAAAAATTTAAAATGTCCCATCATGTATAATACAATTAAAGATTTTGAAAGATCCAAAAAGAAAAGAGAGAAACTAAACAATTCAGAGAAAGGTGAACACAATTAGATCTCCATGCATGAATAGAAACAGCTTATTAATTAAACCCATATAGGAATAGAAAATTGGAAAAGAAAATTAAAGAATAAATAAAATTCAATCACCTGGAAACCTCTTCCCATAATGGACCTTTGAGGCTTGAGTCACGAAACGCTGCGTCCATATCGGACCTTATCTTCAACAAGGCCAAAGTTGCTTGTCTTGGCCACCGGTTTGAACCATAGCTCGTCCGGTCACCTTCCACAACCCTAACAATACTTTTATCTTCTTCACCCGACGAATTTGGAGCACCAGCAGCAGCAGCAGCAGCAGCGCCAACTCCGACAACTTCATGGTCCATAGTCGTGGTGACGACGACATCCCCGGAGGTTGCTAGAACAGTATTGGAGTCACCTTGCATAGGAAGGAGTAGTCCCCTATCTACCAAGAAAATAAAATTTATGTAAAGGAAAATCGAGCAAAGAAGGTGAATTCTATTAAAGGTTTTATGAACTTGAGTTATGGGGTTAAAATTTGTTTAGTTTATTTGGTGGGATCTGCCTGTCAATATCATAACAAAAAAAAAAAAAAAAACTGTGGAATTTCTCATTTGTTTAATCAAAGTAATTAAGCTGTGGAATTTTCAGTTACATGTCTTTGTTTTAAAAAAAAATCATTAATTCTATATAATTGATATTATTATCAAGTTATTTGGAAGGAAAAGAATAATAAAATAATTTTTTATGCACTGAAATTAAATTTTTTTTCAAGTGATTTTAAAAATGTATTTATTATATTAATTTAATATATTTAAAATAAATAATTTTAAATAATTTTAATTAAATTGAATTTGACAGATAAGGAAATTAAAATAAATATTAAAATTATAATTTTTATATTATAAGATAAATATTAGACAATTAAAGAAATAAAATAAAAAAAAGTAATGGGAAATTCATAAAGAAGAAGAAAGAGGCTAAGGTGTGGATAGCGACAATGGGGATAACAAAAGTTGGGCCATGTAGGTCAGCTCTGCTTTTTGGATTTCAGTGGCCAATGGGAAGACTTTGGTTTTATCCAAAATTACCAAACTGCCCCCTCATTTTAAATTTCCATCAAAGCCCTAACATGGAGACCTTCAATTTAATCATAAGCTAAACTATATTAATTACTAAACCATAAATATATATATAGTGAAAATTCTCCATCTGGGTATATTATTTTTGGACCAAAATACCCCTATATTATTAAAATAAGGTAATAATCCATGGGGGGTGCAAAACTGTTGAACTCGTGGAACCACGTGGCCAGAATGGACCAATTTTGATGTCGACCATTCAGTTTTGACAAGCTCTGCCTTGAAACTTATCTATAAATATATATATATTGCCCTTAAGCTTATCTTTTTATATACATAATTTATATGCCAGCTTATCATAATTTAAAAATATCAATTATTTATATTACAAAATAATCATATATTTAATTATTAATTTTTATTTATTTATTTATTGTGTAATATATGAATTAAACTAGTTAGTTAGAGAAAGCATATTTATGAGTGTATATAAGTAAGTGACCAATTGAATTTGGTTAGGTTGAGACCTACCATAATAAATGGTATTGAAAATTTGATAGCAATGATTTTTATTATTATAATTCTTCAATTTATTTTAAAACAAACCAGTGAGAGAACCAACCAGGGGACCATAAATATATATATATATATATATATATATATACACAGCATGGTAGGTTGCCCAGTTGTTAGATGTTAATTCTAATTAATTATCTGTCAATAACATGTCTTGTACCCATTAAAATTCCTAAATTCACCCATTTTTAATCCATTTTATTACATTTTATGTTTAATATAATATAATTGATATGATTATCAAATGACTTAACGCTCAATAACATTTCTATATTTATTGAGGAAGTTTAATTTATTTTATTTTTAATTTTTTATTTAATTTATTTTAGAAGTTTTAATTTAAATTTAATTTAGTCTAAAAATTAAGAAAATTAAAAAATTATGTTTCTTAATTTATGAACTTACATCAAGAAATTAAAAAATTTAGTTTCAAAATTAAAAAATTTAACTTCTTGACTTTTTATTAAATCAAGAAATTAAGAAATTTAGTCCATAAATTTTAATTTTTAGACTAAATTAAACTTAAATTAAAAATTTTTAATTAATTTGGATAAAAAGTTAAAAATTTGTTAAAATTCTTCAATAAGTACAAAGGTTAAATTCAATATTTTGCTATTGTTAAACATCCAAAACTAGAATTTTATCGAATTTAATTTAATTGATTTTTTTTATTAATTTTCATATTTAAATTAAAAAAAATTTAATTTTTTGAATTTAAAAAATTTCATTTTAAATGATATAAATCAAGTATAATTGTATGATAATTTAATTAAATATTTTCTTATAAATGATTTATTTCTAAGGAAGGTACATATAATATGTTTCAATTTTACATCAATTTATGTATATTTTTATTTTATTAATTTCTAATTTGATATATTCAATTCTATAATGAATGAATTTTAATACAAAATAATAAAATTATTAATTGAATATTTATTTTATAATGTAAGATAAATAAAAAAAAGGAAATTAATAAGATTTAACTTAGAGACAAAGCATGTAAAATCCAAGATAAAGAAGGAAGTTCTCCTAAAGGGGTTAGAGGAGTTAAGGACGTAAAGTTATCATAGACATGGATGATTCAATTATTGAGTATTGGAAAAACAAAACGAATTGGCAACACATAATAATGCAAGGGAGAGTGTGGGACCCAAATTAATCAACTCAACTTTTTTTTTTATTATTATTAATTTGTATATAATTAACTTATAGTAATTAACATAAATTAATATTACCTAACTTTGCTTTGTTCAATAGTTAAAGATATATTACTCATTTAATAGGTATTAAGTTTGATTTCCCACTCTCATAATCTCTTAATAATTGCTTAATGTGCATCATTGTGATTATATATTAATATCGTTTTATTAATCATTTAGTCTCCTTTCTTGTGTGAAAATATGAAGAAACAACAACTCAATATATGGTTGGTGCTTAACAACATGGCTTAATTAAAATACTTGATTATGCTTCAAAATAAGAATAGTACCAAATAGTATGCATAATTGTGATGAATCAATAATACCTTATTTCAATAATATATAGACAATTGATTGGATAGGTTGAGGATCACACAGATTAATTAGATTGTATATATGTTAATCAATTGCAACGTTGAAGAATATGATTGAGTTAATAATTTAACAATTAAATATTTTCTCATATCACAAGTTATCTATTGATATTATATATACATATACACTATATAAAAGAGTTTTGATGTAACATACATATAACAACTTAAACTAAGTTTACACCCATTCTCTTACCTTAAAGAGAACAATCTTATACTAACTACTTCTGGTCACTAGTCGATTCTGATTCAATTTCGAATTGAGATTGACAGTTTAAATTTATAAAATATGAGAATTAGAATCGAACCGTTTAGAGTCATTTTTCAACAATTTTAATTTTGATATAGATTGATTTGATTCCCAACAATTTCAACTGATCAACAATCTTGAACTGAATTTTAATCAATATAATTAGTCTAAACTTATTTCAAACTGATCATAATCAAGTTTAGTCTTCACTATATATAACCCTAATTATAATTGTGTCATCAAGCATGCTATGAACAGGAAAAAAAGGGTTTAGTCAAGAAAATTAAAGAAAATGAAATGATGAGAGGGTATTGTATGAGTAAAATGACAATGGAAGTGGAGAATAAGTTAGGTAAAGATAGAAGGGAATGGAGAGTAGCGTGTGGTTGCTATAATAGAGAAGGGGAAGGAGAATACGTAATTGATGGTGAGAGGACTAGCAAGTCATCACTAGTCACATTTTCTTTATGATATGTTTATATTTTGCTTTTCTTACAAAACTAAAACATTGTTTTTACTAGTTTGTTTTTTGTCGACTCATATTGTGTGCTTTGCTGGCACTAAAACACTTCTCTAGCTGGAGAAAGAGATGCCCTTTCCCACTATGTCTGTGTCCCCTCCATTAAAGGGTAAATAAAACCCTAACACTACCTCTACCAACCAATTTTTCTCTCTCTTATATTACTTTATGTCCAAAAATAGAAATGATATTCTTATTAGTCTAGGTCTCAAATATATAAAATATGAAAAATTTTTATTTAAATTCGGTTCATTCATTGTGAATTTAAGAAATATCTATAATAAAATTTATATGTAAAATAAATAAGATTTATATATTTGTATTTTGGATTTATAATAAGTTAAGCATAGGTAAATTTTCCCTTATAATATTAAATATATAAAATAATAAATGAAAAATTATTAAGTGTTTTTGGTACTTGTAAATTTTTACTCATAAAAGAATATATCTCACTTTTCTAAATCAATGACTTAATTAATTTTTTATAAGTATTCATGCCGTAATTTTTAGTGTATTGAATATATTTTATACATAATTTTCTATAAGGTGTGGTTATAAAAAAACTCAAGCTTACATAAAAATAAACTTAATAATTATTAGATTAATTATTTATATTTAGATATTCATTATATACATTTTAATTAATTTTATATAAATTTTGATATTAATATTTAATTTAATAGTTATTAAATTTATTCTCATGTAATATTGACCTTATATTATATGCATTATTTACTAGAATTATAATGGAGCGGTTCATTGTCTTACCAATAAAGCCCTTCATGATGATTTTTTTTTTTTTTGTAATATAATTCTTTGTATCAAGTGAATTTTATAATTGCTTCTCTACCCATTTAATGGCATTTCTTCATCAACTTACACCTCAGACATTTGTATTTTTAACATTCTGGCATTATTAGTTGTCCACAAATATTTAGTTTTTGGAATATAGTTATTCATATAGGATTTTCAAATTCAATCATTATTAACAAGATTAAGTTAATTGATAATGATATGATTTTTCTTATTAATTAAAACTTAATTCCATTACAAAGTATTTCAGGAATAATATTTCTTGTATGCATTAAATCAATTTGAAAAAAATATATATTTTTTTCTTAAAATTCCCCATAAATTAATAAAATTTAAATTTTACGTGTGAAAATTGATCTAATAATACATCTAATTACAAATATTAAAAATTATTATTAATTATTAATAACTAACAATTGAAAGTAACTATTCAACCCGTTAAACCCTTATACTATGTTTGGATTATGATTTTAAGATTATGTCTAAAAAATGGTGGTTTGGATTGTAAAATGATAGTTAGAATTTTCTCATAACTTTCAAACTATCAAATTAGTGGTTTGGCATGATTTAGAATTTTTATTTTCTTATTTTATCCTTACATAATTTATAAAATTCTAATTATATAACTTTAATGTTATATATTTATAAGGTATATTTAGTAATTAATTAAAAAAATAAAATATGTCTTTAATTATTATTATAATAATATTATTTATAAATTAATATTTTATTTAAATAAATATTCTTAAATTATTTATATATTTAAAATAGTGCTAAAGGATATTTTAATAATCTTTATATTTATTTTACCATACCATATTATCGAGCTAAACAAAAGAAGATTATTAAACTATCAAATATTATATTATTTTTCAAACATATTAATAATAAAAATTATATTATACAATACAATATGATACGATATATTATTCAAACAGGAGTTAATTGATGTAATATATTTAAAATTTTAAAATAATATTTCAATTATTGGGCATTCACTTTTGTGAACTTTTTTTTTTAAATAATAAAAATAAAAATAAAATTGGTTCATTATCTTTGAAGCAATAAATTAAAAACATACTTATTGGCATTGTCGGTGCAATATAAAACTACACTATTTTAAATTCCATAATTATATAAATCATTATTGTTAAAAAAATAATTAATAAAGAACATTTGATTAGTACTTTTATTGATTCTAAGCAGATCTCAGGCGGAACACAAAAGCAACAGCACGTGCAATACATATGCCTTTATTAATTACATTGGAATATTAAACAAAAGTTATAGACAGAAGGAATATGTTGTCGGATTCCAACTAAATTAATTTTTGCTCTTAAATCTCAATCCACAAAACCCATCAAACTAAATTTTAAAATCTATTAATACTCAATTGCTTTTTAATTTTATAATTAATTTTAATTAAAATTTTATAATTTTAGAAATGATTATAATATTAGTGAATTAAAATTTATTAATTTAATTAATAAATTAATTAAATTATTTTTTACATATCCCTCATCCTAATAATTTCATCTTGAAAATGCAAGTTTGAAATCTTTGAATTTGGATTAAAGCCTAAATGCCTAAGCCATAATCAAATCATATGTATGTTCTTTTTGGTCCATTAAGCTTTTAGCCAGGCCTGCATCTTTTGTGGGCTATGCCCATTTAAATGTAATGGATTCCCTTCTCCCCCCCACCCCCCGGGTTTTCTTTCTAATCGGAATATCAAACAGAGCCTAATGATGCATGAGGACCCAAAAGATTTCCACTGAGGTCTATTGCCAAAGATCAGATAGATTTTATCAGCAGTCATTTAAATTTGTTAATCGTTTCATTTTACTCGTTATATTTTAATAAAATTATTATTTTTTATTTTTTATTTATAAACAGTCAGTCATATTAGAATCTTATAAAACTCTTATGCAGTGTATATTATACAGCTTTAAGTCTTAAAAAAAATGATATCTTTACCAAATTAAATTAAATTTTATTTTTTTAAAATAAATATTAGTAAATGTAATAAGCAACATTAAGATAAATTTTATATGATTTAAAATTACGTAAAAACATGCTATGTAAAAATTCTATAAGAGATTTTAAAAAATTCTTATTTAAGTGCTTATTAGAAAAAAAAAAAAGTAATAAATAATTTTATTAAAATAAATTAAAGTATAATGATTAAAATAAAACAATTAACAGAGTTAGCGACTGTTGGAAAAATTCATTCCCAAGGATCAGTGAGCTACCAGTCTAATCCATTAATCAATTATTTATTTAAGAAAATAAAAGAAAGAGTAAATTTTAAATATTCACCCATAAATAGATTCACTTTTGCTATTATATTAAGAAATTGATTTTATATCTATTATTTCATGCTCAGTAATTGGACTTTTAATGGCGGCAAGATTGTCCCATATTAAGTTGAATTCTCTCAAATATTTTCCAAGAGATCGTTACCATTTTTTTGAGGCTGCATGCATTTTCTATTGTAACAAACAGCAATTGTTCTTTGATTAAGGTCCATATTGTTGTCCCAAAGAATGGATCTCGGAGCTTATAACACCTATCTCATTGGCAGTCTCATCATTGATTGTGTTTAGAACTTCATCTTTCATAGTTCCAAAGATGCCATGAGGTTAGAAACTAGCCTATCAATATCATTTCTGATCCATGAATCTACGAAAATTTGGATTTGGAATCTCCTTTGTTGCATCCTTAACTTCTTCATCAGGTTTTGTAAGATGATGGAGAACGCCAAGACTGCGAACCAAATGTGTGATTTGATTGCACTGCTACTGTAGAAAATTGTTTGTAGAGATTATATGCTGCTTCATTCATTTAGTATGCTGCTCAACTGCATTCGATGAACAGAATCAGTAGAATGTATTCAATGTGACTATCGTATTTACAATAAATAAGAGACTTATTATGATCGATAATCATAATAAAATTATGGTAAATACAATAATTATATTCTAAAAATTTCCTGTCAAATCAGAGGGAAAATATAATTATTTTCCTTATCAAGTGGGCCATTTTAATTAAACTATATATGAACTCTTTTATGTTTGATTATCTGACTACAAATAGAAAAGAAAGAATTTTGATTTTTCCTTTTTTTCAAAGAATGCAAATTCTTATTAATATTTCTTTTATTTATTTGAAAAAGAAACTTCTGTAATGAAAATTCTTAAATTTTTTTGATTAAATTCTTTATAAAATTGAATACAACAATAAACTAAAAATTTACATAATATAATAAAATGTTATTAAATAAAAACCCAGGAAACAAACAATTTTCAATAGAACAATAAACTAAAAATAGTTATAAATTAATTAAATTACACTAAAAAAAATTTGGATTAGCAATCGATTTAATCAGTTGTAATGAGATTGGTTGCAAATAACAACCGATAATCAAATCAGTTGTCAAATTAATTAAATTTAAAAAAATAAAATTTTTAGTAAAAGACTATTGATTGCTAATAACAACCGATTTAGCAATTGAAACATAATTGGTTGTAAAAAATTTAGTGTCTTTAATTTTATAATTTTGCAATCATTTTGTAAATTGGTTGCTATTTGTAACTGAATTAGCAATGAGAGTCGGTTGCTAATTTAAAAAAAAATTAAATTTTCAAATAATAAATAAAAATTTCAAAAATTACTAAAATAATAAATTATCAATAAAAAAATTAGTACTAAAAAATAAATATAAAATAAAAAATTACTAAAAATTAATACTACAAATAATTTACTAATAAAAATTATCATTTGTACAAAAAATTTTATTTTATGTCAAAGAAAAAATAAATTAAATAAAAAGGATTAGAAAGAAAAAGATGAAAAAGAAAATAGATGAGAAAAAAAAAACAATGAAGAAAATAGATAAGAAAAAAAAATGACTATGAAAAAGAAAATAGATGAGAATGAAAAAGATTATTAAAAAAATAAATTATAAAGAAAAAGATAATGAATCAAATAGATGAGAATGAGAAAGACGATGAAGAAAATGTGAGAAAAGAGAAGAAAGAGAGGAAAAAATGAGTAGTGGATAAAGAAAATGAGTAGTAATTTATATAAGCGAATTAGCAATCAATTTTAGCAATTGATTATCGGTTATTAATTTCTTTTAAAAATTAAGTAAAAATTTTTAGGAAAAAAATTTTACAATCGATTCGCAATTGGTTGCAAAATCGGTTGCTAATAGCAACGATTCGCAAATCAATTATAAAATTGAAAAAAAAAATGGATTGAAATTTTAGAAGAAATTTTGCAACCGCTTCTCTATCGGTTATAAAATCAGTCACTAATAATAATTAATTTCATTCAATTACAAAAATTGATTACATTAGCAAATCAGTTATAAAAACAAAAAATTAAACAGGAATTTTTTAAGATAAAATTTTATTTTTTGAGGAAAAAATTTAGAAAATAATTTGCAATTAATTATAAAAATGGATTGCTAATAGCAACCGACAAAGAATTGATTTATAATACTAATCAATTTTAGTAATCGATTGTACTTACAACTAATTTTTGCAATCGATTGCAAATAAAATGTTAACTTAGAGTCAATAAAAATAATTCTTTAATTTTAAAATCGATTGTTAATCATATATTTAAAGTTTTTTTAATATTGATTAGCAATCGTTTTAATAATCAATTATAAATTGATTGCCATTAATAACTAATCTAACAATTGATTTTTGAATCGGTTGTTAAACCTTTTAAAAAATTAACTATTTTATTTTAAAAATATATTAAAATCATAAATCAGTTATAATAAAATCGGTTATTGGTGTTAATATTGTTTTTTTTTAATTTCTTTTTTCGAGATTGTCTTTGGATGAATTTTTTTATTTTTAATAATATTTGATTAGTTTTTTTTTCTTATACCGCATATTAGTTAAACTTGTCCATTAATAGTTGCAATTTTAAAAATAGTACTATATACTGCTAAATTAGCTAATCAAAAGAACACTTATATTGATTTCATGAAACTTATCAAACATTATAAAGCATCATGTCTCTTTAGAATCTTCAAAATTAGTTTAATTCATTTGATAAGTCTTCACCTAAATTGATTAGGATAATAGAATTAAAGTCTTAAAATCAATATTCATGATTTAATTTCTAAATGCATAAATTGAATGTAATGAATATATCTTTAAATTTATAACTAATATTAGATTTAAGGCATCCGTTCTTTTGCAGTAGTTATAAAACTGTTGCTTTTATACATATAAGTTAATAGTTATATAACGGTTTAAAATTGTTGTAAATTAATTGATAAATTCTATAAAAAAATTTAATAAAATTACTATTAAAACTATTACAATAACAATAATTTACATCTATTTAAGATAATGATTTTTATCTATTATAAAAATATAATCAAATTGTTATTTTATGCTATATTAACAGAGACAGATATAGTGATAATCAAATTATTGTCATTCACTTATGATTATGGTTTGAGTATATGTAACAATTATTTTCAATTGTTGCCTTATATCTATTATGTAGTAAATTCACATAAATTAACATGAAAATATATTGATAAAAGGAAAGAAAATTTTTTTCTTTCTAGAATGTCATAATTTCTATAATTTGGATTAGATAATTACATAAATTATTATTTAGAGATCACATTGTAGAAATTAATAAAATTGAAAGTAAAATTGTGTACTTACGCAAAACACCAAAGAGAGCTAGCTAATTAGTAATTAATAGCTATCATCATCAACGTTTATAACCTGACTATTACCTTTAGGAAGCAATCAAAATGGTAAGACAAAGAGGTGCATATGATCTGGATCAACTACAATTCGGTCTGTGGCCATTACACTATTAGATATGTAGACTTGTCTCTGTCTGTCCCTAACAAGTTCAAAGCATATTTTTCACATCAGCCCTTCAATTTGGCTTGGATATGTAATTGTAAAATTGTGTACCCAATAAGATAAAGACACGATTCAAGCATATGTAATAGTTGAGAAAAAAAAATTGAAATATTGAAGATTTATTTACAAAATGATTTCATCCCCATTTTAATTATTCTCCATAATGAAAACAAAAAGATATTAATATGCAAAATTAAGAATAAAAATTATAGAGTAGATGATACAATAGAAAGCATTGGATGCTGCTGCTAGCCACTTATGGGTTCAGTTGTTATCACACAACAGTGACACTTTTAGTGAAAGACTTCAAGTCTTTGCTAGCCATATTCATGCTTCTGAAAGTGATATATTTACATATATATAGACATGTCACTTTCTATTATTAATTAAATAATTAATAAAAATTACACAATTATGCTTAAAGTCATATTATACATATTAATCTACTGACGACTGATAATAAAACATATTTATCTCTCATTCTCTTTAGATATAACTAAATATTTACTATTACAGCTTCATATGATGGATAATAGCTCATTTTTCTCTATAGATTGCAGTAGATAATATTTTTTTGGATTATGTCATTTTTTTTTCTATGAACTAAAATAAAATAAATTTTCCTACAATATTTTTATTTATAATGTTAGTCCCCTTATTATAATTTTAATAGGAATATTACTCAAATGAAAATAAATACTAAAATTGAAATCCTAAACTATATAAGAAATAATCCTCTATAAATATACCTAAAGTATTTCAAGGAACTAAAAAATCACGATAGTCTCTATAGAGTAACTTTTAAGGTTTTTTTTTTTTTTTTAATTTATTCTCGAGTTAGCTTTGCATACTAAAACTACGTCTCTTTCTTGGGCACTCTTTAAAACGCACTAACGCACTTCCTCATATTAGTCTCGTGTATTTAAAATAAGCAAATTATTAAATACTTTCAATAAATGTGTACCCTCGTTCACAGAGTTATGGGTCTCACACTTTTTAATTTAGAAAATAATCGATTTTTTATAAGTAATGGGTGTACTATTTTATAATACAATGAATGCACCTAATAATTTACCTTCATAATAAATAATCTTAAAGTATTTCCTAGCAAATTTAAACCCTAACGGGTTTTAATGCTTGTAAGTTAAGGGATAAATAAATGTTAAAGAAGTAATTAAGAAAAGTAAAAAAAAAAAATTATTATAAAATAATTTTAAATTAATTAAATATATGAGATGAGACTATATATATAAACATAAAATTACATGCATACTGATTGTGTCTGTGGGTCAATAAGCGATATACTAATTGTGTGTGGCTTCTAGTCTTAGACTTATTTCACATCCATTAAATAGCTTTGGGGGTGTGTGTATAAGCATGGCAGGTTTACCGTTCAGTCAGCAATTGCCTGGACGTGTGTGCTTGTAAAGTAAGTTTTATATGTATATATATCAAAAGAAAATTAATTCGAGTTATGTCTGTTGGTCAATAAGCTGTATATGGATTGTATGTGGCTTCTGATTTTGGACTTGTCCTACATCGGTTAAATAGCTTTGTATATGTGTAAGCGTAGTAGGTACACCATTTAATCATTAATTGCTTAAATATGTGTGCTTATACAGTAAATCTTATATATATATATTAAAAGAAAATTAATTTGAGTTGTGTCTGCGGGTCAATAAGCTATATACTGATTATATGTGGCTTTTGGTCATGAACTTGTCTCACATCAGTTAAATAGCTTTTATTGTACATGGCTTCTGGTGTTAGACTTGTCCCACATCAATTAAATAGCTTTGAGTGTGTATGTATAAGAGTGATAAATGCACTGTTTAATTAATAATTATCTGAACATATGTGCTTATATGTATATATATATTAAAAGAAAATTACAATTACATGTAGTGAAATATTTTTATTAGTCATAATCACATCCCACTTGAATTGGATAAGATTCGAAACACATTGCAAACTGTGCAGCTGTAATCAAACTTGTACGATTAAAATGAATCTTTCCATCTCCAGGCCAAGCTAGGGTAGGCTAGGCTCCACATTTATGGATATATTGGATTGGTAGCACATTTCGCTTTTCTTTCACTTTTACGGAATGTTTCTTTTCTTCATCTTTTAAATCCACCTTTGCAAGCTATTTCAACATTATATATTTAAAAATTATTTTTCTGTTGTTGACCACAAAAACAAAATTTTAAGTGATAAATTAGAGAGCAAATATATTTACTATTAGGGTTAAGTTTTTAAGAAAATGAAAAGAATTTTTATTAAATGGAGAAAAAAAAGATTTAATGTGCAAAATTTCATATTATTATATTATAAAAAATAAATTCAAAATAAATTATTTATATAAAATAATAATAATAATTATCTCAATTTAAATAATTTAATGATATTAATAAAATATTTAAGTTGGTGAATTAGCAAAAAGTATATGCTTTATTCGGTGGTAATATACAACATTCGATGTCAAAATCTTTTCACAATTTAACACAGTAATCATCAAATTTTAATATCTTATTAGAGAGAAAAACTCACAAAGAAAAAGACAACAGATCTTATTGAAAAAAAAAATGCTAATAAGAGAGAAAAAAAAAGATTCATTAAGAACAATTATAAGTTAATAATCTAAAAATTAATGAAAAAAATATAAAATAAAACACTAAAATACATCAAGATACGGGTTTGGTTCAACTTTTTATTTGATTTTTGCTCAAATTAAAAATTTTTTACTCTAATATTTTATTTATACTAAATAGTAGGAGTAGTAGGTGGTGGTGGAGTGATGAGGTTGATGTTGGTGGTAGGATGGCAATCGAGTATGAGCCACTTCGAATTCTACTTTTATTAAAAAAAGATTGCTTTCTATAAAAGTAAGTTTATTTTTAGTAAATTAATTTTAAAAATGTGTAAATAAATTGTGCTCTTTAAAAAAATTTTTGAAAAAATACATTTTAGTAGGCAAGCAAACGCTAAGAGAGCACACTATGGCATTTAACATGTAGAAGATTAAGATAAAAGAGCACTGCATCCAAGCAATAGCAGTAAAGGGAAGCATACTGGGTTGGCATGCATAATATATAACAAAAAGAAAAAGTTTTGGTTGTATCTTGCTCGCTCGTCTTGGTCTAGTCTAACTTTATGTTCTTTATCGCATTTTCTTTAGTTTTTTTTTTATTTACTTTGTATTATCCTTAATTGGATGTATGGAAAAAGTTCGTTGATCGAGTTTTAGTAAATGATATAAGCTAAGTTTTTTTCTATATCTTATTAATAAAAATTTACTTCAAAAAAAAGAAAGAAAATAACGCTAATAAATGGAAAAAAATAATTGCAACATTGGACATGAAGATGTTTGATCAGTTTAATTAATTCCAGAAAGGGCAAGTAGATTCACCCATTATGGAAAGTATAAATATATTGCAAGAATTTGTATCCTCATTTTCATCATCTATATATTCACATATTTATATTCCAAATGGGCAGATAAATCTTCTCTTTCTTTTTCAATTTTTAACATTTTTTTTTTCATTTGTATCTTCCTGATCTAAAAGATCGTGATTTGATCATCTTTTCTATAAAAATCAAATCTAGCATATGAATTTATATCTCTGATCATGTGATATGTTTAAAGTAGTATCTTTATAAGTTTCTGTCAACTATAATATGTATTGATTTGGTATAGTTATTCAATGGCTGATATGATTATTAACCAAAAAAGAACTTGGTTACATAATGCTTTGGTGATATTAATTAAGCTCAACACTGTTAGTGCAACACTACAAGGAGTGGATAGATGTGATGCCATTGAAAATGGCCAGAAATAGTGGACCTACGTGCTGTGCTGTTTGATACTTTGAATCATTATGACACTTCTGGACTGTAATGGTAGGAAGGACTCCATTTCGTTCATTACACTGTTCCTTTTAAGAGCACATGTCTATGTATTTTCCAAGAAAATGAAATGAGATAAGCCTGCAGCTTCTATTGTGGTATGGTTTATGTTCATGATACTGATTTAAAACAGGACTTTTATGTAACACTCAAAAATTTTCAAAAGTGATATTAAAATAAAATTGGAAATTTTCTAAATTTTTTTAGCACAAGTTTCACATTTTTATAATAATAATATACGCAAGTGGAACTTTTGGCAAATTTGTAAAATTTGGGGGTATTGCGGCTGCCAGTGGTTACTGTAGCAACCGTGATTTCTGACATTGTAGTGAGTTATTGTAGCAATAGCAAACGATCACTGTAGCAATACATAAAATTGACTCACTGAATTTTGACTACAAAATTCGCCAATTTCGGCTAAAATTGAATAGATTCATCGTTTAAATTAATTTTCTACCATTGAGTCTATAAATATCAATTTCTAAAAAAAAAATCACAAATTAAGAGAGATGCAGAAACTTTGGATTATCATTCCCCAATCTGCTAATCCTTTCTAAGGTTATTATATACCATTGAGGTCATCACCTCGGGTTTATTATTTGAATAATACAAAAAGAAAAACTGTTTACAAATTTTATGTAAATGTAAAGTATTTACAAAGGTGGAGTGGGTATCAGAAAAAGGCCAATTGAAATGGCGTTTTCTAACAATATGTACACCCATGTGTTATGTGTGAAAAAAGGCATGTTAGAAAATGACTATTCAAATGATATTTTCTAGTAACATATTCCTTCATGTGTCATGTGTGAAAAACAAGGTGAGAAAAAAAAAAGTACGATAAAAAATGTCATTTTAATTGGTATTTTCTAGCAACTTGTCTCATGGAGCAATGAAAATGCGAGGCGGCTTTTCCTTATCACTTGGTTGTCACACCTTTAATTATCATTGAAAATACCACTTCAAATGATTTTTTTAGTTTACTTGTGATGTCATTAAGAAAACTTTAATTAACTTTTTAGTCTGCCTGACACATAATGTGACAAGTGCTAGAAAATGTCAATTGAAATAGTATTTTCAAATGCCTCACCCCAACTTTGTAGAGTTTATATTTTAGACTAGATTTTATTTTTCATTAATCTAATAATAAACCCCTTAATTAACTACCTTTGTTCTACATCCAACTAAAATAATTTTCATGGCTGAAGAAGGAAGATAAAAAAAAAAAAAAAAAAAATACAGCCACCACTTTCTCCCCTCGATCTATGGCAAACCATTGTGAAAGGGAGAGTATCACTCGTGGTTGGACTCCTCACATGAAGACAAGTGAATTAATACAAATTTTGCCATCGCATTCCACCATTTTGCAACGTTTATCTATGTTAACAATGTGAATGAATAATATTCAACAATTGTAGTGCCTTAACAATAATCATGAATAATAACTATGAATAGTAATTGTTAGGTGAAAATTAGAGTTCACTTATTTTGAGGTAAATTTTAATTGCAATAATATAGGCTAAATTTCATTCACCGTCCCTCAACTTTAAGGTTATTTTAATAATGTCCCTAAATTTTAATTTGTATTATAAAATTCCTCTAACTTTAATTTAACACAACTAAAAGTTTGTTAGGCCACTTTCCGATGGAATATCCAGCCAAAAGCTTGGGTAGACATGCCTAAGTGAAATAAAAATAATACAAAATTTTCTCTCTCTGCCACGTGACTTTTTAACAATAAAAAAAATCTCTTTTTCTTTCTTTCCTCTCTCGTCTCTCTGCGGCCAGGGAAGCTCTCTTTTGCTCTCTCTCCCATGCCTCTCTCCCTTCTTATTCAGGTCCACACATCAAACCCTTGACAAGCAGACCCACCCTCACCCTCACCCTCCATTCATCATCAAACTCATAAACAAACCCAAAAACAAGAAAAACCATAAAATCATGTACAAAAATACCAATCTTCCTTCCTTCGACCATACCCACTTCACATTTCTCTCTCTAGTGTTGAGACGACTCAACACCTCCATCTCCCAAGGTCAGCAGAAAGCCATACCCATGAGAATCCCTTCTAACCACATGCATGATTGCTAATAAGGAGCTTGTTGCTAAGCATCATCACAGGCATTGAGTTTGCTTGCTACAATTGATGAGTTGGAGATGCCAAACTCACAAGTGGAGTAAAAGGGATGGAAGCACTGAATTTGGATGTAGCCGATAAAAAGATGGGGAAGAGAAAGGCATGATCAGATTGGTTGAGGGAAGAGATTATTACTGCTACTAGTTTTGATTGGTGAGGATGTTCATCAATACACCAATAGGATTGGGGTTATTAGGCGATAATGGAGGGGGAGGAGCAGTAGAAGGTGCAACAACCATGGTAGTAGCAGGAGGAGGAAAATAAGAGATGGGTTGAGGAATAATTCAGATTAATTATATAGACTATGAAAGAAAAAGGGATTTTTGAAGCTTACCCATAAAAATTCATGAATCCGTTCATTTTAATTTGTTTTAGATAAAAAAATGTAGATTTGATTTGATTATTGGATTCGTTCTTGAAATGAGATGCCTTTTGCTAAAGAGGAATGAAAGAACTTAAAAAAGAGTTAGAGAAAGAAAAAATTATTTGAAAAAAAAGAAGTATATATGTAGGTAGAAAATAGTTTCTTCAGATGGACAGACAAACGGACGGCAACAGAAAACACAAAAATGTTTTAAACTATTAATAAATTTAAAGTTGAGGTTTTTAAGTGTTTTGATGAATTAGTTTGTGGATTGTGGTTTTGTTTCATTATTGATTTCGGTTCATCAGATGGAGAGAGGGAGGGAGGAAGGAGGTGACAAAGAGTAAGAGAGAGATTGTTATTGGCAAATAAAGAATTTTTTATTATAAAATGCTAACGTGGCATGTTCACTTATGCTTTTAACCGAAGATTCCATCGGAAAATGGCCTAAGGGATTTTGGATTATATTAAATTAAAGTTAAAGAATTCTTGTCATACAAATTAAATTGAGGGATATTACTAAAATGATCCTTAAAGTTAAAGGACAGCGGGTGAAATTTAGCCCAACAATATAATCCATTTTATGATATGATATTTTTAAGCCTAAACCTGGTTATGGGCCAATTCCAGGTTGGAATAAGGTTTGAATTGATTTCAATTTGAAATTGTATGATATATATGGTTTTGGTATAATTTATATTCGATTGCCAGTTCAACCCAGCTCTAATGTGAAAAATTAAAGGATTCAACATAAACTTAAAAAGAAAAAAATTTGTGAATCAAGCCAGTTTGAATTGACTGATTCCAATTTAGGTTCAAGGTCCGATTTCGAGCTAATTCATGAACCAGAACCGTTGACAAAGTCTGGTCCAAGGTTCGAACTAAGAATGGCAATAGGGTGAGTTAGGGGCAAGGATCGCTCCCCCCATCCCTACTCCATAGGAGTTCGAGGTTGAAGCAGGGACTCCCCTACTAGGTAGCGAGGCAGATTTCTCTATAAGAATTTTTTTTATCAATTTTTTTTAATTTATTATTATATAATATAATTTTATTTATTAAAAAATAAATTATAAGTTAGAAATATGAGTTTTAAACATAATATATTTATATTTTTGCTAAAATTTAAATACATTAATACAAAAAAATAAATTGTTTTTTAATAAAAAAATAATATAATATTGGGACGTATTACAAGGATTCATGGCAAGGAGAAAATATCCCCATTCTCACCCCTCACAATATCGAGGTTAAGGAAAATTGATTGGATTCAGGGTGTAGGGTTAGATCGGGATCGAGTTTGAAAATAATTGTCATCCCTAGTTTGAGCGTGTCTCTCTTAGGTATCTTCATGAAGATTCATTTTTTTTTCTTTTTTTTTTTTTTTCCAATTTGTGTCCAAGTAGTCTTAATACATACGTATATACTAGTTTCTCTTGCAACGTGTGTTACACATTATTGTTTTCGTTATACATACTTGTTATTTAATTTTTTTATATATAATTTTCTATTAGTTTTTTATATATGATCATAATATTATCATAGTATTATAAATATTATATTTAATTAGTCAAATTAAAATATTATTTTTAATATTAATTTAATTAATATATAGATAAAAATATTTATTAATTTAAAATTATTATATTTTTATTGAATCATATTCTTATGAAAAATTACTTGCTATATATAATAATAACATAATTATAAATTTATATGTAATATAATAAAAAAAATATAATAATAAGTTTTAAAAATATAAATGGATCAACAAATTAAATTTATTCAAATTTTATTATTTCACTAAAAAAAATATGTTTGATTTGCTTGTATTATATTTTTTATAATTTAAAATAATATTAATTTATATAATGAAGTTACATAGCTAGATCACTATGAAAGAAATTTATTTATAAAATTAAAAAATAGAATAATTTTAAACATTTATTTTGCAGTTTAGTGCATTATCATTATAACTCTGCCTAAGTAATTTGTGCTTAGCCGGTCCTAAGCCCGAATAAAGGAGGAGGTGACAATCAGCGTAAAAATTTCGTAATACCTCATGATATGGATTCTTACGATAAAAACGTTGGGACGTTCTCTACTTACGACGCGCTACATCGGAGCCCGGGTGTAGTGAGAAATATGCAAGGGTGTAAGGCGTTCACCAAAAGCTACGCGTCATACTAGCACCCAGGTGTGGTGTTAAATGAGCAAAGGTTCCCACATCATGGATGAGTGTGGGTAAAGAAGCTAGTCCATAGAACAGATAGTGAAACAGAACACAAGATAAGTATAGAAAACAATAGAAGATATCATAGAAAGAGATCAATTAGGAATGAACAGGATACAAGAAAATTAATGGAGCTTATTGATACCTTGAAAAGGAGAAGGGTGAATATTGTTTGCTTTCAGGAGACTAAATGGGTAAGAGAGAAAAGCAAGGAAGTGGGTAATTTAGGATACAAACTGTAGTTTACCAGAAATGAAAGAAACAAGAACGGAGTAGGTATAATCATAGACAGGACATTGAAAGATGTCGCAATAGTTGTGAATAGAGTAGGAGATAGAATTATACTAGTAATGCTAGTACTAGAAGGAGAAATAATAAATATAGTTAGTACTTATACCCCACAAATAAGACTAGACTGTGTGAGTAAACAAAGGTTTTGGGAAGATATGGATGATCTAATGCAAAGCATACCTAATGAAGAGAATATTTTTTATTGGTGGAAATTTGAATGGACATGTAAGAAATGATAGGCAAGGTTATAAAAATGTTCATGGAGGTTTTGATTTTGGTAGCTGAAATGAGAGGGAAAAAGCATCCTAGATTTTGTCATGGCGTACGACCTAATACTAGCAGATGTCTACTTTATAAAAAAGGAGTCGCATTTAGTAACTTTCAAAACTGGACAATATAGAAGCTAAATTGACTTCCTCTTAACCAGAAAGACAAATAGAGCTCTATGCAAGGATTGCAAGGTTATTTTAGGAGAGGCTTTAACAAGTCAACATCGGTTAGTGGTCTTGGATGTGAAGTTTAGGAACAATTCAAGTAAAACTAGAAGAAATATTATAGCACGAACAAAGTGGCAGGAGTTCAAAAGAGTAAAGCAAGTGAAGTTTAAAAATAAGCTTCTCAAGTCTGAAGCATGGAAGCTGGATGTAGAGGCCAATGGTATATGAATACAAATGGCATCAAAGATTAGAGAAGTAGCTATAAAAGTACTTAGAGAGTCTAAAGGACATGGACCACCCTCAAAAGAGAGATAGTGGTGGAATGAGAAAGTAGAAAGGGCAGTGAAGAGAAAGAGGGAATGGTATAAGAAATTACCTAAGTGTGATAATAATAAGGCTTATGAACAATACAAGATAGCAAAGAAAGAGGCAAAAAAGGTGGTTAGTCAAGTAAGAGCATAGGCCTTTATAGAGTTATATGAGAAATGATGCATGCATTTTATATCATCATTTAGGTATAATTTTTGCACATAATTTACCCTTATTCATAGCTATTATTTTAGATATTAGTATATATTTAGTCAATTTTGCAATTTTCACTTTTCTTAGTTTAATTTTTGGAATTCATTTGTTTTGTAGGATAAATTTGGAGAAATTTGATGTATTTTGATCAGAGTAGCCATTTGGAGGAGATTAAAATCGAATTGCAAAAATTTTGAAGTTGAGTAAAAAATGGCCGAGAGCGACACAACCTGCAGCACAACCGAATTAGCTTATGTCGCAGGTTGTGTCGATCGTCAGATATTCACGCCGAGAGCGACACAACCCGCGACACAACTGACTCGGCTTATGTCGTTTTTACTGGAAAATTTTTGACGTGGCATTTCCGTTACTCCAGCCTTTTTACCTCACTTTCTCTGGATCCTTCCCCCTTTTACCCATTCTAGAACAGTCCCCTTGCCTATATAAAGTGCCCTTTATCACTTTCTTTCCATAGAGAGCAAGGGAGTCATTTTTAGAAAGATAGAAAGAGGGAAAGGGAGGAGCATCTTCTGCATCTTTTCCAAAGAATGCAGATCACGTTTTCAAGACTTTTGTGCAGCAGAATCTGCTGCAATTTGCTGGGTTTTTCTACCCCTTTTAGCTTACATTTCCATTATTTCTTCATTTCTTCATTTGGGTTTATTTTTAAACAATGATTTGTGAGTAGTTGATTGAGATTCTAGAGATGGGTTTGTAAATATTGATTTGTTTTGTGGTTTTGAACTGATTTAGCCATTTAAATGAAGATTGTTATATTTTGATTTATTGCTTGTGTGCTTATTTCCTTGCTTGATGAATGGGCCCTCATTAAGTTAAGTTTTAATCCTTAATAGATGGACTGAAAAGTGAATATTGGGGATGGATAATCTTGCAATAAACTTTATTTTCTTGGTGTTAGAAATAAGCTAAGAAGATTAAGGGGAACTTTCCAAAAATCAATTAGAGCATTAATTGGGTTTTAGTTAGTTTTTAAATAACGTGAAAACAGGGTTTGATTTAATGAAATCGAATTTTTAGATGCTTGAAAATGGTTTCTAATATTTAAGAATTGATTTCCCTCAAAATTGCAATTCTCATGTGTTTGGCTAAATTAGGGAAAAATCACATGCAAACAATATTGAAAATCCAATCTCTAGAATCAATTTATTTTTCATTGAAATTAGATATAAATTCTCCAAACCTCATAAATAGCAATTTCAATTTAAATCCAATTTAAATTTAATTCCAATTTAAATCCAATATCTATAATTACTTTATTTTTTTTTAGATTTAATTCTTCTTAATTTCATAAATAGAAATTTCAAATTAATTTTTGGTAATCTAGTTTAATTAATTTTAGTTAATTGATTGATCTAGTTTTAATTCCTCAAATACCAATTTTAATTCCAAATTTCATTTTACATCTTTAATTTTTGTCTTAATTTTAATTTTTAGATTTTATTTTTAATATCTTTTAATTTTTGTCATTCTAATTAGCTTATACTTTTATTTCCAATTTAAGCACAATTCCCTGTGGGATCGATATCAATTTTTAAAACTATACTACTGTGACCCGTGCACTTGCGGACACACCGTATCAAGTTTTTGGCGCCGTTGCCGGGGAATTGTTTGTTTTTAAATTGGATTTTAATTGTTTTAAGCTAATTAGAATTTTTATTTTCTTTTATTTTCACTATTGTTCCTTGTGTTTTTCAGGTACTTTTCTTGTTTATGAGACGATCGAAAAGCACAAGTGACACTGAATTGTTGTTCAATCCTGAAATTGAAAAATTCTGTCGAGCCAACAAAAAGGAATACAAAAGAAGAAAAGAAGCAGAAAAAGAAGAACAACAAATATTTGAGCAAGAGGAGACAATAGAAAATATGGAGAATCAAAATAGAGCTATTGGTGGAAACAATGGAGGAAATGAGCAAAACGGGCAAAATGTAGTTGTTAATCAAAATGATCCTCAAAGAAGATCCATGTTAGATTATGCTTTTCCTAGATGTACTGATGTGAGAGATAACAGACCTATTATTGGAGCTAATCAATTTGAATTAAAAACTGGTCTTATTCAAATGGTTCAGAATTCACAATTTGGAGGTAGCCCACTTGAAAATCCTCATTCTCATTTGAAGAAATTTTTGATGATATGTGGTACACAAAGACAACCTGGAGTTTCTGATGAAGTTATTCGGCTCACCTTATTTCCATTCTCTCTTCGGGATTCAGCATTGGAGTGGTATGATTCACTTCCACAAGCTATTATAGCTACTTGGGAGCAGCTATCTCAAGCTTTTCTATCTCAATTTTTCCCACCTGGGAAAACTACTCATTTGAGGAATTTGATGGTAGCTTTTAAACCAAGAGATGATGAAACTTTGTATGAATCTTGGATGAGATTTAAGGAGCTTGAAAGGCAATGTCCTCATCATGAAATACCCAAATGGATGATTGTTCAGAATTTCTACACCAGAGTTACTCCAGCCATAAGAAACACAATTGATTCACAAGCAGGAGGAGATTTCATGAGAATGACAAGTGAAGAATGCTATGATCTATTAGAGAAGATTGCTCATAATACCCATTTGTGGGGAAATCCTAGAGCACTTGAGCCAAAGAAAGCTGGGATCTATGAACTTGACTCAGTTAACTACATGAATGCAAGATTTGATCAGTTGACTCAGCTTCTTAGTGATTTTTGCACAAAGGCAACAACCTCAACTCCTACAACTATGCAACAAGTTGCCTTCACAAATGGAACTCAAAGTTGTGGAGTTGATTATTCTTCTTATGGTGATGATTATTTGCAAGAGCAAGCTGCTTATGCAGGAGGTTATCAACAAAAACCTATGGGAAATTCTTATTCTAATATGAACAACTCAACATGGAGACCACAAGCAACTTTTGCTCAACAAGGCCAAAGCTCAAATTATTCTCATAACCAGCAGTTTATGCAACAGAACAAGCCTCAATTTCAGCCCAGAAGACAACCACCACCTGGATATCAAGCAAGAGCACAACAATCCCTTCCACCTCATGAACCAAAGCCATCCTTGGAGAACATGATGGAGAAATTTTTTGCTGAACAAAGCAAGATGAATAGCAAATTGGAGGAAGAAATGCAACACATGAGACAAACCATGGATCAATTACAAGTCCACAACCGCATGTTGGAGACTCAATTGGCGCAACAAGCAAGCTCATCAGGAAGCAATTCCTATGGGAAACTACCTAGCCAACCACAAAACCCTCATGAACAATGTAAGGCTGTAACCTTGAGAAGTGGTAAAAAAGTTGGTCAAGAGAGTGAAAACAAGAGAGAAGAAAAAGAGAGCACAAAAGAAGAAAATTCAGTTGAGAGCAAGAAAAATGAAAAAGAAGAAGAAAGCAAAAGTGAGCAAGATGAAGGAGAGAAACCATACATCCCACCTGAACCTTACAAACCCACCCTTCCCTACCCTCAAAGATTCATCAAGCACAAGCTAGACAAACAATTTGGCAAATTCCTTGAAGTGCTAAAAAAATTGTATATCAATGTGCCATTCACTGAGGCACTATCCCAAATGCCAAGTTATGCCAAGTTTTTGAAGGAAATTCTTTCCAACAAGAGAAGGCTAGAAGATTATGACACCATTAACTTGGGAGAGCAATGCAGTGCTATAATTCAGAAAAAGTTACCTCCCAAACTCAAAGATCCGGGTGTGTTTTCCATTCCTTGTCATATTGGTGATAATTGTGTGGCAAATGCCTTATGTGACCTTGGAGCTAGCGTCAGCCTAATGCCTCTTTCAATATATGAGAAGTTGAATATGGGAGAATTGAAGCCCACAAACATGTATCTTTCATTAGCTGACCGTTCAATTAAGTATCCGGAAGGCATTCTTGAAAATGTGCCTATCAAGGTTGGGAAATTCTACATTCCGGTGGACTTTGTCATTTTGGATATGGAAGAAGACACAAAAGTTCCTATCTTATTGGGAAGACCCTTTTTGGCAACAGCTGGTGCATTAATTGATGTAAAGGGTGAGCAATTGACACTTAGAGTGGGAGATGATCAAATGATATTCAACATCAATCCTGCCATGAAAAGGAAACATGAAGAAGTTGAGTCTTGTTTGCGGGTAGACATTATTGAAGAGATTGTTCAAGAGCATTTCAGAAAAAGCTATCCACAAGACCCACTTGAAAATTGCTTAGTCCATGGTGGGAGCATTGATGATGATAATCACAACATGGCTATTTTTGCGCAATACTTGGAGAGCTCTCCACCACATCCTGAAGCCACAATTTTTCAACTTGAAGGAGTACAAAATTTGGAGATCAAACCACCATCATTAAAGGTAGAGGATGCCCCAAAGGTAGATCTTAAACCTCTTCCTTCCAACCTCAGGTATGCTTTTCTTGGACCAAATGAAACATATCCTGTTATAATTAATGCATGTTTGACTGATATTGAGATTGACAAATTGTTGAGAGTTTTGAGAAAATATAGAAGAGTTTTGGGGTATGCAATTGATGATATAAAGGGAATTAGTCCAACAGTTTGTATGCATAGGATTTTCCTAGAGCCAAATAGTAAACCTTCCATTGAACACCAAAGAAGATTGAATCCTACAATGAAGGATGTTGTGAAAAAGGAAATCCTAAAATTACTAGCTGCTGGAATTATTTACCCCATTTCTGACAGTGAGTGGGTTAGTCCTGTGCATGTTGTACCAAAGAAAGGTGGGGTGACAGTTGTTAAAAATGAAAATAATGAATTGATACCCACTAGAACTGTTACAGGTTGGAGAATGTGCATAGACTATAGGAAGTTGAACAATGCTACAAGAAAAGACCATTTTCCCCTTCCTTTTATGGATCAAATGTTAGAGAGATTAGCCAAGCATTCATTCTTTTGTTACTTAGATGGATATTCTGGTTTCTTTCAAATTCCAATACATCCTGATGATCAAGAGAAAACTACCTTTACCTGTCCCTATGGCACCTTTGCCTATCGAAGGATGCCATTCGGATTGTGTAATGCACCTGGCACATTTCAAAGATGCATGATGGCCATTTTTTCTGATTTTATTGAAGAAATTATGGAGGTCTTCATGGATGACTTTTCAGTTTATGGTACTAATTTTGATTCATGCTTGACTAATTTGTCTAAAATCTTGCAGAGATGTGCTGATAATGATTTGGTGTTGAATTGGGAGAAATGCCACTTTATGGTCCAAGAGGGAATCGTTTTAGGGCATTTAATCTCAAATAGGGGAATTGAAGTGGATAGAGCTAAAATAGAAATTATTGAAAAAATGCTCCCTCCAACCATCACAAAGGAGTGCGGAGTTTCCTTGGACATGCCGGGTTTTACCGGCGATTTATTCAGGATTTTTCTAAACTTGCTAAACCCTTAACAAATCTTTTGAATCATGATGTTAAATTTGATTTTAATCAAGATTGTATGGTTGCTTTTTGCAGGTTAAAGACGGCCTTGGACTTTGCCATTCGAAATCATGTGTGATGCAAGCGAGTTTGCTGTTGGAGCTGTCCTTGGCCAGCGAAAAGATAGAAAACCTTATGCCATTTACTATGCAAGCCGAACCCTTGATGAAGCTCAAGTTAATTATGCCACAACTGAAAAGGAGTTCCTTGCGGTAGTATTTGCACTCAATAAATTTCGTTCTTATTTGGTCAACTCAAAGGTAATTGTTTTCACTGATCATGCAGCAATAAAGTATTTAATGAGAAAGAAAGAAGCTAAATCTAGGTTGATTAGATGGATATTGTTACTTCAAGAATTTGATTTGGAAATAAGAGATAAAAAGGGTGTTGAGAATGTGGTGGCTGATCACCTTTCTAGGATGAAAACTGAAAATAAAGATGATGAAATTGTGCCAATTGATGAGTTTTTCATGAATGAGCAGTTGTATGTGTTGAATTCTGCACTTCCATGGTTTGCTGATATTGTGAATTTCTTGTCTTGTGGTGTCTTGCCACCTGATTTATCTTGGCAGCAAAAGAAAAGATTCTTGCACGATGTTAAATTTTATTCTTGGGAAGAACCTCTTTTGTTTAGGAGATGTAATGATGGAATAATTAGGAGATGTATACCAGAGGAAGAAATGCATGATGTTATTTACCATTGTCATTCCTCTGAATATGCTGGTCATTTTAGTGTCTCAAAAACTGTTGAAAAGGTCTTGACATCAGGTTTTTATTGGCCTAATATGTTTAAACATGTGAGAGACTTTGTAAGCAAGTGTGATAGGTGCCAAAGGGTAGGCAACATTTCCAAAAGAGATGAGATGCCCCAACAGTCCATATTAGAAGTTGAATTGTTTGATGTATGGGGAATTGATTTCATGGGGCCATTTCCATCTTCTTATGGGAATAAATATATCTTGGTAGGGGTGGACTATGTATCTAAATGGGTAGAAGCTATTGCTACACCTACCAATGATGCAAAAGTTGTGGTGAAATTTCTAAAAAAATTTGTTTTGACCAGGTTTGGTGCCCCACGTGCCATAATCAGTGATGGTGGTAGCCATTTTTGTAACCACCAATTTGAAAAATTGATGAGAAAATATGGGGTAAAGCATAGAATTGCCACACCATATCATCCTCAAACAAATGGCCAAGTAGAAATCACAAATAGAGAAATCAAGCAAATCTTGGAGAAAATCACAATAAGTCCGTAAAAGATTGGTCCCTTAAATTAGATGACACTCTTTGGGCATATAGAACAGCATTTAAAACCCCCATAGGAACTACACCTTATAGGTTAGTTTTTGGGAAATCATGCCATTTGCCCGTAGAATTAGAACACAAAGCTTATTGGGCCATTAGAGCAATCAATTTTGATTTACAAGCTGCTGGACACAGAAGACTTTTGCAACTTGATGAATTAGAAGAATTGAGACTTGATGCTTATGAAAATGCTAGGATCTACAAAGAAAGAACTAAAAAATGGCATGATAAGCATATCAAGAAAAAGGACTTTAAAGAAGGAGATTTGGTTCTCTTATTCAATTCAAGGTTAAAATTTTTTCCAGGAAAATTAAAATCAAGGTGGTCAGGTCCATTCAAAATTGTGAAAGTTTTACCTCATGGTGCTGTTGAAATTTTTGGTGAAAAATCGGGTAATTTCAAGGTAAATGGGCAAAGGTTGAGGCACTATTCAGTTGGTGAGCCAATTGAGAAGATAGCAACTTGCTATCTTTCTCATTCTCCATAACATTTTGAGTGAGTATGGTCAAGCTAAAGACCTAAACTTAGCATTTTTGGGCATAACTCATAATTTTTCATTGATTCTTTATTTCTTTCATATATATATTTGTTTTAAGTTTTTCTATACTCCTTATTCAGAGTTTAACATTGTTCTAATTTCCTTGTGCAGATGGGATGCAATGCATTGCAAGCAAATGAGCATAAAAAAAAAAAAAAAAAAAAAAAAACATTTCATGTCTTTAATTTCGTTGCTTAATTAATTAGTATTTTGAACTTGTTTAGTTAATATTTTGCTTGTGTTGTTTTTTTTAATTCCTCATAAAATACATTTTTCTTTTATATCTCTAGTACATTGCTCACTTGCTTTTATGTGCTACTTCGGATTTACACTCGATGATTACATTTTTGAGCTTAACTCTCTATTTCAACTTTTTGAGTTTAATTGATTTAATGGCTTCCATTGCACTGTTTCTTTTGCAATGAGTGCAGCAGCTGTCCAAATTTTACTTAATTCAATTGGCTGCACTTCAATGAGGTAACAATTCTCATCTCAGCTTGTGTCACTGTCAACACAAGTTGTGCTCTCGCTTATGCAACATGGTAATAATTCTTTATGCACATATCAGCTACCCATTTTCTGCACATTTTTAACATTGAGGACAATGTTCATTCTAAGTATGGGGGAGAGGGTAAATTTTTTGCAAAAATTATTTTTCCTTTTTCATTTAGCAACACACTCATACTTGTACATATTCACATACATACACTTGCATATAGCTTCATACACTTAGTTATGCATATTTAGTTGCATATAGGTTGACTTGACATTTACACTCATGCATTTCATTTAAAATTTTTGGATTTTTAAACCAGTCTTTGAATTCCATAAGCCACTTATTCAAGCAATCCAACTTGCCTTTAGATGGTTAGTGGAATGAAAGTTCCAGCTGGGTACAAAGTCTTAAGCATTATTCTTTCTCTTACTTAATAGCTGAAAATTAATACATTCATCTAGGTATGCAGATTCTGATTAGTTATTTTGAGTTTTGAGTGTCTGGATAAGCCTTTAAGGAAGAAAATGGTCCTTGTCGTCTCACCATTCCTAGAACAAGCATCTTAGATCTTTCAAAGCGAAATTTTTAACTTGCATTTGATAAGAATATGATTTAGGCATTCCTTCATATTTTAAACCTCACATTTAGCCTTAACCTACCTTAATCTCATTTTAACCCTTGCAAACCCCCTTGAACCTTAATTCCCTAATTTCTTTGGAACCCAAATCATTTACCTAGCCGTTAAACCTAAACACTACCACCTATTTATGAGAATAATATTTTAGCAATTAAGTGCATAAAAAAAAAAAAAAAAAAAACTTGGAGGATTGAAACATCTTGAAAAGTGCTAGAGTAATTGTGAAAAGTTGATAAAAAAATATAGTCACAAAAATATCCCAAAGGTAATTTTGGGTGTGACGTGAAATAGGGACACATACAAAATAAAAAATATATTATAAAAGTAGTCCCTTTATTGTGTTAGCACTTAAGATTCATTGCGAATTTCTTTCCTCTTAAAAAAAAAAAAAAAAAAAAAATTGGATGCACTTTGAGTTTCATGATTAATATTATTCTCATATTTTGTTTACCTTATTGCCTTTATTTTTTAACCACAAAATTACCATATTTTAACCCATTACAACCCTTAAAAAGACCTAATGATTCTTTGAAAAATGCTTGTTACATTAGTAGAGTTAGATCTTTTATGCTTGCATATGGGTTTGGCAATATAATCTTTCATACATTACTCACCATCTATTTGAGACACATTGGCTATCTATTTCATTTAGGTTTGTTTTGGCACAATTGACTCTTGTAGCTGGTTGGTATTTGTTGCTTGGGTTGATTGGTTAATTCTTAGCTATTATGTAATAGTTGAGAGTGCTTGCTTCATTCTTTGTGCTTTTGCTGGTGGGAATTTGGAATGTTGGTGGCTAGAGGTAAGTTGGTGGTCTAGATTAGTGAATTTTGTGTTTTCAAAGACTGATTCTATTCCCTTCCAAATGAGTTTTAATGAAATTTTGCTTGAGGACAAGCAAGAGTTTGAGTATGGGGGAATTTGATGCATGCATTTTATATCATCATTTAGGTATAATTTTTGCACATAATTTACCCTTATTCATAGCTATTATTTTAGATATTAGTATATATTTAGTCAATTTTGCAATTTTCACTTTTCTTAGTTTAATTTTTTGGAATTCATTTGTTTTGTAGGATAAATTTGGAGAAATTTGATGTATTTTGATCAGAGTAGCCATTTGGAGGAGATTAAAATCGAATTGCAAAAATTTTGAAGTTGAGTAAAAAATGGCCGAGAGCGACACAACCTGCAGCACAACCGAATTAGCTTATGTCGCAGGTTGTGTCGATCGTCAGATATTCACGCCGAGAGCGACACAACCCGCGACACAACTGACTCGGCTTATGTCGTTTTTACTGGAAAATTTTTGACGTGGCATTTCCGTTACTCCAGCCTTTTTACCTCACTTTCTCTGGATCCTTCCCCCTTTTACCCATTCTAGAACAGTCCCCTTGCCTATATAAAGTGCCCTTTATCACTTTCTTTCCATAGAGAGCAAGGGAGTCATTTTTAGAAAGATAGAAAGAGGGAAAGGGAGGAGCATCTTCTGCATCTTTTTCCAGCAGCTGCAGATCACGTTTTCTGCACTTTTGTGCAGCAGAATCTGCTGCAATTTGCTGGGTTTTTCTACCCCTTTTAGCTTACATTTCCATTATTTCTTCATTTCTTCATTTGGGTTTATTTTTAAACAATGATTTGTGAGTAGTTGATTGAGATTCTAGAGATGGGTTTGTAAATATTGATTTGTTTTGTGGTTTTGAACTGATTTAGCCATTTAAATGAAGATTGTTATATTTTGATTTATTGCTTGTGTGCTTATTTCCTTGCTTGATGAATGGGCCCTCATTAAGTTAAGTTTTAATCCTTAATAGATGGACTGAAAAGTGAATATTGGGGATGGATAATCTTGCAATAAACTTTATTTTCTTGGTGTTAGAAATAAGCTAAGAAGATTAAGGGGAACTTTCCAAAAATCAATTAGAGCATTAATTGGGTTTTTGTTAGATTTGAAATACCGTGAAAACAGTGTTTGATTTAATGAAAACCAATTTTGAGATGCTTGAAAAAGGTTTCAAAAATTTAAGAATTGATTTCCCTCAAAATTGCAATTCTCATGTGTTTGGCTAAATTAGGGAAAAATCACATGCAAACAATATTGAAAATCCAATCTCTAGAATCAATTTATTTTTCATTGAAATTAGATATAAATTCTCCAAACCTCATAAATAGCAATTTCAATTTAAATCCAATTTAAATTTAATTCCAATTTAAATCCAATATCTAGAATTACTTTATTTTTTTTTAGATTTAATTCTTCTTAATTTCATAAATAGAAATTTCAAATTAATTTTTGGTAATCTAGTTTAATTAATTTTAGTTAATTGATTGATCTAGTTTTAATTCCTCAAATACCAATTTTAATTTCAAATTTCATTTTACATCTTTAATTTTTGTCTTAATTTTAATTTTTAGATTTTATTTTTAATATCTTTTAATTTTTGTCATTCTAATTAGCTTATACTTTTATTTCCAATTTAAGCACAATTCCCTGTGGGATCGATATCAATTTTTAAAACTATACTACTGTGACCCGTGCACTTGCGGACACACCGTATCAAGAAACTATGAGCTAAAGAAGGGGAGAAAGATATTTATAGATTAGCAAGGAGGAGAGAAAAGAAATATCAAGATCTCGATCAAGTTAGGTGCATTAAGAACAAAGAAGGAAAAGTGTTGATGAAAGATAAGGACATTAAAGAAAGATGGAGAAATTATTTTGATGATCTCTTTAATAATAATCAAAGTGATAATAGCATGAATATAGACTACAGAGCAATAGAAAAGAATGTGAATTGCACTAGAAGGATTAGATTTTCAGAAGTAAAGGAAGCATTTAAGAGAATGAAAATGGGTAAAACCTGTAGACCCAATGGAATACCAATTGAAGTGTGAAAGTATTTGGGAGATATGGGAGTGACATAGTTAACAAAATTATTTAATAAGATTTTAAATTCAAATAAAATGCCTGATGAATGGAGGAAAAGTATTTTAGTACCTATTTTTAAAAATAAGGGAGACATACAGAGTTGCTCAAGCTATAGGGGAATTAAACTCATAAGCCAGACTATGAAGTTGTAGGAGAGAGTTGTGGAACATTGACTACATCATGACACTTCTATCTCTCCCAATCAATTTCATGCCTGATTGTTCAACTATAGAAGTGATCTTTCTCATTAGAAGCTAGATGGAGAAATATAGAGATGTTAAGAAAGATCTACATATGGTTTTTATCAATCCGAAGAAGGCTTATAATAGTGTTCCAAGAGATGTCTTATGGAGAGTGTTAGAATAAAAGAGGGTATCTATTAGGTACATACAAGTGTTAAAAGATATATATGAAGGAGCAACTACTATTATGCCCATAGTGGGAGGGGACATGAGAGAATTTCCTATCTCAGTTGGATTACACCAAGATTCAGCTGTGAGCCCTTACCTTTTTACATTAGTTTTAAATGAATTAATGAAACATATACAAGAGAGTATCCCTTAGTGCATGATGTTTGCGGATGATATAGTTCTAATAGATGAGATGCGAAAAGGAGTCAATAAAAAACTAGAGCTTTGGAGAAGTACTCTAAAGTCAAAAGGCTTTAAGTTAAGTAGAACAAAAACAGAATACATGTATTATAAGTTTAGTGAAGGCCAAACTGGTGATAGGGAACGAGTTAATTTGGATGGAGCAGTATTAGCCTAAAGTAATCACTTTAAATATCTCGGCTCAATCCTTCAAGTAGATGGAAGATATGAGGAGGATGTTAGTCATAGGATTAAAGCATGATGGTTAAAGTGAAGACATGCTACGGGAGTTTTATGTGATAGCAAGATACACAATAAGTTGAAAGGAAAATTTTACCGTATAGCCATACGATCAGCCATGTTATATGATCGTGAGTGTTGGGCAATGAAAGAGTCGTATGTGTCTAAAATGAGAGTTGCGGAGATGAGAATGTTAAGGTGAATGAGTGGCCATACTATACTAGATAAAGTCCGTAATAAGAGTATTAGAGAAAAGGCAGGAGTAGTTCCAATTAAGGATAAGTTGAGAGAAGGGAGATTGAGGTGATTTGATCATGTGAAGCATAGACATACAGAGGCTCCAGTTAGACAAGTAGAGCACATTGGGTTAGAGAATATAAAGAAAAGAAGGGGTAGACCTAAATTGACTTGGAGGAGAATAGTACAACATGACCTAAAAGCATTATACATTTCCGAGGATCTAACAAAAAATTATTTAGAGTGGAAAAAGAGAATTCATATAGCCGACCCCAATAAATTTTTTGGATAAAGGCTTAGTTGAGTTGAGTGTATTATCATTATAAAATTTTCATTTTTATTATATTTATATTTTGAAATTTTATGTTGTAATATTATTTAATACAAATAATTTTAAAACTTATTTAATATATTCAATAAATACTTTTATTTTCTTTAAATTACAAATTATATTAGATATGTTATAAATATATTATAGATTAAAATATAAATATAAATTTAATTAATTCATATTAATTATATAATTAATGCTCTCAAGTAGTTAATTTTTTTTTCTTCTTTTCTTTTTCATATTTTCCTCACTTTTATTATTTTAAAATTCTAAACATAAAACCTTAAAATTTATATTGAGAGAAGCATATCTTTTCACAAAAATATATGTAAAAATATAATTAGACTGTCTTATAACTTCATTGTTAAAATTAACACCCTAATTAAGATTGACTAATAAATTAAAAAAATGTGTTCATGAACATGAAAATATTAACAAATTAAATTAATTTATATTTCAATGAAATAGACCTAAGAAAATTAAAGTTTTATACAATCACATGTAAAATATATTTTTTTATATAAAAATGATATTAATTATTCCAAATATTATCGGATATATCAATATTAAAAAAATTAATATATTTTAACATATATAAATATTATTAAATCTGTAAGGATGTTAATTTCATTTGATAATAATAATAATAATAAAATTCTAGTGATCACATTCACTTATTCATAAGAATGATACTTGTGACACATAAAAGTTTAAAAAATTTAAAGACTTATAAATAGATTTTGTCTATTAAAAACAAAAAAGAGACACAAAAATATAGTGAAAAAAGAAAAAAATATCACATTATAAGTTAAAGTTAATCAAACTTAAGTCTTATTACGGGAAAATAGAGTGTGTAAATGTAAAAGCTGTCACGACCCAACCTATGGGTCGGACCGGCACTAGGACCTGGGCCAGCCTAAAGCCCCCGAGGCCCGTAGTAAGCTTAACTATTCACTAACCCAACTCTAAGGCCCATTTGGGCCCAATTTCAAGAAATCAATCGGACAGAGTCCGACCATAAAATGGACCTTTCAACGAAAAGTTTTTGACTCACCCGACCTGTAAACACAATAAATACTTAATTGGAGAGCTCAGCTCACCCTCCACATACTCATATCAACATAAAAATAAATGGGAGCTCAGCTCCCTCATCCAGTCCATCAAACATGCATGTGATAATAATTTTACAAGTCCAAAATAACAATTTATATTACAGACCCAAATCAATTAAATATTTCTAACACATGCGAAAATTCTAGAAGTTTACAGAATTACACAAACATGAATAGACGACTTGCGAGGAAGAAAAGCAGGTTAACCACAATAAAATCCTCCTGTAGCCTGAAAAAATATTGAACAAGAGTGAGCGTTCGACTCAGAGAGTAAAATATCAATTTTAACCATAATCTCTATAACTATCTAAAACTAATCCATCCTATAAAGTGAAATGCAACATCAGCAATAAATTCACATTATAACATCAAAAAGGTAATTTGGAGCACTCACACACCCAGTAATATCATTCATAATATATATGGGAGCTGATCCCCTATACAGCTCTCTTAAATCCAACCTGTGCCAGCGAAGAACTCAGCTCAGACTTCCACTTAATAACCAAATTGGGGTCCCAGCGAAGAACTCAAGCCGTGTCTACCCGTCCTATCCATAGTCCACACCACATCACACGCACGCCAACGCGCGCACACTGCTCCAAATTACCACAACAACATCCATGGCACTTTAACAGTTGTGAATGCAACATAAAACGTGCCTAGAGTTTAACTACATAATTATATACATATAAGTGATGCATGGGCATGCTTGAACATATAATAATATCGAAATTACAATTAAAATTAATATTTTACTCACAGACTTGACAGCGATCACTGTGGCGGCTGGGCGGAGGAAGAAGGCTGTCCCGGCTCACCTGACAATTACATTACAATTTTTTTTAACACAATTGACTCAATACAAATCATGAAAAGACCAAATACGTTCTAAGTCGTGCCGAAAATTCGGCAGAGTCTCCCCTATACCTAGGACCTACCCAACCTGCAAAAGGATTCAAAACACACTTCTATATTCACAATCCATATATCCACAACTCAATCACATCACACAGCCCCTCCTTGGCCCATCAAATCAGTCATCCATCACAATATGTAAAATTTCAATTTAGTCCTTATAATTGATCATTTTTGCAAAAACTGCACAAATAAGCTCTAAAAATTCTAAAACTTTGCCCTGCTGTCCTTAGCAATATTACTAGGCTATTGCAAAAAGAATCATAATTTTCTGAGCTACCACGAATATTTTATAAATTTTTAATCCTATTTAAGCACTAGAAAATTACGAAAAAGCAAGGTTCGGGTTTACCTTTGCCGATTCCGACTCCGGGGATGCGCTCGGGACATTTGACAATGGTGGGTTAGCCAAAACCTCGATTCAATTCGGAGACTTTTTCCGGTAGCCGGTCTGTCTGGTCGGAAATTCACAAACCCGGACAACTGTCGAATTTCCGAGAATTGAAGATACCTACACGAAGCCCACAACACTGGGGTTAGTACATAAATTTTACAGAATTTTCTAAGCTCATTAAATGCTCGGAAAAACACTGCAAAGTTCCATGGGACCCACCGAAAAACGGTATCGGAAAAACTTGAAATTTATATCTCTGCGAAGCTCTCGACGAGTGGAGCGCTCTGGTACTCTCGGTTTTCTCGTAGAGTTCACGGTTTGCGAGAAATTTACCCCAAAAGTCAAAATGGGCTAAAACTTCCCGGGTAAAAATTGGACAAACCGCTAGATGGATTTCGGTGTTCTTGGTGTCTATGGAAAGCTCTCGACGAGTAGATGGATTTAGACACAAGATCCGGTCCGATTGGTGGCCGGATCGGTCGGGAAGACGAAGCGGCCCGCTTGCGCGTCGCGTCGCTTCGGGCGCCGTTTTCCGGCGTTCAGCGCGGCCGGTGGGTGGGCAGTGAGGATGGCGCGGCAAGTAGTGGGGTGGCGAGGGGAGGCGGCGCGGAGGAGAGAGGAGAGAGAAAACGGGAGAGGAAGAGAGGAGGGTCCGGACGCGCGCACGGGAAGAAGAAGGAAGAAAAAGAAAAGGTCGGTCCGATTCGACCGGTCCGATTCGGTCCGATTCGATTCTGCCGGTTCGATTCAGGATACAAAATTTTGAATTTTTACTCTGCCTTGGGACCGAAAACGAGATCCAAAAATTCCGAAAAAATTTCAGAAAACTCAGAAAAATTCGTAGACTCCAAATATATTTTTAGTTTTGCCACGTGGTCTTTAAATTAATTTTAAAAAATTATCAAAGTTTTATATTTTCGGGAAATCAAACCCAATTTCGAAAATCCGAAAAATTTTAAATAATTTCCTAAAATTTAAATAAAATTAAAACATCAATATTTGCCTAAAAATAATAAATTTAAAAATTATGGGTGTTACAAAAGCTATCCGTTACTAAAATTTAGAAAAAAAAAAGCTACAAATTTATAACAAATAAAATATTTGTAATTGAATAAGATTAGAATTTTATTTATATTGATATAAATGTAAATTTTTTTATTTAATTAAATATTTAATTTTTAATAATAATTTTATAATTATGTTAATTAAATAGTTATTTTTTAATAGCAATTTTATAATTAAACATTATAAGTTTGTAAATTTTTAAAATAATTAAAAAAATAAATTAGTATAAGTGAGATTCGGTATTTAATGTTGTTTATTAATTTTATTGTGATACACAAAATAATTTTTAATAAATTAATAATATTTATAAGATTAAGAATATAGTGTTATAATTGAATTTTTAGTATAAGTACAATTACTATTAAAATAATATTAAAATTTTTAACTTAACTCAACTAAGCCTTTATCTCAAAAATTTAGGGTCGGCTATATGGATTCATTTTCTCAACTCTAAACAATTTTGGGTTAAATCCTCAAAAATATGTAATGCTTATAAGTCATGTTATACTACGCTCCTCCAAGTCAATTTAGGTCTACCCCTTTTTTTCAATCTATCTTCTAACCTAATGTGCTCTACTTATCTAACTGTTCTACACTTCACATGACCAAACCACCTCAATCTCCCTTCTCTCAACTTATCCTCAATTGGCACCACTCCTACCTTTTCTCTAATACTCTCATTACAGACTTTATCTAGTCAAGTATGGCCACTCATCCACCTTAACATTCTCATCTCTACAACTCTTATCTTAGATGTATATGACTCTTTCAGTGCCCAACACTCACTACCATATAACATGGTCGATCGTATGGCTTTATGGTAAAATTTTCCTTTCAACTTATTAGGAATCTTACGATCACATAAAACTCCTGTGGCACGTCTCCACTTCAACCATCCGACTTTAATCCTATGACTAACATCCTCCTCACATCCTCCATCTACTTGAAGGACTGAGCCGAGATATTTAAAGTAATTACTTTGAGACAGTACCACTCTATCTAAACTAACTCATTCCCTATCACCAGTTTGGCCTTCACCGAACTTGCAATGCATGTATTCTGTCTTTGTTCTACTTAACTTAAAACCCTTTGACTCTAGAGTACTTTTTCAAAGCTCTAGTTTTCTATTGACTCCTTCTCGCGTCTCATCTATCAGAATAATATCATCCACAAATATCATGCACTAAGGAATACTCTCTTGCATATGTTTCGTCAATTCATCTAAAACTAATGTAAAAAGGTAAGGGCTTATAGCTGATTCTTAGTGTAATCCAACTGAGATCGAAAAAATTCTTGTGTCCCCTCCCACTGTGCGCACAATAGTAGTTGCTCCTTCATATATAGCTTTCAACACTTGTATGTACCTAATAGATATCCTTTTTTATTCTAACACTTTCCATAAGACATCTCTTAGAACACTATCATAAGCCTTCTCCAAATCAATAAAAACCATGTGTAGATCTTTCTTCACATATCTATATTTCTCCATCAAGCTTCTAATGAGAAAGATCGCTTCCATAGTTGAACGACCAGGCATGAAGCCAAATTGATTGAGAGAGATAGAAGTATCATGACGTAGTCAATGCTCCACAACTCTCTCCCACAACTTTATAGTATGGCTTATGAGTTTAATTCTCCTATGGTTTGAGCAACTCTGTATGTCTCCCTTATTTTTAAAAATAGGTACTAAAATACTCATCCTCTATTCATTAGGCATTTTCTTTGAGTTTAGAATCTTATTAAATAATTTAGTTAACCATGCCACTCCCATATCTCTCAAACACTTCCACACTTCAATTGGTATTCCATCGGGTCCACAGGCTTTATCCACTTTCATTCTCTTAAGTACTTCCTTTACTTCTAAAGATCTAATTCTTCTAGTATAATTCACATTCTTTTCTATTGTTCTATAGTCTATATTCACGCTATTACCATTTTGACTATTATTAAAGAGATCATTAAAATAATTTCTTCATCTTTCTTTAATATCCTCATCTTTTACCAACACTTTTCCTTCTTTGTCCTTAATGCACCTAACTTGATTGAGATATTGACATTTCCTTTCTCTCCTCCTTCCTAATCTATAAATATCTTTCTCCCCTTCTTTAGTTCCAAGTTTCTCATATAACTTTTCAAAGACCTGTGCTCTTGCTTGACTAACTGTCTTTTTTACCTCTTTCTTTGCTATATTGTACTGTTCATATACCTCATTATTATCACATTTAGGTAATTTTCTATACCATTTCCTTTTTCTTTTCACTGCCTTTTATACTTCCTCATTCCACCATCATCTCTCTTTTGAGGGTGGTCTATGTCCTTTAGACTCTCCAAATATTTTTCTAGTTACTTCTCTAATATTTGAATATTATGATATGGATTCAAATATTAAAATTTTAATTTATATTAATTGTAGTGATATTAAAAATTAAAATTATTTATAAATTTAGTAATAAATAATTCACTGCTAAAAATATTAGTTGCTAATTTATATGGAATAGCTTAAAATACTAAGGATGGATCACTTGTCGCTAATTCCTAATTCCTATGTAATTCAGTTAAGTTTTTAATTAATGTAATTTTTACAAGCCTTATTTTTCTCTTTAACACTGTTTTATGTGTGAATTTGTTATATTTAAACTTCACACTACGTCATAAACATAAGAGGTTATGTTAGAATACGACAAAGGAGAACTATTAGGGAATATTCCATTGAAAATAATACATGTTATGTATAAAGGGATATTGGTAAGATGGAAAGTTGATATTGTTGGTGTACAAAATTTTAAGAAAAAGAAAAAGGCAATAGCTAATAGTCTTGTCAAGCTCAAAGTAATGCCTTAGGCTTTCACTTTTGTGTGAGTCATCACTCAGAAAGTCACTCACTAGCAAAGGTACGTGACTTCCTCTTAAGAAGAAGCTTACACCTGACAGAATTTCAAAGAGCTGGGATATGCCCTACTTATATAGGGTATATAAAAGGGCAAGAGATCCTGATCTTGATGGCCCTGCGTTTTTGTTTGTGAAGTGAAAGCACTTTCGAGTACCATGTTTCAAGTTCCAACTTATTCTAGCGACTATTAGCTAAGCACCAAGCATGAATATTAAAGGAAGTAGCTTGCTGAGCCCCCATATCAAAAGCTTGTTTCGTGGCCGTGGATAGTGTTGCTGCCATTTGTTGAGATATTTTCTTCATAGTGCAAACCAACTCAACAAAGCTATAAGCTAGTGCTAACCAACACCGGTACACCACCTAATAAACCACGGGCTGGTAGTAATAAGGAGCCTTGTTTATATCGTTTTCATCAGAGGCAGTGTCAAAAATCTGTGATAAATATAAGTATTACATAATTATAGTTTCGATTATTATATAATTTTAAAATATAAATTTTATTATTTAAAGAAAAAAAATATCATTAATGTATTATACTAAATTTTTACACAAAATTTACAGACTAAAAACAAAAAGATAAAAATATAAAGCACAAAGAGTTAGACTAGCTAAATATGTAGAATAATAGCATAAGATTAAAAAATAATAATAACTAATTATATATCCTTTAACCAAATTATTGATACATATAAAATTAAAAATTAGTAAAATAATAAAATAAATAAATAACAACTTAATTGCATAAATACGAATAAGGTCTTAGTCTAATGTTGAGATTCTGAAATCAAAAAGTTATTTAGAATCTCGTAAATATTGGATTAATTATATTTGTATATTATTAAATTATTTATATTTGTTTAATTATAAACCACTTATAATAGTACCTATCACTATGACATTTTTTGTATTCTTCTGCGGAAAAAAAAATCCACTGTAGACATCATTAATTACTACCAGACCATATAATAATCAATATAATTAACAGTTTTTTTTTTTTTTTTTTTTTTTTTTTTTTATGAAAGAAAGTGTCATCAATCAATAAAATAGTGATATGACATTCACAATTAATAATATTAGTATCTAAAAATTGTGATTTAACCTTAACAAATCTCTTAAAATACTGTATAAGATTCCTTATGCACATTTCATATATTATTTTGAAATCTTTTGAAATATCACATTTTTTTAGTAAAATTGATCAATAATAATTCAAAATCAGTATCATTTTCTTATTAAAAAATATGATCTAATATCATAAGGGGTAAAAAGTCTAAGCTAAAATTAAAATGATAACGTAGGTAATCTATTTTTTTTATTTATAATAAATTTAATTAGTGTATATACAGGGGCGAATTTACATGATGAAAAGTGTGGTCAATTGACCCATTGAATTTATAAAATTTTACCAATTATTTATATAAATTATGAAAATTTTCATTACAAATTATTAATGATCCAATAGAAATTAATAGCAAAATATAATAATTAATTTAATTTTTTTAAAAATAATTATATAAAAATTGATGTGCCATTAAATAAAGATAAATTAAAAATAATTTCCCTATATATTTATGTGGGATTTTAAGTCAATTGAAATTAAAAAAAAAAAAAAATTATTGACCCCATGAGCTCAAAGGAGCATAGATTTTGATGATAATAAAACTGAACTAAAATCAAACTAACATTGTTTTAAGTGTTGTGCTTTTCAAAGAACAAAGAAAAAGGCTCAAGAAATTCATAATGGATTCGTGTTTTTAAAGAAAAGATGACATTTTAAGATAACACAGGATAAATCAAAGAAGATAAATGAAGAAAATATTACCTTCCAAAGCTGCATTGAAGATCAAATTTGAAGGTACATGTAGTATAGAAGTTAGTTTTAACTTTTAGGATTACTTGTGAAAAGAATTGAGGAGTAGAAGCCAATGATACTTATTTTTAATTCCTAAATTATTTTCTTTTAAATATCATCAATGGCCTAAAAGCATTTAATTATGATTTAGTGTAAAGTTTTAAAGTTTTAAAAGTTATGCAGAAAAGTTTTCCTGATATGCTAACTGGTTTTCTACTTGTTTTGGTATGCTAACTAGTTTGTTACTTTTTCTGTATGCTAACTGTCTCAACTCTGCACAACATCGCAGAAAATGATAAAATAACGGCTAATTTCTTGAAATTTGAAATTATAACATTCAAATGAATTCTCAAACGGTTAGAAACGTTCCAAAGTTATAAATACACATATCCTTGGCCATTTTGCACTCAATGAAAGTCCCTTTACTGTTCCTAACCTTTTAAGACCATTAAAACTTTCATTCAAAGTGCTCAAATTGTTTTTATTGCTCATCATTGGCTTACCTTCTCATCTCTTCTTCATAGATTCTGTTGTATTGAGTGAGATTGAGTTTTAAACACTTTCTTATCATTTATGAGAGGTCATTCAAGCACCTATTGAAGCTTGAGTGTGAAAAGTGTTTGGGATAATACTCGGTAGAAGTGTGAAGCTACTTGTAAAAGCTTTGGTGAGAAGATTTGTAAAGGGTTTTTGCCTCTTGCCTTTAAAAGAGAATATTAGTGGAGTAAAGACTCAAAGTGGGATCTTTAAGAGAGTGGATGTAGACTAGTTGAGCTGAACCACTATAAAAATTGATTGTTCAATTTTCTCAACCCTTACTCTTTACATTTATACATTTTAATTTTCTGATTGAAGTGATTTTGTTGAGATAATTGGTTTACTATTGAATCTGCTAATATCTAATATAATTTGCTTATTGTTATATCTGCTGTCAACTAATATATTTAGTGTACTGCTCTGTTTGCTGTGTTGTGATCTTATTCAGATTACTGAAATTTTTACTGAATGTCAATATATTCTGTTAGATCAGTATACTGAATGCTTATGAGTCAACTTTATATCAACTTATCAATTGAGCAGTATTGTACATATTTCACATTAGAAAATTAGGTTGAATTAAGTTGCAATTTTTCAAAGGTTTTGAGTAAGAACTGAAAAAAAATTTTTAAGTCCAATTCACCCCCCTCTTGGACATATTTTGGGACATCAAAAATAAAAAATCTTCTTAATTAATATTATATTTTAAGTAAACTTTAAATATTCTAATGCTATTTTTCGTCTTATTTTCAATCTTATATTCACAAGAATCATAACTTTTACTCTCTTTCATCTTTCTGTTTTATTATTTTTTCATTATTTATCGATTGACTTTACTTTTTTTTATGTTTTTGTGAAAAACATAATATAATTATTTTGAATATAGATGATAAGTATTGAATAAATGATATATCATGATAAAAAAATTCATCAAGTCACCAATGAAGTCATAAATTTACAATTTTAAGAGCTTATCAGCGATTTTAAATAGATGAATACTAAAGTGTTTTTTTATGTAATATGCTTAAATCCAAATGATTTATTTTAATTAATTATTTTATGAAATTATTGTTATTTAATTTTTACTTTATTTTTGTTACATATAGAAAATTAGCATGCATTATTTTTTTATCATAAAAAAGATTAAATTTTATTAATGAAATAAAACTAGGAAAAAACTAGTAGAAGAGAAACACTATAACCAAATAAAATAACCGCTAAAATAAGAAATGAGAAGTTATTTTTTGTCATTAGTTATTATTCTAAATAGTATTTTTCTTTTTTCATTTGAACTGAATAAAATAAAATTTTATTGACCCGCTGGCTCAAATTCCTGGCTATATATTCATTTTAACATGACAAGTAAGCAATTTTAAAATTATAAGCTACTATTATTTGTACTAAATATAAAGAATTGGACAATTATCTCTTTTTAGCTAACTTTTAAAATTGAGTTAGAGTCGGTCTGTTTTCTCGGCATAGTATTCAAGCCTACCATTGTCTTGATGTTGAGCCACTTGCAAATATTCATTGCTGCAAACTTCACACTCTAAATATTCATATATGGGCATAAGGAGTATACTAAAAAAAATGTGGATTAGCAATGGATTCTAATCCGTTGCTAATAGCAATAGCTTTTACGAGCAATTTTTTATTTTGTTGCAATTTTGGGATACAATTATATATGGAGCAACACTTCAACAATGGAATCAAGATTTTGTTACTAAATCGATTGCCAAAACTTGTTGCAAATCGACATTATGAAAATATTTGAATATGAATTTAGCAACGGATTTATTAATCAATTACTATTGGCAATGAATTTTAAATCTATTGTTAATTTTGCAATGGATTTATAAAATTAATTTCTAATGGCAATGGATTTATAATCCTTTGAATTTTTGAATTTCATTGTTAATTTTATAAGAGAAAAATCTTGCCATTAAAAATTCAAAAGTGTATATATTTATATTGAACAACCGATTCCAAATTCGTTGCTAATTAATAATGGATTTAGCAACGAATTTCGAAATTCAATGCTATTTTTTAGAGGGTAAAAATTTTTGATATTTAAATTTAGCTGCTAATTCATGTATATATTTCTCCAAACATCACATTTCCGTTCATCATATTATTCATTCACTCATTTTTTTCTCTCTATTCTAATCATTCTTCTCTCCTTTCATTTTCTTTCTAATTCTATAATTTTCTCTTATTTTTCTTTCATTCTCTTTATTTAATATTGATTTCCTATTATCAATTTTTTCTCCTTTATTTTCTTTTTTTCTCAAATCTTTAAATTTTCTTCCCAAATTTCTTTCCAAATTATATGCCCAGAAAAGAAAAACTATTGAAATACGATAGAGCATTATCCACACAATGCATGGCAACAACTACAGCTGATTCATATAGTGGCCAATGCTTTTCTTAGTCCACGATATTACTCATTTTAAGCAAGAATATTAGTATTAATTAATAACGATCACACGCGTGTTAGTGCCATTGACAACACAACAACATCCCTATAGGATTTGTGCATTGTCATCACTAATTAATCCCATTGATTTTAATTTAGTGATATTGAAATATTTTTATTTAATTAAAATTAAATAAGAAAAATAAATCAAAATTTTTGAGGAAATTTGTGAAGAAAGAAACTCTGTTGATCAAATCAATGGTTAGCAAGACTTAAATGTTGTTTGAAAGATGGCTAAGCTTACAAAATTATCACTAGGGACACAAAAATTATCCTACCCAAACTTGAACTCGATTAATATTCTTAAAACCCAAACTCGTCTCAAATTCGATTAAAATTTATTTTCAATTACCTAAACCCGTTTCAAATCTGATTATTATTACCCGCTAAATACTCGAACCCGTTTAATTTTATATATTTTAATTAATAATTTATATAAAAAATTATTTTTATTAATAATTTATATTTTAAAAATTTAATAATTTCATAAAATATTTTAATTTTATTTTACATAAAATAAAATATGTAAAAAATATATATTTTTTATTTAATTAAATATTTATATAAAATGGTTTGATTAACGGATACTCAATATATAAAATCCAAATCCAACCCAAACCCATCACAGGTATTAAATTTCAAATCCGAATCCGTCCCAAATCCGATTATATACTATCCAAATTCATCTTATTAGATTTCGATTGGATTAAATACCTACTAAAATACAATCCATTACCATCCCTAATTATAACTAGTTGTGCAGTTATAGCATTGGGAAAGTGTATTAACCCTACATGACTTCCCTTTCCAAGTACAAGAAAATATCTTGGATATTTTGCAATTTAATCTTTAAAATAATTTAATTATTTTATTTTTAACAAAAAAAAAAGTTAATTCTTGATATATGTATTTTTTTAACATAATAGTAATTCTTTTAAAATTAAATTCACCATTAGTCAAATATAAATTGAAGCAGTCAATTTAAATTTGAGAAATAAATTGTTATAAATATTAAAATTTAAAATGTTATAAAACGAAATGTAATCAACTAAATTGTTACAATTTTGGATTCATAATAAACTTTAATAAAAAAATATTTTATTAATTGAAAACATATCTAAAAAATTAATATATTTCTTATAAAAATAGAAGAGATTAAACTATAGTTTTTATTATATTTTAAAAATTAAATTATACTTATTTTCACAATGTGAAATTATTCGATACACACAATCGTGTGTAATCTCTCCAGTCACATTTGTGTGAAACTTATGTATAGCTAATTGTTAATTCACAAGAATTGCATACACAATAATAGTGTGGGCATGCATGTAGCAGAAGATACACTTAGGAACCAAAGAAAAGGGAGTTGTGAGTGCAAAACTCCTCTATATATTGATGAGTTTGCGATTCAAAAGAGTAAAGATTCCCAAAAAAAATAGACCAAAGAGAGATATAGTGCGGTATGAAGAGTCTAGTTGAGTATGCCAGTGTAGTGGAGAGCCGTAAGCCTTACATAGTAGTGCTCTTTATACAGTTTGTGTATGCAGGCATGGCTTTGCTCTCCAAGGCTGCAACTGCGAGAGGAATGAACCCTTTTGTTTTTGTTGTTTATAGGCAAGCTTTTGCCTCAGTTGCATTGGCGCCATTTGGTATCTTTCTTGAAAGGTAAAAATTAATTAATTGTAGCACCATCTATATGCTTTCTGTCTCTCCATTAGTTTCTATAGCTAGCTACTGCCTAGATGCTTAATCTGCTGACTTCTTATCAATTCTTGGTGAATTTTGCTTGCAGCAAGAAGGCACCTCCCCTGTCAAATGGTTTACTTTGCAAGATCTTTTTAGTTTCCTTTTGTGGGTATGGACTACTTGAAATCATTTTTGTTCAGATAAGAATTTTTTGTCTTTTCCTAATTATTAGACTAATATGTATGCATTAATTAAAAATTTTCAGATTAACTCTGAGTTTGAACCTCTACTATAGTGCAATCAACTATACAACTGCAACATTTGCAGCTGCAACCACTAATACAATTCCTGCCATAACCTTTATAATGGCTGCCGCATTGAGGTGATTGCATTAATTTTCTTTTTCTTTTTCCTCCATCTTAAAAAATCTTATGTGCGATGATGGGTGGTTTTGGATAATATTTCAGGATGGAAACCGTTTCCATAAAGCATGTGCCTGGAATTGCCAAGCTGATGGGTTCGGCTACAGCTGTTTCTGGGGCTCTAGTGTTTGCTTTGGTCAAGGGACCACCTTTGAAATATATGAACTGGAATCAAGCCACTCCTAATGATCATATTCAAGACTCATCAATAAAGGGTTGTTGCTCTAGTGGAGAATGGATTAAAGGTTCCCTCCTGATGATCTCAGCCAACATACTTTGGTCTTTATGGTTTGTGTTGCAGGTGATTCTTCCTCCTCTCACACAGACATGTAATAGTGCATATATACCATTGTTAATTCGTTTACTTTCTGTGTTTTAGGGTCCCATTGTGAAGCAATATCCAGCCAAGCTTCGTCTTACTGCTCTGCAATGCTTCTTTTCCTGCATACAATCAGCTTGTTGGGCCGTGGCTGTGGAGAGGAATCCTTCAGGTTGGAAGCTTGGATGGGATGTTCAACTTTTGGCAGTGGCCTATTGTGTATTTTCTCTCATCCAATAACTCTTTGATATAATATAGATTCCATTTTATAAAAACTTTTCCACACTAAAAATTAAAATTAAGTCTTAATTCTAAACTAATTGAGATCGACTGTATGAACTCCTTTTTTTTTTAGTTACTCAACTACGTTATAAGAGCTTTTTCAAAGGGAAAAAAATAATAATAATAACACTTGCCAAATGAAACCTTATTAGTTTATGGGATTGGCAAATATTTGCTAGTGAGATTCTTCTGCAGTCATTCTATAATGATTTCAACCCAACAAACCAACTCTGTTTTTGGTTAAATAAAGTTGTTTTTTCTTATATAATTATTTGTTGGTTTTGAATATATTGCCGCCTACTGCCCTATCACATCATGAAGATATAAATGTGTATTGTTAGCCTCTTTTTTTAACTGACTGTGAAGTTAAAATTTCAGGGCATAACTGTGAATGGAATTTCTTACTGGCTGCAAGTTTGGACAATACAGAAGAAAGGACCAGTTTTCGCCTCAATGTTCTCTCCATTAGCACTCATCATTACTGCCATTTTCTCTGTATTATTGTGGAAAGAAACTCTTCATTTGGGAAGGTATAAACACTTGCCTACTATTTATAGTGATAGTAGTATGTGATCATGAAAGAGCATATCTTGAATGAACCCATTTCTTATATATAAAAATTATTAGGCCATAACTAATCAAATGATGTAAATATAGACAATTAAAATTGACAAAACTCCATTTGTTTTGTCTTTGGTATTAAATGACCATTGCAGTGTTGGTGGGGCAATTTTGTTGGTGGGTGGACTTTATGGAGTATTATGGGGGAAGAACAAGGAAGAAGGAAATAGTGTAACAAATGTATACAATGCAGAAACTAAAGCAGAAATCAAATTGGAGTGCATTACACATCACTAGAGGTGATGAGATGGAAAGAAATTGTAGCAAATGGCCCTTCTCAAAAAGCTCCACAATCATTCATCGCTTAGAAAGTCTCTCCTATGTAACTGGCAATTCCATAGCTTGTGCTCCCGTCAATTATATATATAAAGATTTTTTTTATGTTTTTTCCCTTCAATCATGTGTAGATGTTGATTTTCTAGAATAATTAGACTTGCGCAACTAATAGATGAACATGGGAAAGTATGAAACATTTCGAAAAAATAATAATAAACTCTAAAATTGAAATTGTTCTTATTAATATAAATCAATAAGGATCATTTAATCTATCTAAAAAAAATTGCAAAATTATTATTTATCATAAAAAATTTAAATTATCTAACTTTGATTGCAATTAAATTTTATGATTTTAAGAATGATTCAAGTATTATTAGATTGAAGGGAAGAATTTTAAAAATAAATAATGATTTAATGGCTATTAATTATTTTTAATTGACCTTGTTTAATAATATTAATTGTTTTAGTAGCAATAAGTTGTTTTACTAACTGTTAACTATTAGATATTAGCTGTTAGTAATTAGCTATTTATATAGTAATCTAAAGCAGAAGTGTTCGATGAAAATAGTTGTTAAATTAGCTATTAAATGTAAATACAATATATTATCTTTTTAATTTTAGTTAAAACACTTTTTTAATCTCTAAAAATTAAGAGGGGCAACTTTTCATAAATCACTCATTCATGAATCACTCCTTCAACATCTAAATAATGATAAAAATATCATTTCATTAAATAATATAAAATAAGAGAAGTAATATTTTAATTATGATCAAAACACTATACGGTGTAACTTAAAAGCTATCACGGTTCAGGCCATTGCCTAATTCCTAATGTTTTTTTTTTTTATCAAACAGATTTATTCCAGCTATTAGATGTAAATTAATTACAAACTATTCCAATGGTTGAAATTTGAATTAAAGAAAAAAAAATATACATCATCTTTAAAAAATCACATAAAAGAGGGGCCATGCCAATATGGCCCATTGTCATTTCAAGACCTTTTTAAAAAAGCCCAAATAGTGAAATATAGGAGGAGATAGGCTCAATGATTTCAAGCCCAATTGGTTCTTTCTTAATTCCTGCAGCACATTGCATTTGTTTGCTATACATGTGTACTCTCCCTCACACTGAGCTTGAATGTCATTTTTGTGATTGATTTTTTTTTTCAATTAATTATTAAGGTTTTATCTTTTCATATAAAATAGTTTTTTTTTTAATTATTTTTATCTAAATTCAAATCATATGAATTAATATATAACTAAATAATTTTTACATAAATTTAATAAATGTTCTATATAATATAATTCTTGCTTTCCCTTTAAATCTTGTGTGCTTGGAAGGGGCAACTAATGTAAGCATGTGATGTCAATAACTGATAAATCCAAGATTGTACAAAAACTAAGAGACAAGTGGGATACAAGATATTACTAGAATTTTATTTGTTTTGAAGAAATCCCTCCATCTTTCTCGTCTATCTCTTTCTTTCTTTCCTACACCATTTTCTACCTTTTGATCCTTTTCTTTGAGTGACCACCATTAGTGATTATTTTCCCTGTTGCAACATCTCTCCTTCTGTTAGAGATATAGGGAATCCAAAGTATTTAAGGAGAATCCTTCTTGATGGGTCTCATAAAAGAATACACTCATGGGCTTGATACCACATCCAACCCAAAACCTTAAGACAATGAGTCTATAAGTTTTTCCTACTTATATGTCTCTCACTCATTCCATCTTTTTTCGATGTGGGAATTTCACACTTGCATATTCCTAACAATCTCTCCCTCAAGTGTGAATTCATTCTACATTGTGCTCACTGGGCCTGCTCCCCCTTAAATGAAAGCCTTTTTTCTTAACTCAAGTATTACAGTGTCACCAAGATCCCTAATTACTTCACCAAACCCACTCGAACATGCACCTCTAAGAGTGATGCTAGAGCTATCACGTGTACCAATAATTTCCACTCCATTGATAAACTCTTCTCCAGAAGGGTGCCTTCCTGCTCCATTAGGCCTACCAGGAGTCACCTGACTCTTTCATCCACGTGTCAAAGTATCACGAGAATCACTAACCACCGTTTTCATACTCATCCCTTGCCAAATCAAGGCTCTGATACCACTTATTAGAATAAGCATGCAAATCTAAGGCACACATACAAATCGCACAATCATACAGTATAGAAAAGAGAAGAAGAATAACACAAAATTTAACGTGGTTCAACTTAAGGTTTACGTCTACGGGTAAGACAAGAGAAAAAAACTTTCACTATGATGAAAAGAGTAAGATACAATCACTCAGAACTCTCAAACCCTAACCCCAGTGTGTTTCCCAAAAATCTCATAATGCTACTACAAATGACAGAATATTACAATATTTATACTAGTCTATACCGCAGAGTTGTTGCCCCCACACCCCCAAAGAGATCAGTAATGGGCTTCGGGCACGAGCCCCGCAACCATTACATATCTCACTTTTTATCCCAATCGGGTCACAATGAGAAACTTTTGGGTTAGGTCATAATTTGGGTCCATGAAAACATATCCAAAATTCAAGCCACATAAAAAAAATAATAATTCTTCTCCTTGGCTTGAATTCCCTCCATCATCAATAAAATAACCAGAAGCACTCTATCTTGCCATATGCCTTTTGCAAGGGCATTACTAAGCACTACAAATACCAACCAAGTCTAGGTAATGCCTAAACTTGCTAACTGAGACTCCCTTGGTCATCATATCTGCTGAATTATCATATGTAGACACTTTCTGCACAATTACAGTCCCCTGAGATACAATATCCCAAATGAAGTGATATCTGACATTAATGTGCTTAGTTCGCTCATGGTACATCTGATTCTTTATGAGATGTATTACACTCTGGCTGTCACAAAACATTATTAGCTTTTTCTGTATCAACCCAAGATCACCCACCAAACTTGTAACTGTAAAGCTTCCTTTACCGCCTCTACTAAGGCCATATATTCAGCCTCTGTAGTAAACAAAGTAACTGTAGCTTGTAATGTTTCCTTCCAACTGAAAGCATTTCCAGAAAGAGTAAACAAATAACCTGTCAAAGATCTCCTCTTGTCTAAGTCTCCTGCAAAATCTGAATCCACTTAGCCAATAACTGAATCATTCATCTTAGCCCTATCAAATGTCAAACCAACATCTGTAGTACCCTTTAAATAACTCAAAATCCATTTCACTACCTGTCAATGTTCTTTTTTAGGACAGGCCATGTATCTAAGACACACACACAAATCGCATAACCATACAGTATAGAAAAGAAAAGAAGAATAACACAGGATTTAACGTGGTTTAACCATAAGGTCTATGTTTACGGGCAAGACAAGAGAAAAAAATTTCACTATGATGAAAATAGCAAGACACAATCACTCAGAACTCTCAAACCCTAACCCCCTTGTATTTTTCAAATATCTCACAACTCTAACTGCATGTGAAATGTCAAGTCGGGTGCATACCATAACATACATGATGCTACCAACAGCACTCGAATAGAGAACACTGGACATGTGCTCTATCTTTTCATCTGTTTTTGGTGACATGTCTGCAGATAACTTGAAATGGGCAACAAATGGAACAGTCACAGGCTTAGTATTATTCATGTTAAAATGCTTAAGCACTTTCTCAACATAGGCCTGTTGAGACAAGAAAAACTTTCCAACACTTCTATCCCTGGTAATTTCCATTTCCAATATCTTTATTACAGCACCCAAAACCTTCATCTCAAACTCATTACTCAACTGCTTTTTCAGAATGTTAATTTGTGACATGCTTTTAGCAGCAATGAGCATGTCATCCACATACAAGCGCAAATAAACAAAGGAATTATCTGAAAGCTTCTTATGATACACACAACTGTCATATGAATTACGATTAAAGCCATTACGAACTATGAATGTATCAAATCTTTTGTACCACTACCTAAGGGATTGTTTCAAACCATATAAAAATTTCTTAAGTAAGCAAACATGACTTTCCATACCTGGAATGACAAATCCCTTAGGCTGACTCATATAAATTTGCTCCTCTAACTCACCATGTAAAAATGTTATCTTCACATCTAGTTGCTCAAGCTTTAGATTATAAAGAGCAATCATAGCAAGTAAAACTCTGATAGAACTGTGCTTCACAACTGGAGAAAATACTTCATTACAGTCAATCCCCTCCCTTTGAGTAAAGCCTTTTGCTACCAATCGTGCCTTATATCAAGGTACTTCAACCCTTGGAGTGCCTTCCTTTTTCTTGAACACCCATTTACAGCCTATCACTTTCTGTCCCTTAGGCAATGTTACAAGCTCTCAAGTCTGATTCTTGTGAAGAGATTCAATTTCTTCACTCATAGCACTGACCTACTGATCTGCATTTGAACAAGAAATAGCTTCTCTATAATTACTGGGTTTATGCACATCAACTGTCTCAGCAACTGACAAGGCTAACGTAACTAGATCTGCATGTGCATATCTCTACGGTGGTCTAATCTGTCCTCTCTCTCTACCAATTGCAATGCTATATGGTTCCTGTTGCTGTTGCTCGGGTGCATCCTTTTATTGATCAGGATCTTGCACTTCATCCTCTAAATCACTGAACTGAACTGCTGAAGTATCAATGTAGACACCGTATTTTGGCCGATCCCCGAAATTAATAGACTTTGAAACCGATCCCCTGCACTGAGTCTCCCTTTGCCAGTCAATCACATTTCCGATCTCTCCTCAAAAGGAATCGAATCAATACTAAGTCCCCATATCATTTAAAGCCTCACCGATCTCTCAAACCAATTGTTAAGTCTCCTGACTAGTCAATTACATTTTCGATCTCTTTTGTCAAACGAAATTGAACCAACACTAGATCTTTATGTTACCAGTCTTATTGCCGATCTCCCTTTTAAAAGTTTGGGGATAATCGTCTGATAAAGTTAAGGTTCCAATTCGATTTAATGATGATTCCGGTTTTAAGTGTTCAAATTAAAATTTCAATTTTAATCAAGTCCCGTTTAGCGTTTGTTCTCAACCGATCTCATGCTTACAATGTTTTTCGACCTCTTACACTTGGATTAATAATCACTTTTAGTTATTGTAATATGTTCAGAAAATCAAGTGCATATGCAATTCAGATACTTTCCGATCTCATCCATTCATTGAACAAAAAGGGGAGCTTCATTTCATTTCAAATTAAAATTTATATAAGTCATTCGGCTGGAGGATCACTCCCAGCCTGTTTTACATTTTGTTCGCTTTCTCTCTCACCTTCAGCTTCCTCCTCACTATCTTCACCTTCGTCCTGGGGAGCCAGATCCACCATCCAAGAGAAGTCCTCCTCGGGATACCGCTTCTTGAGCTCAGCCAAAAGATCCCCATGAGCGTTCACATAGGCACCGGCCTCCCTCGTCACTGCCTCTTCTTCTTTTGCTTTAAGCTCCTCAGTGAGGCGAGTGACTTCAGCAGCTCGGAGCGCCCGAACCTCTTCAAGAACATGAGCCTGCTCGGCCAGCTTATCCTCATAAAATTTCATCCGCCCCTGAATTTCAGATATGTAGTTTTGGGCGGATGAAAGTTGAGATCGGAGGGAAGCAGCTTCCTGACCCACCTTCTCGACATCCTGCCTCAAGCGGTGAGCCTTCTACGTCAGGGATCGCCTGTCCCAAGGGTTGAGACGAGGCTCCTTGCATTTCCCCAGGATCATGCCTGGGCGTCTGAAGCAGCTCGGACCGCTTCATCTCCCGCACTTTTCGAAAGACCTCTCTTTTCCGCTTTCGGCACTCTTTAGAAGCCTCGCCGCTTGCCATACCTGCACAAAGAAAAGATCAGTGAGATCGCTAAGGCCCAAAGATCAGAGATATAGGAAATACCGAAGCCGAGGTCAGAGAGCTAGAGCCCGCGTTCTTCCCCAGTGACCAGCTGCATTGTCCAATGATGCAGTTCGGCCGTAACTGCATCTAAACAAGAGTACTTCTGATGGGCCGCCTGATCTTTCAGTTCCATCACCATTAGGCCTTCTTCCCTATTCAGGGTGATCCGCTTCGGAAGTAAGGGACCCTGGTGTAGCCAGCTGTGTGGGAAACCCTCAAAGCCATTCGGAATTTTGCTCCTCAAAATAAAGAAACGATTCTTCCAATTCTTCAGGGAGGAGGGCAGATCGGTAAAAAGCCCACAATGTGGCTTCACCTGAAAGAACTAATACTCATCGTCCTTTCGGCGAGTTAGCCTGTGTAGCTCGGCGAACACCTTAGCTGTAGGGAGGAGTCCTTTGGCTCGGCAAAGGCCTCTGAAGGCTACTAGGATCCGCCATGAGTTCAGGTGAACTTGGGCTATGCACACTTGGTGAAATTTTAAGACTTCCTTGAAGAAGTCGTCAAGAGGGAACCGCAGCCCGGCTTTTAACTGCTCTTCGTATACCATGATCATATCATTCTCTTCGAAGAAGTGATCGGCACGAAGATCGCCGTGACACTTAATCAGCTCGTATGAATCAGGCCGAATGTTATACTCTTGGCTGAACGACTGCAGGTCGGTTTCTTGAAGGATTGATGGCAGCTCGTCCATGGGAAGGTTTTCTCTCCTTGAAGAATGTGTTTGCCTCAAGGATGCTGCTTGACCACGGGCTGGAATGAAGGTCCTAGGGGGTTCAGATTGCCTACTTGTTCCGACTACCTCTACCTCATCTGACGACCACGAGACCTGAATGGAAGGGGGGCTTGCAGCTCTCTGACCCTCGGCGCCGCTCATTTTCAAAGAAAAGAGGAAATTTAAACTAAGAGAAAGATCAAAACCCTTACCGGAGTGTGATCGGTGTCGAAAGAACTTGAAAAAATAAGAGGATTCGCGAAAGGTTGAAAATGACATAAGGGAACAACTGGCGAACTCATCCCCTATTTATACTAGTCTGAGCATTTAATGCTCACGGTATCCCAAGCGGCGTATCGGTTAGCGGGATTCGCCAGCTTTTTCTGACATGTCTCACGAATATTCTAGAAATTCCATAATAAAAGAGATCGGCTAGTTACAGATCAGTGAATTAAGGCAGATGTTTGGAAGTGCGGATCGGTTAAGGGTTGTTCAGTTAGGAACCGGATCGGATAAACACATCAGAGATTGGAAAATAGTCAATGCAATGACAATAAAAATGATAGTTGTCAAAATAAAACTTTATTTCTGAAAGGTCAGATTACATCATTTGGGCGATCTTTAGAGATCGGATTACATTAAAAGTCTGATTACATCATTTGGGCGATCTCTAGAGATTGGATTACATTAAAAGTCTGATTACATCATTTGGGCGATCTCTAGAGATCAGATTACATTAAAGGTCTGATTACATCATAGGGGCGATCTCTAGAGATCGGCAGTACATCCCATCTAATAAAAACCTATGTCAAAGCCTAGTCTCGTGGCTGAATCAAAAGATGTGTTAGACCAGCCATCGACATCGGACAGATGTACAGCTCAGATGGGGGGATTATGACTCTCATGAGGATGAGAGAGGTCGTCATCAATGTTATTGCTCGGAACCGAGCCACTGTCGGGACACCCAATGTGGTGAGAAGCTAAAGGAACTTCAAGGGGCAGTCACCAATGTTAAGGGGAATATTAGCAGTCTTCTCGCCCGAAATCAGTTCGCCGATTATATCGGTCGAACGATTCAAGATCGACACGATCGAGGTCCTCGATCCAGGTCAGCAAATTAGTCCGGTTCTCTCACTGTCATCAAATGAGGTTATCATAATTTCCCGATCACCGGGATCGTAAATTTTCAGTCGGGGAATAAAGAGGACAATCGGAAAAAGATCAAAAGCAACTATCATGTCTGGGACTATTGCCGGAGCAGTTAGAACAGGAAATGTGAGAAGGAAGAGGAGAAAATCAAATAAGGAGGGCTTTCCTATTGAAGGTATATATAGGGAAAATCTGAGCATTTATTATGAGCAGAAAACGAAGCGGATGCCTCGGAAATCGAAGGAATAAATGCTTTGATTGAACCAGATAAAGGAAAAGACCGGAGTAGGAGAGGTCGGAAGAGGGGAGCCCGGCATGAGAGATCAGAAAAGGATCATGTTAGAAAGATCGGAAGGAAGGGGAGGTCGAAAAACAAAGAGAATAAGACAACTTCCGCTAATTGTCGTCATAATCAGAGCCGAGATAGTTAAAGCGTCGCAGACGAAATCTCCACCACACTCCTCAGAATCGCCCACATTACTGACAGGTGCCAGAGTATCTCATGACAGTGCTGTACATCCCAATCTCCACCGTTGATCTTACTTGTAAGGACGAGCCCGGGGCCCTTGGATCAAAGAAGAAGACAACAAGACCGACGCCTTTTATTCCCAGCCCTCGGATCACCCTGGACAAGAAAATTTAAGCCGTCAGATTAGAAGAGAAAAAGGACAAAAATTTTTGAAAAGGATCTCAGCCATTCATTCTGATTCTCTTTAATTCCTAAGTGTCTGATCATGTCCTTCGAAATCCAAACCTTCCATCTCCCTCAAAATGAATCCTGACCCTTCATGGGGAGCACCCAGTCCCTATAAATACCTGCATGAAAACTGTTCAATGGGGGGGACGAAAAAAGGGTGGTAATTATAGTGGAAAGACTCTGAAAATTAATTCAGTCTTGCTACTCTGCTATTTTTAATCTAGAAAGACCTTAGAAACCAGTTTTCTAAAGTATTTTCTTGGAAGAAATATTGGACACTAGAATTCCTGATTTTCAGTTTGTTCATTGCTCTGTGATACCCTTTCTTAAGTTTCAGCTCTGTTTTCACCCCCTTTATATCCACTTTTATTTTCTGAAGCTCAATCTTATTCATTATCATTCCGGTTTGATTATATGCTAATTAGGCATTCGTCATTTCAAGGCAAGCATTAGTCCCCAGACTGTTAGCCCGAAACTCTGCAATATTCGTGACTTCATAGTTAGTTCAATAGGTTCAACTTCCTGTAGGTGAGTGTTTGAACCGTTGCCTTATCCAATGTTCGTCTTTATTTTCTTTTTATTTATGCACGTAATTTTCGTTAAAGTTTGTCTTGTGTCAGAAGGTCCCATATAGGTGGTTATTCTCATGAATTTATCTTTTGATGCAACAGTTCGTGTCATTTATTTATTCTTAGTCTTTTTTTTTTATATCTTAACATAGGTGTTCTATTTACGGGTAACGTACAGGTAGTTTGATAAAACGTTGGTAACCGTATCTTAACATAAGAAATTTTTTTTTTTAAATAAATGTTCGGATAATAAATCAGAGAGTTATGAAATTGAATCACTAGACTAGCTCGAGAATATGACTGGGTAAAGGTGGGGGAGGTCGAAGTAAAATTGAGCTTCGGTATAGCAAATGAAATAGAGCAAATGTTGCCTGCCGAAAGGTATTGGTAGGGCGATCACATAGGAGGTTGGTAAAATTCAGTCTGATGTTCCCTATCTAGTCATGAGGTACCAATGAGTTAAAAGAAGTCTCATTCGGATGCCAGAACCCTTAGTCTTAGGTTCTTATGACGTGTAGCTATAATCAAATTTCGAGAGGTCGGAAAAGTCCTTATCCGACTCCCATTCAAGTAAAAGAGATCGGAGGAGAGTTCTTATCCGATCCTCAACTAAAATTATAATAAATATTTAAAAGAGATCGGAGGAGAGTTCTTATCCGATTCTCAATCCAAAAATTCTAATAAATATTTAAAAGAGATCGGAGGAGAGTTCTTATCCTATTCTCAATCTAAAATTTTAACAAATATCTAAAAGGGATCGGAGGAGAGTTCTTATCCGATTCTCAATCCAAAAATTTTAATAACTATTTAAAAGAGATCGGAAGAGAGTTCTTATCCGATTCTCAATCCAAAAAATTCTAATAAATATCTAAAAGAGATCGGAAGAGAGTTCTTATCCGATCTCCAATTGAAATTTTAATCTAAAAAAGATCGGAGGAGAGTTCTTATCCGATCTCCAATCGAAATTTTAATCTAAAAGAGATCAGAGGAGAGTTCTTATCTGATTCTCAAATCGACTTCTAACAAATATGCAAAATAACCCCTTAAACAAAAATGATACACAATAGTAACTCACTAAGGGTCGTCTCATTTATTTATGTATCTGGGTAACCCGAATTGGTGAAAAATCAAATATTCCCTTTTACCAAGAGGATTAACATCTCCATTCGAACCTCCTAACTATTAATTTTAGTTTATAAAGAGCTTAAAGTTAAATCTGCTCACCCTCATTGAGGGACGAGGTGGGGTGCCTAATACCTTCCCCACCCGTTTACGGACCCCGAACCTAGAATCTCTGTTTTTGAAGTGGTTTCATTTTAATTTATTTTCACAAATGGTTTTCTTTAATTTCCCTCAAAATTAAAGTGGCGACTCCTCACTCTTTCCCACTTCGGTGAGTGTTCATCCGGCCGACCGCAAAACACCTTGCGACAATCAATATCAAGCTCCACCTGCTCTCTGACACCGTGATCTGATTCTGACTATCTAATGAAGCAGACTCATTAAATGTCACATCCTTACTGATAATTAATCCTGGAGACTTTGGATCATTGTAACATAATTTGTAGCTTATCACTCCAGATGCATACCCTAGAAATATGCATTTTCTTGCCCTTAGCTCAAGCTGACCATCCCTCACATAAGCATAAGTAAGGCAATTAAACACTCTCAGCTGAGAGTAATCAGTAGGTGAACCGGACCAAATCTGAAAAGGAGTTTTGCACTCAATAACTATAGATGGAGATCTATTTACTAAGAAACAGGCTGTATTAATTGCTTCAGCCCAGAAATGCTTTCCTAATCTTGAATGTGAGAACATGCTTCGTACTTTATCACAAAGTGTTCCGTTCATGCATTCTACAATACCGTTCTATTGTGGTGTCCTTGCACAAGTGCGGTGTCTCACTATACCTTCATCACTATAGAATGCATCAAACTCACGATTGCAAAATTTCAACCCGTTATTAGTTCTAAGACGCTTGACCTTCTTTTTTGTCTACTTCTCAATCATTGTCTTCCACTTTAAAATGCCTCATCTTTTGTTTGCAAAAAAATAAACCCATACCATATGAGGGTAATCATTAATCAAGTAGTTAGTTTGGATGGAGCAGTATTGGCCCAAAGTAATCACTTTAAATATCTCAGCTCAATCCTTCAAGTAGATGAAAGATGTGAGGAGGATGTTGAATGTGTTAGCTATGAAATAGCTTCCGCAAGTGCACGAGTCATAGTAGTATAGTTTTAAAAATAATATCATTCCCACAAGGAATTGTGCTTAAATTGAAAATAAAAGGATAAGCTAATTAGAATGGTAAAATTTAAAGATATTAAAAAAAATAAAATTTAAAATTGGTATTTGAAGAATTTAAGCTAAATCAAACAATTAACTAAATTAATTAAACTAGATTATCAAAATTTAAATTGAAATTGCTAATTATGAAATTGGGAGGAATTAAATCTAAATTCAATAAAAATTAAAGTGATTCTAGAGATAGGGTTTCCAATATTGTTTGCATGTGGTTTATCCCCAATTTAGCCAAACACATGAGAATTACAATTTTGAGGGAAATCAATTCTTAGTTCTTTGAAACCTTTTTCAAGCATTTCAAAGTTGGTATTCATCAAATCAAACCCTGTTTTCATGGTATTTCAAACCTAACAAAAACCCAATTAAAGCTCTAATTGATTTTTGAAGGTCCCCTTAATCCTCTTAGCTTATCTCTAACATTATGAAAACTAAGTTTGTTACAAGATTATCTATCCTAAACATTCACTTTTCAGTCCATCTGTCAAGGATTAAAACTTAACTTAATAAGGGCCCATTCATCAAGCAAGGCAACAAGCTCACAAGCAATAAATCAAAATACAGTAAATCTCATTTAAATGACTAAATCAGTTCAAAAACCATAATACAAAGCAATATTTACAAACCCATCTCTAAAATCTCAAAAATCTATTCACAAATCATGGTTTCAAGACAAACCCAAGTATAGAAATAAAGAAATAATGAAAATCTAAGCTAAGGAACAGAAAAACCCAGTTAAATAATGAAGAATCTGCTACTGGAGAGTTGCAGAAAACGTCTTCTGCTGCTGCTACAAAATGATCTCCTGTGCTCCTCTTGCTCTCTCTCTCATTTGCAAAATCTCCTTCTTTTCTCCTTGTGGAAAGAAAGATAAAAAGAAGCTTTTATATGGTTCAGAGGTCTGCCCTATAATGAGTAAAAAGGCAAAGAATTTTAGAAAAAGTGATGTATTAAATCAGAGGGACGAAAGTGTCACGTCAGCCTTTTCATTAAAATGACACAAGCTGAATCGGTTGTGTCACGCCTTGTGTTGCAGGTTGTGAAACCTGCTGCGCGAGAAAAACTTCATATCTGACAATCGACACAACCTGTGGCATAAGCTGTGTTGCAGGTTGTACAACTTTCGGTCTCTTTAATTCAACTTCAAAATTTTGTAATTCAACTCTAATTTCTTCCAAATGGCTGCTCTGATCAAAATACACCAAAATTCTCCAAATTTAACCTACAAAACAAATAAATTCCAAAAATTAAACTAAGAAGTGTAAAAAGGTAAAATTGACTAAATATATGCTAATATCTATAGTAATAGCTTTGAACAAGGGTAAATTATGTGCAAAAATTATACCTAAATGATGATATAAAATGCATGCATCAGATGTGAGTCATAGGATTAAAGTCAGATGGTTAAAGTGGAGACATGCTACGAGAGTTTTATGTGATCGCAAGATACCCAATAAGTTGAAAGGAAAATTTTACCGTATAGCCATACGACCAGCCATGTTATATGGTAGTGAGTGTTGGGCAATGAATGAGCCGTATCTGTCTAAAATGAGAGTTGCAGAGATGAGAATGTTAAGGTAGATGAGTGGTCATACTAGACTAGATAAAGTCCATAATAAGAGTATTAGAGAAAAGGCATGAGTAGTACCAATTGAGGATAAGTTAAGAGAAAGGAGATTGAGGTGATTTGGTCATATGAAGCATAGACATACAGAGGCTCCAATTAGACAAGTAGAGCACATTGGGTTAGAGAATATAAAGAAAAGAAGGGGTAGACCTAAATTGACTTGGAGGAGAATAGTACAACATGACCTAGAAGCATTATACATTTCCGAGGATCTAACCCAAAATTGTTTAGAGTGGAGAAAGAGAATACATATAGCCGATCTCAATAAATTTTTTGGATAAAAGCTTAATTGAGTTGAGTTGAGTTGAGTGTATTATCATTACAAAATTTCATTTTTATTATATTTATATTTTGAAATTTTATGTTGTAATATTATTTAATACAAATAATTTTAAAACTTATTTAATATATAATTTAATTAATCAATTAAACTCTTTAATTAATTAATTAAATTATATTTAATTTGGTGATTACTTGTGCATGTGTGTGACTTACTAGGCTCATCACTAATTGGCAATGAGACATGATATCAACTGTTAATATCATCAGAACTCTTTCTTACCATAAATGATTTTTCTAAATCATTTTATGCACCTCATAGACCATGGTTAACACCTAGCATAGCACGTCATGGCCACCCAATTAGTAATAAGGTTTATCTTAAATGAACCTATAATCATATGTTACCATGCACTAGAATCTCTCTGTTACAAAATCTCAATTTGAGCTGGAGTCATGGTTTATGTCAAACCCCATTTGCTATGAATATTATATTCTCTTTTAATTCTAGTTCTTGATTAAAAAGATTTTCTCATCAGAAACTCTTTTCTAATTAAATCTATATGTCCTGGCCAGAAACTTGAAACATCAAGAACAATTAAATGAACGTAGGATTTTATCCTTATTTACTTAGAGGAACAGATTCCATCTTGATCAACACCTACCTCCATATATAACTAGTAGGAGCCAACACATGCCTATATACCCATACACAGTATAAGTATGAAAGTAGTATCGAACTCAAACCACTTATATACAAGATAACTGTGCTATCTCAGGTGTAAAGATTATATGCACTGATATAATTTACGACAATGCATTGATAAGAGTAAACTCCATGTGCTTGTCATAAGTGTCACTAGTTCGACCTACTTATCAAGTATAAGTGTCTATCATATTTGTTATATGGCATGAGACTCATCATTCCATCTTATTTACATCTCATATAAATAACATGGGAATAAATATGATTACAATCTTTCTGGATAAGTGATGTTCTTATTGTGAAGTATCCTCGATTGTGAACCAATTTATCATACTTTGTGCTAGAAATACTGTCACTCATATTTTTAACAACTTAAAAATAGAATTTATAACAAAATATCAATGGACCTTTTCTATTACACATGAATATATTATGTAAACGGAAAAGTGAAAATGCCTTTTAATTAATAAAACAAGTACAAGATACATACTAAATTATATGTTCTAGGGCATACTACTAACAATTGCTCTGATACCAATTGAAGGAGCGGAAGCATGAAAAACACAAGTTTATATCATTGAATTCAAAAAATTTTCACCTAGGGCCACATGCATCATGCAAGATTCATTTTTATCTATTTAATTTCAATGATAAACAGCATATTAAAACTCTTTTAATATGTTTTTGAATCTACATCTACCATTTAAGATTTTAGAATTAATCAGATTAATTATTAGAACTTTCGATTAGATCAAGAATAAGTGCACTAACCTCTTGATGTACTGCAGTGTATTTGACACCTTTGGGATGCGTCTAGGACACCAGATGTTATCCCTCTAGCTTGTCCACACCAAGATCACCTATGGCAGCCCTTGAACAGCTTCTAAAGCTTTTTCTATAAATTAGAAAATCAAGTTTTGACTTTTGAGAGATTACAGATGTAAACAGGACACTAGAAACAATTTCTAGTATTTTTAATTGAATAGATTATTTGCTAATCTCTTTGAATTGATGAGAGATGAAGAAGAAGAGAAGGGAGAGGAGCCAAGGGTGGCGGCACCTTTTTGAGAATGAGCAGATTGTGTTTTTGTTCTTTCATCCTTACACTTATATAGCTAGGTCACCACTTAAAACCCTTGCCACATGTCACCCTCTGATTGGTTCTAGGTTTAATTGACCCAATCACATTGTGCTAAGTGTCAAACCTATATTTAATCTTGACTTTAATCATCTTATATGATTAAAAGGCATTTGGCAAGCTTATATGTGTGCCATGTGTCACCATCTCATGGTGCCACATGTCACCCTGTGAAATGACCAAACTACCCCTGTGTCTTAATTTTGAGTTCTCAACCCAAAATAATTATTTCTCTTCTTCTAATCAATTTATATCAAATATAAATTAATTAATTAATCTTTATTAATTAATTTCTCAATAATTAAATTCATATTTAAACACTTTAAATATAAATTTAACTTATACTATACATCCAATAACCTAGGTTTGGTTTCAAACCATGCTAGGGACTTTGCAATCTAATTGCAAACCAAACATATTTAATTAATCAATTAAACTCTTTAATTAATTAATTAAATCATATTTAATTTGGTGATTACTTGTGTATGTGTGTGACTTACTAGGCTCATTATTAATTGGCAATGAGACATGATATCAACTCTTAGTATCATCAGAACTCTTTTTTTCCATAAATGATTTCTCTAAATCATTTTATGCACCTTATAGACCATAGTTAACACCTAGCATAGCATGCCATGGCCACCCAATTAGTAATAAGGTTTACCTTAAATGAACCTATAATCATATGTTACTATGCACTAGAATCTCTCTGTTATAAAATCCCAATTAGAGCTGGAGTCATGGTTTATGTCAAACCCCATTTGGTATGAATATTATGTTCTCTTTTAATTTCAGTTCTTGATTAAAAAGATTTTCTTATCAGAAACTCTTTTCTGATTAAATCTATCTGTCCTGGCCAGGAACTTGAAACATCAAGAACAATTAAATGAACATAGGATTTTATCCCTATTTACTTAAAGGAACAGATTCCATCTTGATCAACACCTACCTCCATATATAACTAGTAGGATCCAACACATGCCCATATACCCATATACAGTACAAGTATAAAAGCAGTATCGAACTCAAACCACCTTTATATAAGATAACTATGCTATCTCAGGTCTAAAGATTATATGCACTGATATGATTTATGACAATACATTGACAAGAGTAAACTCCATGTGCTTGTCATAAGTGTCACTGGTTCGACCTACTTATCAAGTATAAGTGTCTATCATGTTTGTTATATGGCATGAGACTCATCATTCCATCTTATTTACATCTCATATAAATAACTTGGAAACAAATATGATTACAATCTTTCTGGATAAGTCATATCCTTATTGTGAAGTATCCTCGATTGTGAACCAATTTATGATACTTTGTGCTAAAAATACTATCACTTATATTCTTAACAACTTAAGAATAGAATTTATAACAAAATATCAATGGACCTTTTCTATTACACATAAATATATTATATAAACGGAAAAGTGAAAATGCCTTTTAATTAATAAAACATGTACAAGATTCATACTAAATGATATGCTCTAGGGCATACTACTAACAATCTCCCACTAGCACTAGACTCATTCATTACAAAATCTTAGACCCATCTTCTCAAGATGTCGGTCTAACTGTACTTGTAACAAAGGCTTAGTGAATGAATCAGCTGGATTTTCAGCTGATGCTATTTTCTACATGGCTATATCGCCTTGCCCAACTATTTTCTGATAATGTGGTAGCGCCATTTCTATGTGTTTGGATTTTTGGTGAGATCAGGGTTCCTTATATCCAACAACTTCTTTTGCAGCATCTGATGCAACAATATACTCAGCCTCTGTAGTGGAATCTGCAGTCATACTCTGTTTGGAACTCTTCCAACTGACTGCACCTCCATTACAAATGAACACATACCCAGAGGTAGACTTTCTATCAAGGATATATGATTAGAAATCAAAATCAGTATAACCATCCAATTGTAAGTCACCACCTCCATATATCAATAATAAATACTTAGTTCTTCTTAAGTACTTAAGGATATTCTTGACAACTATCCAGTGTTCCAAACCTAGATTGGATTGATACCTGCTAGTCAAACTAACAACATATGCGATATCCGGCCTAGTACACAACATTGCATGCATCAAACTTCCAATAGCCGAAGCATATAGAATCCTGGCCATTTTATCTCTTTCTTCAGGTGTCTTTGGAGACATCTCTTTAGAAAGGTGGATACCATGTCTCACTGGTAACAATTCTCTCTTAGAATCAAGCATGTTAAACCTCTTTAACACCTTTTCTAAATATAGATTTTGGGATAAACTAATTATTCTTTTCGCTCTATCTCTATAAATGCGAATCCCAAGAATATAGGTTGCTTCTCTTAAGTCTTTCATAGAGAATGTATTTGACAATCATACTTTTACAATTGTCAACATACCTGTGTTATTACCTTTCAACAGAATATTATCCACATATAAGACAAGGAAAGTGATAGCACTATCACTAACCTTCTTATATACACATGGCTCATCCTCATTTTTGATAAAACCAAATAACTTAATGGCTTCATCAAAATGGATGTTCCATCTCCTCGAAGCTTGTTTTAACCTATAAATGAATCGCTTTAGCTTGCGCACTTTGGAACCTTCTTGGGATTCAAAACCCCTAGGTTGTTCCATGAAAATGTTTTCTTCAATGTATCTATTGAGAAAAGCTGTTTTGACATCCATCTGCCAAATCTCATGATCATAGTATGTAGCTATTTCTTAAGAATAATTATTAAGCATCAGATGTTGCAAATATGTAAATGGTTTGGTGGTCAATATTGGATGTACCTGAGGACATTCAAATTATTTGCATGTTTACTGGCTCAATGGGATCAACTTAACTAATGCAAGATAAGTCAAAAATGGATGTACCTGAGATTTTAAGCATTAGGGGCTAGGCAAAGGATTGAACCTCACATGAGATGTGATGGGCAAGGAGTTGCTCACTTATAGTTTATTGTAATTCTAATAATGGATGTACCTGAGGATGATCAATAGGATTATAAGAATTCAATTATCCACTAGAAATTCATCCAACTAGGATTTCCGTTTTCTACTTTGGAAGTGTAGAATTCACTATGTTAGTGGAAGGACCAATTTGATTAAAAGACCATAATCATTTTGGTTAAATACATGATACATTTATTAATTAATCTGGTTATTTTCTGCAGTTAATTTTTTAATAATAATAAGCACAGAACAACCACCACCATCCAATATCCTTGCAAGCATACTTGATCGCAATAGGTTGACAAGACCTAATCTATCTAATTGGCTATGAAATTTGAAACTTGTCCTGAACCTTGAACATATAGGATATGTTCTAGACTCACAGGTTCCTGGTCCCTTCAATAAATATTTTTATTTTCTTTAAATTACATATTATATTAGATATGTTATAAATATATTATAGATTAAAATATAAATATAAATTTAATTAATTCATATTAATTATATAATTAATGCTCTCAAGTAGTTAATTTTTTTTTCTTCTTTTCTTTTTCATATTTTCCTCTCACTTTTATTATTTTAAAAATCTAAACATAAAACCTTAAAATTTATATTGAGAGAAGCATATCTTTTCACATAAATATATGCAAAAATATAATCGGATTGTCTTATAACCTTGTTGTTAAAATTAACACCCTAATTAAGATTGACTAATAAATTAAAAATTAAAAATGTGTTCATGAACATGAAAATATTAACAAATTAAATTAATTTATATTTCAATTAAATAGACCTAAGAAAATTAAAATTTTATACAATCACATGTAAAATATACTTTTTATATAAAAATGATATTAATTATCCCAACTATTATCGGATATATCAATATTAAAAAATTAATATATTTTAACATATATAAATATTATTAAATCTGTAAGGATATTAATTTCATTTGATATTAATAATAATAATAAAATTCTAATGATCACGTTCACTTCTTCATAAGAATGATTCCTGTGACACATAAAAGTTTAAAAAATTTAAAGACTTATAAATAAATTTTGTCCATTGAAAACAAAAAAGAGACACAAAAATATAGTGAAAAAAGAAAAAAATATCACATTATAAGTTAAAGTTAATCAAACTTAAGTCTTATTACGCAAAAATAGAGTGTGTAAATGTAAAAGCTATCCGTTACTAAAATAAAAAAAAAAAGCTTCAAATTTATAACAAATAAAATATTTGTAATTGAATAAGATTAGAATTTTATTTATATTGATATAAATGTAAATTTTTTTATTTAATTAAATATTTAATTTTTAATAATAATTTTATAATTATGTTAATTAAATAGTTATTTTTTAATAGCAATTTTATAATTAAACATTATAAGTTTGTAAATTTTTAAAATAATTAAAAAAATAAATTAGTATAAGTGAGATTTGGTATTAAATGTTGTTTATTAATTTTATTGTGATACACAAAATAATTTTTAATAAATTAATAATATTTATAAGATTAAGAATATAGTGTTATAATTGAATTTTTAGTATAAGTACAATTACTATTAAAATAATATTAAAATTTTCAACTCAACTCAACTCAATTAAGCCTTTGTCCAAAAAATTTAGGGTCGGCTATATGGATTCGCTTTTTCCACTCTAAACGATTTTGGGTTAAATCCTTAGAAATGTGTAATGCTTCTAGGTCATGTTGTACTACTCTTCTCTAAGTCAATTTAGGTTTACCCTTTTTTTTCAATCTATCCTCGAACCTAATGTGCTCTACTTGTCTAACTGGAGCCTCCGTATATCTATGCTTCACATGACCAAACCACCTCAATCTCCATTCTCTCAACTTATCCTTAATTGGCACCACTCCTACATTTTCTCAAATACTCTCATTACGGAATTTATCTAGTCTAGTATGGCCACTCATCCACCTTAATATTCTCATATCTGCAACTCTTATCTTAGATGCATATGACTCCTTCAGTGCTCAACACTTACTACCATATAACATGGCCAGTCGTATGGCTTTATGGTAAAATTTTCCTTTCAACTTATTGGGAATCTAACGATCACATAAAACTCCTGTGGCATGTCTCCATTTTAACCATCCGACTTTAATTCTATGACTAACATCCTCCTCACATCCTCCATCTACTTGAAGGACTGAGCCGAGATATTTAAAGTGATTACTTTGAGACAGTACCACTTCATCTAAACTAACTCATTCCCTATCACTAGTTTGGCCTTTACTGAACTTGCGATGCATGTATTATATCTTCGTTCTACTTAACTTAAAGCCTTTTGACTCTAGAGTACTTTTCCAAAGCTCTAGATTTCTATTGACTCCTTCTCGCGTCTCATCTATCAGAACAATATCATCCGTAAATATCATGCACCAAGGAATACTCTCTTGTATATGTTTCGTCAATTCATCTAAAACTAATGTAAAAAGGTAAGGGCTTATAGCTGATCCTTGGTGTAATCCAACTGAGATCGAAAAATCTCTTGTGTCCCCTCTCACTATGTGCACAATAGTAGTTGCTCTTTCATACATAGCTTTCAACACTTGTATGTACCTAATAGATACCATTTTTTGTTCTAACACTTTCCATAAGATATCTCTTAGAATATTATCATAAGCCTTCTCCAAATCAATAAAAATTATGTGTAAATCTTTCTTCACATATCTATATTTCTCCATCAAGCTTCTAATGAGAAGATCGCTTCTATAGTTGAACGACCGGGCATGAAGCCAAATTGATTGAGAGAGATAGAAGTATCATGACGTAGTCGATGCTCCACAACTCTCTCCTACAACTTCATAGTATGGCTTATGAGTTTAATTCTCTTATAGTTTGAGCAACTCTGTATGTCTCCCTTATTTTTAAAAATAGGTGCTAAAATACTCATTCTCTATTTATCAGACATTTTCTTTGAATTTAAAATCTTATTAAATAATTTAGTTAACTATACCACTCCCATATCTCTCAAACACTTCCACACTTCAATTGGTATTTCATCGGGTCCACAGGCTTTACCCACTTTCATTCTCTTAAGTGCTTCCTTTACTTCTAAAGATCTAATCCTTCTAGTATAATTCACATTCTTTTCTATTATTCTATAGTCTATATTCACGCTATTACCATTTTGACTATTATTAAAGAGATTATTAAAATAATTTCTCCACCTTTCTTTAATGTCCTCATCTTTTATTAACATTTTTCCTTTTTTATCCTTAATGCACCTAACTTGATTGAGATCTTGACATTTCCTTTATCTCCTCCTTCCTAATCTATAAATATCTTTCTCCCCTTCTTTAGTTCCAAGTTTCTCATATAACTTTTCAAAGACCTGTGCTCTTGCTTGACTAATTGTCTTTTTTGTCTCTTTCTTTGCTATCTTGTACTGTTCATATGCCTCATTATTATCATATTTAGGTAATTTCTTATATCATTCCCTTTTTCTCTTCACTGCCTTTTGTAATTCCTCATTGCACCGTCATCTCTCTTTTGAGGATGGTCTATGTCCTTTAAACTCTCCAAGTACTTTTCTATCTACTTCTTTAATCTTTGAATATTATGATATGGATTCAAATATTAAAATTTTAATTTGTATTAATTGTAGTTATATTAGAAATTAAAATTATTTATAAATTTAGTGATAAATAATTCACTGCTAAAAATATTAGTTGCCAATTTATATGGAACAGCTTAAAGTACTAAGGATGGATCACTTTTCGCTAATTCCTAATTCCTATGTAATTCAGTTAAGTTTTTAATTAATGTAATTTTTACAAGCGTTATTTTTCTCTTTAACACTGTTTTATGGGTGAATTTATTATATTTAAACTTTACACTACGTCATAAACATAAGAGGTTATGTTAGAATACGACAAAGGAGAACTGATAGGGAATATTCCATTGAAAATAATACATATTATGTATAAAGGGATATTGGTAAGATGGAAAGTTGATATTGTAGTACAAAATTTTAAGGAAAAAGAAAAAAGGCAATAGCTAATAGTCTTGTCAAGCTCAAAGTGATGCCTAAGGCTTTCACTTTTGTGTGAGTCATCACTCAGAAAGTCACTCACTAGCAAAGGCACGTGACTTCCTCTCAAGAAGAAGCTTACACCTGACAGAATTTCGAAGAGCTGGGATATGCCCTACTTATATAGGGTATATAAAAGAGCAAGAGATCCTGATCTTGATGGCCCTGTGTTTTTGTTTGTGAAGTGAAAGCACTTTCGAGTACCATGTTTCAAGTTCCAACTTATTTTAGCGACTATTAGCTAAGCTCCAAGCATGAATATTAAAGGAAGTAGCTTGCTGAGCCCCCATATCAAAAGCTTGTTTCGTGGCCGTGTATGGTGTTGCTGCCATTTGTAGAGATATTTTCTTCATAGTGCAAACCAACTCAACAAAGCTATAAGCTAGTGCTAACCAACACGGGTACACCACCTAATAAACCACGGGCTGGTAGTAATAAGGAGCCTTGTTTATATCGTTTTCGTCAGAGGCATTGTCAAAATTCTATGATAAATATAAGTATTACATAATTATAGTTTCAATTATTATATAATTTTAAAATATAAATTTTATTATTTAAAGAAAAAAAATATCATTAATGTATTATACTAAATTTTTACATAAAAGTTACAGACTAAAAACAAAAAGATATAAATATAAAGCACAAAGAGTTAGACTAGCTAAATATGCAGAATAATAGCATAAGATTAAAAAATAATAATAATCAATTATCCTTTAACCAAATTATTGATACACATAAAATTAAAAATTAATAAAATAAATAAATAACAACTTAATAGCATAAATAAGACTAAAATAAATATATATTTAAGACTATCAATTCAAAATTTAATTTACATGAATTAAAATCATTAGTTTTGTCTGCTAGTGCAAATTATTTAATTTTTTTGTTTGAATCACATAAAAAAAAAGGAGCTAAATGGGAGAAAATACAAAGAGAAAAATTTTATATTATGCCTATAAAAGGAGAAGGAAAGGAAAAAAAAAATTTGAGAAATCTCATTTATTTTGGATGGTGCGATAAAGAATTATTAAATTGATTTGTGTTTAATTATAAACCACTTCTAATAGTACCTATCACTATGACATTTTTTGTATTCTTCTGCGCAAAAAAAAAACTCCACTATAAACATCATTAATTACTACTAGACCACATAATTGACAGTTTTTTTTTTTTTATGAAAGAAAGTGTCATCAATCAATAAAAAAGTGATATGACATTCACAATTAATAATATTAGTATCTAAAAATTGTGATTTAACCTTAACAAATCTCTTAAAATACTGTATAAGATTCCTTATGCACATTTCATATATTATTTTAATATCTTAATATTTTTTTTAATAGAATTCTTCATCATAATTATTGAAATCTTTTGAAATATCACATTTATTTAGTAAAATTGATCAATAATAATTCAAAATCAGTATCATTTTCTAATGAAAAAATATGAACTAATATCATAAGGGGTAAAAAGTCTAAGCTAAAATTAAAATGATAATGTAGGTAATCTATTTTTTTTATTTATAATAAATTTAATTAGTGTATATACAGGGGCGAATTTACATGATGAAAAGTGAGGTCAATTGACCCATTGAATTTATAAAATTTTACCAATTATTTATATAAATTATGAAAATTTTCATTACAAATTATTAATGATCCAATAGAAATTAATAGCAAAATATAATAATTAATTTAATTTTTTTAAAAATAATTATATAAAAATTGATGTGCCATTAAATAAAGATAAATTAAAAATAATTTCCCTATATATTTATGTGGGATTTTAAGTCAATTGAAATTAAAAAAAAAAAAATTGTTGACCCCATGAGTTCAAAGGAGCATAGATTTTGATGATAATAAAACTCAACTAAAATCAAACTAATATTGTTTTAAGTGTTGTGCTTTTCAACGAACAAAGAAAAAGGTTCAAGAAATTCATGATGGATTCGTGTTTTTAAAGAAAAAATGACATTTTAAGATAACACAGGATGAATCAAAGAAGATAAAGGAAGAAAATGTTACCTTCCAAAACTGCATTGAAGATCAAATTTGAAGGTACATGTAGTATAGAAGTTAGTTTTAACTTTTAGGATTACTTGTGAAAAGAATTAAGGAGTAGAAGCCAATGATACTTATTTTTAATCTCTAAATTATTTTCTTTTAAATATCATCAATGGCCTAAAAGCATTTAATTATGATTTAGTGTAAAGTTTTAAAGTTTTCAAAGTTATGCAGAAAAGTTTTCCTGATATGCTAACTGGTTTTCTACTTGTTTTGGTATGCTAACTAGTTTGTTACTTTTTCTGTATGCTAACTGTCTCAACTCTGCACAACATCGCAGAAAATGATAAAATAACGGCTAATTTCTTGAAATTTGAAATTGTAACGTTCAAATGAGCTCTCAAACGGTTTGAAACGTTTCAAAGTTATAAATACAAATATCCTTGGCCATTTTGCACTCAATGAAAGTCCCTTTACTGTTCCTAATATTTTAAGATCATTAAAACTTTCATTCAAAGTGCTCAAATTATTTTTATTGCTCATCATTGGCTTACCTTCTCATCTCTTCTTTATAGATTCTGTTGTATTGAGTGAGATTAAGTTTTAAACACTTTCTTATCATTTATGAGAGGTCATTCAAGCACCTATTGAAGCTTGAGTGTGAAAAGTGTCTGGGATAACACTTGGTAGAAGTGTGAAGCTACTTGTAAAAGCTTTGATGAGAAGATTTGTAAAGGGTTTTTGCCTCTTGCCTTTAAAAGAGAATATTAGTAGAGTAAAGACTCAAAGTGGGATCTTTAAGAGAGTGGATGTAGACTAGTTGAGCTGAACCACTATAAAAATTGAGTGTTTAATTTTTTTAACCCTTACTCTTTACATTTATACATTTTAATTTTCTAATTGAAGTGATTTTGTTGAGATAATTGGTTTACTTTTGAATCTGCTAATATCTAATATAATTTGCTTATTGCTATATCTGCTGTCAACTAATATATTTAGTGTACTGCTCTGTTTGCTGTGTTGTGATCTTATTCAGATTACTGAAATTTTTACTGAATGTCAATATATTCTGTTAGATCAATATACTGAATGCTTATGAGTCAACTTTATATCAACTTATCAATTGAGCAGTATTGCACATATTTCACATTAGAAAATTAGGTTGAACTAAGCTGCAATTTTTCAAAGGTTTTGAGTAAGAACCGAAAAAAAATTTTTAAGTCCAATTCACTCCCCTCTTGAACATATTTTGGGGCATCAAAAATAAAAAATCTACTTAATTAATATTATATTTTAAGTAAACTTTAAATATTCTAATGCTATTTTTCATCTTATTTTCAATCTTATATTCACAAGAATCATAACTTTTACTCTCTTTCATCTTTCTATTTTATTATTTTTTCATTATTTATCGATTGACTTTACCCTTTTTTTTATGTTTTTTGTGAAAAACATAATATAATTATTTTGAATATAGATGATAAGTATTGAATAAATGAGATATCATGATAAAAAAATTCATCAAGTCACAAATGAAGTCATAAATTTACAATTTTAAGAGCTTATCAGCGATTTTAAATAGATGAATACTAAAGTGGTTTTTTTATGTAATATGCTTAAATCCAAATGATTTATTTTAATTTATTATTTTATGAAATTATTTTTATTTAATTTTTACTTTATTTTTGTTACATATAGAAAATTAGCATGCATTATTTTTTTATCATAAAAAAGATTAAATTTTATTAATGAAATAAAACTAAGAAAAAACTAGTAGAAGAGAAACACTATAACCAAATAAAATAACCGCTAAAATAAGACATGAGAAGTTATTTTTTGTCATTAGTTATTATTCTAAATAATATTTTTCTTTTTTCATTTGAACTGAATAAAATAAAATTTTATTGACCCGCTGACTCAAATTCCTGGCTATATATTCATTTTAACATGACAAGTAAGCAATTTTAAAATTATAAGCTACTATTATTTGTACTAAATATAAAGAATTGGACAATTATCTCTTTTTAGCTAACTTTTAAAATTGAGTGAGAGTCGATCTATTTTCTCGGCATAGTATTCAAGCCTACCATTGTCTTGATGTTGAGCCACTTGCAAATATTCATTGCTGCAAACTTCACACTCTAAATATTCATATATGGGCATAAGGAGTATACTAAAAAAAATGTGGATTAGCAATGGATTCTAATCCGTTGCTAATAGCAATAGCTTTTACGAGCAATTTTTTTATTTTGTTGCAATTTTGGGATACAATTATATATGGAGCAACACTTCAACAATGGAATCAAGATTTTGTTACTAAATCGATTGCCAAAACTTGTTGCAAATCGACATTATGAAAATATTTGAATATGAATTTAGCAACGGATTTATTAATCAATTACTATTGGCAATGAATTTTAAATCTATTGTTAATTTTGCAATGGATTTATAAAATTAATTTCTAATGGCAATGGATTTATAATCCATTGAATTTTTGAATTTCGTTGTTAATTTTATAAGAGAAAAATTTTGCCATTAAAAATTCAAAAGTGTATATATTTATATTGAACAACCGATTCCAAATTCGTTGCTAATTAATAATGGATTTAGCAAAGAATTTCAAAATTCAATGCTATTTTTTAGAGGGTAAAAATTTTTGATATTTAAATTTAGCTGCTAATTCATGTATATATTTCTCCAAACATCACATTTCCGTTCATCATATTATTCATTCACTCATTTTTTCTCTCTATTCTAATCATTCTTCTCTCCTTTCATTTTCTTTCTAATTCTATAATTTTCTCTTATTTTTCTTTCATTCTCTTTATTTTATATTGATTTTCTATTATCAATTTTTTCTCCTTTATTTTCTTTTTTTCTCAAATCTTTAAATTTTCTTCCCAAATTTATAATTTTTTTCTTTTATTTTCTTCACTTTTCTTTCATTTTCTTTTTTTTTTACTTCATTTTCTATCATCAATTTCTCTCCTTTTTTTTATTTTCTTCCAAATTCATTCTCTCATCATTTTCTTAATTTTCTTCTCATTTTCTGCCATTTTCTCTTGTCATTTGTTTCACTTTTCTTCCATTTTCTTTTATTATTTCTCTCATTTTCTCACTTTTCCTATCATTTTCTTCACTTTTAGTATTTACCTTTTAATTTCCCTTTTCATTAATATAATTTTCCTTTAATTCATTTTTTCACCATAATTTTTTTAAAATGATACTTTTTACTCTCATTATAATATATCAATAGTAACTGTCAGTGAAAATTTATTCATTAATTAAAATTTATAAATCAGGTATAATACTAAAATTTTAAAATTTAATATTAAAATTTATAACATTAAATAACAAGCAAATTAACAACGAATTACAAATCAGTTGCAATTAGCAATGAAAGTCCATTGCTAAATTAGATAAAAATAGCAATGGATTATTTTTTTTACCTATTTTTATTTTTTTTAATTACTTAAATTAGTAACGAAAAATGTTGTTCGTTACTATTAACAACAGAATTATCGGTTGCAAAATCCGTCGTTAATAGCAACGGAAATTAAAATCCGTTGCTAAGTAAATTAGCCACGAGTTTCACTACAATGAAAAAAAATCAATTGAAAATCTATTGCTAAATGATTTAGCAATGAATTTTTATAATTAGCAATAAAAAAATATCTATTACTTATCTGCATTTTTTTTATAGTACCTTGTGTTTTCCCACATTAATTTAGAATAAAGAAATTATACTAAATATAAATATTTAAATAATTTTCTCCTTTAAACTAACTTTTGAAGTTTAGTTAGGTTACATTAATTAAATTTTCATATCATGTAGACTTCAAATATTTAAATAAAGAATGTAAAACAAGCGCACGGTGATTTTATATTTATAGTGAATAATATCTTATATATCTATATTTTACATATTTTGAAAAACTTATTAGCAAATATTTTTAAAATTATATGCCCAGAAAAGAAAAACTATTGAAATACGATAGAGTATTATCCACACAATGCATGGCAACAACTACAGCTGATTCATATAGTGGCCAATGCTTTTCTTAGTCCACGATATTACTCATTTTCAGCGAGAATATTAGTATTAATTAATAACGATCACATGCGTGTTAGTGCCATTGACAACACAACAACATCCCTATAGGATTTGTGCATTGTGATCACTAATTAATCCCATTGATTTTAATTTAGTGATATTGAAATATTTTTATTTAATTAAAATTAAATAAGAAAAATAAATCGAAATTTTTGAGGAAATTTGTGAAGAAAGAAACTCTGTTGATCAAATCAATGGTTAGCAAGATTTAAATGTTGTTTGAAATATGGCTAAGCCTACAACATTATCACTAGGGACACAAAAATCATCCTATCCGAACTTGAACTCGATTAATATTCTTAAAACCCAAACTCGTCTCAAATTCGATTAAAATTTATTCTTAATTATTTAAACCCGTTCCAAATCCTATTATTATTACATGCTAAATACCCGAACCCATTTAATTTTATATATTTTAATTAATAATTTATATAAAAAAATTATTTTTATTAATAATTTATATTTTAAAATTTTAATAATTTCATAAAATATTTTAATTTTATTTTACATAAAATAAAATATGTAAAAAATTATAAATATTATTATAAAAAAATATATATATTTATTTAATTAAATATTTACATAAACGGGTTCGAGTAACGGATACTCAATATATAATATCCGAATCTGACCCGAACCCATAACAGGTATTAAATTTTAAACCCGAATCCATTCCAAACCCAACTATATACTATTCAAATTCATCTTATTAGGTTTCGATTGAATCAAATACCTATTAAAATACAGTCCATTGCCACCCCTAATTATAACTAGTTGTGCAGTTATAGCATTGGGAAAGTGTATTAACCCTACATGACTTCCCTTTCCAAGTACAAGAAAATATCTTGGATATTTTGCAATTTAATCTTTAAAATAATTTAATTATTTTATTTTTAACAAAAAAAAAGAGTTAATTCTTGATATGTATTTTTTTAACATAATAGTAATTCTTTTAAAATTAAATTCACTATTAGTCAAATATAAATTAAAGCAGTCAATTTAAATTTGAGAAATAAATTGTTATAAATATTAAAATTTAAAATGTTATAAAAACGAAATGTAATCAACTAAATTGTTACAATTTTCGATTCATAATAAACTTTAATAAAAAAATATTTTATTAATGGAAAACATATCTAAAAAATTAATATATTTCTTATAAAAATAGAAGAGATTAAACTATAGTTTTTATCATATCTTAAAAATTAAATTATACTTATTTTCACAATGTGAAATTATTCGATACACACAATCGTGTGTAATCTCTCCAGTCACATTTGTGTGAAACTTATGTATAGCTAATTGTTAATTCACAAGAATTGCATACACAATTGTGGGCATGCATGTAGCAGAAGATACACTTAGGAACCAAAGAAAAGGGAGTTGTGAGTGCAAAACTCCTCTATATATTGATGAGTTTGCGATTCAAAAGAGTAAAGATTCCCAAAAAAAATAGACCAAAGAGAGATATAGTGCGGCATGAAGAGTCTAGTTGAGTATGCCAGTGTAGTGGAGAGCCGTAAGCCTTACATAGCAGTGCTCTTTATACAGTTTGTGTATGCAGGCATGGCTTTGCTCTCCAAGGCTGCAACTGCGAGAGGAATGAACCCTTTTGTTTTTGTTGTTTATAGGCAAGCTTTTGCCTCAGTTGCATTGGCGCCATTTGCTATCTTTCTTGAAAGGTAAAAATTAATTAATTGTAGCACCATCTATATGCTTTCTGTCTCTCCATTAGTTTCTATAGCTAGCTACTGCCTAGATGCTTAATTTGCTGACTTCTTATCAATTCTTGGTGAATTTTGCTTGCAGCAAGAAGGCACCGCCCCTGTCAAATGGTTTACTTTGCAAGATCTTTTTAGTTTCCTTTTGTGGGTATGGACTACTTGAAATCATTTTTGTTCAGATAAGAATTTTTTGTCTTTTCCTAATTATTAGACTAATATGTATGCATTAATTAAAATTTTTCAGATTAACTCTGAGTTTGAACCTCTACTATAGTGCAATCAACTATACAACTGCAACATTTGCAGCTGCAACCACTAATACAATTCCTGCCATAACCTTTATAATGGCTGCCGCATTGAGGTGATTGCACTAATTTTCTTTTTCTTTTTCCTTCATCTTAAAAAATCTTATGTGCGATGATGGGTGGTTTTGGATAACATTTCAGGATGGAAACCGTTTCCATAAAGCATGTGCCTGGAATTGCCAAGCTGATGGGTTCGGCTACAGCTGTTTCTGGGGCTCTAGTGTTTGCTTTGGTCAAGGGACCACCTTTGAAATTTATGAACTGGAATCAAGCCACTCCTAATGATCATATTCAAGACTCATCAATAAAGGGTTGTTGCTCTAGTGGAGAATGGATTAAAGGTTCCCTCCTGATGATCTCAGCCAACATACTTTGGTCTTTATGGTTTGTGTTGCAGGTGATTCTTCCTCCTCTCACACAGACATGTAATAATGCATATATACCTTTGTTAATTTGTTTACTTTCTGTGTTTTAGGGTCCCATTGTGAAGCAATATCCAGCCAAGCTTCGTCTTACTGCTCTGCAATGCTTCTTTTCCTGCATACAATCAGCTTGTTGGGCCGTGGCTGTGGAGAGGAATCCTTCAGGTTGGAAGCTTGGCTGGGATGTTCAACTTTTGGCAGTGGCCTATTGTGTATTTTCTCTCATCCAATAACTCTTTGATATAATATAGATTCCATTTTATAAAAACTTTTCCACACTAAAAATTAAAATTAAGTCTTAATTCCAAACTAATTGACTGTATGAACTCTTTTTCTTTTTAGTCACTCAACTAGCTTATAAGAGCTTTTTCAAAGGGAAAAAAAATAATAATAATAACACTTGCCAAATGAAACCTTATTAGTTTATGGGATTGGCAAATATTTGCTAGTGAGATTCTTCTGCAATCATTCTATAATGATTTCAACCCAACAAACCAACTCTGTTTTGGTTAAATAAAGTTGTTTTTTCCTATATAATTATTTGTTGGTTTTGAATATATTGCCGCCTACTGCCCTATCACATCATGAAGATATAAATGTGTATTGTTAGCCTCTTTTTTTAACTGACTGTGAAGTTAAAATTTCAGGGCATAACTGTGAATGGAATTTCTTACTGGCTACAAGTTTGGACAATACAGAAGAAAGGACCAGTTTTCGCTTCAATGTTCTCTCCATTAGCACTCATCATTACTGCCATTTTCTCTGTATTCTTGTGGAAAGAAACTCTTCATTTGGGAAGGTATAAACACTTGCCTACAATAGACTCACTGCGCCAAATCATCATGAATGCCAAATAATTTAAATGCTTTATGCTTATCATATACTATTTATAGTGATAGTAGTATGTGATCATGAAAGAGCATATCTTGAATGAACCCATTTCTTATATATAAAAATTATTAGGCCATAACTAATCAAATGATGTAAATATAGACAACTAAAATTGACAAAACTCCATTTGTTTTGTCTTTGGTATTAAATGACCATTGCAGTGTTGGTGGGGCAATTTTGTTGGTGGGTGGACTTTATGGAGTATTATGGGGGAAGAACAAGGAAGAAGGAAAAAGTGTAACAAATGAACACAATGCAGAAACTAAAGCAGAAATCAAATTGGAGTGCATTACACATCACTAGAGGTGATGAGATGAAAAGAAATTGTAGCAAATGGCCCTTCTCAAAAAGCTCCACAATCATTCATCACTTAGAGAGTCTCTCCTATGTAACTGGCAATTCCATAGCTTGTGCTCCCGTCAATTATATATATAAAGATTTTTATTTTTATGTTTTTTTCCCTTCAATCATGTGTAGATGTTGATTTTCTAGAATAATTAGACTTGCGCAACTAATAGATGAACATGGGAAAGTATGAAACATTTCAAAAAAATAATAATAAACTCTAAAAGTGAAATTGTTCTTATTAATATAAATCAATAAGGATCATTTAATCTATCTAAAAAAAATCGCAAAATTATTATTTATTATAAAAAAATTTAAATTATCTAACTTTGATTGCGATTAAATTTTATGATTTTAAGAATGATTCAAATATTATTAGATTGAAGGGAAGAATTTTAAAAATAAATAATGATTTAATGGCTATTAATTATTTCTAATTGACCTTGTTCAATAATATTAACTGTTTTAGTAGCAATAAGTTGTTTTACTAACCGTTAACCATTAGATATTAGCTGTTAGTAATTAACTATTTATATAGTAATCTAAAGCAGAAGTATTCGATAAAAATAGTTGTTAAATTAGCTATAAATATAAATACAGTGATATTATCTTTTTAATTTTAGTTAAGACACTTTTTTAATCTCTAAAAATTAAGATGGGTAACTTTTCATGAATCACTCATTCATGAATTACTCTTTCAACATCTAAATAACGATAAAAATATCATTTCATTAAATAATATAAAATAAGAAAAGTAATATTTTAATTATGATCAAAACACTAAACGGTGTAACTTAAAAGCTATCACGGTTCAGGCCATTGCCTAATTCCTAATGTTTTTTTTTTATCAAACAGATTTATTCCAGCTATTAGATGTAAATTAATTACAAACTATTCCAATGGTTGAAATTTGAATTAAAGAAAAAAAAATATACATCATCTTTAAAAAATCACATAAAAGAGGGGCCATGCCAATATGGCCTATTGTCATTTCAAGACCTTTTTAAAAAAGCCCAAATAGTGAAATATAGGAGGAGATAGGCTCAATGATTTCAAGCCCAATTGGTTCTTTCTTGATTCCTGCAGCACATTGCATTTGTTTGCTACACATGTGTACTCTCCCTCACACTGAGCTTGAATGTCATTCTTGTGATTGAATTTTTTTTTTCAATTAATTATTAAGGTTTTATCTTTCATATAAAATAGTTTTTTTTAATTATTTTTATCTAAATTCAAATATATGAATTAATATATAACTAAATAATTTTTATATAAATTTAATAAATGTTCTATATAATATAATTCTTGCTTTCCCTTTAAATCTTGTGTGCTTGGAAGGGGCAACTAATGTAAGCATGTGATGTCAATAACTGATAAATCCAAGATTGTAAAAAAACTAGGAGACAAGTGGGATACAAGATATTACTAGAATTTTATTTGTTTTGAAGAAATCCCTCCATCTTTCTCGTGTATCTCTCTTTCTTTCTTTCCTACACCATTTTCTACCTTTTGATCCTTTTCTTTGAGTGACCACCATTAGTGATTATTTTCCCAGTTGCAACATCTCTCCTTCTGTTAGAGATATAGGGAATCCAAAGTACTTAAGGAGAATCCTTCTTGATGGGTTTTATAAAAGAACACACTCATGGGCTTGATACCACATCAAACCCAAAACCTTAAGGCAATGAGTCTATAAGTTTTTCCTACTTATATGTCTCTTACTCATTCCATCTTTTTTCGATGTGGGAATTTCACACTTGCATATTCCCAACAATCTCTCCCTCAAGTGTGAATTCCTTATACATTGTGCTCACTGGGCCTGCTCCCCCTTAAATGAAAGCCTTTTTTCTTAACTCAAGTATTACAGTGTCACCAAGATCCCTAATTACTTCACCAAACCCACTCGAACATGCACCTCTAAGAGTCATGCCAGAGCCATCACGTGTACCGATAATTTCCACTCCATTGATCAACTCTTCTCCAGAAGGGTGCCTTCCTGCTCCATTAGGCCTACCAGGAGTCACCTGACTCTTTCATCCACGTGTCAGAGTATCACGAGAATCACTAACCACCATTTTCATACTCATCCCTTGCCAAATCAAGGCTCTGATATCACTTGTTAGAATAAGCATGCAAATCTAAGGCACACATACAAATCGCACAATCACACAGTATAGAAAAGAGAAGAAGAATAACAAAAAATTTAACGTGGTTCAACTTAAGGTTTACATCTACGGGTAAGACAAGAGAAAAAACTTTCACTATGATGAAAAGAGTAAGATACAATCACTCAGAACTCTCAAACCCTAACCCCAGTGTGTTTCCCAAAAATCTCATAATGCTACCACAAAGGACAGAATATTATAATATTTATACTAGTCCATACCGTAGAGTTGTTGCCCCCACACCCCCAAAAAGATCAGTAATGGGTTTCAGGCACGAGCCCTGCAACCATCACATATCTCACTTTTTATCCCAATCGGGTCACAACGCGAAACTTTTGGGTCAGGTCACAATTCGGGTCCATGAAAACATATCCAAAATTCAAGCCACATAAAAAAAAAAAAAAAAAATTCTTCTCCTTGGCTTGAATTCCCTCCATCATCAATAAAATAACCAGAAGCACTCTATCTTGCCATATACCCTTGCAAGGGCATTACTAAGCACTATAAATACCAACCAAGTCTAGGCAATGCCTAAACTTGCTTACTGGTACTCCCTTGGTCATCATATCTGCTGAATTATCATGTGTAGACACTTTCTGCACAATTACAGTCCCCTGAGATACAATGTCCCAAATGAAGTGATATCTGACATTAATGTGCTTAGTTCGCTCATGGTACATCTGATTCTTTATGAGATGTATTGCACTCTGGCTGTCACAAAACACTATTAGCTTTTTCTGTATCAACCCAAGATCACCCACTAAACTTGTAACTATAAAGCTTCCTTTACCGCCTCTGCTAAGGCCATATATTCAGCCTCTGTAGTAAACAAAGTAACTGTAGCTTGTAATGTTTCCTTTCAACTGATAGCATTTCCAGAAAGAGTAAACAAATAACTTGTTAAAGATCTCCTCTTGTCTAAGTCTCCTGCAAAATCTGAATCCACTTAGCCAATAACTGAATCATTCATCTTAGCCCTGTCAAATGTCAAACTAACATCTGTAGTACCATTCAAATACCTCAAAATCCATTTCACTACCTGCCAATGTTCTTTTCTAGGACACGCCATGTATCTAAGACACACACACAAATCGCACAACCATACAGTATAGAAAAGAGAAGAAGAATAGCACAGGATTTAACGTAGTTCAACCATAAGGTCTATGTTTATGGGCAAGACAAGAGAAAAAAGTTTCACTATGATGAAAATAGCAAGACACAATCACTCAGAACTCTCAAACCCTAACCTCCTTGTGTTTTTCGAATATCTCACAACTCTAACTGCATGTGAAATGTCAGGTCGGGTGCATACCATAATATACATGATGCTACCAACAGCACTCGAATAGAGAACACAGGACATGTGCTCTATATTTTCATCTGTTTTTGGTGATATGTCTGCAGATAACTTGAAATGGGCAACAAATGGAACAGTCACAGGCTTAGTATTATTCATGTTAAAATGCTTAAGCAATTTCTCAATATAGGCCTGTTGAGACAAGAAAAACTTTCCAATACTTCTATCCCTAGTAATTTCCATTTCCAATATCTTCTTTGCAGCACCCAAATCCTTCATCTCAAACTCATTACTCAACTGCTTTTTCAGAAGGTTAATTTGTGACATGCTTTTAACAGCAATAAGCATGTCATCCACATACAAGCGCAAATAAACAAAGGAATTATCTAAAAGCTTCTTATGATACACACAACTATCATATTAATTACGATTAAAGCCATTACGAACTATGAATGTATCAAATCTTTTGTACCACTACCTAAGGGATTGTTTCAAAACATATAAAAATTTCTTAAGTAAGCAAACATGATTTTCCATACCTGGAATGACAAATCCCTCAGGCTGGCTCATGTAAATTTGCTCCTCTAACTCACCATGTAAAAATGTTATCTTCACATCTAGTTGCTCAAGCTCTAGATTATAAAGAGCAATCATAGCAAGTAAGACTCTGATAGAACTGTGCTTCATAACTAGAGAAAATACTTCATTAAAGTCAATCCTCTCCCTTTGAGTAAAGCCTTTTGCTACCAACCGTGCCTTATATCGAGGTGCTTCAACCCTTGGAGTGCCTTCCTTTTTCTTGAACACCCATTTACAGCCTATCACTTTCTGTCCCTTAAGCAATGTTACAAGCTCTCAAGTCTGATTCTTGTAAAGAGATTCAATTTCTTCACTCATAGCACTAACCTATTGATCTGCATTTGAACAAGAAATAACTTCTCTATAATTACTGGGTTTATGCACATCAACTGTCTCAGCAACTGACAAGGCTAACGCAACTAGATCTGCATATGCATATCTCTACGGTGGTCTAATCTGTCCTCTCTCTCTACCAGTTGCAATGCTATATGGTTCCTGTTGCTGTTGCTCGGGTGCATCCTTTTATTGATCAGGATCTTGCACCTCATCCTCTAAATCACTAAACTGAACTGCTGAAGTATCAATATCAAGCTCCACTTATTCTCTGACACCGTGATCTGATTCTGCTATTGACTTCTCCCTCTGACTATCTAATGAAGCAGACTCATTAAATGTCACATCCTTACTGATAATTAATCCTAGAGACTTTGGATCATTGTACCATAATTTGTAGCTTTTCACTCCAAATGCATACCCTAGAAATATGCATTTTCTTGCCCTCAGCTCAAGCTGACCATCCCTCACATAAGCATAAGCAAGGCAACTAAACACTCTCAGCTGAGAGTAATCAGCAGGTGAACCGGACCAAATCTGAAAAGGAGTTTTGTACCCAATAACTATAGATGGAGATCTATTAACTAAGAAACAGGCTGTATTAATTGCTTCAGCCCATAAATGCTTTTCTAATCCTGAATGTGAGAACATGCTTCGTACTTTATCACAAAGTGTTCCGTTCATGCATTCTACAATACCGTTCTATTGTGGTGTCCTTGCACAAGTGCGGTGTCTCACTATACCTTCATTACTATAGAATGCATCAAACTCACGACTGTAAAATTTCAACCCGTTATTAGTTCTAAGACACTTGACCTTCTTTTTTGTCTACTTCTCAATCATCGTCTTCCACTTTAAAATGCCTCATCTTTTGTTTGC